>NC_088408.1:60801282-61420032 GCF_034236695.1 Oncorhynchus nerka
TTCTCTACAGGCTTCCTTCTTTTCATTCTGTAATTTATGTTAGTGTTGTGGAGTAACTACAATGTTGTTGATCCATCCTCAGTTTTCTCCTATCACAGCCATTAAACTTGTAAAGTCACCTTTGGTGAAATCCCTGAGCGGTTTCCTTCCTCTCCAGCAACTGAGTTATGAAGGACGCCTGTATCTTTGTAATGACTGGGTGTATTGAGACACCATACAAAGTGTAATTAATAACTTCACCATGCTCAAAGGGATATTTAGTGTCTGCTTTTTTATTTACATTACATTTACATTTAAGTGATTTAGCAGACGCTCTTATCCAGAGCGACTTACAAATTGGTGCATTCACCTTATGACATCCAGTGGAACAGCCACTTTACAATAGTGCATCTAAATCTTTTAAGGGGTGGGGGGGGGGTGAGAAGGATTACTTTATCCTATCCTAGGTATTCCTTAAAGAGGTGGGGTTTCACCCATCTACCAATAGGTGCCCTTCTTTGCAAGGCATTGGAAAACCTTCCTGGTCTTTGTGGTTGTATCTGTGTTTGATATTCACTGCTTGACCGAGGGACCAGAAATCATGTTGATCACTATACAACTTATGTGACTTGTTAAGCAAATGTTTACTTATTTAAGCTTGCCATAACAAATGGGTTGAATACCTGACTCCAGAAATTATGTCTAAAAACACAATTCCACTTTGGTATTAATGGGGCGTCTAATCTGAATGTAATCCGTTTTAAATTCAGGCTGTAACATAACAAAATGGGGGGGGAATATATATTTGTATCTCAAAAGTTCTGTCTGACCTCCCGGTCCCGTCCTCAGCATGAAAAAATGCAGACCGCGCCACATTGATCTCTGTCGGGGATATGCAGCCCTCTACAAAATGTTCAATCATTTTTGTTTCACTTTGAAAGGTTGTGGACATCGGTACCAAAAAAAAATTTGGGAATTTATTCCCTTTTAAATTTCAAGGCAGTAAAATGTGAAGACTGTGTAAGGAGTGTGTGGACTTTTATTAGGCGTTATATATCGAGATTTGTAAAATGAGGAGAAAATGATCTTGTCTACTTGTTAAAGCTAATGTACTACAGTGAAGTTTATCTCCCAGACCTAAGCTTATACAGATCAAACCAAGATACTCCAGTGTACTGAGACCCTGAGAAAAGGAAAGGTGCTCAGTGTCCGAAGGCTAAAGCTTTTGCCAGGAAATCAATTGATTGAATCTGAGGCGAGATAGACTCTAATGAAATCAAATATTACATTTGGGAGTCATGTCCCAGCTTTTTTCCATATTCATTTCTAAATCCATTTTTTTTGACACAGCCCTTATGACTCAGTAGCCGGCTGTGATAGATCACGGTGGAGATTGCAGAGTGCCTCAACGGGCCATTAGTAGAACACTCTCAATTCCCTCCAAAGCCTTATGGGAAGTATGTCTACATCTCTGTTACTCAGTCGGGGTAACCATCAGGGACAGGGAGTACACAGATGGGGGTGGGGTTGTAGAACCTATGTATCATCATCATCATCATCATCATCGTAATTCAAGATATCATCATCATAATTCAAGATATCATCATCATGAGCTTTGATACAAATCTGCACAATTATAGCTAGCCTAATCTTTGAATCGTATATATAAAAAAAAACTACGCCGTCCCCTAGCAAATAATCATCAACCTTGAGATGAACCTAGATAGATGTGTATCTGGAATGTTTTTCCTTTTTTCCTGTTGCCGAGCAGAGCAAGCAGCAGCAGCAGGGTCCCCCCCCCCCACATAGACTTGAATTGATTAGTTCCCCTAGCTGAGGGCATATTCAACGTGTCCCCACCCCCCCACCAGGCAACTCTTCCCCGCTGATCGCTGGCTCACACATGCTCCTCCTCTCTTCTGCAGTGTCTCTCTCTCCATCGCTCTCCTCAGGAAGCTCCTGCGGGGGAGCCAGGTTTTTGATTGGCTGACGGCCGAGACGGCAGAGCACTATTAATATTGTTTTTACCTCCGACGAGGAGGTGGGGGGTGCTGTCCTGTGGGTCTGGCCAACAGCCCCTGCTTTATGTGCCCAATAGTCAATTAGAGGCGGCGCCCGGCTGAGACGACAGGGATGCAGGGTTAATTGCAGAGGACCAAACAGCTGGCTCTATCAGGGCCCATTGTGCATTGCAGCAGTTGTCACGGCAATCCAGGGCCAGCCTGTAATCGCTAACTAGTCAGCCCTGTGGCAGATGACACCTCCATTAGCACAAGGCAGGTATTGTTCAGCGAGCAAAGCCGTCTCTAGCTCCCCCCTCCACCCCCGCCTGCGCCTCCTTTCATGGCCCAGCTTTTGTCCGGTGTTGGTAACAGAGGGGGGCGGAGAGGATGTCTGTCATAGGATCAGGGTCTATCTAGCCCAGGGCCAAACGATAGGCACGGGTCAAGGGTGTCCCTTCGCAACGATGCATTTTCATATCGTTCCATTCCCGAACGGCAATGCGTTTGAACAAGTCAAACTTTTTCCAAAGTAAGTGATTCAAGCATGAGGGATTCGAAGGCTGTTCTACACATGAATTATTAACTTGAATAGCTCCATAACAATGAGGTGGAAAGGGCAAAGCGTCGCTTGCTTGCTCCGTGGAGACAGGATAGATTGAATATGCAGCAGGATGGTGGAAGGGGGGGAAAAAAAGTAGATTAGCATGGCTTGGCCTAAAAGCATTGTAATTTATAGGGACCTGTGGTTTTAAAAGGACACAAGGGGGTGGGTGATGGGGCCCCGGACTGCAGCGGATAATGCAGGATAATGCCCTCTCTGGGCTTCGCTCGTGCTGACAGCTCATGCACATTTAACAGCAGCTTCTCTTCTCTGGAGAAGAAGTTCCCGGTGAACCTGGTGGATGTTGCACTGCTGCTGACCGAGTGTTTTCTTTCATCTCTCTCGCTCTTTCTCTCACTACGAATCAACTCCTGTTGGAAATGCCCTAACCCTGTTATCCTCACAGCCTCTGCTTATTTGGTCAAAGCTAATGCGTGTTATGTGCTCATCGTTCTGTGAAGACATCATTGCAAACCGCTCAACCACATGGTCTTTACACCCCTCTTTTTTTCAACTTAAATAGTATTTTCTTTGGCTTTGTTGCTGTAGAAAGAAAGAAAGGGGATGGATGAATGTGTATAAGTAAGCGCCACATTGCTGCCACTGGCTGAGAGTAAAGATTGAGAACATAGCAGATCTGATGTGTCGGTGTTACCCGTTGGTTTCACTACTAACTAGAAATGTCTCCAACCTGCTCATGATTTCAGAACATTTGGAGCTCTAATAAATGGGAGAAAGGAGGGAGAGGATTTCAGGCAGTTCTTTCCGGCTTATTCCTGTGAATATTCAATTAAGCCACTAATTAGAATGCAAAGCAGTTTTATGCTCCTCTGAATTTCATACTGCACTCTCTCTGCACAACCTCTGACTCCTCATCCCTGTCTGTCTCTCCTTTTCTGCGCTCCTATTTTCCCTCCCTCCCTCCCTCCCTCCCTCCCTCCCTCCCTCCCTCCCTCCCTCACTTTCCCTCACTTTCTCCTTTGCCTCCATCTCGCCTAACTCTACACTCTCCTGCTCAGTCCATCTGCCACTGCTTCTATTGATCAACACAATTTGACCCCTCACTTGGAAGAAGTGCACCAAATTGAATGGATTTTTTTAGAGTCTGATCCCGTTCTCAATTCTCTCCTTATTGCTGTTTCATACCCTTCCCTCCTCCAACCCCATACACAGAAAAATGTGTTCATCAAAATTCAGAGTACCGCTGGCTAATTAAAGGAGTGTTAATTGAGTGTTCAGGATTGAGCTACACACGAGCACACAAACCACCCACAAAGATGGCACAGGGCACCCCAAGGATGATGTGCTTGGGGAGCTCCACGTCACTCAAAAGACAGAGGGGAGAACAGTTACATCCACCCCATCTGCTTTGTTCTTTTAGTGTCTAAGCCGGGGGAGGGGGGTACTATTAATTCTGGTATATGGAATTGTTTTAATAAAGTCATACCAAGGATCATTTTGCTATTTGATTTGGAATTTTAAGACCCCTTGAAGTTTGAAAAATATCGTAAAACATTTTTTTGAGGATTTTTTTTCTTCGGGGGGCTTAATGCCATTAGCCCATACAGACACATTTAATAACTGATTCACTACATGGAACAACAAATGGTCCCAAAAACATACCAAAAGGAAGTTTTTTCCTTAGTGCCTCTCCTATATCTGAGATGGGTCCCGTGTAGCTCAGTTGGTAGAGCATGGCGCTTGCAATGCCAGGGTTGTGGGTTTGATTCCCACAGGGGACCACTTTGAAAATGTATGCACTCACTACTGTAAGTTGCTCTGGATAAGAGCGTCTGCTAAATGACTCAAATGTAAATATAAGAAATATCAGGAAACATTTATTTAGTTTATTTTTTATTTATTACATGTAACTCCATAACAGTCTATATACAGTACCAGTCAAAAGGAGTTTTCTTTACTTGTGCTATTTTCTACATTGTAGAATAATAGTGAAGACATCAAAACTATGAAATGACACATATGGAATCATGTAGTAACCAACATTTTTTAAACAAATCAAAATATTTTTAGATTCTTCAAAGTAGCCACTCTTTGCCTTGATGACAGCTTTGCACACTCTTGGCATTCTCTCAACCAGCTTCACCTGGAATGCTTTTCCAACAGTCTTGAAGCTATTCCCACATATGCTGAGCACTTGTTGGCTGCTTTTCCTTCACTCTGCGGTCCACTTCATCCCAAACCATCTCAATTGGGGCCGTCATTGTAAATAAGAATGTGTTCTTAACTGACTTGCCTTGTTAAATAAAATAAAAATACAAACAATTTGGGCTGAGGTAGGGTTTATTGTGGAGGCCAGGTCATCTGATGCAGCACTTCATCACTCTCCTTGGTCTACCGACGGACACTTGTGGAGGTCGTAGAGTAAAAGGGAGAACACTATTGTGTTTGTGAGGGTCATCTTTCCATAGAGGGATTTTGAGGATGTCTCATGGTCTAACAGACACTGCTCTAACTCTGTTACCTTTCACCGCAGATGCAGAAGTGCGACATAGGCGGATTTGGTGGATTGAGACTCATCCAATGCAAAAAAAACGTATATTTCTGGCTTAAACTGACAGAGTATGTGGATTTTTTTTATTATGCTAATAAACCTTAGGGGTTAAAGAGCTTCACGATTCTGTTGAGAAAGACCCTCTGCTGTTCAGTTCACTTCAGTTCTGTCTTGCCATGCTATGGTGTATACACACAAACACATAGCCTCTCTCACTCGGGTGCGAGGCGCTAATGAGCCATGGCATTTCGAGATGTGCCTGCTCTGACACACAGGCATTGTGTGCCAGGCGCTGGGTGATTAAGGACGAAGGTCAGTCCGTTAATTGCCTCCCTGCCATCTCCTCTCCCTGGCGTGGGAGCCAAACCCAGCTCCCAGCTCTCACCACCACTAGCTGTACGGTGCTGGCTCTGCCACTTATCTTCACTGCTATAGTATATACACAATTGAAACGTATGGTATGAGGATGACCTCACTATGAAGTCTGGGTTTGGATAGTGATATTGTAACATTACGCTATGAAGCTGTGCTTGTCTTTTCCGTTTTTTCTCTGTTCGGTGAGGCCGTTTCAGATGTGCATGTGAGAGTGCCGGTCGTCACCTCATGCCTTGTTGTGGAAAATAAAAAGTGTCTTATTCCATCCCCAAAGAAAATAATTAATCCGTACTACGCTGTCGTGTGTTGAAATGAAGCAAGTGTGAAGCATTTAGCCCAGGAGGCATTGCAGGCTGTCGCCTGCACAGGCACCTGTTGTCGTCCCTGCCCTACATTTCAGCAGAGCGCACAGAGCAGAGCATAACAACATGCTCCACTGATGCCACTGTGTTTGTGTGCGCATATGCACGTAGGTGCATGTGTGTGTACACGTGAGTGTGTGTACAGGAAACCCTAGCCCTGTGAGGAGGAGGTAGGGAAGCTCAGCTGAAGGCAGTGACGGGCACCTCAGTGGCCTCAACACCGTTAGGCGCTCTCCTTTCACCTCCTCTATGCCCTTCGCTTGCTTATCCTGCAAACCCACAGCTCCTCCTGGGAGAAGACTGATGAAGATCCCCTGGCCATGCACATCAAACAGCACGTCAAAGTGTGTGTGTGTGTCACATTTAATCAACTCTGCAACTAACAGAATAGTAGGCAACTAGAATCCGAAAGAGCACAGACGTTCATTTGCCTCCTCCTCCTCTTCCTCGGTGCCAGTAGGCTCTAATAACCGGAAGCCTTTGTGGGGCTGAGATGGGTTTTGTGGGACCTGTCAAGCCTCTAATCCCTGTGGCCTCTGAAGTGTGAAACCCTTTGATGCCAGGTCGCTCCCCAAAGGCTCTGCCTGTTGACAAACAACGGGCGAGCCAAGGAGAGATGGAAGGAGACTGAGGAGATCGGGAGTAGTGGAACTTTTGTCCGCAGCAGAAGGAGAGACAGCACAGTAGAGTCTGACATGGAAAATATGGACTCAGTCACTGACAAGGAATGAGTATTTGCCACCCTTGAATGAATCTTCTGGTTGTTTTGCAACATTTTTTAAATTCATGTGGCAGTAATTAGGGGGAATGATGGGCATGTTGCAGGGGGGGGTGAGGAGGGGCACAGCCCCTTGATATGCCAAAGCAGAATATCGCTCCTGATTTAAACCATGTGATGATCAAATATGTTTATTTAAAAATGCAGCCAGCCCATTTGCATGTGGACCGCCGAATGCCGAGATTTTTTCTTCTTCTTTGGAGCACATTAAATAAGTCTTCTGTCAGTTTCCCCTGCCTGTGGGAACATCAAAGCGTGTTGCAATCAACGCTGTCACCAGGGAAGGTTAGGTTGGGAGAATTGTGCCCCAGTCAGGCAGCCTCAGTCCTGCTGCCCACTGATCTGGATCTCTATGTTCATGCCTGTGTCCTTCTAAGGACAGTCAAGAATTCCTTGGTTTCCGAGTCATATATGACCCTTTCAGCCCAACCCATTACAATGTGATCAGATTCATTTACAGCCATAAACATAACATTGTATTTTTTTCAACCTTTTACTCCAGTGGGCTAAATAGTCTTAAACAAAAAATCTACTTTGAAACTAAAGTATACACCTCACACTCATGGTTATGGGTTTAAAAACACCTGTACCATGTCAGATATACAGTTGAAACATATTATATTTAGAGTTTGCATCCCGATATTACACTTTATATACATATATCACAGAAGACTAAAATATAACAAAACCGTTTCACGTAGAAACACTGGATTTCCAGCATTTAAATTTGTTTAATTAATTATGAAAAATATGAATAAAATTCCCCACTCGAGGGTGAGGGTGATTTGGTCATTTGACTGCAGGAAAGGGATACTACATTGTCTCTCTTGTCTTATTTAGGACCAGTTGTGATGCTGGAGTCTAATCGTACTGTCATTGACTATTGAAAAGGTTGTGATGTGTATACCTAATATATTTGCTTGAAGCATCAATATGTTTTATTTACTTCAACAATCTCCCAAGTGGCACAGCGGTCTGAAGCGCTGCATCTCAGTGCTAGAGGCGTCACTACAGACCCTGGTTTGATCTTGGGCTGTATCACAACCGGCTGTGATCGGGAGTCCCATAGGGCGGCGCACAATTGGCCCAGTGTCGTCCGGGTTAGGGGAGGGTTTGGCTGTCATTGTAAAATAACCATTTGTTCTTACTTGACTTGCCTATTTAAATAAATGTTAAATAAAATAGTATTGTCTTGTAGTTGGAGCATTCACAATTTCACAGACGCAAATAATATGCAAGTTCTAACTCCCAATTTATTTCCTTTATGATATGGATCTTGTAGATTTAATAATTTTCACAGTTGGAGGCCCATTGAATAGTAGAAATGAACTTCTCATGCTATCAGTAATGGGAGCAGAAGAATAAGTGTTGGTGACTGCTTGGCTGTAAAGTCTCTTTAAACTGAAATGGAGTGAGTCCCGCTCATACAGCCCCTTGCCTCGAAACTCCTCAGGTCACCACGACATTCGCTGACTGGCGCGTTTCTATTTTGTTTAGTCTTGGTGTTTTTTTTTGTTCGCTTTTGCATAAAAAAAACATTTTTTTAAGGGGTTGCGAGTCATTGGTGGCAGATGATTTATTTATGTGAAATTGAGTTCTTCCCCCGATGCCCCTCTTTTTGTTGCACGTTGTTAAAGGTGACAGGCAAAGGTCTCCATAAAAACCACAACACTTAAATAATAAAGAACTTTTTGGGCGACACGACCAAATTGACATAGAAATGTTAGGTATAGATCTGTAAATTCTCACTGAAAGCAAATCTTAGAAGCGGTAGATCTGTTCTTTGTGCACTATTTATATGCTTCCCGTTCTTAAGTTTCGTTTTTGCGTCTTTGTACACCAGCTTTAAACAGCTGAAAATGTAATACTTTTGGTTATGGAAAATACATTTCACAGCGGTTTAGATGGTACATTGATTATCTGCACTATACTTGCTTGTTTTGTCACATAAACCGAAATTAGGCTAAATATTTGAATTTTATCAACCAGGAAATGGTGGAGCCTCAACAACATCTTTGCCTAAGAGTACATTTTAGTTGTCATTTCTACTTTTTGGTGAAGATGTCATTTTCTGGCCATAGAATGAATGGATGATGTTATTTGAGAGCAGAAAGGAAAGAGCAATGGCTAATACTGCAAGGAACACAAGCTACAGACATGGCTTTTATGAGTAATTTTCTGGATCAGAAATTAAACGAATGAAACTGACAGGATGTGAGAAGACACTTGTATATCTGGGAAATAAACATGTATGTCAATCATTATTCATATTCAGATAATGAGATATAATCTAGATAGCTAATTAGCTAGCTATAGCTGGACAGTGTATTGCCAAGTAATGTGCTGAGGCTGCCATTCAAACAGCTAAGACTAGCTGGCTAACTAGCTAGCTAAATGTTTTAGTTGGTAAGACTGGTTGTATGAAACAACACATGTATAATGAATGTTAGCCAGCTAGTTACCTAGCTAATAAACTTAGTTTACTTATTGGGAAACAATATGTATGCTATCTAGCTAGCTACACTGGCTGCAGCCATTGCAGACAAAAAGCTAACTAGCTAACCAAAATGTGGCTAACTATCACATGAAAACAATGAAGCTATTTCTGATCGAATGTTACCATATGTAGATAGCTAGACCCTTTCTTACTAAATGTACTGTGAACTCAAGGTTAGCTAGCTAGTAAGCAAACATTAGCTAGCCCAAGTGTGGTTTAGCTAGCCAAAAACATTCATGATCATGATCTCTCCTAGGGAAATTGCTTTTAAAAGCATATACTCATACACAAATACTCTTACTACTTTGAGCTGGCCCTTAATAAAGATCACTGTAAACAGTAGTGTCGTTTCAAGTGATGTATTATAGTTAGATAGAAGGAGAACAGCATCTTGTCTTCTCATTCTGCAGCATAAATCTGCTCCGACCACCGACTGTCACAGTGCAGCACTAGTGAAAAATATAAACGACTTTGAAATCCCAGTAGCTAGCTACAGCCAGACTATCAAGGTTATCTCTTAACAGATTAGCTTGATCAAATGTGAAATTGAGTTCTGATTGTGTTCTCAACAGTACAATATCGAGCATGTGATATGTGGAATTTGAACATTTTCAAATTCTGGAATTTTCACAATGCCCTCAAATGACATCCTCTCCAAACATTCCAAAAGAGAATGTTGACAGGTAGTCATGCCTGTTTTAGTGTTAAGGTTTGGAAAGACAGGGAAACCTTTGCCTGTCAACTTTAAGTAGCCATGAAATTGCCTGAATATCATTTAAATCCAATCTCTGTACCCCACCCCCCAACACTGACAAATAATGGTGGGCTTTTAGAAAGGGACATTTTCCTGATTTGCCACCTCATCGCTGGGTCGATTAAGCTGTCGCTACCTGAGTAAAGGCCAATAATACTAGTCTGGGTGACCGAACTCAGACGTTGTGGGATTTCATTTGGGGTTTGGAATGGCTCCAAGTACTAGGTAGCGTACCACAACCACCATTTAGTTGTGAGTGACAGAGGATCTTGCTTATGATAGTGGAATTCTGGCACTAGGCAGGATATCTAGCTAGTGTTACAGCCATAGAAATACATAGTAATATGCAGTCATATGTACATATGTGTTCTAGTGAATTCTGTGGACCCCGTATACTGAAATTACAGAGAAATAAAAACTATATAAGCCATATGCCAATTTCAATCTAAACTTTACAATTCAGAGATTTTAAAACTAAACCTTTTGGAGTTACACTTTACTATGTTCATTCTTTATTGTTTTGTAGCAGCAGGGTTGAAACACATTGTATTAAACGTGACTTGCTATTCTCATTATTTAGCTCACCCTGAAACCAGGTTAAGAATTCCCTACAGATGGTTAATTGTGATTTTAGCTAGGGTTTCCATCGCCCCATCTCCAAGTAGTCCTGGGTCGAATCATTGAGGAAGGGTAAAACCCAGTAAGTGATACTACTTATAAATCTCAACTGTGCCACTGCAATTAAATATGCTTCTCTACCCCCTCCCCCTCCTCCCTCTCCTCATATCAAAGGCTAACCCAATTCGACGCTAAAGAGAGTCTGAATTAATTTCACAAAGCACTGATTTAACAGTGCCTAAGGTGCCAGCCTTCAACAAAATTAGTTTATTTTTATTTTTAAAGATCCATTCGTCGTGGGATATACTTTCACAGGGGGGGGGGGTGAAAATGAGATGGAGGGGTCCTGGGGTCCAGCAACATTAAGGCAGTTATATACAATTTAAAATATTACATGACATGACATTTCATAACACTTCACAACACATTAAGTCTGTTCCCTCAAGCCACTACTCTCTATCACATATCTACAATACAAAATCCACGTGTGTGTGTGTCGAGTGCGTGTCTTATCATGTGTATGTGTGTCTGTGCCTGTGTGTATCTCTTTACAGTACTCGCTGTACACCATAAGGTGTATTTTTCTGTTTTTTAATTCTGATTCTACTGCTTGCACCAGTTACCTAATGCGTAGTAGAGTTCCATGTAGCCATGGCTCTATGTAGTACTCCAATAGTCTGTTCTGGACTTGGGGATTGTGAAGAGACCTTTGATGGCATGTCCTGTAGAGTATGCATGGGTGTCAGAGCTGTGTGCTAGTAGTTTAAACAGACAGCTCGGTGCATTCAGCATGTCAACACTTCTTACAAAAACAAGTAGCGATGAAGTCCATTCCTTCTCCACTTGGTGCCATGAGAGATTTACATGCATATTATTAATGTTATCTCTCCTTGTACATTTAACCTCTTGCTCCTACCTGACACGCAGGCGTCCCATCTAGACATCTGGAAATGCAAATGCGCTACGCTAAATGCTAATAGCACTCGTTAAAACTCAAACGTTCATTAAAATATACATGCAGGGTACTGAATTAAAGCTACACTCGTTGTGAATCCAGGCAACAAGTCAGATTTTTAAAATGCTTTTCGGCGAAAGCATGAGAAGCTATTATCTGATAGCATGTAACACCCCAAAAGACCCGCAGGGGACGTAAACAAAATAATTAGCATAGTCGGCGCTACACAAAACGCACAAATAAAATATAAAACATTCATTACCTTTGACCATCTTCTTTGTTGGCACTCCTAGATGTCCCATAAACATCACTATTGGGTCTTTTTTTCTATTAAATCGGTCCATATATAGCCTAGATATCGATCTATGAAGACTGTGTGATCAAGGAAAAAAATAGCGTTTTATAACGTAACGTCATTTTTTAAAATTAAAAAAGTCGACGATAAACTTTCACAAAACACTTCGAAATACTTTTGTAATGCAACTTTAGGTATTAGTAAACGTTAATAAGCGATCAAATTGATCACGAGGCGATGTATATTCTATAGCTGTACGTCTGGAAATAATGTCCGGGTAAATCTCAACCAAAATATCCGGTCGGAGACCGGAAGAAAGGCGCTGCCTTGCGTCCGTTTGACCAAGAAACAAATCGTAGGCAAATGGCAAGACTGTTCACATTGTGTGGAAGCTGTAGGTATCGCAACCTCGGCCCCATTTAATGTCGTTCACGTTTAACAATGGGTTCAAGTGGCGCATGGATATATTTTCCCATTTTCAGTGATCAGATTTTCCTGCACTTTTCGATGAAACGCACGTTCTGTTATAGTCACAGCCGTGATTTAACCAGTTTTATAAACGTCTGAGTGTTTTCTATCCACACATACTAATCATATGCATATACTATATTCCTGGCATGAGTAGCAGGGCGCTGAAATGTTGCGCAATTTTTAACAGAATGTTCGAAAAAGTAGAGGGTCGACTTGAGGTTAAGGGCCAGCCGTGCTGCCCTGTTCTAAGCCAATTGTAATTTTCCAAGGTCCCTTTGTTGCACCTGAACCCACGACTGAACAGTACGAAAAAACTAGAGCCTGTAGGACCAGCCTTGTTGATAGTGTTATTAAAAATGCAGAGCAGCTCTTTATTATGGATAGACTTCTCCCCGTCTTAGCTACTGTTGTATCAATATGTTTTGACCATGAGAGTTTACAATCCAGGATTACTCCAAGCAGTTTAGTCACCTCAACTTGCTCAATTTCCACATTATTTATTACAAGATTTAGTTGAGGTTTAAGGTTTAGTGAATTATTTTTCCCAAGTACAATGCTTTTAGTTTTGGAAATATTTAAGATGAACTTACTCCTTGCCACCCATTCTGAAACGAACTGCAGTTCTTTCTCAAGCGCAGCAGTGATTTCACTTGCTGTAGTAGCTGACTTGTATAGTGTTGAGTCATCCGCGTACCTAGATACACTGGCGTTATTCAAGGCCAGTGGCATTTCATTAGTAAACATTTTAAAAAGTAAGGGGCCTAGACCACTGCCCTGGGGAATTCCTGATTCTACCTGGATTATGTTGGAGAGGCTTCCACTAAAGAACACCCTCTGTAATTCTGTTAGACCGGTAACTCTTTATCCACAATATAGCAAGGGGTTTAAAGCCATAACACATGTTTTTCCATCAGCAGACTAAGATCGATAATGTCAAAAGCCGCACTGAAGTCTAACAAAACAGATCACACAATATTTTTATCATCAATTTCTCTCAGCTAGTCATCAGTCATTTGTGTAAGTGTTGTGCTTGTTGAATATCCTACCCTATAAGTGTGGTGACCTGTACTGACTTATTACTTTGTTCCATGCTTAGCTCTGTCTCTTGTGCTCACTCCCATGTGTCTCTTGTCTATTTATCTTGCAGGTGACATGGTGGTTCCCATGCATTCTCCCCGCTACCCCAGCGTGGCTGAGCTGGATGCCTACGCCCAGAAGACGCAGAGCAGCCCACTCTCCATCAAGATCTTCCCCACCAACATCAGAGTTCCCCAGCACAAGCACCTTAACCGGACTGTGAACGGCTTTGACACCACAGGTAGCCAGCGCTACAGCCCCTACCCACACCTCCATACCGGCGGCTACACAGGCCTCCTGGCCATTGTCAAGGTCTCTTCCCCCTTCGCCCCCACTAAGGGCGTCCTCAAGAACTCGGAAGGCAGGCGAACTAAGCTTTCCCCAGCCCAAATAGCTGTCGCCCCATACCCTCCCCCTAGCAGTAGTACTTTAGCCAATGGCCACTGCCGGATGGTGTACCACACTGGACCCTCGCAGCCCCCCGAGGCCCCTGGTCTCTCCCTCTCGGTGCCCCCTAACGTCACTGTGGCCGGCTCTGGGATCCCTGTGACAGGGGGACGAGGCCTGGTCCAGCTACCCCCACAGTCCAACCTCCCTTCCATCCAGAGCATCATCTATCAAATCAACCAACACTGCCAGGCCCAGGCTCTGCAGCAGGTGTGCCAGGGTGCAAACTCCTCCACCGCACCCTCTACCAACCCCAGCCCCTCCAAGCAGGGTGCGGGGGGTATCATGGGGGTATCCTCCTGCTCCTCGGGAGGCGGCTACGTGGGCGGCATGGCGCCCCAGCCTAACCTGGTGTACACAGGGGCAGGGCTGCCGCTGGCGGTGCACAGTGGCGAGGCCATGAAGGCCGGGATGTACTCGGACAGCATGGACTACATCCTGTGGCAGAAACAGCAACAGCAGCAGCAGGCTGTGCTTCGCATGTATAGTGCGGGCAGCGGGGGAGGAGGGGCCATCAGTAAGTCCCCTGAAAGCTGTGGTGCCCCGGGGGGAGCAGGGATCATGGCCCAGGCGCAGGTGTCATCCTCCTCCTCCTCCAGACCCTACCACCTGACGGGGGGAAGTGGAGGGGGTGGGGGGTGCCTGGACAAGGTCAGCTCCTCCCCTCTGAACTGCATGGGGATGCATGGGAACTTCTCGGTGGGCCAGTACTTTGCCCCACCCTGGAACAGCGTGCTGGTCACCCCCGACAGTGACTGTTACAACCCGCACCAGGAGCTCCTGGGGACCACCACCCGAGGGCCAGCCACTGGGGGGCACAGGGAGATGGGCTACCCCCACCACCATCATCCCCACCATCACCACCACCACCATCATCACCACCACCCCGCAATAGACAGCGGGAGCGGGGGATGCCTGTGCTGCAGCTTGCCCAGTAAGAACCAGCTGTGCAACACATCGGTGCTGAGCAGCAGCCTGCAGTCTCTGGAGTACCTGATCAACGATGTCCATCCGCCCTGCATCAAAGAGCAGATGCTGGGCAAAGGCTACGAGACTGTGTCGGTGCCACGGCTGTTGGACCACCAGCACGCGCACATCCGCCTCCCAGTTTACAGATAGAGCGTGGGGGGATGAGGGCGAGAGTCAGGGGACAAGAATGAATGAATGACGCGAAATCTGGATCAAAAGCTGAGGGACAGAGAAGAAGACCTTGATTTCCTGGGGACATATAGGCCTGTTGAGACTGGCACTGCTTGAAGCAGCTCGGAGGCTCCAGGGAGGGAAGCGATGGTGTTAGAGTGGATCTTGTGTTGGGTGACGGGCTGGGGGGTTTCTCCCTCCCAGCCCAGACTGGTTATTTATCAGTCAGGGAGAAAAAGGATTTCGGTGGTTTTGGGTGCCCTGGCAGAAGATTCTCCAGATGTCCCATAGTGTGGTTTGCCAACAGGAATTTGGGGGTGATTTTATTTGTATTTGTTCCTTTCTTGTTTTATTGTTGTTGTTGTTTTGAGTCGATTCAACTTTTTTGGTGAGAATTCTAGCTGGTTATGAAAGTGCATACAGCCACCTCTGTTGTTCCCCCATCCAAATACAAAGCAACTGGGGTGCTATAGTCACAAAGAAGGCCCGAAAGGGCCAAAGGGTAGGGCTGCTTTCTAAAGTCCCTAAAGAAATACATCATACTCGCACACATTTTCATACATACACATGCACACACTCAAAAACTCATACACACATGTCACAATGTTGAATGAAACATATATGACAATATTAGTAATTATTGTTGTTATAATTGATCCCATAAATTGCACTGCTTGGAGTTTAAAACTTTGTTAACTTTGGAGTTTGGAATTGGGTAGTTTGGATATGATATATTTAAGAAACTTGAAAACTTGAACCTATTTTTGTTGTTTTCTATATTTGTAGGTATATTATATGCATAGGCTGCTATGGGGGAAAAGTGTCTCAAAATGCTTTTTTATTGTTTCTTGTTATTCCTCCTCAAGCTGACGTGCAGTTTCTGATGTCCTGGTATAAGGCATAGTCGCTGCTCTGGTTCTGTAACCTAGCCAGAGAGCTATCTTCTCTAAACAACACTGGAATCTACAGTACATCTTGAAAACACTTACTAAAAAGAAAATGTTGCAACAAAAAAAAAAATGTTTTTTTTTTCTCTATTGAAGATTGTTACTGTCTGATTGGGAGGTTTTCCAGCATGACCTCTTGTGTGTGGTTTAGTTATACATCTTTTAATATATTTATTTTAATATATTCCTTTTAATCCCTAGATTTGTTTTCCCTAAACTCACCCCCCCCCACAAAAAACCCCAGTTTAGGAATCTGAAAAATGAGGCTGAATCAGCTTTTTGCTATGGGAGGCTTTTGACTTTGTTCCGTTATAGTGCTATTCCTGTCATGCCTCCCTTTTATAAGTATGGTAGAAGTGGGATATCCCTTTTCACTTCTGGGCACTATCATATAGGAGGAGTGAGAGCTGGGACCAAAAGGGAGTCTTGATGTGAAACAATCATGCCCTGTTCTCTCGGGTGATGTGAGATGAGACAAGGTACACTGCTTTTTCCTGGTCCGTTTCAGCCCATGGTTGAGACGCGTTGAGCCCGAGTCATTCGTTGACTTTAGGATTCAGAACATTGAAATATTTATTATGACTGTGAGTTTCCCTTGAATGTACTGCACTTAAATTACTGAAATGTCTAATGCCTTGGCTTGAGGGACTCGAGTGAAAATAAAATGTAAAAAATAATAATAATAATTGATCAGTGCAGCAGTCCTATGGTCCTAAATTAGCATTTCCTTGGTCAGTCAAATTTCACTGGTAAATTGAGTTTATTAACTGGAGAGAGCGCTGAGTCTTTGTCACGTGGAAATGCTGGCAACAGTGGATATTTATGAAGTGCAATTATTATGACTGTATTAACATTTTTCTCTGAGCTTACACCAAAAAAATGTAAACTACAGTTGTAAATACATTCCCAATGTACCACGTGCCCGATCCCCATACTTTTCTGTTTTGAGGTGTAAAATAAATCTTATTTAAGAATATATTCAGAAGCCACATCTTGGCTGTGAGGTCTGTCATTATTTATTAAAAAAAAAAAAAAATCCGCAAAATTGATAGAGAAAAATATGGACTCAAGCCAAATATCTATGATTCTTGATTCTTGAGAGGGTCATATTTTTGGCAAGTCTCATCGTGGTGTGTATAGATCTGAGGTTTGTGTGTGGAATGTGTGTTAAAGTTGAACTGAAACCATTTAGGAAGCAAGGGTCCTTTTTAATAACCTTATACGATCAACAACCATGTCCCAAAGGCTTCATAAATGCTTTTGTGATCACCGTGGAACCTCTTCCACAAAAAAGAACCTTTATATAATGGATTGATCTTTCTTTTAAATTTGCCACAATGTGTTCAAGTAGCCGCGTCCATACCATTGTTCATATAGGCCTACCGCTGACAGAAAGTAGTTATCGACCTACAGTCTTTTCTATCCCAGGATTTGAAGATATTCCAACTCTATATCCTTAGCTTTAGTAGAGATGACTAACGGCAAAACTGAAACTGTCATCGTTTTGCACCTCAACGCATCAGCAAATGTGATTTGCATTTCCCCCTCAAGATAACCCTCTTTACCATGAGCCTTAAAGTGGCAATCAGCAGTTGAAACATTACCAAAGTGTTTTCCCCACCACTATTTCGGTAAAAAGCAGGGTGACGGGGCTGGAGAAATGTAATTACTCTCAAATTTAAAGACAGCTATGGATGCAAGGACTTACCATCCATGGTATCCAAATGATAGTTTAACCATGTTATGAGGCTGTACGGTGTTTGTTTACATTTACAATGTTTACAAACAATGGAGTATAAAGAGCTTATATTTTGTGTTCTGATGGGGTGCGACAGTTAACTAAGCTCATGAGGCATATATAAGGTTGGGGCGGCAGGGTGGCCTAGTGGTTAGAGCATTGGAATAGTAACCGAAAGTTAGTTTGAATCCCTGAGCTGACAAGGTACAAAGCTGCTGTTCTGCCCCTGAACAGGCAGTTAACCCACTGTTCCTATGCTGTCATTGAAAATAAGATTTTGTTTTTAACTGACTTGCCTAGGTAAATAAAGGTAAAATAAAAATAAATGTAAAAAACAAGTTATACAGTGCTGGGAAAAAGTATTTGCTCCCTTTTATAGTTTTCTCTACTTTTGTGTATGTTTGATACTGAATATTATTAGATATTCCCCCAAATCCTAATATTAGAGAAAGGGAACTCGAATGAACAAATAACACAACAATTAAACACTTATTTCCTAAACAAAGTTATTCAACACCTTGTCACGCCCTGGCCATAGAGAGGCTTTTATTCTCTATTTTGGTTAGGCCAGGGTGTGACTAGGGTGGTCAGTCTATTTCTATGTTTTCTGTTTCTATGTTTTGGCCAGGTATGGTTCTCAATCAGGGACGGCTGTCTATCATTGTCTCTGATTGGGAATCATACTTAGGCAGCCTGTTTTGCCACCTTAGTTGTGGGTAGTTTACTTTGTTATAGTGGCCTGTATAGCTCTAGTAAGCGTCACGTTCGTTTTGTTGTTTCTTGTTTTGTTGGCAACATTCATAATAAAAAGAAATGTACGCTCACCACGCTGCACCTTGGTCCGGTCATTTCCCTGACGACGTTCGTGACAGAACTACCCACCACAAACGGACTAAGCGGCGTGGCCGGAAGGAGCAGCTTTTTCTGGAGGAATGGACATGGGAGGACATCCTGAATGGGAAAGGATCCTGGAAGTGGGAGGAGATCCTGGCTGGAAAGGATCACCTGCCGTGGGAGCAGGTGGAAGCAGCGAGGAAGGCGGAGGCAGTGAGAAAAAGGGGCCCAGGATTACACAGGGTCACAGCTGGCACGAAAGACCGGGAGGCCACTCCAAAAACATTTTTGGTGGAGGCACACGGGGAGTGTGGCAGAGTCAGGATTCAGATCTGAGCCAACTCCTCGTGCTTACCTTAAGGAACGTGGTACTGGTCAGGCACCGTGTTATGTGGTGGAGCGCACAGTGTCTCCAGTGCGCATTCACAGCCTGGTGCGCTACATTCCAGCTCCCCGCATTGGACGGGCTAGAGTGGGCATCCAGCCAGGATGGATGGTGCCAGCCGGCTCAGCGCGCCTGGCCTCCAGTGCGTCTCTTCGACCCAGGATATCCTGCACCCTGTGTCTCCGGTGCGTCTGCACAGCCCAGTGCGTCCTGTGCCAGCGCTCCGCATTTACCGGGCAAAGGTAACCATCCAGCCAGGACGGGTTGTGCAGGCTCTACGCTCGAGTCCTCCAGTGCGCCTCCACGGCCCAGTGTATCCGGTGCATACACCAAGAACCAAGCCTCCAGTATGTCTCCTGGTAAGCCCTGTGGCAGCTCCACGCACCAGGCTGCCTATACGTCTCCTCACTCCAGTGATGATCCATGACACAAAGCCTCCACTGATGATCCATGGCACGAAGCCTCCAGTGATGATCCATGGCACGAAGCCTCCAGTGATGATCCATGGCACGAAGCCTCCAGTGATGATCCATGGCACGAAGCCTCCAGTGATGATCCATGGCACGAAGCCTCCAGTGATGATCCATGGCACGAAGCCTCCAGTGATGATCCATGGCACGAAGCCTCCAGTGATGATCCATGGCACGAAGCATCCAGTGATGATTCATGGCACGGAGCCTCCGGCGACGGTCTCCAGTCCGGAGCCTACGGCGACGGCCTCCAGTCTGGGGCCTGCGGCGAGGGTCCCCAGTCCAGAGGCGCCACCAAAGTGGGGGGTGCCAGAGGTGGAGCGGGGTCTGTGTCCCGCACCGGAGCCGCCACCGAAGTAGATGCCCACCCGGACCCTGCCCTATAGAGTCAGGTTTTGCAGCCGGAGTCCGCACCTTTCGGGGGGGGGGGGTACTACTGTCACGCCCTGGCCATAGAGAGGCTTTTATTCTCTATTTTGGTTAGGCCAGGGTGTAACTAGGGTGGGCATTCTAGTTTCTTTATTTCTATGTTTTGGCCGGGTATGGTTCTCAATCAGGGACAGCTGTCTATCGTTGTCTCTGATTGGGAATAATACTTAGGCAGACTTTGTTAGTGGCCTGTATAGCCCTAGTAAGCTTCACGTTCGTTTTGTTGTTTCTTGTTTTTGTTGGCGACATTCATAATAAAAATAAATGTATGCTCACCAGTCTGCACCTTGCTCCGGTCATTTCCCTGACGACGTTCGTGACACACCCAATGCCCCTGTGTGAAAAAGTAATTGCCCCCTTCCACTCCATAACTGGTTGTGCCACCTTTAGCTGTAATGACTCCAACCAAACGCTTCCTCAAGTTGTTGATCAGTCTCTCATGTAGCTGTGGCCCACTCTTCCATGCAGAAGTACTTTAACTCAGGAGCATTTGTGGGTTTTCAAGCATGAATTGCTCGTTTCAAGTCCTGCCACAACATCTCAATTGGGATTAGGCCTGGACATTGACTAGGCCATTCAAAAACTTCACATATGCTGCTTTTGAAACATTTTCATGTCAACTTGATTGTGTGTTTTGGATCATTGTCTTGCTGCATGACCCATCTGGGCGTTAGCTTCAGCTCACAGACAGACAGGCCATCCGTCTGTAAGCTGAAGCTGAAGTGCAGTTGGGTCATGCAGCAAGACAATGATCCACAACACACATGAAAATGGCAACAAACAAAAAAATTGACGTTTTGGAAAAACCTAGTCAAAGTCCAGAACTAATCCCAATTGAGATGTTGTTACAGGACTTGAAATGAGCAGTTCATGCTTGAAAACCCACAAATGTCGCAGAGTTAAAGCAGTTCTGCATGGAAGAGTGGGCCAAAATCCCTCCACAGAGACGTGAGAGACTAATCAACAACTACAGGAAGTGTTTGGTTGGAGTCATTGCAGCTAAAGGTGGCACAACCAGTTATTGAGTAAGAGGCCAAAACCTTTTTTTAAATAAATAAAATATGTTTTGTTATTGTAAACTCAGGTTCCCTTTATCTAATATTAGGTTTTCATTGAAGATCTGATATTCAGTATTAAAAAAATAATTCAAAAATAGAGAATCAGAAAGGGTCAAATACTTTTTTCACGGCACTGTATATATATCATTCATTTAAAAGTCCAAAAATGTATGTAGCATAGCTGATTGCCCCTTTAAATTAATACGGTAATACAGTAGTGTTTGTGGAAATCCTTGGAAGGCTGACAAAGCAAAGAGCTTAGAACAAGGAGTATCTAGACTTGCACTAATACAGTAAGTATTAGTGCAACGTTTAACATTCCACAGTGAAATATTTTCACGTTGTTTCAACAGCTTAACATCCCACCACATGTTTCTGGCATCGTTTTATTCAGTCTTGTTGAAGTATTTTGACAGATTTTACAGAAGATGTATCAGATTCCAAATCCCTTTCCGTTTGGCTTCAGCACCCAAGCATTAAACCATGTCACATGATGTTGGAGGAGAGCTATAGTGAGACTACAGTCAGTGTGTGGAGCATTTGGTGTCAGCATTTTCCCACAAGGAGAGGTTATTGGTGTTGCGCCTCCCATCTAATGGGAGTATTGGATAACGCCAGGCCGACAGACAGTGGGAGTGGCGTACATTTGTCCACAGGATTGTAATGCAATTTACCCTGTTTTTCAGAGAGCAGGGGGATTATCTTTAGGGAGAGAATAATCCATAAAACTGTTGATAAATATTTGAATATATCCCTTATTAATTCCTGTTTCCCATCACATATTTTGTCTCAGTGTTTTTTTTAGATAATGACAAAATACATTAGAATTTATTCATGTTTTTTTTTTTTTGGACAATTGAAAGGATATAGCTATGTTAGGAACAGGTCTGAACTGTGAGCTCACCGCCTCCGACGTCACTGTGGCAGACACTCAAGTTAACCACACAAGTCCCCGGGGACTTGGCATTGTGACGGATTGTCTTTCTTCTTTTGGTCGTGTCTGTCAGATCGTTGTCACCACAAAAGGAACGTCTCAGAGCACCCTTCTAGGTGGTTATATCTCTTCCGGCCTGGCCTGTCATCTTCTGTCTGTCATCTTTTGGGAGGTTGTGTTCTAACAGTGGATGTGCAGGACTTTAGTACTCAGCTTGGTTCGTCTTTCCTGTCTGTGCTCCACACAGACCTATATTGAGGCTTATATTATATCCAAATATAAAGCTCTGAGCTCCATTATGGACACTATTCTCTCAAACTCTAGTCCTGTAGACAAGTGATTTATTTCATGTCCATTTGCAGTTATCAGCTTTTTCCGAGTTGTCATTATGAGAGGGTAGAGGATAATACTGTGGTTTAGAATTAAAGAGCAACTGCCCTTGAAAAGCAACTTCTCTTTTTGAAAATGGCTTATGTGGCATCGATATAAGTCAGCAACCTTTATTCTAGTGTCAAATTTGACTCTGAAGTGTAAATAAGATAATTTTGGTCATAAATATTTGCGAGATGATAGGAAAAAAATGTGTCACGGAATGAAGGGTACCGTAAAATGATCCTGCTCACATGCCAACAGTAAGTTGCTGTCAATTCTGAGCACTGCACATGACCCTATCTTAATGCCCATGACTTGACATTAAATTTGACATCACTATGGGGCTAGTTTTTTAAAATTGAACCTTCATTTAGATAGGCAAGTCAGTTAAGAACAAATTCTTATTTACAATGACAGCCTACACCGGCCAAACCCAGACGAAGCTGGGCCAATTGTGCTCCTTCCTATGGGACTCCTAATCACGGCCAGTTGTGATACAGCCTAGATTCGAAAAAGTGTGTATTTTCTGACACCTCAAGCACTAAGATTCAGTGCCTTAGACTGCTGCGCTACTCGGGAGCCCGAGTGGGACCATCAGTAAATTAAACTATGTACATGGGACAATATATTAAAAGGTCAATAGCTCCAACAAATGTCAATAAAATAAATAATCAAAAAGGTCAAACCAACTTTGCCACACCAGCTAATTGGCTAAATGACTCTTCCCACCTGTGAACACACACGAGAGACACCCACATCAAACCACACACTGAAACCAACTCATGTTTGAATTCAGTCATGGCCGCTAACATCTCTTAATGAACCAAATCTAAACTGGGCCAAATCTTTAAACATTCCAAAAGAAAGTCGCTTCAATTTATCGTTCCATGGATAAAAATAGAGAACATTTCCCTTGGTCAATGAAAATGATTATTTTGTATTGTTAGAATGGAGTAATACTATTAACATGTATCCCTCATGGAGTGTGATAGGAGGCTTTATTTTAGGTCCCACACAGCCTCCAAACCGTCTGTCCCAAGGGAGGTTACTGTTAGTGGAATCTGTTGCACTGGCCTCTATCTAGGATTTCTAGGCTCCTTTGCGACAATGGATGCTCAGCCCAAGTTAGGATAACGGAATTACATTTTCAATAAGACTTGTGACCGCCCATCCATGGCTCCATCCGTGCAGGGCCTCTCTCGGCTGCAGAGTGGCATATGGCATGTCATTATCTACGCCCTCCCTCCCCCTCATCCAGGGCCAACAGGGTTCACCAGTGCTTAAACAAACCCAGGGTAAGGAGGACTGACGGGATGGGGACGTGTGGAGGGGGTGGGTGGGTGGGCACTGAACCACAGCCACTGCAGCGCCATCTTGGATGGCCTTCCTCCTCCACACCACCCTGGGCTCCGAGGTGGTAAAGGCACATTTGAAAGATGGCCTGCTGTTTTTGATGATGGAGGGGAATTTGTTTTTTGTTGGATTGCTGTATGTGCCTTAGCCCTGGCTGGCTGGCTGAGGGGCCCTTTCTGCTCTCTGTGACAGATCTTAGGGAGAGATTGAGATGGCGAGGCAGAGGGGGTCAGAGCAGGCCCTTGAAGCATTTAGTAATCAGGATAATTGTCACGTTGTGGCCGGGTGCTGCTTCTGGTTTCAGCCACCCAACCTGTGTCTCTATGCATTGAGAAACAGTAGCGTGTGTCTGTGGAGATGTTATGATGCACACTGGTCGCTCGCGTCAAAGCTCTTCTGCCTATCAATTAAGGTCTCTGGCCAGGATTCCAACAAACTAGACCAATATCATATTGTTTTTTTTACTGGTAAATTCAATTGGTCAATACTGCAGATGTCGGCTCAAGCGTAAATTACCTTCATAAGTCAAGTGCAGTGTGATGTCGTCACAGTGCAGTTTGCTTGAATCCTGGCCTAGGTCTCTATCTTATTGAAGGACAGTCTTCAGTGAGCGGTATTGAAAGGTTTCCACTTGTATGAAGCACAAAGGGTATGTTCATGTTTATCACTTGCCATTTGTTCCTGGAGGGGCAGAGGTTAGTGGATATATATAACAATCTCCCACTCCTTCACTACACAGAGAATGACCTCCATGTCTTTTGTGCTATCTTCCTGTGGCCAATGGCTGTATAGAGAAAAGTTATCCTCACAGAATGTCTATTAACGTATTCCTCCAGCTCTCAGGTATCTCAAGGGCACCATGACTCTGGGAAAGGGAAGATACTATGAGGCCAAGGGGAGAGAGGTGAAGAGGGATCGACTGTGATAGACTGGCTGTTAAGATATCTCAGTAAACAAAAAAAGGGCAGATACTCTCTCTGTAGAGCCTTGGCGCTGCCTCTATATACTGTACCTTGCACACACAGATGACACGGGTTGGGGGTGGTTCTCCCCCCTACTAGACACTGCTTTGCCCAGACCCAGAAGGCTGGCTGAGACATGTCCTCTGACTTCCCCTATCCCCTGAACCTCTCCTGTCCTTTTTCCACTGCCGACTGGAACATCATATCATCAACACAGTCCTCTCCATTTCGCTCTTCTACCTGTTAAAAGCAAAGCATTGTTTCTGTTGAGGATTCTGTTCTTCCTGAGGAGGCGTGTACAGGTGACCTAAGAATCTTATGGATGTTGCACATTATCTATACTGGGGATCGAATTGCCCACAGATTTGGAGCAGAGTGCTTACAATGACTCCTCGTTGGCACAGGTGACACAGTTGACAGACGGACGTGTGAATACCATTGTGTTTGAATGTAAAAGTACTGGTGATGTACTGTGGCGTCTTTATCTTTAAAAAAATAATAATACAACATCAATAAAATAATCTAAACAGTTAATTTATAGCACAGATTAAAGATCAAAGAAGTGTAATCAGTGGGATGCCCCTGTCCCTGAGGAAAAGCTTAGAATCCCTTCTCTGTCAACAAAGTCCAGCTGGGTACAATTTCAGGTGCCTGTGATGTTGCATTTTCCTCATTGTTATAACTGTATGTAAGGGAGACTGGTGGCAATTTGCACCCCTTGAATGGATCAAAACAAACACAAGCTAGAGTGATGAACCACCCACAGTGCATGCCCATTTAGGTTAACTTCCTGCTTGAAACGTTACAGCCAAATATCGCACTATTTGTTTTTTTATGGGTGAAAGTAGTTTCCACCAGCTATATTTTTCCTAAACTTCCCTGGGCATTAATATCCAGCAATTCAAACGAGCAACATTTTCATCACAATATGTTGGCTAAACATTGACATGAATGACGTGTCACTATTGTTATCTCTTGCTGGGCACATGAGGTTTTGTCATGGCTGCTGGGTTGGGGGCAATTGTAACAACCGTGTTAAAATGACCCTGAGCCAAGCAGTCAAATGAGGAAAACAAGTGGTTTTAACTTTAATATTATATCTGTAACTAGCCTTGGGGTCCTGTAGAGTGCCAAAAGAAGTTGTGAACAGATATGATCTGGGCACCTCCATCACTATTGGGCTCCTGAGTGGCGCCAGTGGTCTAAGGCACTGCATCTCAGTGCTAGAAGCATCACTACAGACCCTGGTTCGATTCCAGGCTGTATCACAACTGGCCGTGATTGGAAGTCCCATAGGGCGGAGCACAATTGGCCCAGCGTCGTCTGGTTTAGGGTTTGGCCGTCATTGTAAATAAGAATTTGTTCTTATTAACTGATCAGACTATTCAGATGTTTTGAGAGGAAGCGAATGCCCATGCAAAAACATGAGTGTTACTGTAATTATTGATTATGTACATATAAATGTTTCATTCAGAATCATTACATTTGTCTATGATAACATGATCATTCATAAACATGAATGTTTTTAGGTGATACATTTGACCCCAGCCACTTTTACAATAGCAGGGGAGAAGTACAATGTCCTGACTTTTCGGATTAACATCAATATTGTGATCCGACCGTCTTATGTGCCGACATAAATTATATGAGTGATTAGGAGACATATGCAAGTTAATTATATATAAAAAATGACTGGCCTAGTTCAATACAATACAAAAACTGTTACAATTGCCCCCCCCCCCCCGTCTCCCTCTTACAACACTAATTCTAGAAGGACCCCCAAATCTCTCATCTATTTCATGGGGTGTCAATATGGCTGTATCCAATCTAAAAGTCTGGGGATTTTTTTGGTTTGTTTTAGTTACTATTCATCGTTTGTTTGGCACACAGAATGTTCCTGTAGACAAACAGGACTGATTCTACAATGATCTCCAATGCGCCAATGCTGCCAAACGTATGAGGGTGCCGCAACCTTGAGAAAATAATATATATGGAAATAGGAAATCTATAAAGCATCTCTCTTATTGTTCTCCCTGCAGTGTTTGTATTTATGATTTTGCCTCCTCAGGATGAAAAATGTGTAAAGAATACCTTTTTGTTTTTTTTGTTCATTTTTTGGAAACAGTAATAATATTTATTGATCTTGGATTTCAAACGGATGGTTCGGAATTCAAAAAAGTGAAAAAGCTGTAAAATTCTTTAGCCTTGGGATTATCAACGTTGGAGTGTGCCTACAGCCAAGCATACCTGTGATTGCTTACCCCCCTATATCCCAGCCCACCTCTACAATCTCCCCATAATCGCCCCGACGTCCCCCCTCACCTCCCCTTCCCACCCCACCTCTACCACATCCAATCTTTTGTGACTGCCGCTGTATGCCCTCTCCCTCACCCCTAATTCCAACCCCCTCCAGCCTCCTTCCTCCAGCCCAGGTACCATAGTGGATCATCTAATGTAACTGCTTTTTTGGGGGGTCAATCTCAGGACTGAAATGTCTTTATTATGATGTAGATGGTTAATTTATTCTCTCTGTTCTGTAATATTGTTTGACATGAAGTAAATAAAGTGGATGATGACTTCTATGTCCATGACTGGTCGTTTTTCCCCTTTGTTATGATATAATAATCTGATTTCGCTGCAATCAACTAATTTGAATGAGTTGCAATCTCTCCTTATCTGTCCTCTCGCTCTCTTTTTTTCTCTCTCTCTCTCTCTCTCTCTCTCTCTCTCACTCTCCTTGCTTAACCTATTGTGTAAAGGACTTTCCCATCAGGTCCTAACTGATTACGGTAACCAAGGTAAGTTCATTAGTGGGAGGCCGAAGCTCTGTGAACGACACTATGAGCACATACTGTAGTACCATATGCTGCCCTCTGCAATCCGCTTTGGTCTTTTCATCTGTTAGTGTGCAACTACATCTGAGGGACAGAATGTTGCTCTGTTTACAGGCAGGCAGCCTTTGAGTGACTTTGGTACTCGCTACTGCTTCTCTTTCTGTTATGTCCATGGTTGACCTTTACTGTTGCATAATTAACCTTGGCGCCCCACATGAGGAGAAAAGCCTTGCAGTGCTTTAAGATGAAAAGGGGGAAGCGAGAAAGTAGTAGTATTATATAATAGTACTGCAGCGATGGAAAAAGGTACCCAATTGTCATACTTGCGTAAAAGTAAAGATACCATAATAGAAAATATTTAAAACCAAGTAAAAGTGAAAGTCGCCCAGTAGAATCCTACTTGAGTGAAAGTCAAAGTATTTGGTTTTAAATATACTTAAGTATCAAAAGTAAATGTAATTGCTAAAATATACTTAAGTGTCAAAAGTAGAAGTAAAAGTATAAATCATTTCAAATTCCTTGTATTAAGCAAACCATATGGCACCATTTTATTATTTTTTAAAGAAGAAAATGCCATGCTAATGCAGTCTTTTGGTCTCTAGAGAACTCCATGGCCAGGACATGGGTTTGGTTACAGTGGGTTTCAATTATACATCTATCCTAATATGATTTGGATTTAAAGGATAAGTCCCTAGACTGGTACAAGAAATATGGCGGAGGGAATCTCTCTTGTACTGACTCACCCAATGATGGGCAGCTCAGTGGCTGGTGATGGCCGATGCGCTGATTGTGCTCGTGCCAAAAGCCGACATCTATCTCTCTTGTTTTACTTTGTAAAACAATATACACTCAATAGGCCTATTTGGATGTTGAGCAAGTATTTTGGTCATCTACAGCAGAGAGATTAGTTGTCTCTTCTCAGCAGGAGCCATTTGCTTTGCAACCTGCATTTTCCCGATTGTATTTGCAACACTCCCTGATTAAATATTTTTTATATTTTTTTATATCCCTCTATATGCTACACACAATCCACAGCTAGACAATTTTTAAAAGAAGCTATTGATCCTTTGTGGCTAAAGTGTAGGCCTACTCATGGAGTAGTAAGTAGGCTATTCTGAATTATTAAATTTCTTCTGAACAAACAGCAGTAATTCTATAACTTCTGGGAAATATATTTCAGTTCATCAGGGATGCTGCAGCACCTCTGGCACGATGATTCTACAAGGAAATACATGACTAAGTGCTGCTGCACATATGCTATCGGCCAACCAGACCGAATATTGATGATGATGTAAATCAAGTGTTATCAAGTGTTAATCAAATGTTATTCTGATGTGGTCGTACTGTCAATATTTAAACGAGGTAGCTTGTTACACACACTCGACAGTAACCAATACAGGGCGGGTGCAATCTCTGTACAGGGCAGACTAGGAAAAGGCACAACCGGGCACATGTGAGCTATGTAGGCTACAGGGCAGACCAACAAATGGGGTAGGGGTAACGTAGCAGGGGTAAAAGAAACACATGAAACTAGATCCCCCCCACACCCCCTACATCCTGATCTTGATTTATTTTGATGTATTTTTTAATTGGGGGAGGTTCTCTTCTGCGCTGTTCAACCAATCCAATAAACGCAGCAAGTGGGATAGGGCAAAGAGGTAGCTGCTTGAGCACAGGTAGACCCTTATCTGTGCACGAGCAGGAGAGCAGCGCATTACACTTGACTTTATAGATGATGTACGCTTGAGCTGACGTGCAATGCTTACCGTGAAATACGATATCTGCAAATGTGGAGGAAAACGCCTTTAAAAGGCACATTGCGTTGTCAGCTGTCCAGTGCGCTGCTCTATAACACACCTTGGATTGAATCGCGGCCTCAAACTACAAGCACTCCGTTTAAATGTTTAATGACACTGTCACCTTTAACCCTAGAAAGTTGAGCTGTGGTTGTTTTGTTTTTTCCATTCCGTCCTCCCCACCACCACTACACTCCACTCCACCCACCTAAACCCTCTGATAAGCTCCCCAGGCTGATGAGGCAGCCGCCTTCACCAGAGCCTGTGGATATGGGAGACTCACTGCACACTGATTTCATGCACAATGATTTCATGCACGCTCACTCACACAGTAAAGAGGGGATCTGTAAAGCAGAAATGCTTCTCTTATTAGCTAAACTCATCCGCCAGCACGCCACATTGAGTCCCTGGCAATTTCACAAGAAATCAGGAGGACAGGTGCCCATAGAATGGGCCTCCAGTGGGTTGCTGTAGCTCTGCTGTCACCATAACATCAACCTGCTATTTAGGCTGGGTTTACACAGGCAACCCAATTCTGATAGTTTTTCACTAATTGGTCTTTTGAACAATCAGATCAGCTCTGAAAAATATCTGATGTGATTGCACAAAAGGCCAATTAATGGAAAAAATATCAGAATTGGGCTGGCTGTGTAAACGCAGCCATAGACACTCAATTCTAGTTCAGGGCCCGGTTTCTCAAAAGCATCTTTAAGGCTAAGTTCATTGTTAAAATAGTGGAGCAGGTTCAGAGCTTCAAGTTCCTTGGTGTCCACATCACTAATTCCTTATATTAAGCTAATCACACAGCACCATTTTCTAGTTTTTTAAATTTATTTACAGATAGCCAGGGGAACACCCCAACACTCACGGGGACAGATGCCCTTCGCATGGGCCTTCAGTGGATTGCTCAACTATTTTAACAACTTAGCCTTAAGATACTTTCGAGAAACCGGGCCCTGAACTAGAATTGAGTGTCTATGCCTGCGTTTACACAGGCAGACATAATTGACAAACTAAGCATTTGTGTTTAGTGAGTCCGCGAGATCAGAGGAAGTGGGGATGACAAAGGATGTGTGTGAATTGGACCATTTTCCTATCCTGCTAAGCATTCAAAATGTAACTAGTCCTTTTGGGTGTCAGGGAAAATGTATGAAGTAAAAAGTACATTACTTTATTTTGGAATGTAGTCAAGTAAAAGATTTCCAAAATATAAATAGTACAGATACCCCAAAAAACTACATATGTAGTACTTTAAAGTATTTTTACTTTAAGTACTTTACACCACTGGTAGTGAGCTGTTAGTAGCCCATAGCCCATGTGCTGTTAGTAGCCCATATGCCTTTTAGTAGCCCATAGCCCATGTGCTGTTAGTAGCCCAGGTCCCTTTTAGTAGCCCATAGCCCATGTGCTGTTAGTAGCCCATAGACCATGTGCTGTTAGTAGCCCAGGTCCCTTTTAGTAGCCCATAGCCCATGTGCTGTTAGTAGCCCAGGTCCCTTTTAGTAGCCCATAGCCCATGTGCTGTTAGTAGCCCAGGTCCCTTTTAGTAGCCCATAGCCCATGTGCTGTTAGTAGCCCAGGTCCCTTTTTGTAGCCCATAGCCCATGTGCTGTTAGTAGCCCAGGTCCCTTTTAGTAGCCCATAGCCCATGTGCTGTTAGTAGCCCATAGCCCATGTGCTGTTAGTAGCCCAGGTCCCTTTTAGTAGCCCATAGCCCATGTGCTGTTAGTAGCCCATGTGCTGTTAGTAGCCCAGGTCCCTTTTAGTAGCCCATAGCCCATGTGCTGTTAGTAGCCCAGGTCCCTTTTAGTAGCCCATAGCCCATGTGCTGTTAGTAGCCCAGGTCCCTTTTAGTAGCCCATGTGCTGTTAGCCCATGTGCTGTTAGTAGCCCCATAGCCCATGTGCTGTTAGTAGCCCAGGTCCCTTTTAGTAGCCCATAGCCCATGTGCTGTTAGTAGCCCATGTGCTGTTAGTAGCCCAGGTCCCTTTTAGTAGCCCATAGCCCATGTGCTGTTAGTAGCCCAGTTCCCTTTTTATAGCCCATGCCCATGTGCTGTTAGTAGCCCAGGTCCCTTTTTAGTAGCCCATAGCCCATGTGCTGTTAGTAGCCCAGTTCCCTTTTAGTAGCCCATAGCCCATGTGCTGTTAGTAGCCCATAGCCCATGTGCTGTTAGTAGCCCAGGTCCCTTTTAGTAGCCCATAGCCCATGTGCTGTTAGTAGCCCATAGCCCATGTGCTGTTAGTAGCCCAGGTCCTTTTAGTAGCCCATAGCCCATGTGCTGTTATGCCCAGGGTCCCTTTTAGTAGCCCATAGCCCATGTGCTGTTAGTAGCCCATATGCCTTTTAGTAGCCCATAGCCCATGTGCTGTTAGTAGCCCATATCCTTTTAGTAGCCCATAGCCCATGTGCTGTTAGTAGCCCAGGTCCTTTTAGCCCATAGCCCATGTGCTTTAGTAGCCCATAGCCCATGTGCTGTTAGTAGCCCAGGTCCCTTTAGTAGCCCATAGCCCATGTGCTGTTAGTAGCCCAGGTCCCTTTTAGTAGCCCATAGCCCATGTGCTGTTAGTAGCCCAGGTCCCTTTTAGTAGCCCATAGCCCATGTGCTGTTAGTAGCCCATGTGCTGTTAGTAGCCCATGTGCTGTTAGTAGCCCAGGTCCCTTTTAGTAGCCCATAGCCCATGTGCTGTTAGTAGCCCAGGTCCTTTTAGTAGCCCATAGCCCATGTGCTGTTAGTAGCCCAGGTCCTTTTTGTAGCCCATAGCCCATGTGCTGTTAGTAGCCCAGGTCCCTTTTTGTAGCCCATAGCCCATGTGCTGTTAGTAGCCCAGGTCCTTTTAGTAGCCCATAGCCCATGTGCTGTTAGTAGCCCAGCCCATGTGCCCCATGTGCTTTAGTAGCCCAGGTCCCATTGCTGTAGCCCATAGCCCATGTGCTGTTAGTAGCCCATGTGCTGTTAGTAGCCCATGGCCTGTTAGTAGCCCATAGCCCATGTGCTGTTAGTAGCCCAGGTCCCTTTTAGTAGCCCATAGCCCATGTGCTGTTAGTAGCCCAGGTCCTTTTAGTAGCCCATAGCCCATGTGCTGTTAGTAGCCCAGGTCCCTTTTAGTAGCCCATAGCCCATGTGCTGTTAGTAGCCCAGGTCCATGTGCTGTTAGTAGCCCATAGCCCATGTGCTGTTAGTAGCCCAGGTCCTTTTAGTAGCCCATAGCCCATGTGCTGTTAGTAGCCCATATGCCCATTTTAGTAGCCCATAGCCCATTAGTAGCCCATAGCCCATGTGCTGTTAGTAGCCCAGGTCCCTTTTAGTAGCCCATAGCCCATGTGCTGTTAGTAGCCCAGGTCCTTTTAGTAGCCCATAGCCCATGTGCTGTTAGTAGCCCAGGTCCCTTTAGCCCATAGCCCATGTGCTGTTAGTAGCCCAGGTCCCTTTTAGTAGCCCATAGCCCATGTGCTGTTAGTAGCCCAGGTCCTTTTTAGCCCAGCCCATGTGCTGTTAGTAGCCCAGGTCCTTTTAGTAGCCCATAGCCCATGTGCTGTTAGTAGCCCAGGTCCTTTTAGTAGCCCATAGCCCATGTGCTGTTAGTAGCCCAGGTCCCTTTTAGTAGCCCATAGCCCATGTGCTGTTAGTAGCCCAGGTCCTTTTAGTAGCCCATAGCCCATGTGCTGTTAGTAGCCCATAGCCCATGTGCTGTTAGTAGCCCAGGTCCTTTTAGTAGCCCATAGCCCATGTGCTGTTAGTAGCCCAGGTCCTTTTTAGCCCATAGCCCATGTGCTGTTAGTAGCCCAGGTCCCTTTTAGTAGCCCATAGCCCATGTGCTGTTAGTAGCCCAGGTCCATGTTTTAGTAGCCCATTTTGTAGCCCATGTGCTGTTAGTAGCCCAGGTCCCATAGCCCATAGCCCATGTGCTGTTAGTAGCCCAGGTCCCTTTTTAGTAGCCCATAGTAGCCCCCATGTGCTGTTAGTAGCCCAGGTCCCTTTTAGTAGCCCATAGCCCATGTGCTGTTAGTAGCCCAGGTCCTGTTAGTAGCCCAGGTCCCTTTAGTAGCCCATAGCCCATGTGCTGTTAGTAGCCCAGGTCCCTTTTAGTAGCCCATAGCCCATGTGCTGTTAGTAGCCCAGGTCCCTTTTAGTAGCCCATAGCCCATGTGCTGTTAGTAGCCCAGGTCCCTTTTAGTAGCCCATAGCCCATGTGCTGTTAGTAGCCCAGGTCCTTTTAGTGTGTGCTGTTAGTAGCCCAGGTCCCTTTTGTGCTGTAGCCCATAGCCCATGTGCTGTTAGTAGCCCAGGTCCCTTTTAGTAGCCCATAGCCCATGTGCTGTTAGTAGCCCAGGTCCCTTTTAGTAGCCCATAGCCCATGTGCTGTTAGTAGCCCAGGTCCCTTTTAGTAGCCCATAGCCCATGTGCTGTTAGTAGCCCAGGTCCCATTTTTAGTAGCCCAGTGCTGTTAGTAGCCCATAGCCCATGTGCTGTTAGTAGCCCAGCCCATGTGCTGTTAGTAGCCCAGGTCCCTTTTAGCCCATGTGCTGTTAGTAGCCCAGGTCCTTTTAGTAGCCCATAGCCCATGTGCTGTTAGTAGCCCAGGTCCCAGTAGCCCATCCCTGTTAGTAGCCCATAGCCCATGTGTGCTGTTAGTAGCCCAGGTCCTTTTAGTAGCCCATAGCCCATGTGCTGTTAGTAGCCCAGGTCCTTTTAGTAGCCCATAGCCCATGTGCTGTTAGTAGCCCAGGTCCCTTTTAGTAGCCCATAGCCCATGTGCTGTTAGTAGCCCAGGTCCCATTTTAGTAGCCCATAGCCCATGTGCTGTTAGTAGCCCAGGTCCATTTGTAGTAGCCCATAGCCCATGTGCTGTTAGTAGCCCAGGTCCCTTTTAGTAGCCCATAGCCCATGTGCTGTTAGTAGCCCAGGTCCTTTTAGCCCATAGCCCATGTGCTGTTAGTAGCCCAGGTCCTTTTAGTAGCCCATAGCCCATGTGCTGTTAGTAGCCCAGGTCCCTTTTTAGTAGCCCATAGCCCATGTGCTGTTAGTAGCCCATGTCCTTTTAGTAGCCCAGGTCCATGTGCTTTAGTAGCCCATAGCCCATGTGCTGTTAGTAGCCCAGGTCCCTTTTAGTAGCCCATAGCCCATGTGCTGTTAGTAGCCCAGGTCCCTTTTAGTAGCCCATAGCCCATGTGCTGTTAGTAGCCCAGGTCCTTTTAGCCCATAGCCCATGTGCTGTTAGTAGCCCAGGCCCATGTGCTGTTAGTAGCCCAGGTCCTTTTAGTAGCCCATAGCCCATGTGCTGTTAGTAGCCCAGGTCCATTTTAGTAGCCCATAGCCCATGTGCTGTTAGTAGCCCAGGTCCCTTTTAGTAGCCCATAGCCCATGTGCTGTTAGTAGCCCAGGTCCCTTTTAGTAGCCCATAGCCCATGTGCTGTTAGTAGCCCAGGTCCTTTTTGTAGCCCATAGCCCATGTGCTGTTAGTAGCCCAGGTCCCTTTTAGTAGCCCATAGCCCATGTGCTGTTAGTAGCCCAGGTCCATGTTGTTAGTAGCCCAGGTCCATTTTAGTTAGTAGCCCATGTGCTGTTAGTAGCCCAGGTCCTTTTAGTAGCCCATAGCCCATGTGCTGTTAGTAGCCCAGGTCCCTTTTAGTAGCCCATAGCCCATGTGCTGTTAGTAGCCCAGGTCCCTTTTTAGTAGCCCATAGCCCATGTGCTGTTAGTAGCCCAGGTCCTTTTAGTAGCCCATAGCCCATGTGCTGTTAGTAGCCCATAGCCCATGTGCTTTAGTAGCCCAGGTCCCATTTGTTAGTAGCCCATAGCCCATGTGCTGTTAGTAGCCCATAGCCCATGTGCTGTTAGTAGCCCAGGTCCTTTTAGTAGCCCATAGCCCATGTGCTGTTAGTAGCCCAGGTCCCTTTTAGTAGCCCATAGCCCATGTGCTGTTAGTAGCCCAGGTCCCTTTTAGTAGCCCATAGCCCATGTGCTGTTAGTAGCCCATAGCCCATGTGCTGTTAGTAGCCCAGGTCCCTTTTTAGTAGCCCATAGCCCATGTGCTGTTAGTGCCCAGGTCCTTTTAGTAGCCCATAGCCCATGTGCTGTTAGTAGCCCAGGTCCTTTTAGTAGCCCATAGCCCATGTGCTGTTAGTAGCCCAGGTCCCTTTTTAGTAGCCCATAGCCCATGTGCTGTTAGTAGCCCAGGTCCCTTTTAGTAGCCCATAGCCCATGTGCTGTTAGTAGCCCAGGTCCCATGTGCTGTTAGTAGCCCATGTGCTTTTAGTAGCCCATAGCCCATGTGCTGTTAGTAGCCCAGGTCCCTTTTAGTAGCCCATAGCCCATGTGCTGTTAGTAGCCCAGGTCCCTTTTAGTAGCCCATAGCCCATGTGCTGTTAGTAGCCCAGGTCCCTTTTTGTAGCCCATAGCCCATGTGCTGTTAGTAGCCCAGGTCCCTTTTAGTAGCCCATAGCCCATGTGCTGTTAGTAGCCCAGGTCCCTTTTAGTAGCCCATAGCCCATGTGCTGTTAGTAGCCCATAGCCCATGTGCTGTTAGTAGCCCAGGTCCCTTTTAGTAGCCCATAGCCCATGTGCTGTTAGTAGCCCAGGTCCCTTTTTAGTAGCCCATAGCCCATGTGCTGTTAGTAGCCCAGGTCCTTTTAGTAGCCCATAGCCCATGTGCTGTTAGTAGCCCATAGCATAGCTGTGCTGTTAGTAGCCCAGGTCCTTTTAGTAGCCCATAGCCCATGTGCTGTTAGTAGCCCAGGTCCCTTTTAGTAGCCCATAGCCCATGTGCTGTTAGTAGCCCAGCCCATGTGCTGTTAGTAGCCCATGTGCTTTTAGTAGCCCATAGCCCATGTGCTGTTAGTAGCCCAGGTCCCTTTTAGTAGCCCATAGCCCATGTGCTGTTAGTAGCCCAGGTCCCTTTTAGTAGCCCATAGCCCATGTGCTGTTAGTAGCCCAGGTCCTTTTAGTAGCCCATAGCCCATGTGCTGTTAGTAGCCCAGGTCCCTTTTAGTAGCCCATAGCCCATGTGCTGTTAGTAGCCCAGGTCCCTTTTAGTAGCCCATAGCCCATGTGCTGTTAGTAGCCCAGGTCCATGTGCTGTTAGCCCATAGCCCATGTGCTGTTAGTAGCCCAGGTAGCCCATGTGCTGTTAGTAGCCCCTTTTAGTAGCCCATGTGCTGTTAGTAGCCCAGGCCCATGTGCTGTTAGTAGCCCAGGTCCCTTTTAGTAGCCCATGCCCATGCTGTTAGTAGCCCATAGCCCATGTGCTGTTAGTAGCCCAGGTCCCTTTTAGTAGCCCATAGCCCATGTGCTGTTAGTAGCCCAGGTCCCTTTTAGTAGCCCATAGCCCATGTGCTGTTAGTAGCCCAGGTCCTTTTAGTAGCCCATAGCCCATGTGCTGTTAGTAGCCCATAGCCCATGTGCTGTTAGTAGCCCAGGTCCCTTTTAGTAGCCCATAGCCCATGTGCTGTTAGTAGCCCAGGTCCTTTTAGTAGCCCATAGCCCATGTGCTGTTAGTAGCCCAGGTCCCTTTTAGTAGCCCATAGCCCATGTGCTGTTAGTAGCCCAGGTCCCTTTTAGTAGCCCATAGCCCATGTGCTGTTAGTAGCCCAGGTCCCCTTTGCTGTAGCCCATAGCCCATGTGCTGTTAGTAGCCCATAGCCCATGTGCTGTTAGTAGCCCAGGTCCCTTTTAGTAGCCCATAGCCCATGTGCTGTTTAGTAGCCCATGTGCTGTTAGTAGCCCAGGTCCTTTTAGTAGCCCATAGCCCATGTGCTGTTAGTAGCCCAGGTCCCTTTTAGTAGCCCATAGCCCATGTGCTGTTAGTAGCCCAGGTCCTTTAGTAGCCCATAGCCCATGTGCTGTTAGTAGCCCAGGTCCCTTTTAGTAGCCCATAGCCCATGTGCTGTTAGTAGCCCAGGTCCTTTTAGTAGCCCATAGCCCATGTGCTGTTAGTAGCCCATAGCCCATGTGCTGTTAGTAGCCCAGGTCCCTTTTAGTAGCCCATAGCCCATGTGCTGTTAGTAGCCCAGGTCCCTTTTAGTAGCCCATAGCCCATGTGCTGTTAGTAGCCCAGGTCCCCTTTTAGTAGCCCATAGCCCATGTGCTGTTAGTAGCCCATAGCCCATGTGCTGTTAGTAGCCCAGGTCCCATTTTAGTAGCCCATAGCCCATGTGCTGTTAGTAGCCCAGGTCCCTTTTAGTAGCCCATAGCCCATGTGCTGTTAGTAGCCCATGTGCTGTTAGTAGCCCAGCCCATGTGCTGTTAGTAGCCCAGGTTTTTAGTAGCCCATAGCCCATGTGCTGTTAGTAGCCCAGGTCCTTTTAGTAGCCCATAGCCCATGTGCTGTTAGTAGCCCAGGTCCCTTTTAGTAGCCCATAGCCCATGTGCTGTTAGTAGCCCATAGCCCATGCTGTTAGTAGCCCAGGTCCTTTTAGTAGCCCATAGCCCATGTGCTGTTAGTAGCCCAGGTCCCTTTTAGTAGCCCATAGCCCATGTGCTGTTAGTAGCCCATCCCTTTAGTAGCCCATGTGCTGTTAGTAGCCCAGGTCCCTTTTAGTAGCCCATAGCCCATGTGCTGTCCCTTTTAGTAGCCCATAGCCCATGTGCTGTTAGTAGCCCAGGTCCCATAGCCCATGTGCTGTTAGTAGCCCAGGTCCCTTTTAGTAGCCCATAGCCCATGTGCTGTTAGTAGCCCAGGTCCTTTTAGTAGCCCATAGCCCATGTGCTGTTAGTAGCCCAGGTCCTTTTAGTAGCCCATAGCCCATGTGCTGTTAGTAGCCCAGGTCCCTTTTAGTAGCCCATAGCCCATGTGCTGTTAGTAGCCCAGGTCCTTTTAGTAGCCCATAGCCCATGTGCTGTTAGTAGCCCATAGCCCATGTGCTGTTAGTAGCCCAGGTCCCTTTTAGTAGCCCATAGCCCATGTGCTGTTAGTAGCCCATAGCCCATGTGCTGTTAGTAGCCCAGGTCCCTTTTAGTAGCCCATAGCCCATGTGCTGTTAGTAGCCCAGGTCCCTTTTAGTAGCCCATAGCCCATGTGCTGTTAGTAGCCCAGGTCCATTTTAGTAGCCCATAGCCCATGTGCTGTTAGTAGCCCAGGTCCTTTTAGTAGCCCATAGCCCATGTGCTGTTAGTAGCCCATAGCCCATGTGCTGTTAGTAGCCCAGGTCCCTTTTAGTAGCCCATAGCCCATGTGCTGTTAGTAGCCCAGGTCCCTTTTAGTAGCCCATAGCCCATGTGCTGTTAGTAGCCCAGGTCCCTTTTAGTAGCCCATAGCCCATGTGCTGTTAGTAGCCCAGGTCCCTTTTTGTAGCCCATAGCCCATGTGCTGTTAGTAGCCCATAGCCCATGTGCTGTTAGTAGCCCAGGTCCCTTTTAGTAGCCCATAGCCCATGTGCTGTTAGTAGCCCAGGTCCTTTTAGTAGCCCATAGCCCATGTGCTGTTAGTAGCCCAGGTCCCTTTTAGTAGCCCATAGCCCATGTGCTGTTAGTAGCCCAGGCCCATTTGTTAGTAGCCCAGGTCCCTTTTAGTAGCCCATAGCCCATGTGCTGTTAGTAGCCCAGGTCCCTTTTAGTAGCCCATAGCCCATGTGCTGTTAGTAGCCCAGGTCCCTTTTAGTAGCCCATAGCCCATGTGCTGTTAGTAGCCCATAGCCCATGTGCTGTTAGTAGCCCAGGTCCCATTTTTAGTAGCCCATAGCCCATGTGCTGTTAGTAGCCCAGGTCCCTTTTAGTAGCCCATAGCCCATGTGCTGTTAGTAGCCCAGGTCCCTTTTTAGTAGCCCATAGCCCATGTGCTGTTAGTAGCCCAGGTCCCTTTTAGTAGCCCATAGCCCATGTGCTGTTAGTAGCCCAGGTCCCTTTTAGTAGCCCATAGCCCATGTGCTGTTAGTAGCCCAGGTCCCTTTTAGTAGCCCATAGCCCATGTGCTGTTAGTAGCCCATAGCCCATGTGCTGTTAGTAGCCCAGGTCCCTTTTTAGTAGCCCATAGCCCATAGCCCATGTGCTGTTAGTAGCCCAGGTCCTTTTAGTAGCCCATAGCCCATGTGCTGTTAGTAGCCCAGGTCCCTTTTAGTAGCCCATAGCCCATGTGCTGTTAGTAGCCCAGGTCCTTTTAGTAGCCCATAGCCCATGTGCTGTTAGTAGCCCATAGCCCATGTGCTGTTAGTAGCCCAGGTCCTTTTAGTAGCCCATAGCCCATATGCTGTTAGTAGCCCAGGTCCATAGCCCATGTGCTGTTAGTAGCCCAGGTCCCTTTAGTAGCCCATAGCCCATGTGCTGTTAGTAGCCCAGGTCCCTTTTAGTAGCCCATAGCCCATGTGCTGTTAGTAGCCCAGGTCCCTTTTAGTAGCCCATAGCCCATGTGCTGTTAGTAGCCCAGGTCCCTTTTTGTAGCCCATAGCCCATGTGCTGTTAGTAGCCCATAGCCCATGTGCTGTTAGTAGCCCAGGTCCCTTTTAGTAGCCCATAGCCCATGTGCTGTTAGTAGCCCATGTGCTGTTAGTAGCCCAGGTCCCTTTTAGTAGCCCATAGCCCATGTGCTGTTAGTAGCCCAGGTCCCTTTTAGTAGCCCATAGCCCATGTGCTGTTAGTAGCCCAGGTCCCTTTTAGTAGCCCATGTGCTGTTAGTAGCCCATAGCCCATGTGCTGTTAGTAGCCCAGGTCCCTTTTAGTAGCCCATAGCCCATGTGCTGTTAGTAGCCCAGGTCCCTTTTAGTAGCCCATAGCCCATGTGCTGTTAGTAGCCCAGGTCCCTTTTAGTAGCCCATAGCCCATGTGCTGTTAGTAGCCCAGGTCCCTTTTAGTAGCCCATAGCCCATGTGCTGTTAGTAGCCCAGGTCCCTTTTTGTATAGCCCATGTGCTGTTAGTAGCCCAGGTCCCTTTTAGTAGCCCATAGCCCATGTGCTGTTAGTAGCCCATAGCCCATGTGCTGTTAGTAGCCCAGGTCCCTTTTAGTAGCCCATAGCCCATGTGCTGTTAGTAGCCCAGGTCCCTTTTAGTAGCCCATAGCCCATGTGCTGTTAGTAGCCCATAGCCCATGTGCTGTTAGTAGCCCAGGTCCCTTTTAGTAGCCCATAGCCCATGTGCTGTTAGTAGCCCAGGTCCTGTTTAGTAGCCCATAGCCCATGTGCTGTTAGTAGCCCAGGTCCCTTTTAGTAGCCCCTTTTAGTAGCCCATAGCCCATGTGCTGTTAGTAGCCCAGGTCCCATATTTTAGTAGCCCATAGCCCATGTGCTGTTAGTAGCCCAGGTCCCTTTTAGTAGCCCATAGCCCATGTGCTGTTAGTAGCCCAGGTCCCTTTTAGTAGCCCATAGCCCATGTGCTGTTAGTAGCCCAGTAGCCCATGTGCTGTTAGTAGCCCAGGTCCTTTTAGTAGCCCATAGCCCATGTGCTGTTAGTAGCCCAGGTCCCTTTTAGTAGCCCATAGCCCATGTGCTGTTAGTAGCCCAGGTCCCTTTTAGTAGCCCATAGCCCATGTGCTGTTAGTAGCCCAGGTCCCTTTTAGTAGCCCATAGCCCATGTGCTGTTAGTAGCCCAGGTCCCTTTTAGTAGCCCATAGCCCATGTGCTGTTAGTAGCCCATAGACCATGTGCTGTTAGTAGCCCAGGTCCCTTTTAGTAGCCCATAGCCCATGTGCTGTTAGTAGCCCAGGTCCCTTTTAGTAGCCCATAGCCCATGTGCTGTTAGTAGCCCAGGTCCCTTTTAGTAGCCCATAGCCCATGTGCTGTTAGTAGCCCAGGTCCCTTTTTTGTAGCCCATAGCCCATGTGCTGTTAGTAGCCCAGTTTTAGCCCATAGCCCATGTGCTGTTAGTAGCCCATGTGCTGTTAGTAGCCCAGGTCCCTTTTAGTAGCCCATAGCCCATATGTGCTTTTAGTAGCCCCATGTGCTGTTAGTAGCCCAGGTCCCTTTTAGTAGCCCATAGCCCATGTGCTGTTAGTAGCCCAGGTCCCTTTTTAGTAGCCCCCATAGCCCATGTGCTGTTAGTAGCCCATAGTCCCATTTTAGTAGCCCATAGCCCATGTGCTGTTAGTAGCCCAGGTCCCTTTTAGTAGCCCATAGCCCATGTGCTGTTAGTAGCCCAGGTGCCCTTTTAGTAGCCCATAGCCCATGTGCTGTTAGTAGCCCAGGTCCCTTTTAGTAGCCCATAGCCCATGTGCTGTTAGTAGCCCAGGTCCGTTTTAGTAGCCCATAGCCCATGTGCTGTTAGTAGCCCAGGTCCCTTTTAGTAGCCCATAGCCCATGTGCTGTTAGTAGCCCAGGTCCCTTTTTGTAGCCCATAGCCCATGTGCTTTTAGTAGCCCATAGCCCATGTGCTGTTAGTAGCCCATAGACCATGTGCTGTTAGTAGCCCAGGTCCCTTTTAGTAGCCCATAGCACATGTGCTGTTAGTAGCCCAGGTCCCTTTTAGTAGCCCATAGCCCATGTGCTGTTAGTAGCCCAGGTCCCTTTTAGTAGCCCATAGCCCATGTGCTGTTAGTAGCCCATAGCCCATGTGCTGTTAGTAGCCCAGGTCCCTTTTAGTAGCCCATAGCCCATGTGCTGTTAGTAGCCCAGGTCCCTTTTAGTAGCCCATAGCCCATGTGCTGTTAGTAGCCCAGGTCCCTTTTAGTAGCCCATAGCCCATGTGCTGTTAGTAGCCCATAGCCCATGTGCTGTTAGTAGCCCATAGCCCATGTGCTGTTAGTAGCCCAGGTCCCTTTTAGTAGCCCATAGCCCATGTGCTGTTAGTAGCCCAGGTCCATTTTAGTAGCCCATAGCCCATGTGCTGTTAGTAGCCCAGGTCCCTTTTAGTAGCCCATAGCCCATGTGCTGTTAGTAGCCCAGGTCCCTTTTAGTAGCCCATAGCCCATGTGCTGTTAGTAGCCCAGGTCCCTTTTTGTAGCCCATAGCCCATGTGCTGTTAGTAGCCCAGGTCCTTTTAGTAGCCCATAGCCCATGTGCTGTTAGTAGCCCATAGCCCATGTGCTGTTAGTAGCCCAGGTCCTTTTAGTAGCCCATAGCCCATGTGCTGTTAGTAGCCCATGTGCTGTTAGTAGCCCATAGGTCCCTTTAGTAGCCCATAGCCCATGTGCTGTTAGTAGCCCATAGCCCATGTGCTGTTAGTAGCCCAGGTCCAGCCCATAGCCCATGTGCTGTTAGTAGCCCAGGTCCCTTTTAGTAGCCCATAGCCCATGTGCTGTTAGTAGCCCAGGTCCCTTTTAGTAGCCCATAGCCCATGTGCTGTTAGTAGCCCAGGTCCCTTTTAGTAGCCCATAGCCCATGTGCTGTTAGTAGCCCAGGTCCCTTTTAGTAGCCCATAGCCCATGTGCTGTTAGTAGCCCATAGCCCATGTGCTGTTAGTAGCCCATGTCCTTTTAGTAGCCCAGGTCCCATGTTTTAGTAGCCCATAGCCCATGTGCTGTTAGTAGCCCAGGTCCTTTTAGTAGCCCATAGCCCATGTGCTGTTAGTAGCCCAGGTCCCTTTTAGTAGCCCATAGCCCATGTGCTGTTAGTAGCCCAGGTCCCTTTTAGTAGCCCATAGCCCATGTGCTGTTAGTAGCCCAGGTCCCTTTTTAGTAGCCCATAGCCCATGTGCTGTTAGTAGCCCAGGTCCCTTTTAGTAGCCCATAGCCCATGTGCTGTTAGTAGCCCAGGTCCCTTTAGTAGCCCATAGCCCATGTGCTGTTAGTAGCCCAGGTCCCTTTAGCCCATAGCCCATGTGCTGTTAGTAGCCCATGTGCTGTTAGTAGCCCAGGTCCCTTTTAGTAGCCCATAGCCCATGTGCTGTTAGTAGCCCAGGTCCCTTTTAGTAGCCCATAGCCCATGTGCTGTTAGTAGCCCATAGCCCATGTGCTGTTAGTAGCCCAGGTCCCTTTTAGTAGCCCATAGCCCATGTGCTGTTAGTTGCCCAGGTCCTGTTTAGTAGCCCATAGCCCATGTGCTGTTAGTAGCCCAGGTCCCTTTTAGTAGCCCATAGCCCATGTGCTGTTAGTAGCCCAGGTCCCTTTTAGTAGCCCATAGCCCATGTGCTGTTAGTAGCCCAGGTCCCTTTTAGTAGCCCATAGCCCATGTGCTGTTAGTAGCCCAGGTCCCTTTTAGTAGCCCATAGCCCATGTGCTGTTAGTAGCCCATAGACCATGTGCTGTTAGTAGCCCAGGTCCCTTTTAGTAGCCCATAGCACATGTGCTGTTAGTAGCCCAGGTCCCTTTTAGTAGCCCATAGCCCATGTGCTGTTAGTAGCCCAGGTCCCTTTTAGTAGCCCATGTGCTGTTAGTAGCCCATAGCCCATGTGCTGTTAGTAGCCCAGGTCCCTTTTAGTAGCCCATAGCCCATGTGCTGTTAGTAGCCCAGGTCCCTTTTAGTAGCCCATAGCCCATGTGCTGTTAGTAGCCCAGGTCCCTTTTAGTAGCCCATAGCCCATGTGCTGTTAGTAGCCCAGGCCCATGTTTTAGTAGCCCATAGCCCATGTGCTGTTAGTAGCCCAGGTCCCTTTTAGTAGCCCATAGCCCATGTGCTGTTAGTAGCCCATGTGCTGTTAGTAGCCCATGTGCTTTTAGTAGCCCATAGCCCATGTGCTGTTAGTAGCCCAGGTCCTTTTAGTAGCCCATAGCCCATGTGCTGTTAGTAGCCCAGGTCCTTTTAGTAGCCCATAGCCCATGTGCTGTTAGTAGCCCAGGTCCCTTTTAGTAGCCCATAGCCCATGTGCTGTTAGTAGCCCATAGCCCATGTGCTGTTAGTAGCCCAGGTCCCTTTTAGTAGCCCATAGCCCATGTGCTGTTAGTAGCCCATGTGCTGTTAGTAGCCCAGGTCCCTTTTAGTAGCCCATAGCCCATGTGCTGTTAGTAGCCCATAGCCCATGTGCTGTTAGTAGCCCAGGTCCATTTTAGTAGCCCATAGCCCATGTGCTGTTAGTAGCCCAGGTCCCTTTTAGTAGCCCATAGCCCATGTGCTGTTAGTAGCCCAGGTCCCTTTTAGTAGCCCATAGCCCATGTGCTGTTAGTAGCCCAGGTCCCTTTTTGTAGCCCATAGCCCATGTGCTGTTAGTAGCCCAGGTCCCTTTTAGTAGCCCATAGCCCATGTGCTGTTAGTAGCCCATAGCCCATGTGCTGTTAGTAGCCCAGGTCCCTTTTAGTAGCCCATAGCCCATGTGCTGTTAGTAGCCCATGTGCTGTTAGTAGCCCAGGTCCCTTTTAGTAGCCCATAGCCCATGTGCTGTTAGTAGCCCAGGTCCCTTTTAGTAGCCCATAGCCCATGTGCTGTTAGTAGCCCAGGTCCCTTTTAGTAGCCCATAGCCCATGTGCTGTTAGTAGCCCATAGCCCATGTGCTGTTAGTAGCCCAGGTCCCTTTTAGTAGCCCATAGCCCATATGCCTTTTAGTAGCCCATAGCCCATGTGCTGTTAGTAGCCCAGGTCCCTTTTAGTAGCCCATAGCCCATGTGCTGTTAGTAGCCCAGGTCCATTTTAGCCCATGTGCTGTTAGTAGCCCAGGTCCTTTTAGTAGCAAATAGCCCATGTGCTGTTAGTAGCCCAGTTCCCTTTTAGTAGCCCATAGCCCATGTGCTGTTAGTAGCCCATAGCCCATGTGCTGTTAGTAGCCCAGGTCCCTTTTAGTAGCCCATAGCCCATGTGCTGTTAGTTGCCCAGGTCCCGTTTAGTAGCCCATAGCCCATGTGCTGTTAGTAGCCCAGGTCCCTTTTAGTAGCCCATAGCCCATGTGCTGTTAGTAGCCCAGGTCCCTTTTAGCCCAGCCCATAGCCCATGTGCTGTTAGTAGCCCAGGTCCCTTTTAGTAGCCCATAGCCCATGTGCTGTTAGTAGCCCAGGTCCCTTTTAGTAGCCCATAGCCCATGTGCTGTTAGTAGCCCATAGCCCATGTGCTGTTAGTAGCCCAGGTCCCTTTTAGTAGCCCATAGCCCATGTGCTGTTAGTAGCCCAGGTCCTTTTAGTAGCCCATAGCCCATGTGCTGTTAGTAGCCCAGGTCCCCCATGTGCTGTTAGTAGCCCATAGCCCATGTGCTGTTAGTAGCCCAGGTCCCTTTTAGTAGCCCATAGCCCATGTGCTGTTAGTAGCCCAGGTCCCTTTTAGTAGCCCATAGCCCATGTGCTGTTAGTAGCCCAGGTCCCTTTTAGTAGCCCATAGCCCATGTGCTGTTAGTAGCCCATAGCCCATGTGCTGTTAGTAGCCCATAGCCCATGTGCTGTTAGTAGCCCAGGTCCCTTTTAGTAGCCCATAGCCCATGTGCTGTTAGTAGCCCAGGTCCCTTTTAGTAGCCCATAGCCCATGTGCTGTTAGTAGCCCAGGTCCTTTTAGTAGCCCATAGCCCATGTGCTGTTAGTAGCCCAGGTCCCTTTTAGTAGCCCATAGCCCATGTGCTGTTAGTAGCCCAGGTCCTTTTAGTAGCCCATAGCCCATGTGCTGTTAGTAGCCCAGGTCCCTTTTAGTAGCCCATAGCCCATGTGCTGTTAGTAGCCCATAGCCCATGTGCTGTTAGTAGCCCAGGTCCCTTTTAGTAGCCCATAGCCCATGTGCTGTTAGTAGCCCAGGTCCCTTTTAGTAGCCCATAGCCCATGTGCTGTTAGTAGCCCAGGTCCTTTTAGTAGCCCATAGCCCATGTGCTGTTAGTAGCCCAGGTCCTTTTAGTAGCCCATAGCCCATGTGCTGTTAGTAGCCCAGGTCCCTTTTAGTAGCCCATAGCCCATGTGCTGTTAGTAGCCCAGGTCCCTTTTAGTAGCCCATAGCCCATGTGCTGTTAGTAGCCCAGGTCCCTTTTAGTAGCCCATAGCCCATGTGCTGTTAGTAGCCCATAGCCCATGTGTGCTGTTAGTAGCCCAGGTCCTTTAGTAGCCCAGGTCCCTTTAGCCCATGTGCTGTTAGTAGCCCATAGCCCATGTGCTGTTAGTAGCCCAGGTCCCTTTTAGTAGCCCATAGCCCATGTGCTGTTAGTAGCCCAGGTCCTTTTAGTAGCCCATAGCCCATGTGCTGTTAGTAGCCCAGGTCCCTTTTAGTAGCCCATAGCCCATGTGCTGTTAGTAGCCCAGGTCCCTTTTTAGTAGCCCATGTGCTGTTAGTAGCCCAGGTCCCTTTTAGTAGCCCATAGCCCATGTGCTGTTAGTAGCCCAGGTCCTTTTAGCCCATGCCCATGCTGTTAGTAGCCCAGGTCCTTTTAGTAGCCCATAGCCCATGTGCTGTTAGTAGCCCAGGTCCTTTTAGTAGCCCATAGCCCATGTGCTGTTAGTAGCCCAGGTCCCTTTTAGTAGCCCATAGCCCATGTGCTGTTAGTAGCCCAGGTCCTTTTAGTAGCCCATAGCCCATGTGCTGTTAGCCCATAGCCCATGTGCTGTTAGTAGCCCATAGCTGTTTAGTAGCCCATGTGCCATGTTAGTAGCCCATAGCCCATGTGCTGTTAGTAGCCCAGGTCCCTTTTAGTAGCCCATAGCCCATGTGCTGTTAGTAGCCCAGGTCCCCCATTAGTAGCCCATAGCCCATGTGCTGTTAGTAGCCCAGGTCCTTTTAGTAGCCCATAGCCCATGTGCTTTTAGTAGCCCATAGCCCATGTGCTGTTAGTAGCCCATAGCCCCCATGTGCTGTTAGTAGCCCAGGTCCCTTTTAGTAGCCCATAGCCCATGTGCTGTTAGTAGCCCAGGTCCCTTTTAGTAGCCCATAGCCCATGTGCTGTTAGTAGCCCAGGTCCTTTTAGTAGCCCATAGCCCATGTGCTGTTAGTAGCCCAGGTCCTTTTAGTAGCCCATAGCCCATGTGCTGTTAGTAGCCCAGGTCCCTGCTTTAGTAGCCCATAGCCCAGTGCCCATAGCCCATGTGCTGTTAGTAGCCCAGGTCCTTTTAGTAGCCCATAGCCCATGTGCTGTTAGTAGCCCAGGTCCCTTTTTAGTAGCCCATAGCCCATGTGCTGTTAGTAGCCCAGGTCCTTTTAGTAGCCCATAGCCCATGTGCTGTTAGTAGCCCATAGCCCATGTGCTGTTAGTAGCCCAGGTCCCTTTTAGTAGCCCATAGCCCATGTGCTGTTAGTAGCCCAGGTCCATTTTAGTAGCCCATAGCCCATGTGCTGTTAGTAGCCCAGGTCCCTTTTAGTAGCCCATAGCCCATGTGCTGTTAGTAGCCCAGGTCCCTTTTAGTAGCCCATAGCCCATGTGCTGTTAGTAGCCCAGGTCCCTTTTAGTAGCCCATAGCCCATGTGCTGTTAGTAGCCCAGGTCCCTTTTAGTAGCCCATAGCCCATGTGCTGTTAGTAGCCCATAGCCCATGTGCTGTTAGTAGCCCAGGTCCCTAGCCCATTTGTGCTGTTGTAGCCCATAGCCCATGTGCTGTTAGTAGCCCAGTGCTTTTAGTAGCCCATAGCCCAGGTCCTGTTTGTAGCCCAGGTCCTTTTAGTAGCCCATAGCCCATGTGCTGTTAGTAGCCCAGGTCCCTTTTAGTAGCCCATAGCCCATGTGCTGTTAGTAGCCCAGGTCCTTTTTTGTAGCCCATAGCCCATGTGCTGTTAGTAGCCCATAGCCCATGTGCTGTTAGTAGCCCATCCCATGTGCTGTTAGTAGCCCAGTAGCCCATGTGCTGTTAGTAGCCCAGGTCCCTTTTAGTAGCCCATAGCCCATGTGCTGTTAGTAGCCCAGGTCCTTTTAGTAGCCCATAGCCCATGTGCTGTTAGTAGCCCAGGTCCCTTTTAGTAGCCCATAGCCCATGTGCTGTTAGTAGCCCAGGTCCTTTTAGTAGCCCATAGCCCATGTGCTGTTAGTAGCCCAGGTCCCTTTTAGTAGCCCATAGCCCATGTGCTGTTAGTAGCCCAGGTCCTTTTAGTAGCCCATAGCCCATGTGCTGTTAGTAGCCCAGGTCCCATGTGCTGTTAGTAGCCCATAGTCCCATGTGCTGTTAGTAGCCCAGGTCCCTTTTAGTAGCCCATAGCCCATGTGCTGTTAGTAGCCCAGGTCCTTTTAGTAGCCCATAGCCCATGTGCTGTTAGTAGCCCAGGTCCCTTTTAGTAGCCCATAGCCCATGTGCTGTTAGTAGCCCAGGTCCCTTTTAGTAGCCCCCATAGCCCATGTGCTGTTAGTAGCCCATAGCCCATGTGCTGTTAGTAGCCCAGGTCCTTTTAGTAGCCCATAGCCCATGTGCTGTTAGTAGCCCATGCCCATGTGCTGTTAGTAGCCCCAGGTCCCTTTTAGTAGCCCATAGCCCATGTGCTGTTAGTAGCCCAGGTCCCTTTTTAGTAGCCCATAGCCCATGTGCTGTTAGTAGCCCAGGTCCCTTTTAGTAGCCCATAGCCCATGTGCTGTTAGTAGCCCAGGTCCTTTTAGTAGCCCATAGCCCATGTGCTGTTAGTAGCCCATAGCCCATTGCTGTTAGTGCCCATGTGTTAGTAGCCCATGTGCTTTTAGTAGCCCATAGGTCCTTTTAGTAGCCATGTGCTGTTAGTAGCCCAGGTCCCTTTTAGTAGCCCATAGCCCATGTGCTGTTAGTAGCCCAGGTCCTTTTAGTAGCCCATAGCCCATGTGCTGTTAGTAGCCCAGGTCCCCATTTAGTGCCCATAGCCCATGTGCTGTTAGTAGCCCAGGTCCCTTTTTAGTAGCCCATAGCCCATGTGCTGTTAGTAGCCCAGGTCCCTTTTCCTTTTAGTAGCCTGTTAGTAGCCCATGTGCTGTTAGTAGCCCAGGTCCCTTTTAGTAGCCCATAGCCCATGTGCTGTTAGTAGCCCCTTTTAGTTAGTCCCTCCTTTTAGTAGCCCATAGCCCATGTGCTGTTAGTAGCCCAGGTCCCTTTTAGTAGCCCATAGCCCATGTGCTGTTAGTAGCCCATAGCCCATGTGCTGTTAGTAGCCCATAGCCCATGTGCTGTTAGTAGCCCAGGTCCCTTTTAGTAGCCCATAGCCCATGTGCTGTTAGTAGCCCAGGTCCCTTTTAGTAGCCCATAGCCCATGTGCTGTTAGTAGCCCAGGTCCCTTTTAGTAGCCCATAGCCCATGTGCTGTTAGTAGCCCAGGTCCTTTTAGTAGCCCATAGCCCATGTGCTGTTAGTAGCCCATAGCCCATGTGCTGTTAGTAGCCCAGGTCCCATTTTTAGTAGCCCATAGCCCATGTGCTGTTAGTAGCCCATGTCCTTTTAGTAGCCCATAGCCCATGTGCTGTTAGCCCATAGCCCATGTGCTGTTAGTAGCCCAGGTCCCATTTTTAGTAGCCCATAGCCCATGTGCTGTTAGTAGCCCAGGTCCTTTTAGTAGCCCATAGCCCATGTGCTGTTAGTAGCCCAGGTCCCTTTTAGTAGCCCATAGCCCATGTGCTGTTAGTAGCCCAGGTCCATTTTAGTAGCCCATAGCCCATGTGCTGTTAGTAGCCCAGGTCCTTTTAGTAGCCCATAGCCCATGTGCTGTTAGTAGCCCAGGTCCTTTTAGTAGCCCATAGCCCATGTGCTGTTAGTAGCCCAGGTCCTTTTTGTAGCCCATAGCCCATGTGCTGTTAGTAGCCCAGGTCCCATTAGTAGCCCATAGCCCATGTGCTGTTAGTAGCCCATAGCCCATGTGCTGTTAGTAGCCCAGGTCCCTTTTAGTAGCCCATAGCCCATGTGCTGTTAGTAGCCCATGTGCTGTTAGTAGCCCAGGTCCCTTTTAGTAGCCCATAGCCCATGTGCTGTTAGTAGCCCAGGTCCCTTTTAGTAGCCCATAGCCCATGTGCTGTTAGTAGCCCAGGTCCCTTTTTAGTAGCCCATAGCCCATGTGCTGTTAGTAGCCCAGGTCCCCCATGTGCTGTTAGTAGCCCAGTAGCCCATGTGCTGTTAGTAGCCCAGGTCCCATTTTAGTAGCCCATAGCCCATGTGCTGTTAGTAGCCCAGGTCCCTTTTAGTAGCCCATAGCCCATGTGCTGTTAGTAGCCCAGGTCCCTTTTAGTAGCCCATAGCCCATGTGCTGTTAGTAGCCCAGGTCCCTTTTAGTAGCCCATAGCCCATGTGCTGTTAGTAGCCCATAGCCCATGTGCTGTTAGTAGCCCAGGTCCCTTTTAGTAGCCCATAGCCCATGTGCTGTTAGTAGCCCATGTGCTGTTAGTAGCCCAGGTCCCTTTAGTAGCCCATAGCCCATGTGCTGTTAGTAGCCCAGGTCCCTTTTAGTAGCCCATAGCCCATGTGCTGTTAGTAGCCCAGGTCCCATTTGTAGTAGCCCATGTGCTGTTAGTAGCCCATAGCCCATGTGCTGTTAGTAGCCCAGGTCCCTTTATGTAGCCCATAGCCCATGTGCTGTTAGTAGCCCAGGTCCCTTTTAGTAGCCCATAGCCCATGTGCTGTTAGTAGCCCATAGCCCATGTGCTGTTAGTAGCCCATGTGCTGTTAGTAGCCCAGGTCCCTTTTAGTAGCCCATAGCCCATGTGCTGTTAGTAGCCCAGGTCCCTTTTAGTAGCCCATAGCCCATGTGCTGTTAGTAGCCCAGGTCCCTTTTAGTAGCCCATAGCCCATGTGCTGTTAGTAGCCCAGGTCCCTTTTAGTAGCCCATAGCCCATGTGCTGTTAGTAGCCCAGGTCCCTTTTAGTAGCCCATAGCCCATGTGCTGTTAGTAGCCCAGGTCCCTTTTAGTAGCCCATAGCCCATGTGCTGTTAGTAGCCCATAGCCCATGTGCTGTTAGTAGCCCAGGTCCCTTTTAGTAGCCCATAGCCCATATGCCTTTTAGTAGCCAATAGCCCATGTGCTGTTAGTAGCCCAGGTCCCTTTTAGTAGCCCATAGCCCATGTGCTGTTAGTAGCCCATAGCCCATGTGCTGTTAGTAGCCCAGGTCCCTTTTAGTAGCCCATAGCCCATGTGCTGTTAGTAGCCCAGGTCCCTTTTAGTAGCCCATAGCCCATGTGCTGTTAGTAGCCCAGGTCCCTTTTAGCCCCATGTGCTGTTAGTAGCCCAGGTCCTTTTAGTAGCCCAGGCCCATGTGCTGTTAGTAGCCCATAGCCCATGTGCTGTTAGTAGCCCAGGTCCCTTTTAGTAGCCCATAGCCCATGTGCTGTTAGTAGCCCAGGTCCCTTTTAGTAGCCCATAGCCCATGTGCTGTTAGTAGCCCAGGTCCCTTTTAGTAGCCCATAGCCCATGTGCTGTTAGTAGCCCAGGTCCCTTTTTGTAGCCCATAGCCCATGTGCTGTTAGTAGCCCAGGTCCCTTTAGTAGCCCATAGCCCATGTGCTGTTAGTAGCCCATGTGCTGTTAGTAGCCCAGGTCCCTTTTTAGTAGCCCATAGCCCATGTGCTGTTAGTAGCCCAGGTCCCTTTTAGTAGCCCATAGCCCATGTGCTGTTAGTAGCCCAGGTCCCTTTTAGTAGCCCATAGCCCATGTGCTGTTAGTAGCCCATAGCCCATGTGCTGTTAGTAGCCCATAGCCCATGTGCTGTTAGTAGCCCAGGTCCCTTTTAGTAGCCCATAGCCCATGTGCTGTTAGTAGCCCAGGTCCCTTTTAGTAGCCCATAGCCCATGTGCTGTTAGTAGCCCAGGTCCCTTTTAGTAGCCCATAGCCCATGTGCTGTTAGTAGCCCAGGTCCCTTTTAGTAGCCCATAGCCCATGTGCTGTTAGTAGCCCAGGTCCCTTTTAGTAGCCCATAGCCCATGTGCTGTTAGTAGCCCAGGTCCCTTTTAGTAGCCCATAGCCCATGTGCTGTTAGTAGCCCATAGCCCATGTGCTGTTAGTAGCCCAGGTCCCTTTTAGTAGCCCATAGCCCATGTGCTGTTAGTAGCCCATGTGCTGTTAGTAGCCCAGGTCCCTTTTAGTAGCCCATAGCCCATGTGCTGTTAGTAGCCCAGGTCCCTTTTAGTAGCCCATAGCCCATGTGCTGTTAGTAGCCCAGGTCCTTTTAGTAGCCCATAGCCCATGTGCTGTTAGTAGCCCATAGCCCATGTGCTGTTAGTAGCCCAGGTCCCTTTTAGTAGCCCATAGCCCATGTGCTGTTAGTAGCCCAGGTCCCTTTTAGTAGCCCATAGCCCATGTGCTGTTAGTAGCCCAGGTCCCATGTGCTGTTAGTAGCCCAGTAGCCCATAGCCCATTAGTAGCCCAGGTCCCTTTTAGTAGCCCATAGCCCATGTGCTGTTAGTAGCCCAGGTCCCTTTTAGTAGCCCATAGCCCATGTGCTGTTAGTAGCCCAGGTCCCTTTTTAGTAGCCCAGGTCCCATGTTAGTAGCCCAGCCCATGTGCTGTTAGTAGCCCATGTGCTGTTAGTAGCCCAGGTCCCTTTTAGTAGCCCATAGCCCATGTGCTGTTAGTAGCCCAGGTCCCTTTTTAGTAGCCCATAGCCCATGTGCTGTTAGTAGCCCAGGTCCCTTTTAGTAGCCCATAGCCCATGTGCTGTTAGTAGCCCAGGTCCCTTTAGTAGCATAGCCCATGTGCTGTTAGTAGCCCAGCCCTTTTAGTAGCCCATAGCCCATGTGCTGTTAGTAGCCCAGGTCCCATTTTAGTAGCCCATAGCCCATGTGCTGTTAGTAGCCCATGTGCTGTTAGTAGCCCAGGTCCTTTTAGTAGCCCATAGCCCATGTGCTGTTAGTAGCCCAGGTCCTTTTATAGCCCATGTGCTGTTAGTAGCCCAGGTCCCTTTAGTAGCCCATAGCCCATGTGCTGTTAGTAGCCCAGGTCCTTTTAGTAGCCCATAGCCCATGTGCTGTTAGTAGCCCAGGTCCCATAGCCCATGTGCTGTTAGTAGCCCATAGCCCATGTGCTGTTAGTAGCCCAGGTCCTTTTAGTAGCCCATAGCCCATGTGCTGTTAGTAGCCCAGGTCCCTGTTTAGTAGCCCATAGCCCATGTGCTGTTAGTAGCCCAGGTCCCTTTTAGTAGCCCATAGCCCATGTGCTGTTAGTAGCCCAGGTCCCATTTTTAGTAGCCCATAGCCCATGTGCTTTAGTAGCCCATAGCCCATGTGCTGTTAGTAGCCCAGGTCCCTTTAGTAGCCCATAGCCCATGTGCTGTTAGTAGCCAATAGCCCATGTGCTGTTAGTAGCCCAGGTCCCTTTTAGTAGCCCATAGCCCATGTGCTGTTAGTAGCCCAGGTCCTTTTAGTAGCCCATAGCCCATGTGCTGTTAGTAGCCCATAGCCCATCCCTTTTAGTAGCCCATGCCCATGTGCTGTTAGTAGCCCAGGTCCCTTTTAGTAGCCCATAGCCCATGTGCTGTTAGTAGCCCAGGTCCCTTTTAGTAGCCCATAGCCCATGTGCTGTTAGTAGCCCAGGTCCCTTTTAGTAGCCCATAGCCCATGTGCTGTTAGTAGCCCATAGCCCATGCCCATGCTGTTAGTAGCCCAGGTCCCTTTTAGTAGCCCATAGCCCATGTGCTGTTAGTAGCCCAGGTCCCTTTTAGTAGCCCATAGCCCATGTGCTGTTAGTAGCCCAGGTCCCTTTAGTAGCCCATAGCCCATGTGCTGTTAGTAGCCCAGGTCCTTTTAGTAGCCCATAGCCCATGTGCTGTTAGTAGCCCAGGTCCCTGTTAGTAGCCCATAGTCCCATGTGCTGTTAGTAGCCCATAGCCCATGTGCTGTTAGTAGCCCAGGTCCCTTTTTAGTAGCCCATAGCCCATGTGCTGTTAGTAGCCCATAGCCCATGTGCTGTTAGTAGCCCAGGTCCCTTTTAGTAGCCCATAGCCCATGTGCTGTTAGTAGCCCAGGTCCCCCATAGCCCATGTGCTGTTAGTAGCCCATAGCCCATGTGCTGTTAGTAGCCCATAGCCCATGTGCTGTTAGTAGCCCAGGTCCCTTTTAGTAGCCCATAGCCCATGTGCTGTTAGTAGCCCAGGTCCATTTTAGTAGCCCATAGCCCATGTGCTGTTAGTAGCCCAGGTCCCTTTTAGTAGCCCATAGCCCATGTGCTGTTAGTAGCCCAGGTCCCTTTTAGTAGCCCATAGCCCATGTGCTGTTAGTAGCCCAGGTCCCTTTTTGTAGCCCATAGCCCATGTGCTGTTAGTAGCCCAGGTCCCTTTTAGTAGCCCATAGCCCATGTGCTGTTAGTAGCCCATAGCCCATGTGCTGTTAGTAGCCCAGGTCCCTTTTAGTAGCCCATTTAGTAGCCCATAGCCCATGTGCTGTCCCTTTTAGTAGCCCATAGCCCATGTGCTGTTAGTAGCCCAGGTCCCTTTTAGTAGCCCATAGCCCATGTGCTGTTAGTAGCCCAGGTCCCTTTTAGTAGCCCATAGCCCATGTGCTGTTAGTAGCCCAGGTCCCTTTTAGTAGCCCATAGCCCATGTGCTGTTAGTAGCCCATAGCCCATGTGCTGTTAGTAGCCCAGGTCCCTTTTAGTAGCCCATAGCCCATGTGCTGTTAGTAGCCCATGTGCTGTTAGTAGCCCAGGTCCCTTTTAGTAGCCCATAGCCCATGTGCTGTTAGTAGCCCATAGCCCATGTGCTGTTAGTAGCCCAGGTCCCTTTTAGTAGCCCATAGCCCATGTGCTGTTAGTAGCCCAGGTCCCTTTTAGTAGCCCATAGCCCATGTGCTGTTAGTAGCCCATAGCCCATGCCCATGCTGTTAGTAGCCCAGGTCCCTTTTAGTAGCCCATAGCCCATGTGCTGTTAGTAGCCCAGGTCCCTTTTAGTAGCCCATAGCCCATGTGCTGTTAGTAGCCCAGGTCCCTTTTAGTAGCCCATAGCCCATGTGCTGTTAGTAGCCCAGGTTTAGTAGCCCATTGTGCTGTTAGTAGCCCAGGTCCCCATTTTAGTAGCCCATAGCCCATGTGCTGTTAGTAGCCCAGGTCCTTTTAGTAGCCCAGCCCATGTGCTGTTAGTAGCCCAGGTCCCTTTTAGTAGCCCATAGCCCATGTGCTGTTAGTAGCCCAGGTCCCTTTTAGTAGCCCATAGCCCATGTGCTGTTAGTAGCCCATAGCCCATGTGCTGTTAGTAGCCCAGGCCCATTTTAGTAGCCCAGCCCATATGCCTTTTAGTAGCCCATAGCCCATGTGCTGTTAGTAGCCCAGGTCCTTTTAGTAGCCCATAGCCCATGTGCTGTTAGTAGCCCATATGCCTTTTAGTAGCCCATAGCCCATGTGCTGTTAGTAGCCCATAGCCCAGGTCCCTTTTAGTAGCCCATAGCCCATGTGCTGTTAGTAGCCCAGGTCCGTTTTAGTAGCCCATAGCCCATGTGCTGTTAGTAGCCCAGGTCCCTTTTAGTAGCCCATAGCCCATGTGCTGTTAGTAGCCCAGGTCCCTTTTAGTAGCCCATAGCCCATGTGCTGTTAGTAGCCCATAGCCCATGTGCTGTTAGTAGCCCAGGTCCCTTTTAGTAGCCCATAGCCCATGTGCTGTTAGTAGCCCAGGTCCCTTTTTGTAGCCCATAGCCCATGTGCTGTTAGTAGCCCAGGTCCCTTTTAGTAGCCCATAGCCCATGTGCTGTTAGTAGCCCAGGTCCTTTTTGTAGCCCATAGCCCATGTGCTGTTAGTAGCCCAGGTCCCATTTTAGTAGCCCATAGCCCATGTGCTGTTAGTAGCCCATAGCCCATGTGCTGTTAGTAGCCCAGGTCCCTTTTAGTAGCCCATAGCCCATGTGCTGTTAGTAGCCCATGTGCTGTTAGTAGCCCAGGTCCCTTTTAGTAGCCCATAGCCCATGTGCTGTTAGTAGCCCAGGTCCCTTTTAGTAGCCCATAGCCCATGTGCTGTTAGTAGCCCATAGCCCATGTGCTGTTAGTAGCCCATAGCCCATGTGCTGTTAGTAGCCCAGGTCCCTTTTAGTAGCCCATAGCCCATGTGCTGTTAGTAGCCCAGGTCCATTTTAGTAGCCCATAGCCCATGTGCTGTTAGTAGCCCAGGTCCCTTTTAGTAGCCCATAGCCCATGTGCTGTTAGTAGCCCAGGTCCCTTTTAGTAGCCCATAGCCCATGTGCTGTTAGTAGCCCAGGTCCCTTTTTGTAGCCCATAGCCCATGTGCTGTTAGTAGCCCAGGTCCCTTTTAGTAGCCCATAGCCCATGTGCTGTTAGTAGCCCATAGCCCATGTGCTGTTAGTAGCCCAGGTCCCTTTTAGTAGCCCATAGCCCATGTGCTGTTAGTAGCCCATGTGCTGTTAGTAGCCCAGGTCCCTTTTAGTAGCCCATAGCCCATGTGCTGTTAGTAGCCCATCCTTTTAGCCCATAGCCCATGCTGTTAGTAGCCCAGGTCCCTTTTAGTAGCCCATAGCCCATGTGCTGTTAGTAGCCCAGGTCCCTTTTAGTAGCCCATAGCCCATGTGCTGTTAGTAGCCCATGTGCTGTTAGTAGCCCAGGTCCCTTTTAGTAGCCCATAGCCCATGTGCTGTTAGTAGCCCATAGCCCATGTGCTGTTAGTAGCCCAGGTCCCTTTTAGTAGCAAATAGCCCATGTGCTGTTAGTAGCCCAGTTCCCTTTTAGTAGCCCATAGCCCATGTGCTGTTAGTAGCCCATAGCCCATGTGCTGTTAGTAGCCCAGGTCCCTTTTAGTAGCCCATAGCCCATGTGCTGTTAGTAGCCCAGGTCCTGTTTAGTAGCCCATAGCCCATGTGCTGTTAGTAGCCCAGGTCCCTTTTAGTAGCCCATAGCCCATGTGCTGTTAGTAGCCCAGGTCCCTTTTAGTAGCCCATAGCCCATGTGCTGTTAGTAGCCCATAGCCCATGTGCTGTTAGTAGCCCAGGTCCCTTTTAGTAGCCCATAGCCCATGTGCTGTTAGTAGCCCAGGTCCTGTTTAGTAGCCCATAGCCCATGTGCTGTTAGTAGCCCAGGTCCCTTTTAGTAGCCCATAGCCCATGTGCTGTTAGTAGCCCAGGTCCCTTTTAGTAGCCCATAGCCCATGTGCTGTTAGTAGCCCAGGTCCCTTTTAGTAGCCCATAGCCCATGTGCTGTTAGTAGCCCAGGTCCTTTTAGTAGCCCATAGCCCATGTGCTGTTAGTAGCCCATAGCCCATGTGCTGTTAGTAGCCCAGGTCCCTTTTAGTAGCCCATAGCCCATGTGCTGTTAGTAGCCCAGGTCCCTTTTAGTAGCCCATAGCCCATGTGCTGTTAGTAGCCCAGGTCCTTTTAGTAGCCCATAGCCCATGTGCTGTTAGTAGCCCAGGTCCCTTTTTGTAGCCCATAGCCCATGTGCTGTTAGTAGCCCAGGTCCCCCATTTGTTAGTAGCCCATAGCCCATGTGCTGTTAGTAGCCCAGGTCCCTTTTAGTAGCCCATAGCCCATGTGCTGTTAGTAGCCCATAGCCCATGTGCTGTTAGTAGCCCAGGTCCCTTTTAGTAGCCCATAGCCCATGTGCTGTTAGTAGCCCATGTGCTGTTAGTAGCCCAGGTCCCTTTTAGTAGCCCATAGCCCATGTGCTGTTAGTAGCCCAGGTCCCTTTTAGTAGCCCATAGCCCATGTGCTGTTAGTAGCCCATAGCCCATGTGCTGTTAGTAGCCCAGGTCCCTTTTAGTAGCCCATAGCCCATGTGCTGTTAGTAGCCCAGGTCCCTTTTAGTAGCCCATAGCCCATGTGCTGTTAGTAGCCCAGGTCCCTTTTAGTAGCCCATGTGCTGTTAGTAGCCCATAGCCCATGTGCTGTTAGTAGCCCAGGTCCCTTTTAGTAGCCCATAGCCCATGTGCTGTTAGTAGCCCAGGTCCCTTTTAGTAGCCCATAGCCCATGTGCTGTTAGTAGCCCAGGTCCCTTTTTGTAGCCCATAGCCCATGTGCTGTTAGTAGCCCAGGTCCCTTTTAGTAGCCCATAGCCCATGTGCTGTTAGTAGCCCATAGCCCATGTGCTGTTAGTAGCCCAGGTCCTTTTAGTAGCCCATAGCCCATGTGCTGTTAGTAGCCCAGGTCCTTTTAGTAGCCCATAGCCCATGTGCTGTTAGTAGCCCAGGTCCTTTTAGTAGCCCATAGCCCATGTGCTGTTAGTAGCCCATAGCCCATGTGCTGTTAGTAGCCCAGGTCCCTTTAGTAGCCCATAGCCCATGTGCTGTTAGTAGCCCAGGTTTTTAGTAGCCCATAGCCCATGTGCTGTTAGTAGCCCAGGTCCCTTTTAGTAGCCCATAGCCCATGTGCTGTTAGTAGCCCAGGTCCTTTTAGTAGCCCATAGCCCATGTGCTGTTAGTAGCCCAGGTCCATGTGCTGTTAGTAGCCCAGGTCCCTTTTAGTAGCCCATAGCCCATGTGCTGTTAGTAGCCCAGGTCCCTTTTAGTAGCCCATAGCCCATGTGCTGTTAGTAGCCCAGGTCCTTTTAGTAGCCCATTGCTGTTAGTAGCCCATAGCCCATGTGCTGTTAGTAGCCCAGGTCCCTTTAGTAGCCCATAGCCCATGTGCTGTTAGTAGCCCAGGTCCCTTTTAGTAGCCCATAGCCCATGTGCTGTTAGTAGCCCAGGTCCCTTTTAGTAGCCCATAGCCCATGTGCTGTTAGTAGCCCATAGCCCATGTGCTGTTAGTAGCCCAGGTCCCTTTTAGTAGCCCATAGCCCATGTGCTGTTAGTAGCCCAGGTCCATTTTAGTAGCCCATAGCCCATGTGCTGTTAGTAGCCCAGGTCCCTTTAGTAGCCCATAGCCCATGTGCTGTTAGTAGCCCAGGTCCCTTTTAGCCCATAGCCCATAGCCCATGTGCTGTTAGTAGCCCAGGTCCTTTTAGTAGCCCATAGCCCATGTGCTGTTAGTAGCCCATGTGCTGTTAGTAGCCCAGGTCCCCTTTTAGTAGCCCATAGCCCATGTGCTGTTAGTAGCCCAGGTCCCTTTTAGTAGCCCATAGCCCATGTGCTGTTAGTAGCCCATGTGCTGTTAGTAGCCCAGGTCCCTTTTAGTAGCCCATAGCCCATGTGCTGTTAGTAGCCCAGGTCCCTTTTAGTAGCAAATAGCCCATGTGCTGTTAGTAGCCCAGTTCCCTTTTAGTAGCCCATAGCCCATGTGCTGTTAGTAGCCCATAGCCCATGTGCTGTTAGTAGCCCAGGTCCCTTTTAGTAGCCCATAGCCCATGTGCTGTTAGTAGCCCAGGTCCCTTTTAGTAGCCCATAGCCCATGTGCTGTTAGTAGCCCAGGTCCCTTTTAGTAGCCCATAGCCCATGTGCTGTTAGTAGCCCAGGTCCCTTTTAGTAGCCCATAGCCCATGTGCTGTTAGTAGCCCATAGCCCATGTGCTGTTAGTAGCCCAGGTCCCTTTTAGTAGCCCATAGCCCATATGCCTTTTAGTAGCCAATAGCCCATGTGCTGTTAGTAGCCCATATGCCTTTTAGTAGCCCATAGCCCATGTGCTGTTAGTAGCCCATATGCCTTTTAGTAGCCCATAGCCCATGTGTTGTTAGTAGCCCATAGCCCAGGTCCCTTTTAGTAGCCCATAGCCCATGTGCTGTTAGTAGCCCAGGTCCCTTTTAGTAGCCCATAGCCCATGTGCTGTTAGTAGCCCAGGTCCCTTTTAGTAGCCCATAGCCCATGTGCTGTTAGTAGCCCAGGTCCCTTTTTGTAGCCCATAGCCCATGTGCTGTTAGTAGCCCAGGTCCCTTTTAGTAGCCCATAGCCCATGTGCTGTTAGTAGCCCATAGCCCATGTGCTGTTAGTAGCCCAGGTCCCTTTTAGTAGCCCATGTGCTGTTAGCCCATGTGCTGTTAGTAGCCCAGGTCCTTTTAGTAGCCCATAGCCCATGTGCAGTTAGTAGCCCATAGCCCATGTGCTGTTAGTAGCCCAGGTCCCTTTTAGTAGCCCAGGTCCATTTAGTAGCCCATAGCCCATGTGCTGTTAGTAGCCCAGGTCCTTTTAGTAGCCCATAGCCCATGTGCTGTTAGTAGCCCAGGTCCCTTTTAGTAGCCCATAGCCCATGTGCTATTAGTAGCCCAGGTCCATTTTAGTAGCCCATAGCCCATATGCTGTTAGTAGCCCATAGCCCATGTGCTGTTAGTAGCCCAGGTCCCTTTTAGTAGCCCATAGCCCATGTGCTGTTAGTAGCCCAGGTCCCTTTTAGTAGCCCATAGCCCATGCGCAGTTAGTAGCCCATAGCCCATGTGCTGTTAGTAGCCCAGGTCCCTTTTAGTAGCCCAGGTCCCTTTTAGTAGCCCATAGCCCATATGCTGTTAGTAGCTCAGGTTCCTTTTCGTAGCCCATAGCCCATGTGCTGTTAGTAGCCCAGGTCCCTTTTAGTAGCCCATAGCCCATGTGCTATTAGTAGCCCAGGTCCATTTTAGTAGCCCATAGCCCATATGCTGTTAGTAGCCCATAGCCCATGTGCTGTTAGTAGCCCAGGTCCCTTTTAGTAGCCCATAGCCCATATGGCTTTTAGTAGCCAATAGCCCATGTGCTGTTAGTAGCCCATATGCCTTTTAGTAGCCCATAGCCCATGTGCTGTTAGTAGCCCAGTTCCCTTTTAGTAGCCCATAGCCCATGTGCTGTTAGTAGCCCATAGCCCATGTGCTGTTAGTAGCCCAGGTCCCTTTTAGTAGCCCATAGCCCATGTGCTGTTAGTAGCCCAGGTCCTGTTAGTAGCCCATAGCCCATGTGCTGTTAGTAGCCCAGGTCCTTTTTAGTAGCCCATAGCCCATGTGCTGTTAGTAGCCCAGGTCCTTTTAGTAGCCCATAGCCCATGTGCTGTTAGTAGCCCATAGCCCATGTGCTGTTAGTAGCCCAGGTCCTTTTAGTAGCCCATAGCCCATGTGCTGTTAGTAGCCCAGGTCCTTTTAGTAGCCCATAGCCTATGTGCTGTTAGTAGCCCAGGTCCTTTTAGTAGCCCATAGCCCATGTGCTGTTAGTAGCCCAGGTCCCGTTTAGTAGCCCATAGCCTATGTGCTGTTAGTAGCCCAGGTCCTTTTAGTAGCCCATAGCCCATGTGCTGTTAGTAGCCCAGGTCCCTTTTTGTAGCCCATAGCCCATGTGCTGTTAGTAGCCCAGGTCCCTTTTAGTAGCCCATAGCCCATGTGCTGTTAGTAGCCCAGGTCCCGTTTAGTAGCCCATAGCCTATGTGCTGTTAGTAGCCCAGGTCCCTTTTAGTAGCCCATAGCCCATGTGCTGTTAGTAGCCCAGGTCCCTTTTTGTAGCCCATAGCCCATGTGCTGTTAGTAGCCCAGGTCCCTTTTAGTAGCCCATAGCCCATGTGCTGTTAGTAGCCCATAGCCCATGTGCTGTTAGTAGCCCAGGTCCCTTTTAGTAGCCCATAGCCCATGTGCTGTTAGTAGCCCAGCTCCCTTTTAGTAGCCCATAGCCCATGTGCTGTTAGTAGCCCAGGTCCCTTTTAGTAGCCCATAGCCCATGCGCAGTTAGTAGCCCATAGCCCATGTGCTGTTAGTAGCCCATAGCCCAGGTCCCTTTTAGTAGCCCATAGCCCATGTGCTGTTAGTAGCCCAGGTCCCTTTTAGTAGCCCATAGCCCATGTGCTGTTAGTAGCCCAGGTCCCTTTTAGTAGCCCATAGCCCATGTGCTGTTAGTAGCCCATAGCCCATGTGCTGTTAGTAGCCCAGGTCCCTTTTAGTAGCCCATAGCCCATGTGCTGTTAGTAGCCCAGGTCCCGTTTAGTAGCCCATAGCCTATGTGCTGTTAGTAGCCCAGGTCCCTTTTAGTAGCCCATAGCCCATGTGCTGTTAGTAGCCCAGGTCCCTTTTTGTAGCCCATAGCCCATGTGCTGTTAGTAGCCCAGGTCCCTTTTAGTAGCCCATAGCCCATGTGCTGTTAGTAGCCCATAGCCCATGTGCTGTTAGTAGCCCAGGTCCCTTTTAGTAGCCCATAGCCCATGTGCTGTTAGTAGCCCAGGTCCCTTTTAGTAGCCCATAGCCCCTGCGCAGTTAGTAGCCCATAGCCCATGTGCTGTTAGTAGCCCAGGTCCCTTTTAGTAGCCCAGGTCCCTTTTAGTAGCCCATAGCCCATATGCTGTTAGTAGCCCAGGTTCCTTTTCGTAGCCCATAGCCCATGTGCTGTTAGTAGCCCAGGTCCCTTTTAGTAGCCCATAGCCCATGTGCTGTTAGTAGCCCAGGTCCCTTTTAGTAGCCCATAGCCCATATGCTGTTAGTAGCCCATAGCCCATGTGCTGTTAGTAGCCCAGGTCCCTTTTAGTAGCCCATAGCCCATATGGCTTTTAGTAGCCAATAGCCCATGTGCTGTTAGTAGCCCATATGCCTTTTAGTAGCCCATAGCCCATGTGCTGTTAGTAGCCCATATGCCTTTTAGTAGCCCATAGCCCATGTGCTGTTAGTAGCCCATGTCCCTTTTAGTAGCCCATAGCCCATGTGCTGTTAGTAGCCATGTGCTGTTAGTAGCCCAGGTCCCTTTTAGTAGCCCATAGCCCATGTGCTGTTAGTAGCCCATAGACCATGTGCTGTTAGTAGCCCAGGTCCCTTTTAGTAGCCCATAGCCCATGTGCTGTTAGTAGCCCAGGTCCCTTTTAGTAGCCCATAGCCCATGTGCTGTTAGTAGCCCAGGTCCCTTTTAGTAGCCCATAGCCCATGTGCTGTTAGTAGCCCAGGTCCCTTTTTGTAGCCCATAGCCCATGTGCTGTTAGTAGCCGAGGTCCCTTTTAGTAGCCCATAGCCCATGTGCTATTAGTAGCCCATATCCCATGTGCTGTTAGTAGCCCAGGTCCCTTTTAGTAGCCCAGGTCCCTTTTAGTAGCCCATAGCCCATATGCTGTTAGTAGCCCAGGTTCCTTTTCGTAGCCCATAGCCCATGTGCTGTTAGTAGCCCAGGTCCCTTTTAGTAGCCCATAGCCCATGTGCTATTAGTAGCCCAGGTCCATTTTAGTAGCCCATAGCCCATATGCTGTTAGTAGCCCATAGCCCATGTGCTGTTAGTAGCCCAGGTCCCTTTTAGTAGCCCATAGCCCATATGGCTTTTAGTAGCCAATAGCCCATGTGCTGTTAGTAGCCCATATGCCTTTTAGTAGCCCATAGCCCATGTGCTGTTAGTAGCCCATATGCCTTTTAGTAGCCCATAGCCCATGTGCTGTTAGTAGCCCATGTCCCTTTTAGTAGCCCATAGCCCATGTGCTGTTAGTAGCCCAGGTCCCTTTTAGTAGCCCATAGCCCATGTGCTGTTAGTAGCCCATAGACCATGTGCTGTTAGTAGCCCAGGTCCCTTTTAGTAGCCCATAGCCCATGTGCTGTTAGTAGCCCAGGTCCCTTTTAGTAGCCCATAGCCCATGTGCTGTTAGTAGCCCAGGTCCCTTTTAGTAGCCCATAGCCCATGTGCTGTTAGTAGCCCAGGTCCCTTTTTGTAGCCCATAGCCCATGTGCTGTTAGTAGCCGAGGTCCCTTTTAGTAGCCCATAGCCCATGTGCTATTAGTAGCCCATATCCCATGTGCTGTTAGTAGCCCAGGTCCCTTTTAGTAGCCCATAGCCCATGTGCTGTTAGTAGCCCAGGTCCCTTTTAGTAGCCCATAGCCCATGTGCTGTTAGTAGCCCAGGTCCCTTTTAGTAGCCCATAGCCCATGCGCTGTTAGTAGCCCATAGCCCATGTGCTGTTAGTAGCCCAGGTCCCTTTTAGTAGCCCAGGTCCCTTTTAGTAGCCCATAGCCCATGTGCTGTTAGTAGCCCAGGTCCCTTTTAGTAGCCCATAGCCCATAAGCTGTTAGTAGCCCAGGTTCCTTTTCGTAGCCCATAGCCCATGTGCTGTTAGTAGCCCAGGTCCCTTTTAGTAGCCCATAGCCCATGTGCTGTTAGTAGCCCATGTCCCTTTTAGTAGCCCATAGCCCATGTGCTATTAGTAGCCCATAGCCCATGTGCTGTTAGTAGCCCAGGTCCCTTTTAGTAGCCCATAGCCCATGTGCTGTTAGTAGCCCAGGTCCCGTTTAGTAGCCCATAGCCTATGTGCTGTTAGTAGCCCAGGTCCCTTTTAGTAGCCCATAGCCCATGTGCTGTTAGTAGCCCATGTCCCTTTTAGTAGCCCATAGCCCATGTGCTGTTAGTAGCCCATAGCCCATGTGCTGTTAGTAGCCCAGGTCCCTTTTAGTAGCCGATAGCCCATGTGCTGTTAGTAGCCCAGGTCCCGTTTAGTAGCCCATAGCCCATGTGCTGTTAGTAGCCCATATGCCTTTTAGTAGCCCATAGCCCATGTGCTGTTAGTAGCCCAGGTCCCTTTTAGTAGCCCATAGCCCATGTGCTGTTAGTAGCCCATAGCCCATGTGCTGTTAGTAGCCCATGTGCTGTTAGTAGCCCAGGTCCCTTTTAGTAGCCCATAGCCCATGTGCTGTTAGTAGCCCAGGTCCCTTTTAGTAGCCCATAGCCCATGTGCTGTTAGTAGCCCAGGTCCCTTTTAGTAGCCCATAGCCCATGTGCTGTTAGTAGCCCAGTTCCTTTTTAGTAGCCCATAGCCCATGTGCTGTTAGTAGCCCATAGCCCATGTGCTGTTAGTAGCCCAGGTCCCTTTTAGTAGCCCATAGCCCATGTGCTGTTAGTAGCCCAGGTCCCTTTTAGTAGCCCATAGCCCATGTGCTGTTAGTAGCCCAGGTCCCTTTTAGTAGCCCATAGCCCATGTGCTGTTAGTAGCCCATATGCCTTTTAGTAGCCCATAGCCCATGTGCTGTTAGTAGCCCATATGCCTTTTAGTAGCCCATAGCCCATGTGCTGTTAGTAGCCCAGGTCCCTTTTAGTAGCCCATAGCCCATGTGCTGTTAGTACCCCATAGCCCATGTGCTGTTAGTGCTGCCCATGGTAGCCCATAGCCCATGTTGTTAGTAGCCCAGGTCCCTTTTAGTAGCCCATAGCCCATGTGCTGTTAGTAGCCCTGTTAGGTCCCTTTTAGTAGCCCATAGCCCATGTGCTGTTAGTAGCCCATAGCCCATGTGCTGTTAGTAGCCCAGGTCCCTTTTAGTAGCCCATAGCCCATGTGCTGTTAGTAGCCCAGGTCCCTTTTAGTAGCCCATAGCCCATGTGCTGTTAGTAGCCCAGTTCCCTTTTAGTAGCCCATAGCCCATGTGCTGTTAGTAGCCCATAGCCCATGTGCTGTTAGTAGCCCAGGTCCCTTTTAGTAGCCCATAGCCCATGTGCTGTTAGTAGCCCAGGTCCTGTTTAGTAGCCCATAGCCCATGTGCTGTTAGTAGCCCAGGTCCCTTTTAGTAGCCCATAGCCCATGTGCTGTTAGTAGCCCAGGTCCCTTTTAGTAGCCCATAGCCCATGTGCTGTTAGTAGCCCATAGCCCATGTGCTGTTAGTAGCCCAGGTCCCTTTTAGTAGCCCATAGCCCATGTGCTGTTAGTAGCCCAGGTCCCGTTTAGTAGCCCATAGCCTATGTGCTGTTAGTAGCCCAGGTCCCTTTTAGTAGCCCATAGCCCATATGCCTTTTAGTAGCCAATAGCCCATGTGCTGTTAGTAGCCCATATGCCTTTTAGTAGCCCATAGCCCATGTGCTGTTAGTAGCCCATATGCCTTTTAGTAGCCCATAGCCCATGTGCTGTTAGTAGCCCATAGCCCAGGTCCCTTTTAGTAGCCCATAGCCCATGTGCTGTTAGTAGCCCAGGTCCGTTTTAGTAGCCCATAGCCCATGTGCTGTTAGTAGCCCAGGTCCCTTTTAGTAGCCCATAGCCCATGTGCTGTTAGTAGCCCAGGTCCCTTTTAGTAGCCCATAGCCCATGTGCTGTTAGTAGCCCATAGCCCATGTGCTGTTAGTAGCCCAGGTCCCTTTTAGTAGCCCATAGCCCATGTGCTGTTGTGCTGAACAAATAGTTATACTGACTATGTCCGTCTTAGCTCGCTCATTAATGTCTCAATTGAAATTACGGATTGCCTCTTATCCGCTCATCGTTCCCTTATGCCATAGTTTGTACATCTCAATTGTCAGTAGAAACCATATTTGTTTAAGCAAGTCAGCCATATCAGCTATGTTTTTTAAAAAGGCGGCAAATGAGGCTGAATTAACTATTTCGAGGACCAGACAAGGCTCTGCTGATAGCCAGGTTTAGCGGTGGTAAGGATTCACTCCATGGCGCTGAAAAGAAATCTCTGCTGTTGGGACAGCTTTATGTAGGTCCTAACAGTTTGCGGGCACCATTTGTCGTAGTTATAGTGCAATTAATTTATTGTTTAGTATTGTGTAGTGGCTTTGCTGGCATGCATTTAAAACGTTGTTATTTTTTTTCCCCCACCAAGATTTCTATGCTGAAATCGCCACTGTTATTGGGTAAGCACAATAAGCCTCCTCAATAGCCTATTTGCAGCCATAGGTTGTAACATGTCTCTTGGAGCTCATCCGTTGTCAGTATTGCAGGATATGTATAATGTTAAAGTAAGATTTGAATGGAGAAAGCTAATCCGAGAGCAGCGCTGATTTTCTTCCGATCCTATGAGCATCGACACACGGTCTAATGACGGAAGGTCAACCTTCACCCCAGTCTGAGGTCCTGAGCACTCTGGAGCAGGTTTTCATCAAGGATCACTCTGTACTTTGTTTCGTTCAGTTGTTTCGTAGGGATTGTGCCAGATTTCCTCCAAACGTGATATTTGGCATTCAGGCCAAAATGTTCAAACTTGGTTTCATCAGACCAGAGAATCTTGTTGCTCATGGTCTGAGAGTCTTTAGGTGCCTTTTGGCAAACTCCAAGCGGGCTGTCATGTGCCTTTTGCTGAGGAGTGGCTTCCATCTGGCCACTCTACCATAAAGGCCTGATTGGTGGAGTGCTGCAGAAATGGTTGTCCTTCTGGATCTCCACAGAGGAACTCTGGAGCTCTGTCAGAGTGACCATCGGGTTCTTGGTCACCTCCCTGACCAAGGCCCTTCTCCCCCGATTGCTCAGTTTGGCCAAGCGGCCAGCTCTAGTAAGAATCTTGGTTGTTCCAAACTTCCATTTAAGAATGATGGAGGCCACTGTGTTCTTGGGGACGTTCAATGCTGCAGAAATGTTTTTGGTACCCTTCTGGGGTACCCTTCCCCAGATCTTGTCTCTGAGCTCTACAGACAATTCCTCCAACCTCATGACTTGGTTTTTGCTCTGACATGCACTGTCAACTGTGGGACCTTATATAGACAGGTGTATGACTTTCCAAATCATGTCCAATCAATTGAATTTACCACAGGTGGACTCCAATCAAGTTGTCGAAACATCTCAAGGATGGTCAATGGAAATAGGATTCACCTGAGCTCAATTTCTAGTCTCATAGGGGTGGCAGGGTAGCCTAGTGGTTAGAGTGTTGGACTTGTAACCCGAGAGGTTGCAAGTTCAAATACCTGAGCTGACAAGGTACAAATCTGTCGTTCTGCCCCTGAGCAGGCAGTTAAACCACTATGCTGTTATTGAAAATAAGAATTTGTTCTTAACTGACTTGCCTAGATAAATAAAATAGGAAAGGGTCTGAATGTAAATAAGATATTTCTATTTTTAAATTTGCAAAAATGGCCAAAAAACTGTTTTCGCTATGTCCTCATTGGGTATTGTGTGTAGATTTCAAAAACAAAAGTTATTGAATCCATTTTAGAATAAGTCTAACATAACAAAATGTGGAAAAAGTTACAAGTTAGTGTAATAATGTGCACACTAATTAACCAGGTCACTGTTTGCCTGTCCTCATTTTTTTCCTATGACAACCGAGAAATGCAGGGCAGCAGCAACTAGGGAATCATTTGTAATATGAGCACCGAACATCCTGGGATTGAGGATGGACGGAATGAAAGATTTGGGACAAGGAAATCGGGAAATGTGAGCACGTCCAAGTAGTTAAGATTTTACAAGTCATGTAGTGTACGCCCAGCACTAAAAAGTTGTCACATAGATAACAATGCATCTTATATGATCATCGTAATGCTTAAATTACATTTCAACTGAAAAACGAGGCCCTGGTCCCTATTCCCAACTCCCCCAATGGCTATATTCATTCAGAAATGTCCCACCCGGGTGAGGTATTTCACAGGTGCATATGAAAAGCTTTTTAGGGAATTACTTCAAAGGAAAGCCTAATTACGTTTGGCAGAATAAAATGTCTGAGGGGCAATGAGTGATTCTGAGATAAACATGTGTCAGCATGGCTCTTATTCTCCTTTCTGTACTCTATAATCTATCTTCCCACTTCCCACTTCAAAGTTGTTTCCACTAAAATCAAAGTGCAAAACTGATTGGATTTGCAAAACGTCTTAAAGAAAATGTTTTTTTTTCCCACCAAACTTTTAACCTAAATCCTATGACAAAGTGGAAATGTTGGTTGATTTCACACTGAATTCACTTTATTTGACAACTCAACCAAACGTAAATCAAAACTAGACATTTAACTGACGTCTGTGCCCAGTGGGCTTCAATGATTTCTGGACTCTACCGTCTATCATCTTTTAATGGTTATGAGGAATGTGGTATATACGTTAGTTGTGGTTCCTTCCATTGATGAAAGACTTAGAGTTCCCGTCACCGCCACATTCTGATCCATTATGATCAGTATCTGTGGATATGTTGTTTTAAAGCTGAGAAGGTTCATGCGTTTAAAGTACAGCCAGAATGTCGATATCTTTCATTTACCATTGAGTGTCTTTTTAAAAGACAAAACAAAAGTGAATGTGTGGAAATATCTGACTGATATTCAATATTGTAAAAGTAATCAACAACCTTAGCGATCGGCTGGGCCAACCTGGTCTCAGAGGGGTTCGTATTATTCTGTACGTAAATCCGCACACTCCATTTTGTATAATAAGTTACATTTTGTATGGTATGTATTAATTAATAATGATATGTTACGAATTATAATTCTCTGGGATCCTGAGTTCCGCAGCGGTCTAAAGCACTGCATCTCAGTGCTAGAGGTGCCACTACAGACCTGGGTTTGATCCTGGGCTGTGTCACAACCGGCCGTGATTGGGAGTCCCATAGGGCGATATGGCCCAACGTCATCTGGATTAGGGTTTGGCTGGGGACGTCGGTCATTGTAAATAAGAATTTATTCTTAACTGACTTGCCTAGTTAAATAATATTTAATTTTATGAATTTGCAAAACATACAATATGTTACAAATTTTCTAAATGTATGATATGTCACGAATTCTGTCTAGGCTAGGGGTTAAGGTTAGGGTTAAAGTTAGGGTTAAGTTTAGGAGTTAGGTTAAAGGGTTCGGGTTAGGTTTAGGGGAAGGGTTAGCTAAAAGGATTACGGTTAGGCTTAGAGGAAGGGTTAGCTAACATGCTAAGTAGTTGCAAAGTAGCTCAAAAGTAGTAAGTAGTTGAAAAGTTGCTATTTAGCTAAAATGCTAATGTTGCCCGTGAAGAGAATCAAACTTGCTAGATGTTCACGTTATATGTTCACCCATCCACCCCAACCAACCACCCTACTTTCGTTTTTTTGCCTTTAGTAACCATCTGTCTTACGTAACCATACCAAACAAAACATATTGTACTAATTTGAGTGTCCCGGATTTTACAGAATAATACGAGATACTTGAGGCAGGACACTTGATCCAAGTTGGATGCTGCCTATATCATAATGTAGACACACTGCAATTAAAGAAAAGCAGCAGTGAGTGAGAAAAGTTAGCATGAATGGATTGAGCAAGACTGAAGTCCAAATACCATCAGACTCATCCGGCTCTACATCTAATGGCCTAATTGGCTGGGTGACAATATTTGGACAAGGTGTGCTGCCAAAGCTGCAGCTCACGCTACCCATTTCTGATATATTTTCCCGCCACTAATTGGTCTTTTGACCAATCACATCAGGTCTTTTCACATCAGATCTTAATTCAGATTGGTCATAAAGACTAATGTGTGGGAAAAAAAGTGGGGGAAAAATATTGAAATTGGGCTGCATGTGTAAACACAGCCTAAGAGGCTGCAGAGAGGAGGGCGGACCAAGTTGTCGGGTGCTCACACTACTTCGATAAACCTGAAGGATTAGTGGCATCGTTAAAGTTAGGGCAGAGAAGATTAGCCTTTCCTCTGTGATGTGGCAAGAGATTCCCGGTGTGCTTCAGTAAGGCTGGGAATGTAGGGAGGGAGGGGAGGAAGGTGGGGGAAGTGATGGGAAGGTGAGAGGTGAAGCTCTGGGCCGTATTCACAAAGTGCTATAGGGTCAGATTTCCCTTTTAGACCATAATGAATACAATTATATATCAGCACTCTGAAACTCTTTGTGAATACAGGCCCGGGCATCATGGTTGGAGGGTCGTGCAGCACTTAATGCCTACAACGTATCTGAAACACATGACTGCTGGGGAAGACAAAGGAGCAGGTTTGCTGGATGAAGGGGAAAATCTTGGAGGTGCTTTTGGAGGTAGTGGGGCTTTGCCTGATGTATGAGAATGTGTTTAGATTTTTTTAAAGTAATTGGTCAGGGTCGTATTCATTCGGGAAACACCGTAGTAAAACATTTCCAATGGAAAAAGAGGATTTCTTATTGGACAAGTTCAGGTCAGGTGGATCTTTTTTCTTCCTTTTGGTGCCTAATGAATACAACATTGGTGCTTTTGCGACGTGAGGGCACTGACTATATCATTGAGGAATTTAGACCTCTGCTTCCATCTGCTGGCCAACATAGGGATTGCAGTAGATTGCAGCTTCAGAACAGAAATAAATCATTGACCGTAGCCCAGAGTTCACCAATTTGCGGCCCCGCAGGCTAAATTGGTTACATTTAATAAAAATTCGCATTTTATTTTTTATTGTTGGACATAAAAGACTGTAAAAACACCAGGAAATCAGCTTCAAGTGATTTTAATTTTGGAAAACTGTTCCCAAGTATTCCCACGGACAATAGATCTTATACAAATGTAAGCAAGGCTTGAAATGATTATTTTAGTCAAATAATATATCTGTTTGGGTAGTCTACAAATGATTTGTAATTATGTTCCCGCTCAATAAAATAATCATCCCGCGGCTGAATCTATTTGATGATCCCTGCTGTAGCCTATACAATATAATAGTATATAATGTGATTTTTCTTCTTCAGAAAAGGCAAAAAGACCCGGAGTTAACGTTGTCGCAAAATTTATTAGGAATTGTATCAAATAAAATAAAAACATTTTGAAACACATAGGAAGCTAATGTCCATTATGAATCAAAAGGCCTCAACAAAACATGATGGAAAAACAGCTTACATCTTCAAAACCATTCTCTGGGTGATGTTGGATCAGTAGCAAATGTTTCGGTTTTAATTGAAGGCCTATTTTCATGTTGGTATAACACCCAAAGCTTAAAAAATCCACATAAATACTGTTAGGGAGAATATATCTTCCTCTCAACAAATCAATTCAGTGTTTGTTTGTTATGATCAAAGAAATCCTATCCAAGCATGAATAATAAAATTAGGACCCTGTGTGTCGGACAATCAACAGGACTAAACTGATGGAAATGAAAAACGGTGGGCCATATAAAGCTAGCTTTAGTTTTTTGTCATTTAGTGTATAGCTACATACATACAGTACATATTGTGCTTGAACATCCCATCCCAAAATGGTTTGTTTGAACTTGAATCAGTTCCTCTCAGTTCTTTTTCCAGATGCTAAAAACAACAAGGATACGCGTATGAATATAATAAATATTTTGGCCTCCTTGAACTCCCTGAGCAAGTTTTCCTAAATACAGGAGGTACAATATGCGTTCATCAGCAGTCTCCCAATAGATCACCTCGACATACGTCTCATCTATGATCGACTCTTGAAAACACACATTTGGATATGTTGAAAGTTGAAGCCGGGGCATTCTGTCAGGTAACAGCTTCCCGAGGGTCCTTCCTCCCGGGTTAAAACCGCCAAGGTAGAGGATACTTATAAATCAGGAGGTATGACCACCATTCACAACTAGTTGAATAAAAAAAGCATTTGATAAACAAATGGATGGTTTCCTTTGACCAAACACTACATTCCTATATTTTCTAAATCCTTTCTATCGTCTGTTAATACTTTGTACAGATCTTTGGTTCTAATCTCATGCCGACAGAGTTTTGTGCAAAGTGGCAAACTTTATGGCCCAACTCTTCTTTGTCAGTCTGAGTACCTCCGATCTGCAGGGTGTTCTTAAGGACCCGGGCTCCTGGAGGCCCCCAGAGCTGGGCTCTAGCCCTCTGCACAGGGTCAGTGTCTGGGGGTCAGTGGCTCCATCTCCAGTACTAGGTCTCGTGGTCGTGGCCCTTTATTCTGCTCCACAACCCGTGGCACCACCGTGGACCAGCGATCTACATGGGTTGGGGAAAGAAAGTAAAATGTTGGCTGATGTGATTTGGTTTGCCCTTATACGCGTGTATTTGCCTTGGTGAACCGTACGTATGCATCAGCGCATTTTGTTTAGAGAACGCAGTCAAAGAGTCTCACCTCTCCTCAGGCCACGGACGGTTTGATGCACTGTACCAGGGCATTGCTGGGTCTCTGTTATGTTCTTGCCCGGGTCTTCGTTGATTATGGCCAGGTTCTGATTCCAGTGGCACCAGTTGACCTCGTCCACCCTGAAATGACCACAGAAGATGTTTGCCTTTGCCTTACCAATCAGACACGTTTCTCTGACGCAGAGAGGGGTGAGAGTTCAGTGAAATTAGCATGTGTACCTGAAGCACCAGCGGCGGTCAGGGGTACCGTCCCAGTTCTTCCCCACTGTCACCATCTCCCCGGACCGGAAGGACTTCCGCAGACACACAGGGAAGGAGCGCTCGATGTCCAGGATTGTCGTAGCCCACTGTTGTTGAAGCATAACGTCAACCAACATGCAGTAATGTTTTTCATAACATACTAATGTGACCGTGAACTAGAGGATGCACTGTGCATAAGGCCATCACCAGGGGTTCCCAGGGTCATATTTACTAGGTACCAAACGTAAGGAAAATGACTGAAAGAGGAGGAACTTCCAATAATAAATGCATATTTTTGTTTTCCGTGACATTTGCTGCGTTGTGCTTTAATGAGTAGTGTTTACTGCATAGGGAACCTAGCTGTCCATCAGCTGTTCTCCTCACTCACCTGCAGCTTCCAGATCTTCTTGCTCTCCTTGGACACCTGGCTCACTGTCTCTCCCATCAGAGCGATCAACATGTTGAGCAGCAGCACGAAGGTGAGGATGATGTAGGTGACCAGCAGGATGAGGAAGACAGCTGGGTACTGGGCGCTGCTGACCATGTCCAGATCACCCATTCCGATGGTCAGCTTGAACAGGTCCAGCAGGAAGTTGCTGAAGGTGTCCGTGTCCCGGCACTGGGGGTAGGTGGGGCAGCCGCCTTCCTCCGGACACACCTCGTCAGGCCCGGGGCACACCGCCAGGAGGGACACCAGAGCTGGGGGGTGACATGGGAAACAGGAGGAGATGATAAGGTAGCTTTCTCCTCTGTTTCAACTGGCCGACAGACTGCTGAGAAGAAGTGTGCAGTAGGGGACACTGTACCTGACGAGTATCCAATCATGAAGAGCACGTAGACGAGCAGAAACCGGAACAGGTCTTTGAAGAGAATCTGAGAGCCAAGGAAGAAGGATAAATTGTGATCAGGTGTCTAGTGTCCAATTAGTCCATTTGGATTTCAAATTCAACGTGATGGATGAGAGAGTGAATGAGTCGATACCTTCTGTATCATGATGCTGTAGGTGCCGGTGAGCTTCAGGCCTCTAGTGAAGTATAAAGTGTTCATCCAGCCCAGGACCAGCGCAAACACCATCACAGACACATAGGCCTCGATACCCGACAGGTAGAGGGCCGCAGTCACTATCACCAGCAAAGAGTAGATGAAGCTAGAGATACAGGAGACTTGTCCAGTAAGAAACCCGTTTTCATTTTCCGATTCAAAATGTTTGGCAACAGTGTACCCTAATGGCCCTTGTGTTCAGATTCCAGGAAACAGCAATAATCCTCATCCTTTCCTACGTGTTAGACACAGAGAACCTTCCCAGTACACAGGAATGCCATTTGGGATTTACCGGACACCATGTTGGCTCTCGCAGATGCAGCACTAATGATGCAAATAAAACACCCTTCGGAGCGGCGCTCAGCATTCTCCGCTCTTTGTTGGGATCGTGAGTTTAATGAAAGAAGATGTAAACTAGAAAACGTGCCAGGGAAAGGGGGGCTTTAATGTGGAATTAAACCGAAGACTCAATTAAGAGAGGATGATAAATTAGCCTTCGGGTACAAGTCAGAGGGTGTTACAAAGGAGCTGAAGGTTAAGGAGGGGGAGCTGGAGTCTTACTAGAGCAGTTGAAAGGAGCCGTCGACAAATAGGGAGTTCACCCCGGGGCATTTCTTCAGGAAGAGGTCCTTAATCTACAAAGAGGGGACAGGGAGAGATAGATTTTGAGAGAGAGAGAGAGATTTTGAGAGATATACATTTTGAGAGAGAGAGAGAGAGATAGAGAGAGAGATTTTGAGAGAGAGAGAGAGAGAGAGAGAGAGAGAGAGAGAGAGAGAGAGAGAGAGAGATTTTGAGAGAGAGAGAGAGAGAGATTGAGAGAGATTGAGAGAGAGATTGAGAGAGAGAGAGAGTGAGAGAGAGAGGGAGATTTTGAGAGAGAGATTTTGAGAGAGAGAGAGAGAGAGAGAGAGAGAGAGAGAGAGAGAGAGAGAGAGAGATTTTGAGAGAGAGAGAGAGGGAGAGAGAGAGAGAGCGAGAGAGCGCGCGAGAGAGAGAGAGAGAGAGAGATCAATTTACAGGGGAGGTCGAAGATCTCTTATAGTGAAAGTGTGTGTTTGTGTACACATCTTGAGGCCTCTTCAAAAATAAGTTGTTAATTGTAGAGTCAACATTCAAAGCTGTAACTCTGATTGGATGGTTCAACCGGAGAGAAGGTGTAGTGGCTGCAGGCTGCAGACTTACGTTGGTGAGAAAGAAGAAGACTCCGGAGCCCAAGGTGATAACCTCCCCTCCCAGACGCAGATAGTCTGTGGAGTTGGTGTAAGGGTACGGAGGCTGGGCAGGGACAAACAGAGTTAAAGCTTTGCTGATCATGGCACCCATACTGTTTGCACAATACACATAATAATAATAATAATAATAATAATAATGCCCTTTGGCAAACACTTTCATCCAAACCGACATTGAATAAGTGCATATATTTGTTGCATTTGTATTTGAGTTGTTGGTCATGTACGTACCGTTCCCTGGGATGGGCGGTAGTAGGCCACCAGGGTGAAGATGATCATGGTCACCAGGTAGGAGACAACGCTGATGTAAAAGGTGACGGCAGCAAACTTCTGCCACTTGGCCCTCAACAGCTCGTTGATGGGCTCCACAGCCAGCATCTCATGGCGATTCTGCGGACAGTGCAGGAAAGCTCACAATAATGATAGGAAGGAGCGTATGGTGTTAAAGAGAAATCATACTCCATCTTTCCTACCTGCTGGCTCTCCCTTTATCTCAGGTAAACCAATCTATTACAGACAAAAAGGCAAAAATCCACACTTGGCCTCTGTCTGCCCCGTCCCACCTCACAATCTCAGCCACACAACAAAAGACACTGTAGACTTGCGTTCGCTCCCAGAGCTTTATCGAAGCAGGCTTTATCGAAGCAGGCTTTCACGCACCTCGATGCGGCTGTTGTAGACCAGGATCTCCAGCACGGACACCTCCTCTCCACAGGTGTCCAGCGAGGAGAGGTCGTACAGGGAGGAGTACACGGGGCCGTACGCCCAGTCCTTGAACTTCCGTGAGAGGTGACGCGCTTCCTCGTCCTTGATCTCCCTGCGAATGATGTGCTGGAAAACCTGGGAGAAATAATAACAACAAAAGCTGACCTTTAGTGTCCGTTTTACAATGCATGCGATTGTGTCTTCTGTCAATGATACGATACAGAATCCAACAAGGCACCACACGATAGCATTTCCATGGGTTTATACAAACTATCCCGTTAAGAGTATGACTCCTCATACACGTGACATACGAGTTCGTTCTCACCCCAATTTTTCCCAGCTTCGCTGCCATCATAAGGGGCGACATGCCATCGTTGTTGAGAATGTCCTCCAGGCTGCATTCTGGGTAGAGTTTGGCACACTTGGTCAGCAGCAGGTCGTACATCTTGGTGAGGAAACGGGTGTTGTCCCGGGTGTTGTCGGCGATGTGCACCAGGCCGTGTAGCACTGTGTTGCCGCGCGAGTCCTGCCGTCGAAGGTCAGCCTTCTTATGGGCGTTCTCGGTCAAGTAGTGCACCATGTTCGGCTGGTTGGTGCACGCTGCCAGCGACAGAGGCAGCTCGCCTGGCCAAAGAGATACAGTCAGATACACACAGCAAAAAGCACATCAATCAAGGGGATGCCCTTTTTTACAACGGAAGCAATAGAAAAAGACCCAAAAGTGCAAACCAACTGGCATTCAGGCAGTCTCTTTCCACTCTGGGAAGTGATGTAAATTCATATGGAACAGCACACCACTTTCAACATGTCTTTGAAGGCTCTTTGCCTGGCTACCCAGACTCCTTACTCAGGCCAAACGCTACACCGGGCCCTATGGACGTGGCAGACAAAAATATGTAGCGAACAACAGAGCGGGCGGAAGAATTTAGTGTGAGTCATCAGGCTAAGCCTACCTAGAAGTGGATCAAAAATTGGATTTAGAAACCTTGCAACGAAAAGGGCACAATTAGTACGACTTGTCTGAGGGAGGGGCCTGTGCATTGAAACCAGTGTGCCAAAAGCAGCTACTGAAAATGAGCCGTTGCCACGGGTAACAGATTACCCTGTCACCTCACATGGGAAATGCTCTTCTTCATGGATTTGCACGGGTGCTTGCGGAGTGTTGGAGTAAGCGCTAAATCACATTAGCCGTCGCCTCTCTGCCAGGTTTCCTGGTTCCCTTCGTGCAAAGCTCCATAGTGAATGACTTGCACTGTGCCACAGACACGCCAGGAGTTAGGAATGATTTGGGAATGATAGTCGCACTTAGTGCCACTGGATATAATCCCTCGTGTGATGGAACGTAACGCATTAATACAATAACAATGGCAGTAGTGAGTTTCTTGGGGGAAATAATTGCCTACTCAAATCTCCTGTCTTTTGCATGTATCTCCTTTATATGCCTTTCACATTCCTGAGCAGAGCTGTAGGTTTCTGCACTGGCCTGGTAAAGCATTCACCATAGTTGCAAACACAGTGCCAGAAAAGACCATGTCAAAATGAAATATCAGTCAGCACAGTCTAGTTCGGGTCAACAGGAAAGTGTGGAAAGGGTATTAGTTTGTTGAACTTGAGGCTGGAAGGGCTGTTGAGGTGAATGGGATGTAGGCTCGTCTACTCCGTAGGATCTTCATTTGTGCCAGTTTGCTACAACAGGAAAATAATCCTGCAACAACAGAAAATGTGGATTGTTATGTGGATTATAATTAATGGCAATTTTTGTACGGGTTGATACATTTTTCGTAAAGGGAAAATCAAGTCTGACATTTCAAAGTGGACATTTTTAAACCTCAAATACACTACAAGTTTGACATTTCCTGCATTGCAGGAAAGTTCTCCTGCAACAGGGTGATCAATTAAGATCCTACACCTGTAGTGGGATGTTGGGTTCAGGGATGAGAGTTGCAGGGATACTCTCCAATTAGCAGAGGGCAATATGGAGTGGCACGTTTCATTTGGAGGCTGTAAGTCAATGGACCAGCACCTCGGTGAGGTCAGCAAAACAGAGGCAGCCCACCCATTTGAATGGAGTATGTTGGGCTTTTTTCTGTAGCAAGACACAGACACCTTTCATTAAACTGTTTGGAAATACTTGTTGAACTTGTGACATAATTGTTTTCCTTTTCTTTTTTGGAGAAGCCTACTACTAATAATGACATTTCTGATGATGTGACATCAGACTAGTTTTGGGTGGTTATATGAGTTTATCATAAGCCTGGCGACTGTGTTTTCCCAGCCCAAACCTGCCATGTAAAAAGGGAAGGGTGAGCTCTAATGTCACTTAATTTTACCATCAGTGGTGTAAGGTACTTAAGTAAAAAATACTATAAAGTACTACTTAAGTCTTTTTTGGGGGCATCTGTACTTTACTATTTGTTTTATACATTTGCATGTACTTTTACTTTTGATACTTAAGTATATTTAGAACCAAATACTTTTAGACTTTTACTCAAGTAGTATTTTAATGGGTGACTAACTTTTACTTGAGTAACTTTCAATTAAAAAGGTATCTATACTTTTATTCAAGTATCACAATTGGGTCATTTTCCCACCGCTGTTTACCATGGCAACTGAGAGCATTTTCCAAAAGATGCTTTAACACTACCTTAGTAGTGTAATAGTACTCCAAGTTATCCAACTGCGCAGCGATGCAGTCTCTGTAGCCCAAACCTCTGGGCATGTCAAATAAAAGGCACACTGAGGTAGCTAGAAAACCACTTTTCAAGTGCACTGCTTTTAGACACACTGACATGACCTCACAGTTTCGGGAAACCAGACGCCTGTCATGGAAAACTACAGACGTGTCATTAAAAAACCAAGAGGAATAGAATATGACTTTAACAGTATCAAAATACTGCCAAAGTTCAATAATACAATGCTAGGGCATGAATGTTACCATAAATCGAACATGTATGAAGTCTCATCATGTGCTTAACTCTTAAATGTAACTACATGTAATCTAAAATGTAAACTACGTGATCCCCGAAAGTAATTATTTATCATGAGAGGACCATAAACAATAACTAGCAACGCTGCATACTCCAAGAAAGGCTAAAACCTCACCTTTCTGGTAATAAAAAGGTAGAAATTGCTGAGGTGTTGTCACTTTTAAGGACACAAGCTCAAGTAAAGAGTGCAAATATGATACAAATATGAAAACATGAAATATTTCATATGACGTATTTCCTATTCAACAAAACTGTTTGAATAAGGCTTGAAATGATTTTATGCTTTCTAAATATAGTATCATCAAATTATAAAATCACTAACTATAAGATTTCACCTTATAACTGTAAAATACACTACCGGTCAAAAGTTTTAGAACACCTACTCATTCAAGGGTTTTCTTCATTTTTACTATTTTCTCAATTGTAGAATAATAGTGATGACATTAAAAACTATGAAATAACATATATCGAATCATGTATTAACCAAAAAAGTGTTAAACAAATCGAAATATATTTTATATATGAGATTCTGCAAATAGCCACCCTTTACAACCATTTTGACCATGACAGTTTACAATCGAAGGTAACAGCAAGTAATATAGTCTCTTCAACTTGTCAACAGCCACACCAATCATTACAGGATTCAGCTGAGGTCTAGAGCTTAGGGAATTATTTGTAACAAATACAATGCTCTTAGTTTTAGAGAGGTTCAGGACCAGTTTATTACAAGCCATCCATTCCAAAACTGACGACAACTCCTTGTTAAGGGTTTCAGTGACTTCATTAGCTGTGGATGCTAACACGTATGTGGTTGAATCATCAGCATACATGGACACACTGGATTGTTTAATGCCAGTGGCATGTCATTGGTAAAAAAATAGAAAAAGTAGAGGGCCTAGAGAGCTTCCCGGTGGTGCACCACACCCTACATGTTTGACATTAGACAAGATCCCATTAAAGAAACTCTCTGAGTTATCTTAGACAGATTGCTCTGAATCCACGATATGGCAGAGGTTGAAAAGCAATGAAATATTCACTACCGTTCAAAAGGTTGGGGTCATTTACAAATGTCCTTGTTTTTGAAAGAAAAGCACATTTTGTCCATTAAAATATCATCAAATTGATCAGAAATACAGTGTAGACATTGTTAATGTTGTAAATGACTACTGTAGCTGGAAACAGCTGATTTTAGGGAATATCTAGGCGTACCCATTATCAGCAACCATCACTCCTGTGTTCCAATGGCACGTTGTATTAGCTAATCTAAGTTTAGCATTTTAAAAGGCTAATTGATCATTAGAAAACCCTTTTGCGATTATGTTAGCACAGCTGAAAACTGTTGTACTGATTAAAGAAGCAATAAAAAACTGGCCTTCTTTAGACTAGTTGAGTATCTGAGCATCAGCATTTGTGGGTTCAATTACATGCTCAAAATGGCCAGAAACAAAGACCTTTCTTCTGAAACTCGTCAGGCTATTCTTGTTCTGAGTAATGAAGGCTATTCCAGGCGAGAAATTGCCAAGAAACTGAAGATCTCATACAAAGCTGTGTACTACTCCCTTCACAGAACAGCGCAAACTGGCCCTAACCAGAACAGAAATGGGAGTGGGAGGCCCCGGTACACAACTAAGCTAGAGGACAAGTACATTAGAGTGTCTAGTTTGAGAAACAGACGACTCACAAGTCCTCAACTGGCAGCTTCATTAAATAATACCCGCAAAACACCAGTCTCAACGTTAACAGTGAAGAGGCGACTCCGGGATAGAAGGCCAGCATCCCGTAGTCGCCTCTTCACTGTTGACATTGAGACTGGTGTTTTGCGGGTACTATTTAATGAAGGTGCCAGTCAGTTTGAAGCTGCCAGTCAGTTAACAGGTGCATGTTTATCATCAATTAGAAAAAGACATTTCATAAATTCCTCAAGTGCAGCGTCTGGATGCTCCTTGTTAATCAAATCCGACCAACAAATATTTTTTACATCATCCACATTAGTCACAGCAAAAGAAATTGCAAGATCTCTTATACACTATTCTTGGCCCTTCTTTTGGAACCTTGGTTCTCCTAGATATAGCCACTATATTGTGATCACTGCATCCAATGGGTACAGATACAGCTTTAGTTCAGAGTTGTACAGTATTAGTAAAAATGTGATCAAAACCTGAATGATCTTGTTCCTGTAGTGTTAGTAAACACACTGGTAGGTTGATTAATAACCGGAACCAGATTACAGGCATTGTTAACAGTGAGAAACTTCCTCGAGCGGAGAGCTTGATGAAAACCAGTCAATATTCAGGTCCCCAAGAAAGTAGACCTCTCTGTTAACATCATAAACCCTATCTAGAATTTCATACATATTATTTAGATACTGACTGTTAGCACTTGTTGGCCAATAGCAACAACCCAAAATAATAGGCTTTAGATGACTGTAAAATATATATACGTTCCCCTCAAGTTCTTGCCTTTTTCCAGAACCGCTACCTTGTCCTTGAACCTCAGGATGTCACACCCTGATCTGTTTCACCTGTCTTGTGCTCGTCTCCACCCCTCTCCAGGTGTCTCCCATTTTTACCATTATCCCCTGTGCTTTTATACCTGCGTTTCTGATTGTCTGTTGCCAGTTCGTCTTGTCCCGTCATGTCCCACCAGCATGTTGCTGTGTTTCCTGTGCTCTAGTTTTTGTTTTTCCTACTCTTCCCCTGACCTTTCTGCCTGTCCTGACCCTGATCCTGCCTGCCGTCCTGTACCTGCTTGACTCTGATTTGGAATATGACTCTTTGCCTGTGTCGTGATGTTGGTACCATTAATGCGATGACGATTATTTTATCAAATGAATGAACTATGTTTAATTATTACGATGATTACATTCATTTGTAAAAATTAACTCACACGCAATCTTGAGGCACCACGGAAAAAGTTTGTTTAATGAGTTACCGTTTTCCAGAAGTAACTTAAGAATATCAGAGTATATCGTTATCATCTTAGCCATCCATTCATTATTATTACCTCATATCAGTCTCATTCTGAACGTCGCATAATCCGTTAAATCTGCACGAACCCTAGTCTAAATGATGACTCAGCGATACACAAATTTGCCTAATTATTTACTTACTAAATAATCACACAGAATTACATAAACACACACACAGGATCGATTATACGTTGATTACTAACAATGCAATGAAAGGTCCCTGGTAGACTAAGCCGATATAACGGCTTGGAAAGAGCGGGGAGAAGGAGAGACAAAGGAATTCAACTATCGTACATACAGTTGAATAGTACGCTCATCATAAATATGGGTATTTAGCACCTAAACAACCGCTCATTCGGATTTAGAAACGCAATGTACATATTTATGTTTGTATGTCTTTGTCGTCTCTCTCTGTTGAAATCACCCAATCAGTATGGGGCGGCCGGGTAGCCTAGTGGTTAGAGCGTTGGACTAGTAACCGGAAGGTTGCGAGTTCAAACCCCCGAGCTGACAAGGTACAAATCTGTCGTTCTGCCCCTGAACAGGCAGTTAACCCACTGTTCCCAGGCCGTCATTGAAAATAAGAATGTGTTCTTAACTGACTTGCCTGGTTAAATAAAGGTAAAATAAATAAATAAATAAAAATGTGACTAATAGTTCGAAAGAAAGTCTCTGGTTGTCCACCAGAGGTCACCATGCCCTTAGTAGTAGCTTTCTTTGCTGGAAGTGTTCGTTAGACTGGATACAACACATTTTGATAAGGAAATGTTCTTTTCTCATCTTTGGTTGAGTTTCCTAGACTACATTACACGCAGAGCTGCATGTCTAGTCTTCGTTGAGTTACCCTTTTCTGGTCTGGTAGAGTCTAACCATTGTACCATCGAACCATAGTTCTACACTTTCTGGTCTAGGAGTTTTAAACCATTTGTGACGTCTGGCTTACCGTCCGTACAGTTGTACAACTGAAATGTGTCTTCTGCATTTAACCCAACCCCTCTGAATCAGGGAGGTGTGGCGGGCTGCCATAATCGACATCCATGCCTTCATTGCCCAGGGAACAGTGCCTTGCTCAGGCAGTTCGACAGATTTTTACCTTGTCAGCTCGGGGATTTGTTCCAGCAACCTTTCGGTTACTGGCCCTACGCTCTAACCACTAGGCTACCTGCCGCCCCTGGGCTGTATTTAAATTGCAACCATTTCCATGTGTAGCCACCACTCCACGTTTTCTGGTCTAATGTAAATTTCGTTAGGAGTCGTTTTATAAGCACTCTGGAATAAGGGGCGTTCCATCCTTTTGGCATAATGTCTGTGCTCACGTGGGCGTGGTTACTAACTGGATAAAACTTTACATGAAAAACAATTATCTAATTTAGAAGGATAAAATCACATTTAATCTTCTCATAAATAGTTTCATATTTAAGTTTTACAACATTTAGACTACAACAACAAAGCTCTTAAAGTTACAACGTTTCTGTTACAACATCTTTAATGATACCACAAAATCACAAATGATACGACATCATCATTGTTTTTCATCCCCACCGACCATTTCCCACATTCTTTATGTTAGGAATATTGTTTCATTATCCCCTTTTGGATGTTGAAGTTCTTTGGGCAAGAATCTCTTTATACCACTCAGACATTCCATTCGTGGATACAGAGAGGCAGAGAGTTAGAAACCATTTACGACTGGTCGTTAAGTCATAAAACCGCCCCCTGCCCCCCTTCCTCTCTGGTGGGAGAGAAAGAGAGAGGGGCGGGCTCTTTTTGATCCTCACCCAGGAGTGAAAGTCATGACACCATCCTTGACCTACCGATTGCCTACCATCCTGTACCTGCCGGACTCGGATTTGGACTACCACCCTTTGCCTGCCTTGACTTACCTTTTGCATGCCCCTTGTACTATAATAAACTCTGAGACTTGTACTATCCACCTTGACAACTCTCCAGTCCTGTGGGCGCATTCTAACTCAATCTTCATGTGGTCCGTCTTCAGTTTCTCCGAGATAATGTTCCTCACTATGTCCTCAAACTCCGTCCAGATCTCATGTGGAGCTTCTACAATTCCATCTACAACAATGTTGTTCCATTTTGATTGTCCCTAGAGATAATCGGATTTCTCTGGCATTGTTATCATGGATTCACATATAGAACGGATGTCCTCTCTCAATGATTTATAGATTTTTGCCATCTTGCCGTTTTCCTGTTTAAACTCTTCTAGCTGACCCTGTGAGAACTGCAAACTGTTCTTCAGGTCCTGGACTTCTCTGCTCCATTATTCTATTAGTTGACTGCACTAGTATTTGAACACAATACTTGAAGCTATTTTCTTGTTGTTGTAACAACTGCTTGTAGAACTCTTTCTGTTTGTTTAAAAGATCCTTCACCTGTGATCGAGAGACACCACTGTCCTCAACGGTACTCCCACCAGATTTGGTCTTTGTCATGGTAGCAACGTAGGCTATGCTGTTACTCCCTGCAATTCCAGGCAGGGCAGGTCACAGGGAAGATGGAAACAGCAACAAAATAGGGATCTAGACAACCACAAGACCAGGATAATCCGCGGTCCTAGCCACAAGGGAAAACCACGTTGTGGGCTGCGTTCAAGTTCTCAAGGAAACCCCTCTAGCTTGATCGGCAGCTAACAGTGGCAGCTAGGTTAACTGCTACGCCAAGCAGCTCATCATCAGACCCTTGGTCGTCAGGATCCCTGGACAGATAGCAGCGGTCCCAGCAACTGACGCCAACCGCGTCGCGGGATCCAAAATCAAAAAGGTACCGTAGCTAGCTAATAACCAAGCTTTTCCAATCAAACACTTTTTCAGCCACTTTGTCAGTGGCTTTGACGTGGGTTTCAGCCAGGAGTTGGCCAGTTGGAAGAGAGAATGAAATGGTAGGCGAGACATCCCAGCTTCAAATTGTTTTTGATTTCACATCCCAAGTCACACAGGCACAAAAAACATACTACTGTGTTCGTGGGATGATTTATATGCACAAATGTTAGTCGGAAGCGGTACCAGCACCTCGCAGGTCCCCTAAACAGGGGACTTTAAATCTAAGAGGTTTTAAACTATACTCCTACACTTAATGTACTGCCACTTTAAGCCCCTGCTGACTGAAGACTTAACAATATTGAAAATATTGAATCTCGAATCTGAATCTTGTGGTTTCTGTAGACAGAAGAATGGATCAGATCTGATCCTAACGTTATGCTGTCTTACCAAAGTAGAAGTAGCCCCCCTCGTCCCTGGGTTGAAAGAAGCGTCCGCGGGCCTGGGCGTGAACATCTGCCCCTTTCTCCACCAGCAGCTCCACGTACTGCTTACAGCGCCTCTCAATGGCGATGTGGAGCGCCGTCTGCCCTGTCAAACCACACAACAGTCAGTCAACACATTGGGTAAAGGGACAAGTGGTTAAATTGGGATTCTTAGATCATTCATATATTCTCTATTCCAGCCTTGCCTGAGAGGGACTGAACTCTACAGTCAATTTATTACATTGTTTGGAGTCTCACTGCCACCTTCAGCAGTGCGGAAAGGTGCATTGACTAGAGGTCTCGGACAAAGACGCAAAAATGACTGGGTCGAAGGTCAACCGCTTTCCTCTCCTATCCACATTTCAACAATGGTATTGTTGAAACTAAGGCGATACCACATTCACTAAGTCCCTGTATCTCATCAATAAATGTGTTTTTTTTAATGCTCAACAAAGGTGGCTTGGTTCTGCTGCAGTGTCAAATCTGTGAACAGTCATGGCACACAGGCATACAGACATAAACACATTCCTTCTGGCTTGTATGTTCATTAAAGGGGACCTGTACCAACAGTAAGTAGACCATATGGCTGCCATGGGCTCCTCAGCAATCACCATCTGTCTACTACTTCCTTACTGTGTGGAGGTGGACTATGGTTGTGTCTGAAATGGCATCCTATTCCCTATATAGTGCACTACCTTTGACCAGAGCCCTATGGAAAAAAAGTGCTCTACATAGGGAGTCATTTCAGACACACAGAATGTGAGATATCCTGGCAAAAGTGTGAAATCCCATTCTAACAGCAAATCTTGAAGTGGCTGACATAGTGTGTGATGAGTGAAGTGTTTTTTAGACAAGGAGTTTATTGTGCTTAGACCTAAGACAGTGGATGGAAGAAATAGGTGTGCTGCACTGCGGTTTCCAAGCTGTAAAGGCAAATCTTGTAGGTGTAACAGCCACATCATCCAGCCTTCCTCTGGAAATAGAAGCCCCATAGAGCAGCCCTGTGTTGGCCCGGAGACTAGGATGTGTGGTCTCTTTGTGCAGAAGGGGCAGTGGAGGACTCGTTGTAGGTAAGTGCGTCTCTATTAAGCCTGCCTTCGTGGAAGTAGTACTGGGCTACGTGTGCATAGTTGGCACTACATTACAGGTAGGTACTTTTATCTGTGATAATATCAAATTATTGACACAGTCCAAGTTTGAAATAATCTACTTCAATCCTAGTCAAATGACTGGTTAATACAGGGTCGTGTTCATTCGGGCACACAATTAATCATTATAAAGGTTCACAACAGAAACCAAAAGTGAGCATTTCAGTCAATGAAGTACCTATTGAACAAGACCCTGGTGTTTTTAGGGGCTAAAATGTGAAGAGAGTTTACCTCTGTAGTAGACGTCTCTGAAGGGCGTGTTGATGAACTCATGGAGGTTGACTGTCTGCTCTGCGATGTCCATCAGCATAGGAATGGTGTCATTCTGACCACTGTACAGGTTCAGAAGGGCTTTAGGCAGGCATGTCTTCCCTGTAGAAGGTTCTGGGAGAAAATAAAACCAAATTGATGGGGGGAGGGGTACTCCGAATCGACATGTACATGCATAGTTCTGGACATAAAAAAATGACTTTTAAAATATCCTTAGGCAGCAAGGTACATTGTTCATGTGACAAACGGTCTTGCAGCCACGGCGACACCAAGTGCCAAGTTCATAAGCAATCACCTAATAAACGATGTAATGAAATGCATTTCTGAAATATACCCTGCACCTCTCTGATTCAGAGGGGTGGGGTTAAATGCGGAAGACACATTTCAGTTGAATGCATTCAGTTGTACAACTGACTAGGTATCCCCTTTCCCTTTCCCCAGACAGAGCAGGACCCTCCAATTTGAAGCAAATGCTTTTTCACTGTGCTGCAGTACAGGTGAACTTTATGATACACAGAACTGTGCTTAGAGTGGAACTTCCAACAAATCACCTGAAACCCAGTTGCCAGTTGAGAGAAGAGAAAGAGGTTAGGGACACAGAAAACATTTTTATGTTGGTTGAAAAAGTAAAAACTGGTGATAACTCGTTAGTGATCAAATAAGAAAGGAAAGGGAAGCAAGCAAGACATTTCATGCCTCAAAACCAGGAGAAACAACAGCCAAACTAAATGTGGTGGTCAAGTAAGTTGTCTGCTTCTATTGTTTACTTTTAGTCTGAGTTTTTCATGTAGTCTGTCAAGCCACTTGAGTCATTTTCTTCCCAGAAGGAGACAGTTTGCTGTGATTTCTCTCTGCTCTCTGTTATAAAGCACACACACAAACACACACAAACACACACACACTGGCAACAGGATGCTGTCCTTGGACCCACCTTTGACAGGACAAAATCTCTGACATCCCAGTAGCTTCCTTCTCATTACTCTATGGCAGGGGTGTCAGTCATTCAATGGAGGGCCTAGTGTTTGCAGGTTTTGTGGTTTTCAATTAAGGCCTAGACAACCAGTTAAGAGGAGTTCTTTACTAATTAGTGACCTTAATTCATCAATCAAGTACAAGAAAGGAGTGAAAACCCAGACACTCGTCGCTCCGTGGAACGAGTGCTCTATGGAGCCAAGAACAACGGGGAAGAGAGGACGGTGGAAAAATTAGAATTCAGAGACAGATAACCAAGTCACAGGACATGCCAAAGAGTTGAAGCCCTAAGAAAAAGGTCTGTTTAGACATCGATACCTATTATCAATACATAAAGTCATGACAAAACTCCAGGATGACACATTAACTGAAGGTGTTAGTAACAGGGCTAAGTGGACTAAAAAGTAAGGCTTCTCCTTTAGTAAGGCAACTGTAACAGATGTTTTGTTGTTTCATGACACCCAATTGGTAGTTACAGTCTTGTCCCATCGCTGCAACTTCTGTACGGACTCGGGAGGTGGCGAAGAACACAACCCTGCCAAGCCGCACTGCCGCACTGCTTCTTGACACAGTGCTCGCTTAACCCTGAAGCCAGCCGCACCAATGTGTTGGAGGAAACACTGTACAACTGGCGACCGAAGTCAGCGTGCATGCACCCAACCCACCACAAGGACTCGCTAGAGTGCGATGGAACAAGGACATTCCGGCAGGCCAAACCCTCCCCTAACAACGCTGGGCCAATTGTGGGCCGCTTCATAGGTCTCCCAGTCGCGGCTGGCTGCGACACAGCCTGGGATGGAACCCGAGTCTGTAGTGACGCCTCTAGCACTGCGATGCAGTGCCTTAGACCTCTGTGCCACTCGGGAGGCCAGATGTGGCATGTTTGAGATAAAGTTCTGATGCTATCTTAGTCGTACCCCTTAAGCCCCACCCCTTGGGGCGGCAGGTAGCCTAGTGTTTAGAGCGTTGGGCCAGTAACCGAAAGATTGCTAGATCGAATCCCCGAGCTGACAAGGTAAAAATCTGTTGTTCTGCCCCTGAACAAGGCAGTTAACCCACTGTTCCTAGGCCGTCATTGTAAATAAAAGTTTGTTCTTTACTGAATTGCCTAGTTAAATAAAATCTAATTCAACAAACACACACTTTCTCTCTTTTCCTCCGACCTTTCTACGTTTGGCTGTGAAAGCTGAGACAAGAGATATTTGGCACCACAGGGCTCCACCCACCACACCACCAATGGGGTCGTCTCACCTTTGAACTCCTCGTCGGTGAGCCTCTTTTCGTGACTCTGTAGGTACTCCAGCAGGCCGGAGAGGGCCTCTGGGTCGGCCCGTGACACGCCATCGAAGAGCAGCACGCGGTTAAACACCTTCAACACCTTGGGTGGGTCCAAGCCCGGAGGGTCCAGACTTTCATTGCAGGACGTCTCAGTCTTACTATGTAGGGACCATTGACATACATATACTCACATACACTGAGTGTACATTAGGAACACCTGTCTTTCCATGATATAGACTAACCAGGTGAATACAGGTGAAAGCTATGATGTCACTTGTTAAATCCACTTCAATCCGTATAGATAAAGGGGAGGAGACAGGTTAAAGAAGGATTTTTAAGCCTTGAGACAATTGAGACATGGATTGTGTATGTGTGCCATTCAGAAGGTGAATAGGCTAGCGAAAATATTTAAGTGCCTTTGAACGGGGTATGGTAGTAGGTGCCAGGCGCACCGGTTTGAGTGTGTCAAGAACTGCAACTGGGTTTTTCACCCTCAACAGTTTCACTGAGTGTACAAAACAGTAGGCACATCTTTCTAATATTGAGTTGCTCTGCCTTTTGCCCTCAGAATTCGTCGGGGCATGGACTCTACAGTACAAGGTGTTGAAAGCATTCCACAGGGATGCTAGCCCATGTTGACAGTTGTGTCAAGTTGGCTGGATGTCCTTTGGGCGGTGGACCATTCTTGATAGAGTCCATGCCCCGACGAATTGAGGCTATTCTGAGGGCAAAAGGAGGAGCGCCTCAGTATTAGGAAGGTGTTCCTAATGTTTTGTACACTCAGTGTATAACACATACTCTAAGTGTTTATAGACATCATTGGTAGGGACACAGAAATCCCTCAGTGTTACATTACTGATCCGAAATGAAAGATGGCGGCTGTTTACTGGACGATTTTTTAAATGGTGATCTCTGGCGTCTATAGGCCTACAGGTGGTGGGACTAAACAGTGGGGGTCAAGAATGGCAGTTGGGCCACCACTTTATTTAAAGCCAACAGTAAAATAATGCTTTATCACTTGTTATAAGCATATATGAGCCTTTTAAATATCTTATTATGAGTCTTATATGTTTTGTCTCTCTAGCAAATGTTCAATACACTCAAAATGGCTGGTATTTAGTCAGGATCATAATGCGATGATAAAAGTATATTATATGGGGGTCATATATGCTTATGACAAGTCTAACAATGCATTATAACTCCATCACAATTCATCATACCTGTGGACTATATAAAGCGTTACCAGTGGTTGTAGCCTAGAAAAAAAGTTGAAAGTTAAACCATATAAAGTGAACCGCTGTCCAAATTCTACTACTGAACTACTCAATAAATAGACCTCACTGTGAAACAGGTAGCCAGGAACAAGCTCCAGCCTAAATATTACCTCAACGGCTGCGAGGAGGGAAACAACAACACACTCTCTGTTAGATGCCTGAATGTCCCTCTGACTAGCCCTTCTGTTTACGAAGTTCCACATGAGAGGGACACACCTCTGTGACTAAACAGTGGCAGCTGAAGGAGTTTCTATATTTTTCCAATGAGCCATTTTTTCCAAGCCAAGCCTTTGATTAATAACGAAAACTGCAATGTATTGTAAAATAGAATATTAATACAACTCTCAGCTCAGAAACCAAGCCAATTTGATCAACATTTTTAGGGGAAATCTCTTATATGGTAGAAATATATAGCCACAATCATAGAGGCAGTTTTTGTGTATCTATAAACCAGACCATCTCTTACGGGAATTTGTCCTTTATATTATATGGTGAGGTGTTAAACATGGCGAACAACCTTCGGTTCCAAGTACAAACCCTGTGGTGTGGTCTGTGTAACAGAGACAGTTAGGTGAATCACAATTGTGTGATAAACAACCTTGCCTGACACCGGAAGACTTGCGTTCACTCTCCAAGCCGATGCCTAGGCTTTAAGCTCAGGGGGTTAACACAGTCTTGTGGCATGCAGGAGAAACCGAGTTCGAACCCAGTCGGTCACATTTAAACCCCAGAAGTGATCGACTATGCTGCTTCTAACTCCACACGTTGTTCAACAATCTATGCCTCTGCATGCCTCTGCTCCTAGACTCCTGAAAGCCACCATAACGAATGAGTCACGTGTCTACTTCAAAACAGTGGGCCCTCCTCACCCTCGCGGGAGCTTCTTCCTGCGTGGCTTCTTGTTGTTGGTGTGCCTGTAGGTACCATAGTCAAAGAGAGAGTCCATGGGGGCTTTCTTGGGGCCGGGCGCCACGGGTGACTCGTAGATGGTCGACTCCAGCAGGTCCATGGGGTTAGAGATGCCCTTCTTAAAGGCACCGTGGAACTTCATGCGGAGGTTTTGTCGGCCGTCCCCTGGCTGCAGCTGGCCTGGCCGGTCGACGTCCGGAGCCGGGTCCTGAGGTGACTGGGAGCCCTCCTCACTCTCAAACAGGTCGGCCAGTGCCGACAGATCAGGACAGGTACCATCGGCATCAGGCTGTCCCTCGCCACTTCCTCCTCCCTCCCCTGAGCCCGAGAACAGGGCAGTCTTGTTTGCAGCCGAGGGAGGCGTGTCCGTCTCTGTCATGGCGATGCGGCACCTTCTCAGTAGAGTGGCAGGGGAGCGGTTCTAAAAAACACCATAGCAAAATACACAGGTTATAACTCCATCTGGGTCATAGGTCAAAGGCACGGGAGAGAAACTTAGCAGTCCAATCATAAACCTTGTATTTGGTCTCACTCAACTGTGAATGACCTGTGTCGTGTTCATTTGGGCACACAAGCAGAAAATATTTTTGCCACAGAAAACAAATAAAAAGGTTCCTGTTTCAGTCTGTTTTCTGTGCTTAATGAACAGGACCCTGAACAAGTATCACTGATTGCACGACAAACAGTTACTTGAATCGAATGAGCCTTTGGGTGATTGGACTGTGTATTTCAAGAAACAGAAAATGTATGTCTAAAAGTGATTCTCCTGTATGTAGCCTTGATCCAGAAGTAGCCAGGGCTGAAATGGTACCCTATTTCCTTTCTAGTGCACTACGGGGGCCCCCTATGGGCCCTGGTCAAATGTAGTGCACTGCAACCCAGATGTGTGTGGGCAGAGCTCTGGCATCCTGCTCATCTTGTGGGCCACGTTGATGGCACAGAATGGCCACCAGTCAGCCATTTGCAGCCGCTGGCAGCCTGGGAACGTCATCTGTAAATATTGAGCAATGCATTGCCTGACCATTACTGGCCCAAGATCAGTGCATGGTAGTGGTGCCCAGATTTTTCCATTTGGGGTCGGAGAACAGAGTGGGATGCCTCTGAATTTCCAACCAGTTTACTGACCAGACGGAGAGCACAACAGAGGATGACTTCAAATCCACTTTTCCCATGACTGAATATTTTCTCTAAAGTATTTTCTCTTCTTTCCAACAGACACTGGGAGACGAATTCACCTTTCAGCAGGACAATAACCTAAAAGGCCAAATCTACACTGGATTTTCTTACCGAGACCACAATATTTCTGAGTGACCTAGTTTTGAATTAAATCATCTTGAAAATGTATGGCAAGACATGAAAATGTTTTTTAAAATGTTTTAGCAATGATCAACAACCAACTTGACAGAGCTTGAAGAATTTAAATAAGCATAATGGGCAAATATTGTATGATCTAGGTGTGCAAATATCTCAAGAGACGTACCCAAAAAGACTCCCAGCTGTAATCGCTGCCAAAGGTGATTCTACCATGTATTGTCTCAGGGGGTTGAATACTTATCTGATCAAGATATATTAGTGTTGGTCGTTGCCGATCTACACAAGATGTTAAACAACAAAATCTGGAAAAAGTAAAGCGGTGTGAATACTTCCTGAAGTCACTGTACACAAGTAACCCATTACTACATTATAGTAACGCTGTGTCTCCCTTTCTTTTGCCGATGCTAAACTGACTAAAACAGAGAGGGAACTACCTGGTTCAAGTAAGAAAGAAAACTATGTTGTGCTGCAAAACATGTATCTAATGGCCACGGCCCGGAAGCCTTTTCAAGTGGGGAAACATGCAACCACCACCTGACAAATTCTGAATGGCTACACTGCTAAATGGTGCATTTCCTACTTGGGGATGACAGAAACAGAAAGCTGGTAAAGACCTATGACCCCTGCGAATGGAAAGGGCAAATCCCACGTGTGTTCTCCTGGGGTCCTGGGTTCTATTCAGATGGTCCCTTAATCCCTCCGTACCTCATTCATCCCTTATGTCACGCTGAGGTGCTGAGTTCTTCTTCAGGGGAAACTGGAAGTGACGCTGGAGCATGGGGGGAGGGGTCCTGTTAAAGCGAAAAACAAAAAGTGTGGTATTTATTAACAGCATTAATACAGACTGGTTGACTGGCAGGAGAGCTTGATAAACTGATGAAAGAGAAGGGTGTCAGAGTAAGTAGAGGTTAGTCCACAGTCACTCCATGGGAAGCTCAATTTGTCACTATGGGCAAAATGTGTGTTCTGGTTGATCTTTTGGTTACTAAACATACACTACATGACCAAAGGTATGTGGACACCTGCTCGTCGAACATCTCATTCCAAAATCATGGGCATTAATTTGGAGTTGGTCCGCCCTTTGCTGCTATTACAGCCTCCATTCTTCTGGGAAGGCTTTCCATTCGGTGATGCTGCGGGGACATGCTTCCATTCAGCCACAAGAGCATTAGTGAGGTTGGGCACTGATGTTGGAGCGATTAGGCCTGGCTTGCAGTCTGCGTTCCAATTCATCCCAAAGGTGTTCAATGGGGTTGAGGTCAGGGCTTTGTGCAGGCCAGTCAAGTTCTTCCACACCGATCTCGACAAACCATTTCTGTATGGACCTCGCTTTGTGCACGAGGGCATTGTGATGTTGAAACAGGAAAGGGCCTTCCCTAAACTGTTGTCACAATGTTGGAAGCACAGAATCGCCTAAAATGCCGTTGTATGCTGTAGCGTTAAGATTTCCCTTCACAGGAACTAAGGGTCCTAGCCCGAACCATGAAAAACAGCTCCAGACCATTAATCCTCCTCCACCAAACTTTACAGTTAGCACTATGCATTCGGGCAGGTATAGTTATCCTGGCATCCACTAAATGCAGATTTATCCGTCAGACTGTCAGATGGTGAAGCGTGATTTATCACTCCAGAGAATGCATTTCCACTGCTCCAGAGTCCAATGGAAACCCATTTCATGAAACTCCAGAAGACCAGTTCTTGTGCTGACGTTGCTTCCAGAGGCAGTTTGGAACTCGGTAGTGAGTGTTGCAACCGAGGACAAACTATTTTTATGCTACGTGCTTCAGCACTCGGTGATCCCGTTCTGTGAGCTTGTGTGGCCTACCACTTTGCGGCTGAGCCGTTGTTGCTCCTAGACGTTTCCACTTCACAATAACAGCACTCACCGTTGACCGGGGAAGCTCTAGCAGGACAAACATTTTACGAACTGACTTGTTGGAAAGGTGGTATTCTATGACCGTGCCATGTTGAAAGTCACTGAGCTCTGGGTATGGGCATTCTACTGCCAATGTTTGTCTATGGAGATTGCATGGCGGTGTGCTTGATTTTATACACCTGTCAGCAAAGGGTGTGGCTGAAATAGCCGAATCCACTAATTTGAAGGGGTGTCCACATACTTTTGTATATATAGTGTTGCTTTGTACAAAACAAGCTGTATCCTGTTGGGGAATCATTGGAAACCCAAGTTAAGGTCTCCTGTCAGAATCAACCATACAGTTGCGGGCTGTGTCTGGCCTTTACTATGATATATCCAGCAACATCTTTTTGTTTCAGAGATACATATGCATGCACTTGCACACACACACACACACACACACACACACACACACACACACACACACACACACACACACACACACACACACAGAGAGAGAGAGACAGCAATGCTGTGTCATCATTCTGGATTCCCCAGGATGTAGTCACCTTGTCTAGGCATTCCTTTAACAGTGAGTTATACAGTGCATCCTTGGTATCAACTACAAACATCATAAACTGTAGCATGTCCTTGGCTGTAGAATGTTCTCACTCTCTCTGACAGCACATGGGGTTGACATGTAAACTTCCTCCAAGAGCAGCAACACAAATAGAGAGACTGCAATCCAGTCAGGGAAAAGAGAGTGCCTCTAGTACACTCCAACAAATAGGATTATCAGACTTTACTGTGGAGGGTGAAAAGATGAAAGGATGAAGAGCGGCTTTCTTTGATAAACTCTCCAAACAGAGGGGTGACAAATGAATAAGTGTTTGAGACTACTCTGTTGAGTTCAAACAAAGAATGAGTCCAGAACCAGGAGCTAATACTATTGTGTGTTCACACCAGTGGAAGCTGGCTTCAATTTAATGGTTCAATGCAGCCGTTTTTATCTCAATATCAAAGCATTTCTGGGTAACAATGAAGTACCCTTAAGGTGATCGTTTGAATTAAAATGGTTAAAAAAATAACAAAAATGGCTTCTTAGCAGCTTCTTCAAGCAAGAATTATGCTAGGACCGTCTGGGAGTGGTCTGAGTGGGGATGGGAAAACTAAAAGTGTGCTGTTATTGGCAAAGAAGTTTAACTCTCTTCTTATTGGTCTATTAACTAATTTACCGCATGGTGATGTCACCATGGAAGGCTAAGATTCCATCCAACGAAAACAGGCTGAACCTTCAGGCAGTCTTTTCAAACAGCTCTTACACTAAAAGGGGATCATTATAAATTGCACATATTCATATTATTATTCCAACCTCATAGTATGGAAATGTATATAAAATATAGGCAAATCAAGTTTTTGACTGCACTGGGCCTTTAAATCAGAGGACAGGCTCATTAATGCAATGGAACTGTGTCAAATACAAAATGTGTACCGTTCCATTAATTCAATTCCAGCCACTACTATGAGCTGTCCTCCCTTCATCAGTCTCCACACATTCACACACTCCTCCAACATATTGGCAGTAGTAATGATTTATGATGACATGTCAGCTGGGTCAGACTGAGGATAACTATCCCCTTAGAGACACAGTGTGACTTCCTTAATCCTCCTCATGGATTTAATGGATATGATCCAGACCACTGGGGAATGTCTGGGTGCAAATATGGTCGTGGGAAAATGGGGGTTAGCAAAAAAAAGTTCCACCATTGTTTCAACCACAGCCCCCAACTCTACAATAGGTTTCACATTCATGTGGATGCATGCCTGACAGCAGAGGATATGTTCATAACCCCAATGTCTTAAAGCTACAATATGTCACTTTTGGGGCAATCTGAGCAAATTCACATGGAAATGTGAGTTGCAGATCTTTCATTCCCGTTGAAAGCAAGCCTAAGAAGCGGTAGATCTGTTCTATGTGTGCAATTTCTATGCTTCCCATTCTGAAGTTTCGTTTTTGTGTCTCTTACTTTCGGTTTTGAACAGCAGCTTTAAACAGCTGAATATACAAATATGTTTGGTTATGGAAATATATTTCACATCGGGTTAGATGGTACAATGATTCTCTACACAATGACTGAAATTAGGCAAACTATTAGAATTTTAGCAACTAGGAAATGGCGGAGCGATTTCAGCATTTAATTGTATATTTTGGCCTTTTTACCCAAATCTGAATAGAAAATTTAAAATAAAAAGCAATTAAAGATGCACTATGCAGAAATTGCTCTGCCATTTCCTGGTTGTAAAAATCCTAATAATTCGCCTAATTTCAGTTTATGTGACAAAACAAACAGTCATTGTGAAGAGAATCATTGTAGGCCTACCATCTAAACCACTATGACATATTTTTTCCATAACCAGAAATATTGTATATTCAGCTGTTTGAAGATGGTGTACAAAACCGATTTTAAAAGACACAAAAACTTCAGAACGGAAATAGCACACATAGAATGGGCACAATATGGTATATACCTTCATAAAGTGTTCTTCAAATGCAGTTCTAAAAATATGAAATACATAGATCAACACAAAATACTCTGTTGAGAACCCTTAATGGGGCTAAACGTGTTCGTGCTTACCTTGTCCTGTAATCAATAGACCTTTTGTGCAGCGCAGTTTTTCTTTCTTAACGATAGGAAAAGTTCTGAAAAGTTTGTGGACAAAACATTTGGATCGACTTCCTCCCGATTTTAGTACCTTAGTTACTTCTTTCTTCAACTATTTTGAAGAAATTGGTGATCTGATTTCGGGTGTAGCCTAGTCTAGTCATTATTCTGCTCTCCAGGCAGTGTTCCCAGTTAAATTTACACACTGCTACAGCTGCATACCTCAGTCCTTTGCTTTCCATGTTCACGCATCCAACTCAACGCCCACCTAAACAAGGGGCGCTTTATTAAAAGTGTTTGTGTGGGGACTAACGGTACAGTGACTACTCTTAACGTCAGTCCCACAGGAGGGCTTTTTTGTTTGTAAAACTAACCAAATCTTTCTAGTGGAGTTTTTCCTAATTCCATTAATTGTCTATAATCACATGCCGTCTAAATAAGATAGGATACTGTAATAACTCAGTCTGAAAACCACCAGAAAGTAACCCCGACGCACCCCAAGTGGATTATGAAACAACTTGACCTGTTTATTTTACCCATAAATGTATCTAACTGAACAAAAATATAAACGCAACATACAACAACTTCAAAGATTTCACTGAGTTACAGTCAATGTAATAAATTCATTTGCCAGCAGCATACTTCCTTGCATCCCACTTCCAGCTTGCTTTTGAAGCTAAACAGGGTTGGTCTCTGGATTGGAGACCAGAAACTGCTGGAGTGGTGTTGGAGGGCCAGTAGGAGGCACCCTTTCCTCTGGTCGAAAGAAAATATTGCAATGCCCTGTGTAGGGTGCTGTCTTTCGGATGGGATGTTAAACGGGTGTCCTGACTATCTGTGGTCTCTAAAGATCCCATGGCACTTATTGTAAGAGTATGGGTGTTAACCCCGGTGTCCTGGCTAAAGTCAGAATCTGGCCCTCATACCATCATGGTCACCTAATCATCCCCAGCTTACAATTGGCTCATTCATCCCACCTCCTCTCCCTTGTAACTATTCCCCAGGTTGTTGCTTAAATGAGAATGTGTTCTCAGTCCTTACCTGGTAAGATAAGGGTTAAATAAATAGAAAATAGAACCTTATCTATTGATTTCACATGACAGCGCAAGGGTGCAGCCATGGGAAGCCATGCCCACCCACTGGGGAGCCAGTCCCAGCCAATCAGAATATTTTTGCCCACAAAAGGGCTTTATTACAGACATAAATACTCCTCAGCACCCCCCCAGAAGATCCCACAGGTGAAGAAGCCGGATGTGGAGGTCCTGGGCTGACGTGGCTACACGTGGTCTGCAGTTGTGAGGTCGGTTGGACATGCTGCCAAATTCTGTAAAACAACGTTGGAGGTGGCTTATTGTAGAGAAATGAACATTCAATTCTCTGGCAACAGCTCTGGTGGACATTCCTAGTCAGCATGCCAATTGCATGCTCCCTCAAAACATCAGCGGTATTGTGTTGAGTGGCATTTTGTCTCCAGCACAAGGTGCACCTGTGTAATGATCATGTTGTTCAATCATCTTTTTGCCACACCTGTCAGGTGGATGGATTATCTTGGCAAAGGAGAAATGCTCCCTAACAGGGATGTAAACAAACTTGTGCACAACATTTGATAGAAATAAGCTTTTTGTGCAGATTGAAAATTTCTGGGATCTTTTATTTCAACTCATGAAAGCAACACTTTACATGTTGCGCTTATAATATACTTTAAACCTAGGCTGCTGTAACTGAAGTGTGTGGCCATGCACCATTGAATTTCACAAAATACGCACACACAGTCATAACAATGCACGATTCAATATGAAATGACAAACAATTGGTCATGGTTTATTGTGAAAATTAGTTTACAATATCAGTTGAAAATAATGTAAATTATCTTGCAGCATTAATGTACTGCAATTAAATGCTTTTCATCACACAAATGTTTCCAGAGATAAATACATTTTCATAGCCAGAAAAGGAAAAACGGTTCAAATAAGCAATCAATTTTCAGTGTATTTAATGGTTAATTGAAATTTGCTTTAATTCCACAAAGTCTTATGACATTGTTTGAAGTCCAGGCAACCACACTAATTCCTATTGCATGGAAAGGGAAACATCTCACCTAAACATTCTTCATTTTAGAAGATTACACTAGTTTCTTCAGCAATGACAGAATATGTCAATGTACAAACTTACACAAAGACTATCTTGAGGCACATGAGATGGTATTAGAAAGAAATTCAGAATTGAAACCGAGGCATCTCAAGCTAAGCTACATGACATGGCGCATGATGGAGCAAGACAAACTGTCTACAAGTGTTGTGTTCATTATAAACACACAGTAATAAAACAATTTTGGAACCGTAATGGAAAACATGCATTTCTTCCGTTTGGTGCGTAATGAACATGACCCAACTCAAGAGGCAGCCATTCAGTAAACTTGCACTGTTGGATGAAGACACAGACAGTGAGTTCACCATCTCCCCTGTGTCACTAGCAGAAGGCACAGTTAGATTAACAATATTAGAGGGCAGTAGTCTATGGCTTGAATCACCCACTCCAATTACAAAGCACACTTCAAATAAACCTGGTTTACTATTCATATTGAACACGGCATCATGATTTTATTTCACAATTAATCACATTTATTAAAACAGCCTAAAATGAAATGTTCCCATGGATTGATTTCAATGTCACTCATCAAGTAATGGTTATACAATATTTCCTTTCTAACAAAATGGCTTTATTTTTACACAACACTTTAAAAGTCTCACTTATTTGAATCTGAAACTTATAAAACAAATCACCACTTTGACTTGACTGTTTACTTTTGTAGGTTTATTGACTATATGAAAACCAGAGAGATTTAGTTGAGTTCAAAGATGCGATTACATAAAATTACATTTGTATGATTATAAGACACTAATCAATAACAATATATTTAATAACACACAATTCCATTAATGTGCCAATGGAATCAGCTCTTAGGATGGAGAATTAACAAAGAATAAATAACAAAAATAATGTATATTTACTGTCCTAGTGATACAGAGTTGCAATTATCAAAGTCAGAAAATTCTAACATGTAAACAAATAAGAAATAGATGACATTTTCAAGTAGATAGAATCAATAAATCACATACCAGCAGAGTTAAAGGTTCATTAATATAAAATACAAATATTTTTATATAATTATTCAAATATCATGAGAAAATACATAATTATGAATTAAATATATTTTTGGTTTTGATATTCATTTACCACAATCCTCTAAACATTCTCAAAGTGCATAGGTTACTCATGTGATTGCAAACAATTACCAAATAGCAATTACTAATACAATGATTTCCTCTATCTCTACTGTTAGTAGTTTTAAAAGAGTACTATGAAACTGCCCGCTATGCGGTTGTGTATAATAAAATGAAACGTACCTACACAAAGTAATAATACCCAAGTAACTTGTGTAAGATGAATTTATAATTACGGAAATAATTTTTTAAAAATGTATTTCAGAGAAAATAAACTACAGTTGACTGAAATGTTTATCCATAAACTATACTTTCGACAGTCCAGATGCATCTGCAGTTTTGGTCTATGAAACTGGGTCATGTTCATTGGGGCAAGAAATGGCAAATGGTTTAAAACGGTTTGCAGTGGAAAACAAAAATGATCATTTCTTATTGGACAAGTCCAGGAAGTTCCTCCCCATTTAAGTATGTTTTCTTTCATTTTGTGCCTAGTGAACCTGATAATGATCAAACACAAATCGCCAGGTAAAGACTCGGGTCATATTGAAAGCTATTCCCTGTAAGAAAGTTTGAGGCTTTGAAAATAAGCCACAAAACAGTTGACAGATAAATTAAGAGCAGCAAGCAAATGCACTCAAAGGAGATCTTAGAAAGAGCACAGACTGGATGTGTGACACAACACCGGATCTAACACACACAGACACCCACACACACAAACCTGTAGGAAAGCATAGCAACTCTCACTGCTTGTAATTGTCCCAATGGGAGGGGCAGATCATTGGTTAGCTTGCGTGGTCACGCGGTGTACTCTAGCTCGGCATTCATCTTGGTGTACATCTCATAGATGGCATCATTAGCAGCAGTAAAGTTGACTAGAAACTGTCGGATTTTGTCCAGGCAGTCCTCTTCCTTGACCTTCCGCCCCTTGGACAGCGCCTTCAGGAAATCTGCCTTGTAGGGAGCTGCGAACACGGCTGCCTTCAGTGGAAGACATTCAAGTAAAGTCAGTTCAAAATGCAGACTCGTCAGAACAATAAACAAAGGTTGCCTTTTAGATCTCAGTGAAGGTCACTTTAATAATGGCCACTACTAGCACATCTACCTACCATTCGATTTATTTTAAAAAATCTATCTATATATCTATCTATATAGATAAAAATAAAATGTAGATAAATAAACAAACTATCAGCTACACTTGCACAGTTTAAAATGGCAATGGAGAAGCTGCGTAATCAAGCAATAATCCAAAGCAATCATGCTATGGGTGAGACGCTTACCTTGAAGAGCGTCTGCACCAGCAAGCCATGGTACTTCTTCAGGGCCAACTCATAAGCTTTGGTGCAATTTACACGGATGAGGTCGGGGTTGTTTTCATCCTTCTCCCCATCCACCAGACTCTGTAGCAGGACCTGGATGAATCGGAGTCCCCTGGGCAATGAAGAACAAGGAAACAAACAAATCACAGAATCAGACAGACAACACAAAAACGTGGACCAACATACAGTACATCTAAGTAGACAGACTCAAGGGTAACACAGAAATGTTTGGGAAAGCGCTTTATAATAAAGCGATGAGGTACATCCCTTTATTATTATGAGCAGATATGAGGCTTTATAATGTCTTATAATAAGGATGATACAAATATCCCTCAATTGAAGTTTACTGAATCAAAACGGCTGGCACTTAGAATCATTATGAGATGACGCAGAGATCGTACGCTCATGACAAGTCTTATAATGCATTATATCTGCATCATAATGCATTACAGCTGTAGGCATTAAGAACCGACTCAAGATCCAAAAGTAAAAAGTTGTCTGACCTCTTTAGCCACATAAGTGCCAGGGTGGCTCCCACTTTGGGCCAGTCTGCTCCATGCAGCTCCTTCTCTGCCTCCAGGATTTTTTGGAGGGTCTTGAACCTGCTAGGGTTGCTGTCAAAAACTGCTTTGATTGTCTAAACAGGGATAGTACAGTAATATAGTTTGTTTCCATATGGATCTAAGGTTACCAGTTTGAACTTTGACCATATTAAAATGTTGCTGTAGGCTACTTACTGTGATGTTCCCTACAATGTCTGCTTTAATTGGAGCAAAAACAGTAGAGCCAAGGCAGTCTGTCGAAAGATAAAAAAATACCATGTTTGCCCATACTGGAGAAATAACATCCTCCACAATTCACATGTCAGCTTTGTCTACATTCCCAAGAGCTAGGATAATACAGGAGAGAGGGATACAATTAGCATTACTGCAAAACTATTTTGCTGAAACTTCTTTGTAACTATGAGTAAGACATGAATCCATTTTCTTTGGTCAAAAAGGCATCCATGGACATCCCACGCCAATCCCAACAACAGGCTGCAGTATCTCCATGTCTGATGAGTAGTATGGAGCTGCGGCTCAAGGTATTGTTTCTTCATCCTATGTCATGTATTCAGTGATGGTCCCCCCCCCTACTGTTCAGAGAAATTAGTTATTGAAGTTGTTAGGTTCATGTCCCATCCTGCATCCTGATATTACCAGGTTCTGACAACTGCAAGTAACATCGTGGAGTTAAACAATCCAATTTTTGGGCCTCCCGAGTGGCGCAGCAGTCTAAGGCGTTACTACAGACCCGGGTTCATTCCTGGGCTGTGGTACAACCGGCCGTGTCCGGGTGTCCCATAGGATGGCGCACAATTGGCCCAGCGTCGTCCGGGTTAGCGGAGGGTTTGACCTGTGGAGGAGGGCTTTACTTGGCTCATCGCGCTCTAGCGACTCCTTGTGGCAGGCCGGGTGCTTGTTCGATAAAGTTCATCATTTATGTCCAAACACCTCCTTTTGTTAGCGCGTTTGGTAAACAAATCCAAACTCACCGACGCGCGTGCAAGTCCAGCGGAAAGGTCGGACGAAAGGCCAAAACGTTACGTTACAGTCCGTAGAAACATGTCAAACAATGTATAGAATCAATCTTTAGGATGTTTTTATCATAAATCTTCAATAATGTTCCAACCGGAGAATTCCTTTGTCTGTAGAAAAGCAATGGAACGAGAGGTAACTCTCACATGAACGTGCGTCACGAGCCCATGGCACTCTGCCAGGCACCTGGCTCAATCCCCTCTCATTCAGCCCCCCTTCACAGTAGAAGCCTGAAACAAGGTTCTAAAGACTGTTGACATCTAGTGGAAGCCTTAGGAAGTGCAAAATGACCCTACAGACACTGTATATTGGAATGACAATGAGTTGAAAAATTACAAACCTCAGATTTCCCACTTCCTGGTTGGATTTTTCTCGGGTTTTCGTCTGCCATACGAGTTATGTTATACTCACAGACATCATTCAAACAGTTTTAGAAACTTCAGAGTGTTTTCTATCCAAATATACCAATTATATGCATCTTCTAGCTATTATGGCTGAGTAGCAGGCAGTTTACTCTGGGCATCTTATTCATCCAATCTACTCAATACTGCCCCCGTCACCAAGAAGTTAAGGAGCGCGGTTGGTGGGTCATGCTTCAGAGGATGCATGACTCCGCCTTCACCTCTCCTGAGCACGTTGGGGAGTCGCAGCGATGAGACAAGATCAAAAATTGGGGAGAAAAAGGTGGGTGAAAATACCAAAAAAAATTATACAATTTAGGACACTTAAACATGGTGTGAAAATGCTAATATAGGTACAATTTATTTGCATTGGATTTGTGCCACAATTGCTTAAAAGTTAGCAGTTGAAACAGTGACCAACAAAACCAAAGCACGGGTGGCTGTCATACATTGTCAATTTAAGAAAACTAATGTAATTTGGGTGAACTATCCCTTTAACATTGAAGGGGGGCTTCAAACTTGTGGTCAGAACTTGGTAATATCAAGATGTAGGATGAAACATGAGCCTAACAACTTCAATAACATTTCTCTGAAATATGGAAAATAAACCACCAAATTCACTGGGAATACATTACATAGGATGAAGGAACAAAGAATACTCTGAGGGGCAGCTCCATACTATATACTTGTTTTTGGGGTGGGATTGGTGTGGGGTGTGTGAGGGGTCCGTGGGTAGCTTTTGACCACTCCTCTGGATTCCCCGTGTCAAATTTTTTTAAATTTAAGTTTGGTCCAATTGAGATGTTTGTTACTATATTTGAATATTATATGAATATTATATGAATCCTATACATAAAAATTGTCAATTTGGATGCAATCATTTAGATCAAATTATATTTCAACAAAATGATCTTCTGTTTCTAATAACGTACATCATTTCAGAACAATCGGAGATGGTGGGTGTGCTTTTTGAGGTGGAACGAGAGCGAGAGAGAACGAGAGAGAGAAAGAGAGACAAGACTACCTGTAGCCTCAATGGCTCACGTCCCTTGAAGATTAACAAAGCAGCCTAATAAACCCCTACGCTCTGTCAAATACTTTTGAGAGGCATACGTTGGAAAAACAAAGCCTTTTCATTAGAACTAGAAAAACACAGGGTTGAGACAAACAGAGAACAGCATTCTGAGCTGCATCCTGATCATGTACTTGAATGCTTTTGATACAAAATGGTAGGTCGACAGCAAACTCTTATTGAACTTGAAAATCAACAAAATGCTAAATAATTCACTCTGCTCAGAGCACCTGACAGATTTCTGAAAGCACCAGAGAGACTCATAAAACTTTAAGTAGGTCCTAGTATCGTGCCAAATCCAAATGGGTCTAATCCAATGCATCCCATCATTGGCCCTAGGCCCATCTATGCAACCGGAAAAGGAAATATATCCTCACATCGGTCTCTTTGAACCTTGGCGAGACCTCGAACAGGACCAACATTTTGCCCCAAATTTTCAAACAGTTTTTTCTTCTTCATAGCAAGGTATAGGCTAGTTCTGTATAGTAACCTAGAGATGTGCATTCAGTTTAAAAGAACTCCAACAGTTTGTAACAATACATTTCTTCACTTGGCCAAATCTCCCAATAGAGAAGGCTAAGCAACTTTCCCCAGGCCATTGACATAACTACATAAAAGGGGGCCTGGCTGTTCATTTGGGGTAGCCCAGTGGAAGACTTACATTCCGACAACACACGGCTTAAAGTAGAGTACAACTGACAACCGTTAGCCCTCAATTCCAGAAGGCTACCCATTGTGCAAGTGGTACAAGTATCTTCTCTAGTTACAGAGAAGCCCCACCTTTGTCCTTATCATTTAGAGAGAGACATGAATCCATCGATCCTGAATGTTATTCATTCATCTACCACCAAAGATGCCCATCTCTCATTTTCCACCCCATACAAACAAAACCATTTTTCTCTCTCTCAATTGCTTCCACATAATGCTTTTGTGCGGTTGCTTTGGGAGGTCCAGGCTACGTGATGAAAGCAGAGGTCCTCAATTGTATTGTCGATGAATCCTAACACCGGGTATAAACATACAACTGAGTTAAAGGTTGGTGGAAAAACAAAAAGATCCTATCCTAGGCATATCCTCCAAAGAGATTTGAAATTCCAACATTATATACCCTAGTCACAAATCAATGTAGCAGTTATGTATAATTGAGTTGTGACTGATTATATCATGACACAAAATGAATTACAGCATTTTTTTTTTAAAACACAAAATAAACCATACAAACACTTTCTTGAGTTGATCAAATGGAAAGTTGCCTTTGGTGTTTTCAGAGGTTTCACCTGCCTAATTCAATAGCGTATCTTTGGCATACAGGATGAAGCCACACAATGATGCCCGGTGGGCTACACAGTCAGTGAATGGCCAAGGGGAACTCAACACCGTGCTAATCAATTTTAACAACTTCAAATCGAGGCCAATGAAATAAATTATTAATGCAAAAGGTTTGTTGACTGCTTGATAAAGAGACATACGATCCCAAAAAAAGTTTGTCCCTTATGACATTTAATTGCTTGGGATTGACAGAGGTGTTTTGACAGATTGCTTCTCACATTCTGAAATCCCAAAAGCAAACTATCCCACAGGCAAATCAGACTATGAAGTTAATTTAAGTCCGTTTTCTTACACATATGAATACTTCTCTTCACTCCTGGCATTGTCAGGTCAATCAAATGTTGATAACTCTACCCTTGCAGGCATATAACATATTCAGAGAAAAGCAATTTGCCTATGACAAGCTGATGGCTAGCCACAAGAGTATGATCATAACATTGTCTTTATCCATAATGGGCTGTATTAAATTGTGTGGCTTAACTGACAATATGTTGTTTGTTGCAACAAAATAGCGAGCAATTTGGGTGGTAGTCTATGCACATACTGTGGCTAGAATTCATGTAGCAAGCTCAAATCATAGTTTGCATGCTACTTACCAAAGAATGGCGGAAGATACGACACCGACTCCAAGAAGGATCTAGTTTCCACTTGTTTATCGGCTGGAAGCTGTTTAAATTGGTGCTCCATAAGAAGAGCCATCGTGAACACTACACACAATATCTCTGACAATAACCGCGACCAGTGAAGTGATTTGTAAAACCCGGAACTGCCACCGAAGTGAGTTTGTGAGCCTCTCCAACAGTGCACGCCCCTTTCTAGTCTGAAAGCTGCCTGGAAAGAGCAGAACCTGACTCAGAATGCTCATTTAAATAGATGGGAAGCAGTGCATCGATCAAGTGAAAAATGAGGGTTAAAACCCTACATGGAATTTAGCATAGGTTTCTATCTGACAGCAGAACGTCTCAACATGTAGGACATTATGTAATTAGTAGCCTATGCAACTTGTAAAAGCTGCCTTTTTAAATGCTGAATTGGTCAGGGAGCTGGGTACTTTTTAGTGAGGGACATCATTATATGGTCAAGTGGATTATATCCCGTGGTGTAATCATTAGCCAAACATTTGCAACTAAAACAAGAGTTTCTATTGGACACATTCATATAGTTTCCTCCCAGTTTCGTTCCGTTTAAGAAACGTTTTGCATCAGAATCGGCGTAATGAATATGCCCCTGTTGTTTGCTGCTTTGGTGTCAGTAGATGGATGATGCTCACTCATGTGGTCATTGAAAAGGACTTGTGAAAGTGATGTAGGTATTCCTGCAACTGTCTAGTGATCAACAATACAATTAGAATAAAACGATCATACTATATTCAAATTTAACTAATTGTGCACTGCTAGAAGTTTCGCAGAGAAAGGAAGATAAAACCTTGTAATTCTGGTCTAATTCCTTGATATAGCAGATGACAAAGGCCTAGAATCATCTGTTCTCCATTAAATATTTAGCTATATATAAATAATTAATCAGACAATTATGTCTCCACTTTAGGCCTACTCCTAGTGTGCTTCTTTATGCAATGTGGAATCACAACTAGGTGACAGTGGGCCAAGAACGGATTTGCATACAATTACTGCAGGAAATGTACTCCCGCAAATTCTGACGGTTACCTCTACCCAGGTCACTGCGACTGTCAGTCCAACACATTACCTGCTATGCAAAGACCTCTTGACAAGGTCGCTAGGTGTTGTACTTATAGGTGTATACACATAACCCCTGTCTTCAGAAAGCTCGTCCCGTCCCACATTTCACTCTAACAAGTCCCTTGATCTTGCTCCTACGTTGGGATTATGCTGTCGAAGACTACCCATGTACGTTTCTCACACTGGGCGCTTAGAAGACATCGATGTCTGTTGGGTCATCCCTCTTCTAACACCAATGTAGCGAAGTCAGAGGGCACATTGAACCACATACATAATAGAACTGTCACCCAATTGTTAGCCGTTACGGAGAGATCTGAACACTCATGGTGAGGTCGCTAGTAGCATACAGTATGTTGCACTGGCCAATATGAAGGCATGCGCTGTTCCCTTCGCTGATTTGTCCCAATCAGGGAAACCACCTACCCATCACCTCACCAATCAATCAATCAGAAAATTCACTAGTTTCAGTTGTTGGCAAAATTCAATACCACCAGCTGGTCTAATGATAAAAAGCTGAATTAAAATCATGGATTTGGGTTGAAGTGCTGCGTGTATGCTTGGGCATACATTCATCAATTGCCAATAATTTACAACGCCATTCTCGTTGCGCTGTTTGACCCTTGTGATGCGCCATAGTGTAACTAGGAAGAGAATTGGTTACTAAGTGAAACGGGAAGAGAAAGAAATGCAAGGATGTTCTCCAGTTGCAATCCAACATAGCTAGCTAATTTATATGAAATTATATTTTGGAGAAGGAACGTAGACCGGTAAGCAATGTTATTCAACAGTATCTCTGTAAATACAAAATGCGAATTTAACGCTAGCTAACGTTTGCTACGACTTGATAATGTTTTGATAATGTTTTGCTAGTGTCATGATACGTCACGTATTTTGAATCTACGTTAGCTAAATTAGCAAACCTAAAGCGTTAATAACCTAGCCAGTAACGGCTTTGTCCATTGCGATTGTCTTTAACAGCAGCAGTTTTGTCTGTTTCTAAATAGCTGCGTTTTTCAATTGGGATCAATGCCTCTACCAACCCTCTCTGCCCACATTGGCCGAGTCGAGTTCGTTCTCTGGAAAACCAGATGGTGCGACAGGGGGAACAGGAGGCACGTTGGCGGCAACACTGGGAGCTGCACTCAATGCACTAAAGACAACAACAGAACATTGTAAGCAGGCACACTGGAGTTCTCGTCAATCATACCAGCCGAGGTTGGCTAGTTAACGGAACTGCATTTTCTGGCCACTGTTTGGTTGATACTCTTGAAACGGATCATTGCCCGAGACACTATGATGGGAACTAGTCTGTTATTGCTAGTGTGTGTATTATAAATGTATATGTACAGTTGAAGTCGGAAGTTTACATACACTTAGGTTGGAGTCATTAAAACTCGTTTTTCAACCACTCCACAAATTTTGCTGATTTTCTTTTTGCTTGACATCATGGGGAAATCAAAATAAATCAGCAATTTGTTTAGTGGTTGAAAAACGAGTTTTAATGACTACAACCTAAGTGTATGTAAACTTCCGACATCAACTGTGTGTGTATGTATGTATATATATATACACACACAGTTGATGTCAGAAGTTTATATATATATATATATATATATGTTTTACATTGTCAGCTCCAGGATTCGATGTTGCAACCTTTCGTTACTAGTCCGATGCTCTAAACACTAGGCTAACTGCCACCCCATATATATGTATATATGTATATATAACCCATGGTTGATAAATTTGATTTCCATTGATCAGTTTTGTGATTTTGTTGTCAGCACATTCAACTATTTAAAGAAAAACGTATTTAATAGGAATATTTCATTCATTCAGATCTAGGATGTGTTATTTTAGTGTTCCCTTTATTCTTTTGAGAAGTGTGTGTGTGTATATATATATATATATATCACACATATGTTGGAAGTTTACATACACCTTAGTCAAATACATTTAAACTCAGTTAAGAAGCGAAGGAGTCCACACTTTGGCAGCTATTTATTAAATAACTAACAAAGTATAAAACTACAAAGGATACTAATAGCTGCAGTTGGAGAGGCGGTGGTAGGCTGTTTGCTGTCCTGTACAGGTTAGTAGTATCACCACTTATGACTCCCACTGCCAGTCTAGGTCTTACTTGGGGGTGGAGATCTGCATTTGTGTTGCAAAGTTAATTGAATGTCTTGTCCTGTCAGGGAGAAGTCCCAGTGTGTTTGGGAGAAGTGGGAGGCAGAGTAGGAGAGGAGAGCCAGGGAGAGGCTCATTCAGGAGGTGAGTGGACTTGAGGGGAGGGCATGTGCAACACACCAAGAAGTGCCAAGCTTGTGTCTTTGTAGTGACAGCAGACGAGAGAATCCCAGCTCTCTCCCTTTGCTCCCTGAAAGGCTCTTGCAGATGGAGCTCAAGATGCAGGAGAACCGTCAGGCTCAGGATGAGTCTCTGAGGAGGCGGGGGGAGGGCTGATCCAGGAGCTGGCGAGGCAGACCAGACGCCGAGAGGGTGGAGGAAGAGGGCCAAAGGACGCGAACAGGAACAGCCTGTGTTGACTGGGGTCAGTTGTTGGCCTGGGTTAGATTGATTGATTGGAGGGAGGCCCAATGATGTGGCTCATTGTTCTCTCCCCTGCAGGTGTCGCAGGTGAAGGAGAGGGATGCCCTAAGGCTGCAGGAGGATGAGCAGAGGCTGGAGACTCATAGGATGGCCCAGCAGAGCTACCAGGACAAGGTACTGATCCAGGGTCCAGTTCATTAGGGCAAGCAAAGCCAACGTTTTTACCTGGTAGCTAAACAGATGACAATCAATTTGGCAAATATACACACCCATTTTTTTTGTTAATTGCTAAAGCAATTGATTAGTTTTGTCCCCTGTATATACTCTTGCCTTCCTCCGCTCATAGATTTGTAGCAGACCTTGATCAGCCTGGACGTGAGGCCAAAAGACACTCCACAATCATGTTTTTATACAAATAATTATTCTTAATGGGTTTAAAATGTGTCAAGTATTCCTACACCATGCTTATATCAGCTGCTGCATGTGGTGGTTGTAAAGTGTTACGTATTTAGCAAACTGGTTTAAGGGTGTTGTAATCTTGGTGTGGGTTTATGTTTGTAGGTTTTTCTGACGGAATTGTTTTTTCATTAACTAAAATCATATTTTCCTTTCTTTGCACATCACAATAGTTGATTGTACAGGTTGTACAGTACGTGGCCAAATACGACATTGCATGAGGTTACAATTATAAATTAAGTTTATTTAAAAAAATAAGGCTTCCCCTCCAACTGTAGCTATGATTACCGCACAACTGACACCTGTTTGAAGTCCATTCAGAACAAGAGTCAAACACAGAGGGACATTTCCTTGATTACATTTCAAGTACAACACAGCTCTGAACCATCTGCTGACGGCAACCATGCACTTGCAGAATTGTAGTGGAGCTATCTACAATCCTATCCAATTAGTTGCACATGTCAAAGCTAGCAGCATTACAGAACGGAGCACAAGAACACATGGAAGAGGGCAAATGATTATTTGCGCTGCAAATCTATCCACTGTCACAGCACTAACACTGTTCTAGCATCTTAGCTTATAAATAAAACATTCACTAGAACTCAATACAAGTACAACATATTGCTGGTGAAGAGCATAATTTGCCCCCCTGAACAAGCGTTGAAATGCAATAATAGGCATAGATGGTTCTAGTAGATGCAATGAAAGCAATTACACTTGGATGGGGGAGACATGGACATTGCAGGGATACAAAAATGTGCACAGATGAGTGATGGTTCATCAGATCCAAATCTCCCAACATTCCTCCCTACGCTTGCTGGAATTGTATTAAATGGTACATTAGAATTCCATAGTTATTTATGTAGCTCCAAGGTGTGTAAAGTTTATACACTTTATGGCTTATTCATAGCTTTCACAACATCCTTAACCATGTGGAATACTATGCTGGATCGCATTAAATCTGCTTACAGGAAGCATTTGGCCTGGGGGCTGCCAGTTTGAGACCCCTGGTTCCGACAAGGAGCATTAAAGTGGATGAAAGGCCTTCCTAAGGAGGGTATAGGTGTTGGGGAGCTAAAAAAAATACCAAAAATATGGCTTCATTGGTGTGAGAAATACTGTGTCGAAGTATGTAGAACCACAAAACTAAGAAGTGTGGTTAGGAAACTGCATATTAGCGACAAAGGATCTCCTGGGAACGCCCAATCATCTTGTCAGTATTTGGCTGTACTGTAGATTCCTGTTGTAGCTCACGACAAAAACAGCTTCTCCCTTCCAGTTAGTAGAGCTATGGATGATTTCCCATAGCTGTTCAGTCTTTTTGTCCCAATATTTATACTCTCATTTTGTACATTTTGTAAATAAATAAATTACATGCAAATAACAACACTGATTTTAAAAAACGACCACAGTAAAACAATGCTTTTTTTTCTAACCAGAAGTTAAAGGATGAGAACAATACATTAACAAAACGGAGACGTTACAGGGGATCTGAAAGCCCTGCGACGGTGGTCATGATGGTCAGTTGCTGTTCTCCTTGGTGGTGATGGTGACAAGCTGCTTGGCAGCTTTGGCAATGTCATAGGCACACTGGATAACCTGCTGGGTGACCAGCTGCATGTCGGGCCCTGGGCCTTCCTCGGGGGGCGCTGCCTTCCGACACTCACCCTGGAGCCGGAAGGAGCTAGACGTCAACAGGCGCAGGGGGCCTCTCACCATCTCCGAATGGGGTCTCTGGAAAGCACAAGGTAAGGTGAGATGAGGTTAAACACATCATCCGACTATGAGCTGGGTTGTGTTCATTAGGCATCAAACAGAAGAGAAAGTTTCTTTACGTTGCAAAACATTTTTAAATACCTTTGCATGTGAGTGATGGAACCATGGAGCATTTGTAAGCTTACCTTGGGAAAGAGGGCAGCCATCTCGGTTACAGCCACATATATTCTTTCGGAGCAGGGTATAAAGCTGTAAAAGAAAAAGGCATCAGGAGAGTGGTTAATAAGACAGCCTCTTAACGGAATTATTTCATGGAGGAAATCCAAAACTTGGGATTAAAAAGTTACCTTTTTGCGATCCCAAAACAACACTATTCAAAACAAGTCACAAGTTAACTTTTTAGTCTGGGTGAGGAGGGGAGGCAAAACACAACACTGGCAGAGCTACATGCTGGAAAACAAACCCGCAGTCCCAGGTTAGTGCTTGGTTAATCTATTTTACTATTCCAAATATTATAGTCAGACAGCAGCTACCATAATTCATGTAGCCTGGATGCCAATCTGTTTCTGCACTATGGAGTAGGCAAGAGAGCAGAGGTAGTGGCAACCAAGCTACTGTATAATTCACAGTTAAACGATGGGAGTGAGGGATTAGAGCTGATCATGTGATAAACTATCAGCTACACCAAAACGAGAAAATATATTTTTTAATTGCTCATTTGGATATTAGACAACAGGGCATAATTCCTGAACCTAAACGCATACATAAATTATCTAGAATTGATAAGACTGCTTGTAAATCATTATGCACTTGGTGATGGACTACTATGGATGCAACTAGCACCAGCTCTACTCTAAAACACACGGAATACCACACATGGGTACCTTGAATATCAAAAGCCCTTTGATGGGTTGTCGGAGTTTAGTTGAGGTAGTGGTGTTTGCGCCGATGTTTTGCAACGGAAGAAATTAAGAGAGTAGGTGAGTGAGAGTTCATTAAGATCAGTCTTTCACTCTGCCTAGCAGACGACAACACCATAGCAAAGGAGGAAATCATCGGAATTGGGCAACAGAGCAGGGGCAGGAGAGAGAGAGAAAAGACACTGTGCCTGGGAGGCAGGGACAGAGGCTAGTAGAGTACCGGGAGGCAGGATCGGGGGAGCACAGGCTGAGGGGCTGCACGGGAGAGGGGGCCTTCTCAGCCCAGGGCACCAGGGTGCTGAAACAGCCCAGACTGTGCCTGATCCGGCGCACACCCTCACAAGGTCTGCTTACAGGAATGGGAAAGGCACGGGGAGACACCCCCGAAATAACGAAATGCCAGCACGAGGAGGGAGGGGAGAACACAGAAAGTGAAAGAGGTGAAATCATAGGGAAGATTATATATTTTTTTTATTTAAAAAACTGAACCGAGAAGAATGCAGAACTTTAATAAACAGTAACAGTGGGGGAACTCGAGAAGAATCTAGAAAGTGGAAGTACTATGAATACAAAAAAGGGAAAAGGCGACACTGCAATAATGAATTTGGTTAAGCAAAAGTGGGGGGTAGCTATCTGGAACTTTTCAGGAAACACAGAAAAAGCCTTGTTTTATCTCCATTGAACTCTGTTGTAACTATCTCTGTTAAATTCGGCTTAATTGTTTGAGCTTGTGGCCTGTCACTTCTTCCTCACCTGTCGTGCTTGTTCTCCTGCGCGGCACGGAGCAGCTCCTGGATGTTCTTGGTGATCTGCTCCGTCTTACGGATGACATCCTCAGTGCTGGGGAGCGCTGGGTCCGGTTCTGCCCCCAGGTCATCCAGCTCAGGGATGGAGCTGCCCTCCCCCAGCCAGCCACTGCTCCTCAGCCTCCCACGTCTACTAGATGGTAGACAGGATCATCCAGGATGTTACTACAATCTCTGCACCCTACATCCAGCCCTAACTGTCCACCTGATGTGCAACACAGAAAGCAGTGGCAACTTCAAAGTGACAGTGTGTGTGTGTGTTCCTACCCAGAGTCCTTCATCTCATAGTCATTGGTTGTGTTGTCATAGTCACTGTCTGGCATGCTGCTCTGCTTGTCCAGCTTGGAGGCCTAACATGAGGGAGAGAAAACGAGAGTAACAAAAATGTGTCACAGTGACAAATGCCACTGATAATGCAAGCAGAAAGAGGATATAGAATTATAGATACAATCAATTTCAATGTATCATACTCACAACATACAAAATAGTTTCTAGCAGTGTAGCGCAAACCATAGCATTGTATTCTAGGCCTAAAATGTAACTAGTAGCTGACATAAATTTGACTTTGAAACAGTTTTACTAACAACTTACATCGTTGTATGGCAGTGGCAAATTAAATTAACTAAAACCATGGGAAAGCAACATGGAGAACGACAATGCATTAAACAAGTCAACAAACAAAAGCATGTAAGCACGACAGAAAATCATAGTAAAGCCTTTTCAATTTCATTGCCAGGGTTAGTAAAAAGAGGTTATCCGGGGGTTCAAAACATGTTTGTTTTTTACCCTCACACAATTGGAAAAAATTGCAAGTTCAATGTCTATAAGCTATTGTGACAGAAACCACACTGGACAAATGGAATGGCTGATTGATTGGTACCATGCCAAGTGGAGATGCTAGGCTGGTTCAATGTCTATAAAAACCTTTGAACTCCTGCGTGTAAAAGATGGGAGACTTATAGACGATATTAATTAAACCATGGCGATGAATCAAGGGCCAAATGCATAGTCCAGGAAAAGCTTCAAACACTGCCTCGCTGGCTGCACCCCCTTTTTAAAGGCATATGCCAAGACAGATGAGGTCAGGGATGTTTGAGGAGAGAGAAATCACTGGATAGCTATCACACAGAAAGAAACAACCGCTACGGAATTACATCAGAACCATGATCCATTCCAGATCTCTGATCCAAGACTTTCATTAAGAGTCATAATAACTTTCATGATATGGAATCAAGGTTCCGATCAATTCGGGTCAAAAGTCAAGAGGGGAAAAAAGCACTGTGACCATCTAAAGTTGGCTGTACTCAATACGCAATACTGTGTGGTGCTCCACCCAGCCTGTAAGCGCTTGTGCTGCGTCACGAGACTGGTGGACAATATCGCTTGAGCTGTACTCTAATATCAGATAGGAAGCTTTGGGTGCACAGCACTGACCCCGCACTGTCACATCCGCGCAGATCCCGCCCTCTTTCTGCACAGAAGAGAAACTATGTAGAGGAGGTGCGTTTTCAAAGAAAGGAGCAGAGACAAACACCAAGAGGGACACAGGCCACATACCGTACAGTTACATACCCTTTCCAGCCTAGCCCAAAAGACCCGCTCAAACAACATCCTCATCCTGTCTGCAGGGCAAGATGCCAAGACCCGCACAAACACACACTACAGCAAACTGCCGAAAGTGGGATTAGCTCATACAGGTTGTTTTGTTGATTTCTCTCCCACTGGGCTTGCAGTTCTGCGCATGTCAGTCAAAGGCCCAGTCCAGAAACAACCTCTAGCCCCTACCCCCTAGACACTTGTGGAGATCTGAGGAGATTTGATAGGTTTCAGCAATATGGTGATAGCTCCACCTTGCCCTCTGATAGGTTCGGTGGAATTGTTTTCATATTGCTTTAAATCTACTAAATCCTCTCAGATCTTCGACAAGATCTCAGCAAGTGCCTAGGGGGTAGGGGCTGTTTGCTTCTGGAAAGGTCCACATTCTCAGTGAGGAACAGACTCTTGGATAACCGGAGAGTTTGGGTGTTACTAGAAGGGAGGGAGGGAGTGTGTGCTGGATGAAGCTCACTGGGCGACAGCCGTGTGCTGATTAGAGATGGAGAAAAGAGGTCATCAATTTTTTGGAAATATAGCAAAATGTTGGCTCTGGAGGTGGAAGGAGCCCAAGGCTTTTTTTTTTGTTAAAATTAACATCATGAGGAATGTAAGAAAGAAAAATCTTAATAGGCTGAGCGCTTATCCTGGCAGCTGGTCTCAAAGAGGGTTGGCAAACCTTCACATTGAGATGGGTGTGTGATCTTGACGCATAGTGCTGCTACATTGAAAACCTTCTAGCTGATTGTAACAGGCGTGAGGATGAGGACAGTGATGGTGATGAAGGGAAGGCAGCCCATGGGGTGGTGGTTTGGCTCATGCAGCAGGACAGGTAGGGAGGGAGGACAGGGGCTCCCCCAGTAGATTTGCTGCGTCCCCGAGAGGCACGGGCCAAGCGATTTTTGTCCCGAGACCAGGACAGGGTGGATGGGAAGGAGGGGAGGGATGAAGAGGTCACAAAAGCACCCCTTCCTGTCTAGAAAGGGGTTCAAATTATGTTTGTTTTTTTAAACTAGTTAGTGCTCTCAGGAACAAAGTCTTGTTTCAACCACATCATGCAAATAACAGGGTTTGGGAGCACTAAAATAAAAATAATTATTCAAGAAAACAAAACCATAGTAAGAATGAAGAACACCATAAATTGTGATTATGACAAGGAATTACACTTAAATAACTGCATTTCGATTCCTTGCTGGATCTGAGCATACTGTACCTCAAATCCCATACCTTGAACATTATAAAACATCTAGACAATGAACATGTTTTATTATTTGATATCGCAGAGTACACGTTTGTTTCCTGGACATTGAAAGGGGCAATCCGGGATTCGAACAGCAACAAAGCGTCACCCACCACCGGTTTTGGTGAACAGCTGAGGGAATGGGTCTGGAGAAATGCAAACCCTCAAATTCACAGAGCTTCAGATGAAAGGACAGACCATCCATGAGATTGCAGGGTAAAGCTAACTTTTTTTTTTTTTTAAGTTATAGACTATTGTTAACAATGGCGTGAAACAAACTTGCACTTTGAGTTCTGGCGGTGTAGAACGAATAGATGTGCCAATCCCGAATTGCTCCTCTTAAATACTGTACCAGAACTAAGAGATTCGTGACAATTAGAAAAACACTCAATTCCCGTACATGTTTAATTAAAAGAGAAATGACAATGCACCTGATTAGAACCACAAATGATAAACACTGAACAAATTTTGAATGGGATGTTTAATTCTTATTTGAAGTTACATGAAAACCTTCAAAATATTTCAGATTCAACCTTGAAATAAACAAAAATGGGATCATGACATCTTTCCTACTGTCTACCTGAGAAAATGTCTGAACAGAGTACCTTCGAATGCACCCAGACTTTTCTTTGAGGAAATCGCTGATCTAAACAACATTGGTGAAAGCAATAAGAGTGGAAATGTTCGCACACGTCCATCCACTTAAAGATCAGTGGTTATCTCAAGGAAGAGAGAGGAAGGATGCGTGTTCAAAGGTATTAAAACAGGGCACAGGTAAACATTGTGGAAACCAACAGCCTTGAGAAGAATCCTATGAGCCTGCAGCCATTCAGAGCAGACACCGAGTTGAGAGTGGCTGTGTGTGACCTGTGCGCTTGGCATTTTATTGGCTGATTATCACCATCAGGTTCCAAATAACAGCTACAGGCAAACACTACCGGTACACCAAAGAACAACAGATTTGAGTAAAAGTAGAAAGGAAAGGGAACAATCAGAGAGAGAAAAAAGGACTGCAGAAACGGACACAATGAGATAAAAAGGAGGAGGCAGAGGAGAAGATGCCTAAAAGATAGAAATGGGAGAGGAAATAGCAAAGGCTGGATGCGTGATTTTTACTTACATGAGGTGGGAAGAAGGGTTGCAGGGTGGGGGCACCCTCCTCTAGGTAGGGGTTGTCCCCCTTAGGGAGGTAGGGCTTCAGACCTGAGCCAGTCTCATAAATAGACATGGACATGGGCCGGCTGGCCCGCGCCGACTGCCGGCGCTTCATGGCCAAGGGACTGGAGGAAGAAGGGTCAGTGTACTCTGACCCGCTGCTGATGGGGACCTGATAGATATGGGTGGTTGGGCCCTGCCGCCTGAGAGACGTGTTCTCGCTTTGCAGAGAATGCAGCTGGAAGAGACGAGTCAGCAAATAACACTAAGAGGGCGCTTTTCTTATCAGCGAGCAGGGTGACTTGTTTCGGTCTAGCTTCAACGCATGCTTTATTCTCTACAGGGCGAAATCCTAACTTTCACCTAAGTTGAATTTCACTTGGTCATGAATTGACGTCAATAGGAGACGAAGTGAAAACGTAACTCAAGCGGATGTTAGGATTTGTCCCCATTTCCCTACCTCTAAATGTTCAGGTGTTGGGAACTGTCAGCATCCATCTGTACGAAGCGAAGGCCAACGCCAACACTCATGTCTTTATAACGTCTTTATAAACATACTCTTGTTAAGCATTTCCCCGCTTGTGTTACTCATGCTAGGCATCTGAAAACTCCACTCAAAAAGCAAGGGCTGAGAGCAAGTAGAAAGTGTTGAAGGCAAGCCAAACAGTTCAGATAGATTAGACAGAGACAAGCTATGTGCCAGAGACAGGAGCTATCTGAACTAGATAGGACAGACGGGATAGATATATAGATAGATAGGAAGGAAGGACAGATGGAAAGCCCTCAATGGCGCCCTCTAGGAAACCCTGTGGTCCTTGCTATTTATTCAAAGAGGGCAACAGGGAAGTTCTCTGACGGCTAAGACAATCGAATGTGCCATCAGTTCAGTAAATGCCAGCCCACACAGCCAAATCACATACTGCCAGTTTGACTCCTACTGTCTGTTCCATAGAATATTACTGAGATAATTTATTTTTTATTTTAAAGGATGCACGACCCAGGATAAAGAAGGGGTTCAAATGCACGATCCGGAGCCTACATGTCTGCAACAACAGCTGTTCAGCCCACGACAAGAGCATCTCACCACCGTGTAGAGTCATACCCTGTATTTCTATGGTTACTCAATAGTTCTCGTAAAAGGCCGTTTGTCACCATTTATGCCTTTTTAGGTTGAACAGAGGCTGTTGATTGGGGCAACGACAGTTTGGTCTATTGCCAAATCAAGTGGTGGACCTGCTGTCGGGCTGAAACACACACTCCGGATTGTGACTTTAAAATCATGAAGGATTTTGTATGATAAATCATAGGGGTCATGTGGATAAGGAAGACTCCAATTTTAGAGTCAAACGATAGTGTAACAGCGACTGTGGAGGAGAACTCTGAAAGTGACAGTACTCCTGGGCATTTAAGATCAATACGAATGGACACAGGGGCCCTGATCCTAGATCAGCACTCCTACTCTGAGACGCTTCAGAAATACAGCGTTGGTAGGAAACAATCCGATGTAAAGAGTCCTACTAAAACCACAGCAGAGGACCATTAGAATGTTTTTCGAATGGCAAAGGCTGCACCTGTGTAACAACAAGAGCTGTGTTATCCAACACCTTCGAGAGGAGTATTCTGATGAGGGAACATTAAGGTTAAGAAGAAAATCCTGTATAATTGATGAGCTTGCTGAAATCACAATGCAGGGTCACACAGATAGAACACAAAATAACAACAACAATGCTATGCTTACTATGTTAAGTCACCAGAGAAATGACTAGAGGGGGGAAATTCACAGTGCAAGTGATGTCATGCTGTTTACTTGAGCATGCCTGTTAGTCGTACCATAAGAAAGAACACCACTTTTAGTGTATGATACACTGTATCCAGGGGGAGGGAGACAGTTTCCCACAATAGAGTGGAGCAAGAATACATCTCTTTAATACAAGTAAAAAAATAAAAATGCTAAGAATTTGTCAAGCTATAGAAGCCATTGTCTGAACATGGACTGGCCCAAATAGTGGAGCTAGATGGAGAGCAGTCTTGCCTTGCAGGATAACCTTCCCAGCAGCCTGGTGGTTACCGGTTAGCATCCTCACTCGAACCAGTGTGTGAAGGGAGGTTACCGTGAGGGGAGGGACCAGAGCTCGGCTGACCAACCGCTGTGCCCCCCTCAGTCCAGCCCTCCGTCTCATTGGTCGAGTGGCAGACGGACCGAACGGTGTTAGTGATCTGATTGGTGGATCTCTGCAGTGGGCGGTACCTTTTTCTGCATCAGCCGCAGCTCGTCGCTCAGGTTGCTGTTGACCTTCATCAGCTGCTGGATCTTAGCCTCAGAGGCCGACAGGGCGTTCTTCACCTCCAGGAACTCCTGCACCGTGACAGGCCCGTCTGACAGGTCTGAGTCCAGACTCTGTAGGGGGAAAAGTCAGAGAGGTTGGGATTTAGGACTTGTCTGAGTCCAGACTCGGGGCGCTCATTTTCAGGATAAGTAAGTACTACTTGAAACCCTTTACTTGGTTTGCGTGCCAAGAGATCACATTAGTTACCTTGGTCCGGTCCTTGCCCGAGGGTGGCTCCTTATCCGTGTCCTCGTCAGAGGCCACGCTGTCGTAGTCCGGTTGGTCGTTGTCCAGACCCTCGCCACCACTCCGGCTTTTTAGGATAAGTTCAACGTTTTCTGTAACCACAAAGCAAGTGACCCCTTTCTCATTTCATAGAAAGACATGCGATTTTAATTATGACCATAAGCCATGTGTGTCTGAGATAGTAGGTTCATTATCTTCCAGTACTTTACCTTTGGGACTTATCATAGAGTTCCCCAGCTGTCGACGTTTCGAGTCACTTAATATGTCGATGACAAGAGTTGCAAATTCATGTGCGTTAAATCTCGCAAGCTTTTGCCGTCCCTGGAGAAAAAAGAAAAAAGCCTAGCAAAATGCATCCTCTCCTACTGCATCTGTTGAAACTTCACTGAGGGAACCGAGAATCAGTCATATTTAAAGGGAGAGAGAAAACCAGCAAGGGGGAATGTATTTAACTAAAGCAATCAGTGTCAAAGTGTTAACTAGGGAAGGAGTTGTGCAGCAGGCTTGCCTGGTTTCGTGTTGATGAGTACTCTGGGTTCACAGGAAGGAAAGGCACCACTGTGGTCTCTGTCACCAGGGTGCTGTGGTTCTGTGTCGCCAGCCATACTGTGCAGAACATAGAAGTGTTGCATCAGGGCCATATTCATTAGGAAACGCAAAACGTTTCGCAACGGACAACAAAAATGTGTATTTCTTATTGAATAAGTCTAGGTAGCCCCTCCCTGTTTGCGTCCGTTTGGTGCCAAATGAACACCACCCAGATGTTTGACTGGACATGGTCGACTGAATGCTTAAAAAACATGCACCGGCCGTTACGCCACTACTTCGCATCACCGTCTGTCGGTCTTACCAGCATCGGTCTCCCTTCGGTCCACTTCGTCAAACACGTCCATCGCCAGCTCCTCAAATAAATGATTACTGAGCTGAAATGAAATGTGCGATTTGTGGAAAAAAAATCAACCCAGAACTAGTTGTATGAATATGTTTTGATCACATATGTCTCTAGATTGTAATATCATACATCTAATCCATTCGAATCTTAAAGTGAACACTTACAGACTGGAGTTTCTTCTTTGCCGCCTTTGCCAGTTCTGATAAATCTAAACTGCTATACATGGGGGGGGGGGGGGAGATAAATCTGCTTAGCCTCATGTTGAATGGGAGGGGAAATGGTCAAACCTCATTATGATAAAATACTTACATGTTCCTTATCCATCAAGACAGCAATAAAAAAAAGACAACATGTTTTGTTTGAGTTCAAATATCAGAACTATGCTAAAATAAGTTAATAATATGCTATAATAAGACCAGCCCAACTGTAGCAATTTAGCTCAGATATGTATTATTATGGTGCAATAACAATACTGGGTAGTCACACTATTCAGATTAATAAATAGTTTGACTAAAATGTTTACATGCTTTGCAAGAAGAACAATTTCCCTAATAATCCGGTTTACATGGACACATCTGAAATCAGGCTACCTGAAGGGACTGAAGGGACAAATGCCAAAAATTGTCAATCAAAATAAATGTTCTACCACAGCGACCATGTTATTTTTTGGAAGCCATTTTGATTGAGTTCGGCCTACTGCCATAATCTAATTATTAGTGTGCATGTAAACGTACACAACGATTTAAGGGGAAGATTATGCTCTTGACAACATGTAACAATTGCTTCAGCCTGTTTCATCTCATGCCTGTTACAAAAAGCCACAAAATATGTCCTGGCAGGCTCTAGAGTTGGATTGCACTGTCAAACAGCTCACGTTTTCTTTGCCCTCCCCCCAAAAAAACACATTTAAAACTTCACCCACTCTACTTTTCCTAGAAAGAGCCCCCCCCAAAGTGCTATTTCATTAGTCTGGTCGCAGAATGGTTTAAGCCGTCTCGCCAACTCCTACGGTCATTGTCATTTAGCAATGACAACGACGAAAGGGTTTGGCTATACAGCACAAAGTCTGGGACCAGGCTACTATTTTATACATTGAGCCACACAATGCTTCCTTACCTGTCAGCCATCTGTGGGACGATGAAGTGTTGGCCATTTTTATGATCTGAAAGCAAGCACAGATGGGTTGTGGCGATAAGAAACCTCATGGGAGACACTGTATGCGATCAGTTGAGTAACCCCTGAAACTAGGCTGCAAGCGTTGCGTGTACATTGTTTCTTGCCTGCTATACCAGAACCGTAGAGGCAAACATCTAAAACGCATGCCACTTCTGTGTGTGCTTCAGAGAGGCATGTCTCTGCCCTAGACGTGAAGCTGAAAAAATGACATTTTTAGCGACCAACACTTTGCTTCACTGACGTGCTGCTTCTGTGGCTGGTGTAGCATTTCTCACTGATTACTGTGGGTTTGTTTCAGCTGTGGCTGATGGACGCTAGGATAAGCGGACACGCTACACTTGCAGTCTAATTTGAGGAGGCGAAAGCCTCTCCTCACTTACTAGGCTTTCTCCCACAGAGATAGAAAGCCAGTCTGTCAGTAAGTTCATACTGGATCTCTACCAGCCTATCAGCCAGGTCATGGTAGCCAGCTTGCCTGAGAAAGAGACACACAATAGAAATCAGTTATGCCTCTTTTCTTGCCCATAAAGCCTGCCTGGTCACACAGCCACTAAGACATGAAAAAAAATGACTTTGATAAAATAAGTTTACATCCTAAATGTTAAACTATGAATGTTGCAGTACCTTGCATAGTTGATGGGGGTCTTGGCGTTGGAGTCGGGGGCGCCGGGGTCAGCCCCGTAGACGGTCAGCAGCTCTGCCTGAGACACCTGCCCTGCCTTGGCAGCCACATGCAGCGGCGTATTCCCTTTTTCCTGGAGAGAAGGTAAGACACCACCCATACGTGAACAATTAAAACTGGGGGGGGAAATGTACTAAAACACATAGATAGGGTATGAGAAAGGGTAAGGGTCGGTTCACACTGCTTGCGGACATTTAACTGGTTGTAGCGCAAGGTTGCAATTAATCCAATGAAAAGGTTTCCTTTTTGGCATAGTTTCTTTTCCACAAACAGTGTGAACGGTCCTTCCCTCTTTCTATTAAGTTGCTCTCGTACCTGTGTGGCAAAGCAGTATTTATGGAAGTAACACTGTTGTATTAACATGTTGTTAAGGATATGTTTAGAAGCTGGATTGGGGGAGAAATTAGATCTCTTACTGGGTCAAAGAAATTGGCCTGGGCTCCAAGAGAGAGTAACCTCAGACACGTCTCCAAGTTACCAGTGCGGACGCTGGAGTGAAGTTGCTGAGGGAAAAATAAAATCAACATTTATTAGTAAAATATTGCTCATTCAAGCTTGATACACCTTCATTTAGGGAGTTGTGTGAGCACAGAGTGGCAGATGTCTCACCTTGCTTAAGTCCTTGGCTGTGAAGCTGTCGTCATCTCGACAAGGCATCCGGTGGACAAAAGCCAGCATTTGGTATTTGGCCTTTATGAACTCTGTTTTGTTTGGGCTTCGGGAATAACATAAAACAGAGGGGGTTAAACAGAACAGCAGAGCATTATAGGAGGATTTCAATTGAAGCACTCCCAATTTCAAGCAACAATCACTTTTAGGTTCAGGTGAATTAAGTTAACTGAAGCAATTCAGGTTTCTCCAGCATTGTGTGTTCCTGCTGAAACCCATACACTTTTCATGCTATCATGCTGAACCAAACCAGTACTTTGGCTGATGTGTATCCAGGCCAGTGCAGTTCACCCAGTTCATTTCTCATTTGGGTCTCGAGCTGAAAAAGCTTAAGAACCAATGTACTAGTGAAACTGGGCCAATTGCCTCTCCTTCACTAGTGATCAAACTGCACTCCTGGCTCACTCGGCAGCCATCAAAAATACATGACTCACTGCACTTTGTCCTGAGGGTTGGCCTTGCGTTTACCACTCATCATCGGGTCCAGTAGACAGTGCTCCCATATCGAATTTGCACCGTTGTTGTATAACGTCTGAACCATCTGATTAAAAAACAAAGAGATATTATCCATTAAATGAAATATACAGACCGCCTATTCTATCACAAAAGCAGAAAAAGGGGATACCTTTGACCAAGGTAAATAATAGTGTGTGTGTGTGGAGATCTTACTTGTAGCTGTGTAGGAGCCCATGGTGTGTGAGTCAGGTGACGCACTTGTGAGCTGTGTCTGCCCAGACTCCGATGAACACCACAGCACTCGTCGCAGATCAACACGCCCCTGTTCACAGAGGCCCAGCGAGGCTCTAAGCATAAAGGAAACAAATACGTGTACTAAATAAACACAAAGACAATAATCTGAATATTTCATCACCTCAATTGCAAAGCCTTATTTAGCTTTAGTTCATTCATTCGTAATGCCACGTAGTAAATATACTGTGAAGGACACGTGGGAGTAAATACACTGACACAGTGCTTGTAACCTATTCTTAAAAACCTATTGCTTAATAGTCACTCATTTTAATAACTGGGCAATTCCACAGTAACAGAATTGCAAAAATCGAAAAATATATATTTCACTTCAAATATATTCCAAACAAAAAAAACATTTGATTTCAAAGTTTAACTCTATGCACAAGGAGTACTTTTAACCATTTACACTGAACATTTAACAAAACCACATTTACTGGAACAACTGTGCAGATCGTCGTGGCTGAATCAGAATTAGTTAGGTGACGCAGATAAGATGTATTATCTTATTTTTGTCATTAGAATGTCTTCTTTTGGACTATACAGTGGGGCAAAAAATTATTTAGTCAGCCACCAATTGTGCAAGTTCTCCCACTTAAAAAGATGAGAGGCCTGTAATTTTCATCATAGGTGCACTTCGACTATGACAGACAAAATGAGAAGAAAAAAATCCAGAAAATCACATTGTAGGATTTTTAATTAATTAATTTGCAAATTATGGTGGAAAATAAGTATTTGGTCACCTACAAACAAGCAAGATTTCTGGCTCTCACAGACCTGTAACTTCTTCTTTAAGAGGCTCCTCTGTCCTCCACTCGTTACCTGTATTAATGGCACCTGTTTGAACTTGTTATCAGTATAAAAGACACTTGTCCACAACCTCAAACAGTCACACTCCAAACTCCACTATGGCCAAGACCAAAGAGCTGTCAAAGGACACCAGAAACTAAATTGTAGACCTGCACCAGGCTGGGAAGACTGAATCTGCAATAGGTAAGCAGCTTGGTTTGAAGAAATCAACTGTGGGAGCAATTATTAGGAAATGGAAGACATACAAGACCACTGATAATCTCCCTCGATCTGGGGCTCCACACAAGATCTCACCCCGTGGGGTCAAAATGATCACAAGAACGGTGAGCAAAAATCCCAGAACCACACGGGGGGACCTAGTGAATGACCTGCAGAGAGCTGGGACCAAAGTAACAAAGCCTACCATCAGTAACACACTACGCCGCCAGGGACTCAAATCCTGCAGTGACAGACGTGTCCCCCTGCTTAAGCCAGTACATGTCCAGGCCCGTCTGAAGTTTGCTAGAGAGTATTTGGATGATCCAGAAGAAGATTGGGAGAATGTCATATGGTCAGATGAAACCAAAATATAACTTATTGGTAAAAACTCAACTCGTCATGTTTGGAGGACAAAGAATGCAGAGTTGCATCAAAAGAACACCATACCTACTGTGAAGCATGGGGGTGGAAACATCATGCTTTGGGTCTGTTTTTCTGCAAAAGGGACCAAGACGACTGATCCGTGTAAAGGAAAGAATGAATGGGGCCATGTATCGTGAGATTTTGAGTGAAAACCTCTTTCCATCAGCAAGGGCATTGAAGATGAAACGTGGCTGGGTCTTTCAGCATGACAATGATCCCAAACACACCGCCCGGGCAACGAAGGAGTGGCTTCGTAAGAAGTATTTCAAGGTCCTGGAGTGGCCTAGCCAGTCTCCAGATCTCAACCCCATAGAAAATCTTTGGAGGGAGTTGAAAGTCCGTGTTGCCCAGCAACAGCCCCAAAACATCACTGCTCTAGAGGAGATCTGCATGGAGGAATAGGCCAAAATACCAGCAACAGTGTGTGAAAACCTTGTGAAGACTCACAGAAAACGTTTGACCTCTGTCATTGTCAACAAAGGGTATATAATTCAATTATTAATCAATTATTTCTGTGTGTTGTTATAATACTATTATTCAACCATGCTGGTCATTTATGAACATTTGAACATCTTGGCCACGTTCTGTTATAATCTCCACCCGGCACAGCCAGAAGAGGACTGGCCACCCCACATATGCTCTCTCTAATTCTCTCTTTCTTTCTCTCTCTCGGAGGACCTGAGCCCTAGGACCGTGCCCCAGGACTACCTGACATGATGACTCCTTGCTGTCCCCAGTCCACCTGACTGTGCTGCTGCTCCAGTTTCAACTGTTCTGCCCTACTATTATTCGACCATGCTGGTCATTTATGAACATTTGAACATCTTGGTCATGTTCTGTTATAATCTCTACCCGGCACAGCCAGAAGAGGACTGGCCACCCCACATAGCCTGGTTCCTCTCTAGGTTTCTTCCTAGGTTTTGGCCTTTCTAGGGAGTTTTTCCTAGCCACCGTGCTTTTACACCTGCATTGTTTGCTGTTTGGGGTTTTAGGCTGGGTTTCTGTACAGCACTTTGAGATATCAGCTGATGTACAAAGGGCTATAAAAATAAATTTGATAACAAAGTATTGAGAAACTTTTGTTATTGACCAAATACTTATTTTCCACCATAATTTGCAAATTAATTAATTAAAAATCCTACAATGTGATTTTCTGGATTTTTTTTCTATAATTTTGTCTGTCGTAGTTGAAGTGTACCTATGATGAAAATTACAGGCCTCTCTCATCGTTTTAAGTGGGAGAACTTGCACAATTGGTGGCTGACTAAATACTTTTTTGCCCCACTGTATATGCAGCAGTTTGGGACACCTGGCTCGTTGCGAACTGTGTGAAGACCATTTCTTCCTGACAAAGACCGTAATGAATTTGCCAGAATTGTACATAATTATGACATAACATTGAAGGTTGTGCAATGTAACAGTAATATTTAGACTTAGGGATGCCACCCGTTAGATAAAATACGGAACGGTTCCGTATTTCACTGAAAGAATAAACGTTTTGTTTTTGAAATGATAGTTTCCGGATTAGACCATATCAATGACCTAATGCTCATATTTCTGTGTGTTGTTATATTATAACTAAGTCTATGATTTGATATTTGATAGAGCAGCCAGACTGAGCGGTGGTAGACAGCAGCAGGCTCGTAAGCATTCATTCAAACAGCACTTTCCGGCATTTGCCAGCAGCTCTTCGCTGTGCTTCAAGTATTGCGCTGTTTATGCCTCTCAACTCCCGAGATTAGGCTGGCAATACTATAGTGCCTATAAGAACATCCGATAGTCAAAGGTATATGAAATACAAATAAGATAGAAATAGTCCTACAAACCCCATAATAACTACAACCTAAAACTTCTTACCTGGGAATATTGAAGACTCATGTTAAAAGGAACTACCAGCTTTCATATGTTCTCATGTTCTGAGCAAGGAACTTAAACGTTAGCTTTTACATAGCACATATTGCACTTGTACTTTCTTCGCCAACACTTTGTTTTTGCATTATTTAAACCAAATTCAACATCTTTCATTTTTTATTTGAGACTAAATAGATGATGTATTATATTAAGTTAAAATAAAGGTGTTCATTCAGTATTGTTGTAATCGTCATTATTACAAATATATATATATTTTTTTAATCGGTTGACCTCTAATACAGACAATGCCTTCATCAAACAACACTGTTTCACCACACATCAATGACATGGCAGGAGAAGTTTTGAAACAATTACTGCTTTGCATACAAGCCAGTGAACTCTATGCATTACAGCTGGATGAGTCTGGCACAGCTCCTGGTATATGTCCGTTACGTTTATGGGGGGTTTATTAAGGAAGACATCCTCTTCTGCAAACCACTGGAAACCAGGACAACAGGAGAGGATATTTTTTACGTACTGGACAGGTTTGTGAGATCAAATGGACTTTGGTGGTCAAGATGTGTTGGTATCAGTTCTGATGGCTCAAAAGCCATGACATGAAGACATTGTGGAGTGGTAACGAGCATACAAGCAGTTGCTCCCGACGCCACTTGGGTACACCGCAGCATCCACCGAGAGGCTCTTGCTGCCAAGGGAATGCCTGACAGCTTGAAAGACGTTTTGGAAACTACAGCGAAAATGGTTAACTTTGTTAAAGCAAGGTCTTGAACTCTCGTGTATTTTCTGCATTATGAAATGATATGAGCAGCGACCATGTAACACTTTTACAACACACAGAAATGGGCTGGTTATCAAGGAGCAAAGTATTGACATGTTTTTTTTAAATTGAGAGACGAGCTTAAAGTTCTTTACGGACCATCATTTTCACTTGTCTGACCGCTTGCATGATGACAAGTTTCTCACACCACTGGTCTACCTGGGTGATGTTTTTTCTCACCTGAATGATCTGAATCTAGGATTACAGGGACTCTCCGCAGCTACATTTACATTTTACATTTAAGTAATTTAGCAGACGCTCTTATCCAGAGCGACTTACAAATTGGTGCGTTCACCTTATGACATCCAGTGGAACAGCCACTTTACAATAGTGCATCTAAATCTTTTAAGGGGGGGGGGGGGGTACATATATTCAATGTGTGGACCAAAATTGAGGCTATGATTAAGAAGTTGGAGCTCTTCTCTATCTGCATTAACAAGGACAACACACAGGTCTTTCCATCATTGTATGAATTTGTGTGCAAATGAACTCAAGCTTACGGACAATGTCAAATGTCATATAGAGCAGCACCTGAGTGAGTTTGGTACGCAATTACGCAGGTACTTTCCCGAAACGGATGACACAAACAACTGGATTCGTTATCCTTTTCATGCCCTGCCTCCAGTCCACTTACCGATATCTGAACAAGAGAGTCTCATCGACATTACAACAAGCAGTTCTGTGAAAATGTAATTTAAATCAGAAGCTACTGCCAGATTTCTGGATTGGGCTGCGCTCAGAGTATCATGCCTTGGAAAATCACGCTGTTAAGACACTGATGCCCTTTGCAACCACATACCTATGTGAGAGTGGATTCTCGGCCCTCACTAGCATGAAAACTAAATACAGGCACAGACTGTGTGTGGAAAATTATTTAAGATGGAGACTCTCTCCAATACAACCCAACATTGCAGAGTTATGTGCATCCTTTCAAGCACACCCTTCTCATTAACCTGTGGTGAGTTACTCACAATTTTCAATGAAAAAAATAAGGTTTTAAATGTAAGATGGTTAAATAAAAAGAGCAAAATTATTGATTATTATTTGTTCCCTGGTCCTATAAGAGCTCTTTGTCAATTCCCACAAGCCAGGTTGTGACAAAAACTCACTCATTTTTATGTTTAATAAATGTATCGTATAGTGTGTGTGTGTGGCAGGCTTACAATGATGGCAAAAAAACAACATTTGAGAGTGCGCTGACCCTGGTGCTAGAGGGGGTACGCAGCTGGAGGTTGAATGTTTGAAGGGGTACGGGACTATAAAAAGTTAGGGAACCACTGCCTTAGACCTATCAATTAGTTAGTGTTCATCTTTACTTGTTACTTCTGTGAACTTTCATTATTCTCCCTCACGAGGGAGAGAAATGAGAAAATATCTTAAAGATGTGGGTTTTGGTAACGGAATTTCATGTTTCTTAAAACTTACAGAAGGCAGAAACATTTCTCCAAAAACAAATTCTTGATATTAATTGGCAGGGGTCTATTTACATCAACATTGTGTTTTGCCTTATTTGGAAAACTTTTAAAGACTTAGTCCTGGTAGTTGTTTACCAAGACTCATTTTCCATCTATTTGACCAGAAATCTAAGCATTTGCTTACTCCACATTTTGAGGATGGAAAATGGTTCTGAACTCATGGATACCATTTGTATGTCTCTGCGTGAAGTTTGAAAGAAGTTGCTAACCAGCGCTAGCGCCATTGCTAACTTGCGCTAGCACAAAGTCTATGAGTATCTGTGAAAATGCTACCAGACACCAATATACTTCCAGTCATTGTGCTAATGCTCAATAGCATTGGCTTACAAAACTACTTCTAATTTCATACTGGACACAAACATAGAAATGGTTCTGACTCTAGGGAAGTACAATTAGGGCCCCATTGCCAAAATCCCAAAGTGTCCTTTTTATGTCCAGAGAAGTTTCTGAAATCCATCTTCAAGCTAACACTTAAGGCGTCCACATGCTTCCCAGCCGAAACAGTTTGGAAGTTTGTGCATATAGCATGAAAACATTTTGTGTCGTTCTCATTCGTTTAAAAAAAAACTTCGGTAAGGGTTTTTCCGGGGTTGTTCAGGCACAAAACATTTGAGGCAAGCCGGAGTCGGTATCCGAAGTCTACACCCCTTCGTCAGTGATTGGTCAGCAGTAAGGATTTTTCAGTAAAGTCTTTGTCATTCAACGAGAGACGACTCGTTTTCATGCACGTTTTTTCATTGAGAAATACTGCACCAATCAAACATCTTAGATGTAAAATTGCATGACTAAGCTCTCCTCAGCAAAAACGTTATAATTAGTGACAGATTTCTTGAATTAGATTATTTCTGACTATTTTGAGGAAGTGGATACTGTCTACAGCGTCTCAAAATGAACAAACAGTGCAATTGACACGTAAAAAATATATATATATAGTTTTTCAACAAAAGGTCTTTTAAGAAAGTATCCAAGCACACTCGTTTGGTTCGCCTAGCCGCCTTCGGCTAGCTGAACTGAAGCATGCTGATGTCTTTAAACAATCACAGCTTATCTTGGTTTCTTACACGTTCCTTATGATTGGGTTTTTCCACTGCTCCTCACATTCATTATTCAAATATCTGGCATGCCGCCTTTGGCCTCTAGGCCACTTCACGTCTCACTCAGCTGCGAACTTACTTTGGCCCCAGCCTCTCCATTCTTGTGGCATCCCAGTTAGGCTACATTGACGGGACAGCCGATCCAGACACACCTTTGGAACCTATACGCCGGAGGTCGAACTGGTCCTGTTTAGATGCCTTTGTTGATTAAGGAAACCCTATTTAGGCTCATGTAACCTGGAGACAACCTCGGGGCACACTATTCTGATAGCAGATAAGAGTGAGGCATCTAGTCTGGTCAGTTAACTTATTGTGAGTTTTTTTCATAGCTGGCATATGCAGTGCATTCGGAAAGTATTACGACCCCTTGACTTTGTCCACATTTTGTTACATTACAGCCTTATTCTAAAATGCTTTTTTTTATTTTTTATTGTCATCAATCTACACACAATACCCCATAATGACAAAGAAAAGTTATTGTGCAAATGCATAAAAAATTGTTTTATTTACATAAGTATTCAGAGCCTTTGCTCAGGACTTTGTTGAAGCACCTTTAGCAGCGATTACAGCCTCGCGTCGTCTTGGGTATGACGCTACAAGCTTGGCACACCTGTATTTGGGGAGTTTCTCCCATTCCTCTCTGCAGATCCTCTCATGCTCTGTCAGGTTGGATGGTGAGTGTCGCTGCACAGCTATTTTCAATTCTCTCCAGAGATGTTCAATCGGGTTCAAGCCCGGGTTCTGGCTGGGCCACTCAAGGATATTCAGAGACTTGCCCCAAAGCCACTCCCGCATTGTCTTGGCTGTGTGCTTAAGGTCGTTGTCCTGTTGGAAGGTGAACCTTCACCCCAGTCTGAGGTCCTGAGCAGGTTTTCATCAAGGATCTCTATACTTTGCCCCGTTTATCTTTCTCTCAATCCTGACTAGTCTCCCAGTCTCTGTCGCTGAAAAACATCCCCACAGCACGATGCTGCCACCACCATAGGTATGGTGCCAGGTTTCCTCCAGATGTGACGCTTGGCATTTAGTCCAGAGTTCAATCTTGGTTTCATCAGACCAGAGAATCTTGTTTCTCATGGTCTGAGTCCTTTAGGTGCCTTTTGGCAAACTCCAAGCAGGCTGTCATGTGCCTTTTACTGAGGAATAGCTTCCATCTGGCCACTCTAACATAAAGGCCTAATTGGTGGTGTGCTGCAGAGATGGTTATCCTTCTTGAAGGTTCTCCCATCTCTACAGAGAAACTCTTGAGCTCTGTCAAAGTGACCATCAGGTCCTTGGTCAGCTCTAGGAAGAGTCTTGGTTGTTCCAAACTTCTTCCATTTAAGAATTATGGAAGCCACTGTGTTCTTGGGGACCTTCAATGCTGCAGAAATGTTTTGGTACCCTTCCCCAGATTTGTGTCTTGACACAATCCTGTCTTCGAGTGCTTCGATCCCATGGCTTGGTTTTTTGCTCTGACATGCACTGTCAACTGTGGGACCTTATATAGACAGGTGTGTGCCTTTCCAAACCATGTCCAATCAATTGAATTTACCACAGGTGGACTCCAATCAAGTTGTAGAAACATCAAGTATGATCAATGGAAACAAGATACACCTGAGCTCAATTTTGAGTCTCATAGCAAAGGGTCTGAATACTTATGTAAATAAGGCATCTGTTTTTAATTTTGTATAAATTAGAAAAAAAATGTTTTTAAACTGTTTTTGCTTTGTCATTATTGGGTAGTGTGTGTAGATTGATAAGGAAAAACATTTATTGAATTAATTTTAGAATAAGGGTGTAACATAACAAAATGTGGAAAGGGGGAAGAGGTCTGAATACTATCCAAATGCACTGTAATTACAATGCTAGTAATAAGAAATAGCAAATAGCTCCCATATACACTCAGTGTCCAGTTTATTAGGTATACCATCCCGTTCACAAAAATGGTTTGCTCCTACAGACTGAGTCACGTGGCAGTGGTTTGCTATATAAAGCAGCCATACAGGCATCCAGTTACTTTTCAATTGGCTGTTAGAATGGGCAAAAAGAGGCTGGTGGCAGTGGTGTAACTGTGTGTGGAATGTTTTCCTGGCACACGTTAAGTTCCTTGATACCAATTGAGCAATGTTTCCATGCCCCAGAGAATTCAGGCTGTTCTGGAGGCAAAGGGGGGTCTAACCCAGTACTAGATGGGTTGACCTAATAAACTGGCCATTGAGTGTAATTGGCCTATAGCGATAGATATATATCTATCTATAACCCTAAACTGTGCAACCCCCAGTTCACTACATTTAGGTAGTGACGTCATGCAGAATGCAAAGGGGAAGTTAAACCACACACTTCCATATATGGACAGTGTCAAAGAGACTGCACCAACATCTCGTCCTCTTGTGTTTTGTAGCTGAGAGAGCAAAAGAGACATTTCCTCTTTCACCTACTTCCGTACAACCAGCCACAAAATATATGCACTTCACAGGCATGTGCACTCCACTAACCAATACATGGGGATGGTAGTCTCATTCTAGACTCATGATGTATTGCAGGGGTCTGAGTGGATATAATGACAAAAGGACTGTGCAAGAGACATTCAGCGTAGATCACACAAAGCTTCAAAGAGGATCGCTAACTGCAGAGAGAAATGAAACTTGTTTGAACTTGTGCATACCGTGCTGCTGGTAAAGTAACAGCAAACACAGAGAGAGGGAGGGATAGGCCTTCTGAGACAGACACAGTCTCTACAAAATAAAAAAAAGTCTGTATTAAAAGGCTTGCCATTAGATTTCTCTGACTTCCTACTTGAAGCAACAGTCATTCCCCTAATTTAATTTCTTTGAAGGTGTGGCGTAAAGGCATCCAAAACATGTTAATCTATTCTAATCTTTATTTGTCAATTGAAACCAATAGAAGGCAAGCTTCCTTTGAGGTAGGGGGCAACAGAAGTAACATGAGGACTGCCTCAATGCCCCAGGCATGCATTCTCCTCACGTGACCCCATAAGCCCAAGGAGAGAAGTGATCAACAGAGCTGCATCTCCATTTAGAGAACTCTCTGTATTCTCTACAACTGAGCCCTAGAGTCAAAACTAAATAGGGTAGGCTGTGGTTTCCCTTCTACACCAGTTTATAAAAATACTGAACAAAAATATGAACGCAACATGTAAAGTGTTGGTCCCATGTTTCTTGAGCTGAAATAACATCCCAGAAATGTTCCTTACGCACAAAATGCGTATATCCACCTGACAGGTGTGGCATATCAAGAAGCTGCTTAAACGGCATTATCAATAAAAGGCCACTCTAAAATGTGCAGTTTTGTCAAACACAACAATGCCACAGATGTCTCAAGTTGAGAGCTGACTGCAGGAATGTCCACCAGAGATGTTGCCGGAGAATTTAATGTTAATTTCTCTACCATAAGCCGCCTCTAAGATCGTTTTAGAGAATTTGGCAGTACGTACAACCGACCTCATAACCGCAGACCACGTGTAACCACACCAGCCCAGGAGTCTGGATCGCTGCATCCGGCTTCTTCGCCTGCAGGATCGTATGAGACCAGCCACCCGGACAACCAAGGAAGGTGTGGGTTTGCACAACCAAATCATGTTCTGCACAAACAAACTGTCTCAGGAAAGCTCATCTGGGTGCTCGTACTGGGTGCTCGTACTCGTACTGCTCGTCGTACTCTCCAAGGTCTTAAGCTGACTGCAGATTGGCATTGTAACCGACTCCAGTGGGGTAATTCTCACCTTTGATGGCCACTGGCATGCTGGAGAAGTGTGCTCTTCACAAATTAATTCCGGTTTCAGATGTACCGGGCAGATGGCAGACAACGTGTATAGCGTTGTGTGGGCGAGGGGTTTGCTGATGTCAACAGAGTAACCAATGGCTGCGGTGGGGTTATGGTATGGGCAGGCATAAGCTATGGACAATGAACACAATTGCATTTTATCGATGGCAATTTGAATGAACACATATAACGTGACGAGATCCTGAGTCCCATTATCGTACCATTCATCCGCCGCCATCACCTCATGTTTCAGCATGATAATCTACAGCCCCATGTCACAAAGATCGGTACACAATTCTTGGAAGCTGAAAATGTCCCAGTTCTTCCATGGCCTGCATATTCTCCAGATATGTCACCCATTGAGCATGTTTGGGATGCTCTGGATGTATGTGTACGACAGCCTGTTCCAGTTCCCGCCAATATCCAGCAACTTCGCACAGCCATTGAAGAGGAGTGAGACAAGATTCCACAAGCCACAATCAACAGCCTGATGAACTCTATGCGAAGGGGATGTGTCGTGCTGCATGAGGCAAATGGTGGTCACACCAGACACTGACTGGTTTACTGATCCACTCCCATACTTTTTTTTAAGGTATCAGTGACTAACAGATGCATATCTGTATCCCAGTCATGTGAAATCCATAGATTAGGGCCTAATAAATGTATTTCAATTGACTGATTTCCTTATACGAACTGTAACTCAGTAAAATCTTCGAAATTGTTGCACGTTGTGTTTATATTTTTGTTCAGTGTATGTTTTGAGATTAGACGTTCACCTTCCTTCCCTGGGTGACTTGCTCTTTCACTTCCTTATGGTTCAATATAGACATGTAGAACCTTCAGTCAAGAATTTTGGCGAGTACTGCAATGAATATCTAAATATAATATTGGTGGCAGTGTGTTAGCTTAAAATATTGTTTATGTGGCATTCTATTGAGCTGAATGTTGCTAGCTCAAGTTACACTGACCAATTTATAGGCTATTGACATAACGGGAGCAATCATAACATCTAAAATGACTGAGTTTCACTGACAAACTTACCAACATATACGGTTGGTTGGCTGCCAGATTGACCGACAAACAAACAAACAAAATTGCAACTCATAAACAGACAAGCAAAAATTGCAAATGAGTGGCAGTGGGGTTGTCACATCTCCCTGGCGACAGCTGAAGTGTGTGTGTGTTAGGGGAGGGGGAGAGGAGGGGGACATGGGCTGTGGACCAGGCTCTGACACCTGGTCCACCGTTCTTTTTATATTTAACTAGGCAAGTCAGTTAAGAACAAAATCTTATTTTGGGATACAGCCCTGGATCGAACCAGGGTGTGTACTGACGCCTACTAGCACTGCGATGCAGTGCCTTAGACCACTGCGCCACTTGGGAGCCGGAGTTCTGTTTGTCTCTTCGTCTTCCTATCCAGTGAGAGATGGGTGTTATCAAGCCTAGTCAACAACTGGTAACAGACCCACAGAGGGGCAGTCCAGGCCAACTGGTGTTGGGAGGGAGGGACCTTGACAAATTCATTGCAATGGTCAGAGAATTGGATATTCGGGGCAGCAGGGTAGCCTAGTGGCTAGAGCGTTGGACTAGTAATCGAAAGGTTTCATGTTCAAATCCCAGAGCTGACAAGGTAAAAATCGATCGTTCTGCCCGTGAACAGGCAGTTAACCCACTGTTCCTAGGCCGTAATTGAAAATAAGAATTTGTTCTTTAACTGACTTGCCTAGTTAAATAAAAGGTAAATATAGAAATATGCTGAAATGGATGTAATGAACTGCAGTGAGTGGTAACCCTATCTGTTGGTAAATACATTAGAAACCTTTTTTACAGCATTTATTTTCTATTTTTTTGCCCATGGAAGAAATGGTCAGAATGTGACTTTTTGGAAGATATGTGTTCAAAGTTGACCTATTTTGCATATGAGAGATCCATGTCTTCATCACTGGAGAAGAAACACTGATGACATTGATATCATTTAAAAGCTTACCAACAGGGTATGCAAAATGGGTCAACTTCGAGCATTTTTATCTCTTTAATGGTTTTGCCATTCAGGTCCAAAAAGTAACTTTCTGAGCACTTTGGAGTTGTGGCTGAACAAAGACATGAATATTATACATCTAGTTGTTTTTTCTATGCATAGTGAAGACTGAACAGCAGCTTCGGGTAAGGTTAAGGGGGAGGTGTGTGTGTCTCTTTGTTAACAACAGCTGGTGCGCAATCTCTAATGTTAAGGAAGACTAAAGGTTTTGCTTGCCTGTTTTAGAATACCTCGTGATAAGCTGCAAACCATACTATTTATTAAGAGAGTTTATCTATATTTTTCATAGCCATCCATTTACCACCTCAAACCAATGCTGCCACTAAGACCACATCAACGAGCTATATAGGCCCATAAGCAAACAAGAAAATGCACATCCAGAGGCGGCGCTCCTAGTGGCCGGTGATTTTAATGCAGGGAAACTGAACTCCATCTTACCTCATTTTTACCAGCATGTCACCTGTGCAACTAGAGTTGAAATAACTCTAGATCATCTTTACTTTACACACAGAAATGCATACAAATCTCTCCCTCGACCTCCATTTGGCAAAGCTGACCTTAACGCTATCCTCCTGATTCCTGCTTACAAGAAAAACTCAAAATAGGAAGCACCAGTGACGTGCTCAATACGTAAGTGGTACGATGAAGCGGATGCTAAGCTACTAGACTGTTTCGCAAGCGCAGACAGGAGTATGTTCCGGGATTCATCCGATATTTGAAGAATTTACCACATCAGTCACCGGCGTCATTATTAAAATGCATCAACGACGTCATCCCCACAGTGACCATACGTACATATCCCAACCAGAAGCCATGGATAACAGGCACCATCCTCACGGAGCTAAAGGTTAGAGCTTCCGCTTTCAAGGAGCGGGACACTAATCCGGACGCGTATCAGAAATCCCGCTACGACTAAGGTCAAATCCTACCACACCGCCTCTGACGTGCGTCAGATGTGGCAGGGATGGCAAACTATCATAGATTATAAAGGGAAACCCAGCAGAGAGCTGCCCAATGACGCATGCTTACCAGACAATCTAAATTTATTCTATGCTCATTGAGGCAAGCAAGACAACCATGTATGAGAGCACCAGCTGTTCCAGACAACAGTGCGATCTCGCTCTCCATAGCTGATGTGAGTAAGACCTTTAAACTAGGGCGGAATACCGGTATTGATGCACGGACTGGTTTGGGTTTTTAAATTGGCCTTATATAACGGTATTTTAATTTTTGGTTTGTTAAATGTGAGATACCGTATGTAACATCCAATTTTACAGTTTACTCCACTACTTGAGTCATCTCTCTCCACGCCGCTTTCCACGCAGACCTAGCCCCAAACCCTGCCCTTCCTCGACCATGAGACATTTGTGTTCAGTCTGCATGGTCAATGCAGCACATGCAACAATGTTGATGACAACGATGCTGTTTTCACTTTGCTTCTTAATATAAATCCACTAGCATTCTAAAATTACACTATTAGTTTTTTTCTACATTCTACATCGTGTCAGCAGCTAATGCTAATTGCTAGTTAGCTAGCTAGCTAATAAATGTACTGAGTCAGAGCAAACGTAACTAGCTATACTGCCTGATAACACCAGTGATATTGCAGACTAGAGGTCGACCGATTATGATTTTTCAACGCCGATACCGATACCGATTATTGGAGGACCAAAAAGGCCAATAACGATTAAATCGGCCGATTTTTTTGAAATATTTTTTTAATGTATTTGTAATAATGACAATTACAACAATACTGAATAAACACTTATTTTAACTTAATATAATACATCAATAAAATCAATTTAGCCTCAAGTAAATAATGAAACATGTTCGATTTGGTTTAAATAATGCAAAAACAAAGTGTTGGAGAAGAAAGTAAAAGTGCTATATGTGCTATGTAAGAAAGCTAACGTTTCAGTTCCTTGCTCAGAACATGAGAACATATGAAAGCTGGTGGTTCCTTTTAACATGAGCCTTCAATATTCCCAGGTAAGAAGTTTTAGGTTGTAGTTATTATAGGAATTATAGGACTATTCCTCTCTATACCATTTGTATTTAATTCACCGTTGACTATTGGATGTTCTTATAGTCACTTTAGTATTGCCAGTGTAACAGTATAGCTTCCGTCCCTCTCCTCGCTCCTCCCTGGGCTCGAACCAGCAACACAACGACAACAGCCACCACGTCGAAGCTGCGTTACCCATGCAGAGCAAGGGAAACAACCACCCCAAAGCTCAGAGCGAGTAGCGCGCGCTAACTAGCCAGCCATTTCACTTCGGTTACACCAGCCACATCTCGGGAGTTGATAGGCTTGAAGTCATAAACAGCGCAAAGCTTGACGCAGTCTCCTTGTGAAGTGCAACGAGAGAGAGGCAGGTCGTTATTGCGTTGGACTCGTTAACTGTAAGGTTGCAAGATTGGATCCCCCGAGCTGACACGGTGAAAATCTGTTGTTCTGCCCCTGAACGAGGCAGTTAACCCACCGTTTCTAGGCCGTCATTGACAATAAGAATGTGTTCCTAACTGACTTTCCAATTTAAATAAAGATTCAATAAAGGTCTGTAATCTGCAAATCGGCACCCAAAAATACAGATTTCCGATTGTTATGAAAACTTGAAAATCAGCCCTAATTAAATCGGCCATTCCGATTAATAGGTCGACCTCTACTGCAGACCTAAATCAACATGCTGTTTGTGCAACAGTATCTTCAAAATCAAAGAGGAATACGCAAAGCATGAATATGTTAGCTACATGAAGTAGCTAAGACAAAAAAATGTAATGTAGCCAAAGATTATAGTGCCCCCTAGGAAACATTCCTACCCTGTCACAATAACTCCTCTCTGGCAGTTCCATTCATTGTCATGTCAAACAACACTAAGTGCCCACAATTATATTCTAACTATTTCCATGATTTCTACAGTCCACCCAAGAGTTTGGCTCTAAATCACAATACATATATATCTTTTTTAAGTCCTAAATTGTTTGCCCATATCGTGCATGGCAGTGTGGAAATGATCTCAAATGAGCACAGGAAATGCAGAAATTGATAAATTATTTTTGGTTGAAGTTGAATTGAACAGTATAAAACAATCAGAATGTAGAAAGACCCATCGAAATCACAGAATGTATGTGTTGCCACCCTAGGGTCACGTACTACTCATAGAAAATGTATAACTTTTATTATTCAAAAACATAAATACAGTCATACTGTCATTTTATTTTTAAATACCGTGATAAAATATTTTGGCCATGTCGCCCAGCCCTACTTTAAAACAGGTTAAGATTGCCAGATTACTAGGATGCATACTCAGAGCAAGCACTGACCAGCTGGCAAGACCCTTCACTGACATTTTCAACCTCTCCCTGACCCCGTCTGTAACACCTACATGTTTCAAGCAGACCACCATAGTACCGGTGTCCAAAAACGCCAAGGTAATCTGTCTAAATGACTATCACTCACATCTGTAGCCATGTAATGCTTTGAAAGGCTGGTCATTGCTCACAACAACACTATCAAAGACCCACTCTAATTCGCATACCGGCCCAACAGATAAAAAATTATGCAATCTCTATTGCGCTCCACACTGCCCACTTCCACCTGGACAAGAGGAACACCTACGTGAGAATGCTGTTAATTGACTATAGCTCCGCGTTCAAAACCAGAATGCCCTCCAAGCTCAGGACCCTGGGACAGAACACCTCCTCTGCAACTGGATCATGAACTTCCTGACGGGCCGCCCCAGGTGGTGAGGGTAGGCAACAACACATTCGCCAACGCTGATCCTCAACACGGGGGCCCCTCAGGGGTGCGTGCTCAGTCCCCTCCTGTACTACCTGTTCACTCATGACTGCATGACCAGGCACGACTCCAACACCATCATTAAGTTTGCAGATGACACAACAGTGGTAGGCCTCTATAGGGAGGAGGTCAGTGACCTGGTAGCATGGTGCCAAGACAACAACCTCTCACTCAACGTCAGAAAGACAGGAGATGATCGTGGACTACAGGAAATGGAGGGCTGGGCACACCCCAATCCTCATTGAAGGGGCTGTAGTGGAGCGGATCAAGAGCTTCAAGTTCCTCAGTGTCCACATCACTAAGAAATTATCATGGTCCACACACACTTCCCCTCAAAAGGCTGAAAAGATTTGGCATCCAACCACAAAGCGCTACAGAGAGTAGTGCGTACAGCCCAGTACATCACTCGGGCTGAGCTCCCTACCATCCAGGACCTATATTTTATTTAACTAGGCAAGATAGTTTAAAAAAAATGTAAATAAGAATTTGTTCTTATTTTTTTAAATTGGACCTTTATTTAACCAGGCAAGTCAGTTAAGAACAAATTCTTATTTTCAGTGACGGCCTAGGAACAGTGGGTTAACTGCCTGTTCAGGGGCAGAACGACCTTGTCAGCTCGGGGGTTTGAACTCGCAACCTTCCGGTTACTAGTCCAACGCTCTAACCACTAGGCTACCCTGCCAAACCCTAACCCAAATGACACTGGGCCAATTGTGCGCCGCCCTATGGGACTCCCAATCATGGCTGGTTGTGATACAGCCTGGAATCGAACCAGGGTCTGTAGTGATGCCTCTAGCACTGATATGCAGTGCTTTAGACCGCTGCGTCACTCAGGAGCTCTCTACCAGGTGGTGTCAGAAGAAGGCTCTAAGAATTGTCAAAGACTCCAGCTACCCAAGTCATAGACTGTTCTCTATACTACTGCACGGCAAGCGGTACCATTCTAAGTCTGGAACCAACAAGACCCTGAACAGCTTCTACCCCCAAGCCATAAGACTGTTAAACGGTTAACCAGACTATTTATATTTATCCTTTTTTTAATCAAAATTGGTGCTGTCAAAAAGTGACTGAATTGAAGTGTGGGGAATTCCATTGGGAACAGGTTGGTATGGGCTAGCCTACTTCAAATTGACCCTAGGCTAATGTATACAGCTTAACCTTTTCCCCGGGTTCAATTGAGAGAGAACCAGCTATAAGACAAGAGTACATACAGCTAGGCCTACTTATTGTCACAATAATTAGGTTAGGCCTATTTCCCAATAAGGATATCCAATATTCTAACCAAGCAGTGTTCCTCGTTTAACTAATAACATCAACCACTGACAAATTAATAAATCTAACCTCCATGTTTAAAAATAAAAAATGTAGACAAATATTTTACAAAAACGAAAAGTGCAGATGCTTGTTCAATAGGCTTAAACTGATTTAAAACTCCCTATGATAGAAGAACCTACTGAGAGCCGTGGAAGAAAAGTACAAAAATAGGTGAGACACATTTTATTCTAAGTCAAATACAATAGCCACAATTCTCACTGCATCCTCAGCATCCAGTCAATTCACTCAACATCCTGTTTTTCTTCCTGTGCTCATTGGACATCACGTCATTCCTGTACAAAATAGTCTAAACATTATGCAAAACAACCCTCATAACACTTATACACAGCGAAGCAGGACGTGACACGATTTCTACACATTTTGGATGAGCTCTAAATTGTTAGGAAATGTTCATTATTCTATCAGATAAACAATGTATGGTATTTTGTAGTGGATTTTGTTTACTAACCACTGATTAAGAGCCTCTTAGTGGAGTGACAACATCAAATTGGACGGCACACCATCATCATTCTTAAATCGCAGGTTGACAGTTGGTTCATTTCCCCAAAATGAACAGCAGTGTGAGGTTGTAACTAGGGAACCCATCCAAAGTTCAGATGTGGAAGCAGTGTGTACCTGGTCAGCTGTTCTCCTACTCTTGTCAAAACTCATACCAGAAGGCAATTGAAAGGAAGCAACTCTAGGTAGTAGAATCTAAAACCATGACCACGGGGCAAATTCTTCTCCCCTCTGTCATGACTCTTCAGAAGCATGCAGCCAGACAGACACAGGAAGACAACCAACAACACTAAAGCGCCACAATCAGGTGTGCAAAAGGGCAAACAACACTGAACTACACCACATTGTAACCATCTTCTGATATTTTATAGCAGAAAGAGACTTGATTGTTGTCTGTGTCCCATGTCATACACATTTTACCTTGGCAGATGAGAAAGGAGATTTGCATGCCATAACTTAAACTGAGACTAAGAGACAATGGCCTGTCTGAAACTGAACATATTACTTCACTTGCCAACCCGATTAAATACATTGTGGCATCCATTTGACAGGAAATCGTATTTGAAATGGTTATTCCTGCAAAATCAAAACACCACTACATTGGAATAACCGCACCATGATCACATCACGCAAAGACTTGCATGACTCACGCAAGGACTCAGGAGATAGCTTGATGGTTTATTTTAAAACCAATGACCCAACAGTAATTACATTTTACACTGTAGTTGATCATGTTGCCTTCATAGAGAGAAGACACGGCGTGTAAAACTGTCATAACTAGCTAGTTTGGTTAACCTAATCGCATGCTTACGTTTGAGCTCAGTGCTAGCTTCAAAAACCAACACATCAACTATTTTACTGATCAACATTGGGTAGCTAGAAGCTAGCCAAACCATACAAATATATATATCAGCTATTACTTGCTAGCTAGCACGTACGCAAACAAGTAATAGCTGATAGATAGATCTATTAGCCGTGTTAATATAAGTATTCTGCCTGAATGATGTATGGCTTGGCTAGCTACCCACCTTTGATCAGTAAGTGACTTACCTGGGACACTGCAATCCGCGCAAACCTCACTATTCCTTAATCGTTTAGACATCCTTTGCAGAGGGAAAAAAAAGGCCTTCCAAAAAAAAGTCAAGGGAATTGATGTGCTTCTTTTCTCATTTGATAACCGGGAAGAATTTATCTAAGCGAATTACGTATGACCAGTTGTTTAAAAAAAACAGTTGATTGGCGAGGAGCAAAATAGCTTCCTCTTCAATCTTAGTTTCTTGCCCCAACCAAGCTACCGCTAGCTAGCTTGCGCACAACAAACAGCTGCGATTGTCAGGAAGGAAACTCTTGCCGCAAGTGGTCTGTAGCCGGATTGTGTGTCTTGTTTTACTATATATATACACACACACTGCTAACCTTATACCCAACCTTATACCCAACCCTAACCTCGATTGAAGACCCAAAAGCAAATGTTGTTTTCATGAATTTTTACGATATAGCCAATTTTGTTGGCTGTGGTAACTAGTTAAAACCATGTAGCAAGTGGTTACGAATTATCCGTGGACAGCAGTAACACTACATAAAACATACTTTGTACATTGTGGTCAATCGGCAGTCGCCCAATGTTAAACGACTAGTCAACTACTGACATTCGTTTAATTTAAAATAAATTGATGTAAACCGGTAGAGTGTGCCAAAGATTTGCGCAAACTAGTACCAAAGATGATGGATAAATTAAGATAGTTCACTCAGGCAGTTAACCATTGACAAAAATGGTCAATTCCGGGCTACTTAACTCGGCGTGTCCATATACACCAATGTAATAGCAACTGGGTCTAGTCTACTTAGTTCATTGACTTGCATCGAACCAGGAAAAGAAAAACAGCGAGTGGGGTGTCTCGCTTCCTCTTCCCTCTCTGCCAGTACTAGCTGTGGTACAAGTAGTCGGAAGAGGAAGCGAGACATCTTACTCCCTCATTTGTTTCAGTGGAAGTCAATGAACTAAATAGACCAGTCCCAGCTGCTATCACATTGGTGTCTTTGGGAGAGCCACCCCTTTTAAGTACGCCGGCATTTATATTTTGTTCAATGGTAAACGGCCGGAGTAAACTATTTTCATTTATCCACCATCTTTGCTATTAGCTAGTTGTTCAGTGGTCATGGCTTGAAGGCTTCCAACTTTTGTCAAATTCATTTCAGATTTGACGTTATGTAGCAGGTTAGGATAATTAGGTGAAGGTTGGGAAAAAAAGTTGGGGTTTGCTATACTGAACAAAAAAATATAAACGCAACATGCAAAGTGTTTGTCACATGTTTCATGAGCTGAAATAAAACATCCCAGTAACTTTCCATATGAACAAAAAACATATTTCTCAGAAATGTGCACACATTTGTTTACATCCCTGTTTGTGAGTATTTCTCCTTTGCCAAGATAATCCATCCACTGGACAGGTGTGGCATATCAAGAAACTGATTACAGCATGATCATTACACACATGCACCTTTTGTTGGGGACAGTAAAAATATATATATATAAAAAATAATAATTAAAGTGCAGTTTTGTCACAGAACACAATGCCACACATCTCAACAAGTTCAGGGAGCATGCCATTGGCATTCTGACTTCAGGAATGTCCATCCGAGCTGTTGCCAGATAATTGAATGTTTTAATTTCTCTACCATAAGCCAACATTGTTTTAGAGAATATGGCAGTACATCCAACTGGCCTTACAACCGAAGACCACTTGTAACCACACCAGCCAAGGAAATACACATCCAGTTTCTTCACCTCCTGGATAGTCTGAGACCAGCCACTCAGACAGTGATGAAAGTATTTGTCTGTAGTAAGCTGTGCTCTGGACACCATATGTAAACTGATTGCCCCCCATCTATCTTCAGAGCTCGTGCTGCTAGGCGACCTAAACTGGAACATGCTTAACACCCCAGCCATCCTACAATCTAAGCTTGATGCCCTCAATCTCACACAAATTATCAATGAACCTACCAGGTACCTCCCCAAAGCCTTAAACACGGGCACCCTCATAGATATCATCCTAAACAACTTGCCCTCTAAATACACCTCTGCTGTCTTCAACCAAGATCTCAGCGATCACTGTCTCATTGCCTGCATCCGTAATGGGTCAGCGGTCAAACGACCTCCACTCATCACTGTCAAACGCTCCCTGAAACACTTCAGCGAGCAGGCCTTTCTAATCGACCTGGCCGGGGTATCCTGGAAGGATATTGATCTCATCCCGTCAGTAGAGGATGCCTGGATATTTTTTTTAAATGCCTTCCTAACCATCTTAAATAAGCATGCCCCATTCAAGAAATTTAGAACCAGGAACAGATATAGCCCTTGGTTCTCCCCAGACCTGACTGCCCTTAACCAACACAAAAACATCCTATGGCGTTCTGCATTAGTATCGAACAGCCCCCGTGATATGCATCTGTTCAGGGAAGCTAGAAACCATTATACACAGGCAGTTAGAAAAGCCAAGCCTTTTTCAAGCAGAAATTTGCTTCCTGCAACACTAACTCAAAAAAGTTCTGGGACACTGTAAAGTCCATGGAGAATAAGAACACCTCCTCCCAGCTGCCCACTGCATTGAAGATAGGAAACACTGTCACCACTGATAAATCCACCATAATTGAGAATGTCAATAAGCATTTTTCTACGGCTGGTCATGCTTTCAACCTGGCTACTCCTACCCCGGTCAACAGCACTGCACCCCCCACAGCAACTCGCCCAAGCCTTCCCCATTTCTCCTTCTCCCAAATCCAGTCAGCTGATGTTCTGAAAGAGCTGCAAAATCTGGACCCCTACAAATCAGCCGGGCTAGACAATCTGGACCCTTTCTTTCTAAAATTATCTGCCGAAATTGTTGCCACCCCTATTACTAGCCTGTTCAACCTCTCTTTCGTGTCGTCTGAGATTCCCAAAGATTGGAAAGCAGCTGCGGTCATCCCCCTCTTCAAAGGGGGGGACACTCTTGACCCAAACTGCTACAGACCTATATCTATCCTACCCTGCCTTTCTAAGGTCTTTCGAAAGCCAAGTCAACAAACAGATTACCGACCATTTCGAATCTCACCATACCTTCTCTGCTATGCAATCTGGCTTCAGAGCTGGTCATGGGTGCACCTCAGCCACGCTCAAGGTCCTAAACGATATCTTAACCGCCATCGATAAGAAACATTACTGTGCAGCCGTATTCATTGATCTGGCCAAGGCTTTCAACTCTGTCAATCACCACATCCTCATCGGCAGACTCGACAGCCTTGCTTTCTCAAATGATTGCCTCGCCTGGTTCACCAACTACTTCTCTGATAGAGTTCAGTGTGTCAAATCGGAGGGTCTGCTGTCCGGACCTCTGGCAGTCTCTATGGGGGTGCCACAGGGTTCAATTATTGGAACGACTCTCTTCTCTGTATACATCAATGATGTCGCTCTTGCTGCTGGTGAGTCTCTGATCCACCTTTACGCAGACGACACCATTCTGTATACTTCTGGCCCTTCTTTGGACACTGTGTTAACAACCCTCCAGGCAAGCTTCAATGCCATACAACTCTCCTTCCATGGCCTCCAATTGCTCTTAAATACAAGTAAAACTAAATGCATGCTCTTCAACCGATCGCTGCCTGCACCTGCCCGCCTGTCCAACATCACTACTCTGGACGGCTCTGACTTAGAATACGTGGACAACTACAAATACTTAGGTGTCTGGTTAGACTGTAAACTCTCCTTCCAGACCCATATCAAACATCTCCAATCCAAAGTTAAATCTAGAATTGGCTTCCTATTTCGCAACAAGGCATCCTTCACTCATGCTGACAAACATACCCTTGTAAAACTGACCATCCTACCAATCCTCGACTTCGGCGATGTCATTTACAAAATAGCCTCCAATACCCTACTCAACAAATTGGATGCAGTCTATCACAGTGCCATCCGCTTTGTCGCCAAAGCTCCATATACTACCCACCATTGCGACCTGTACGCTCTCGTTAGCTGGCCCTCGCTTCATACTCATCGCCAAACCCACTGGCTCCATGTCATCTACAAGACCCTGCTAGGTAAAGTACCCCCTTATCTCAGCTCGCTGGTCACCATAGCATCTCCCACCTGTAGCACACGCTCCAGCAGGTATATCTCTCTAGTCACCCCCAAAACCAATTCTTTCTTTGGCCGCCTCTCCTTCCAGTTCTCTGCTGCCAATGACTGGAACGAACTACAAAAATCTCTGAAACTGGAAACACTTATCTCCCTCACTAGCTTTAAGCACCAACTGTCAGAGCAGCTCACAGATTACTGCACCTGTACATAGCCCACCTATAATTTAGCCCAAACAACTACCTCTTTCCCTACTGTATTTATTTTATTTATTTTGCTCCTTTGCACCCCATTATTTTTATTTCTACTTTGCACATTCTTCCACTGCAAATCTACCATTCCAGTGTTTTACTTGCTATATTGTATTTACTTTGCCACCATGGCCTTTTTTTGCCTTTACCTCCCTTATCTCACCTCATTTACTCACATCGTATATAGAGTTGTTTATATTGTATTATTGACTGTATTTTAGTTTTACTCCATGTGTAACTCTGTGTCGTTGTATGTGTCGAACTGCTTTGCTTTATCTTGGCCAGGTCGCAATTGTAAATGAGAACTTGTTCTCAACTTGCCTACCTGGTTAAATAAAGGCGAAATAAATAAAATAAAAAGTAAAGACCTTTTCTGTGGTGAAAAACTCATTCTGATTGGCTGGGCCTGGCTCCCGAGTGGGTGAGCCTTTGCCTTCACAGACCAACCGATGGCTGCGCCCATGCTAAACCATGTAGATCCATAGATTAGGGCCTAATTTATTTATTTAAATAGACTGATTTCCTTATATTAACCGTAACAGTAGAATAGTTGAAATTGTTGCGTTTATATGTTTGTTCAGTATAAAAAAGCAAAGAAATAAAACACTTTTGACGTCCATTTGACAAAAGCTGGATCCCTTCTAGCCATGACCTTCGTAAGTGCTTGTTGTTGCGGTTAAGGGATGTGACGTCGATGGTAAAAAGGATCACATTAATTGTTGTAATTGATTTGCAGTTTAATTGCGCAAATATGCACTACTTGAAGTGGCTTTCTATATTTACAATACTAAAATTATATGTACGAAAAAGAATTTGTATTTGGCTCAAATTAGTAAAGCCCCGCTTTCCCCGGCCATAGTGTAACATGGTCACGTGCTTTCTTGAAAAAAAAATATATTTTCGCGAGGATTATTATTATTATTATTTTTAGCAAATATTGAACTTAAAAACGTGTCTTTATTTAATAAATATATACATGTAATAATATGTATTCATAAATATAGTCTTATATTAGTCTTTATCCTCAAATAGTTTTTACCCCTACCACAAGTCTCAACGTGACACTTCCTTGTTTTTCGAAAAGTTTTATTTGGTAGTAGTTGGCTATCTATGGCTAGCACAATTTGACATGGATCCTGTTGGAATATGAGATGAGGTGCATTGATTAACATTTCTTAAACTTTAAGGTTTAGCTTAGGTTGTCCATGGCTGTAAATATAGGCTAGATACATTGAGAAGTGTAAACTAGCAGGGGAAGATGTTATCCGCGGCCAACGAAGATTTCAGGGTGAAGTTTCCACTACATTCCTTAGTCTGGGAAAATGATTACAGGAAATTGGAAAACGACTCAACAAAGGTAGCTATGTCAAAATATGGACAATGAGCTAGCTATAGGTACTTTTCTGTTTCGCTGCCTTTAGCTAACTAACTACAGATTTATTTGCTTCAAAGTGTCTGAAGCTAGCTAGCACGTTACTAACTTGGCTACCTTGATAGCTAACGTTAGCTACTTGGCCTGACATGGATAACCATATACTTTGATTGGCGTAATTCCTAGGCTATGTATGCTCTGCCAGTTTAAGGGTTCATGGAATGCCATGTTGCATTATTGATCATATTAACTACAGTACACATTTCATTCAGCATAGCTAGCCGCCTTGTTTACATTACTACTGGCTACTTTGTTCGACATCTGGCACAGGCTGGCCACTGATTCTTGAAACGCCTTAAGAGCTTAGAAACGGTATTTTCCTACTATAATAACCTAGCTGAGAATTGATGTGGATAATTATCAGCAAATCATAACCCAAAGATATGGTTGTTTTTCTCCATTCTAAATGTTTTTGTGGTCAGTTGAGTATTTGTTATTAACAGGAAATGAGGGAGTTCTTTTAACCTGAGCCGCGGTGAACCGGTTTATGGCCCGTGAAGTGCAAAAGTGGTGAGGGAGGAGCGCCCATCACAAATTAACAGTAATCTGAGCTGCTCGGTCAATGCAGCATTTAGCCTCTTTTATAATAGGAGAGTGAAATACACTCTCGTCTCTAACATGTAGGTTCAGCATTCCGGAACAGTCCCATTACAAGTCAGAATGTTGAACAAACTCCATTTCAACTTACTTCACCTGTTGTCTTCTGATTTTGCCACTATGTCTGAGGTAATCTGATACAAAATATCCACAGGGAAGCGTTATCAATCAGACCTTCAGTATGCTGGTCTGTATATTGATTTGTGTTTTTATTTTCAATACTGACACAATTCGCACAAACACTTGCACAATATGGCTGAGCCAAACCGAACCATAGAGTGCATGTTGTCCCGCACAATCAGCTGGCAAATTTTACTAACACTTCCAGATTGAGGAAATGTGATTCGGATGATATGTTTGGTTACATTTGGCTATTGTTTACATATTGTGCAATGCGTCAGGAGATTGAAAATACAAGCGGCAGAACCTACCGGTGCTGCAAAAAGTTGGGTAAACAACACTTTCCTGTGTATAACCTATCTCCACCTCCTAACTTCAAAAGGACCAACAGCATGTACAACCGGTAAAGTAAGTGTAAATATAATTGTATTCAACATTCTGGCTTGTAGGGAACTGTTTGTAAGCAGATTTCTTTCAGACTGAATATCCATCACTTTTCACCCTGTGCAAACTCCTCCCACCTGGGTAACCTGGGCCAGATGATTGAATCTCCTCAGTGTAGCTATAACTCCCAGTGTGTATGATGTCGATCTCATGGAGATCTCGAGAGATTCTCTTTAGGTAGCTAGGCTATTTGTTTTTGAAGCCATTGCGATGCTTGTTTGTTTGTTTCTCTCAGAACGACGTAGAGGCTGTGGATCCCAGGGGAAGGACACCGCTCCACCTGGCTGTGTCGCTGGGCCACCTGGAGTCGGTGAGAGTGCTTCTGAGAAATGGTGCTGAAGTTACCAAAGAGAATGCCAAGAATTGGACAGGTTAGGCCGGCTTTCCTCCATGACATACTGCAATCCAGACCTCTGTGCTTTGCCTTGATTAGCCCTATAAATAGTATGCCAAATTCATGATATTTATAATAAACATTTACGTTTGGATATTGTCTTTTTTATTTGTAATGAATAAAATAAACGTATATCCAAATGTAAATGTTTATTAATACCATTACTTTGGCAAACTATTTATATGGCTATGGCTTCATCTGACACGCCTTGGTATAGGTCTATTTGTTGGTTGTTAAATTGTGTGATCAAAGTCACTTCCACAAATTGACCTTGGGGGTTTCCGTAACAATTTCACACATTATGTACACTTGAATCAGTAGGTGTCTATTCCAGTCGTAGTGGGACACTCTATTTCTTTCTACTGCTTCACACAATACCTCTTGTTACTACACACACAGCTTACTGGCTGATGCTGGCCATAACAAATGTTTACAAAAGTAAGAATTGTTATCACAGAAGTATGTTATATGTTAAAAATATCTTCTTGTCGTAAGCATGTGTTTGTGTGTAGTGCTGCAGGAGGCAGTCAGCACCGGCGACCCAGAGATGGTTCAGCTAGTGCTCCAGCGGCGAGACTACCTCAAAGCCTCTACAGCTCTGGGAGGAGTGCCTGAGCTTCTGAGCAAGATCCGTGAGGTGTTTTCTCTCTCTCTGTTTGCTCCCCTCTCTGAAATGTTTTCACTCATCACACTCATTACAAAAAACTAAGAACTGCAAACTCAAGCCTCTTTTCTACCTCCCCCCCAGTCCCAAGATTTCTACATGGAAATGAAATGGGAGTTCACAAGTTGGAGTAAGTTCTACTTGAAAATCCCCCTTTACAATTGTCCGTGTGTGGATGTTTGCAACGTTGTAGTTTACATTGCTTTCCCATCCTTTCCCAGTCCCTCTCGTTTCCCGGGTTTGTCCCAGTGACGTGTGTCGGATCTGGAAGAGTGGGGCCAGTCTGCGCGTGGACGCCACTCTGCTAGGCTTCGAGAACATGACCTGGATCAGAGGTCGTCGGAGCTACATTTTCAGGGGAGATGGTGAGTCCCTTTTTCCCTGAGTGAGGCTTACACACAACTGTGTCCTCCTAACCTGTGTTTTAGCAGGCCGTCTCATCTTTTATCTCGCCTTCTGCTCTGTTGGCTTCTGTTTCATAGTGTGTGTTTGTGCTCATTGGCAGATGCCTGCACAGAGTTGATGGAGGTGAACCATGACGAACAGGTGGTGGACACGGAACGCTTTGACATCTCCAGGGAGATAGAAGACGTAACGCTGGACTCCATGCAACCTGCAGAACAGGAAGTGGCCAAGCGGCTGACCACACCCATTGTCAATACCTTTCTGGACACCAGGGACATTGCTTTTGAGAGGCGAGACCCAAACCGTACTTTATCGTGTTTCTCTATTGTGTAGTATAATGTGTCGGTTGAAGGATGTGCACATTAGTATAGGGATTTATAGTAACATGACATTTAAATTGTTTTTCACAGAAATAAATCTGGGATTTGGGGTTGGAGGAGTGACAAAACGGAAGTTGTCAATGGTTTCGAGGCAAAGGTTTGTGCATTTATTAAAACATTCTTGTTTAATTATTTTGTTGCTTGTCTAGGTTTGCTGACCTTACGCAAGTCCCTTTCTTTATTTTGACCAGATCTACAGTAGATTGCCAGCTTTTTTTTTTTTTTTTTAAAAATAGTTAGTTATTTTTCTTTTAGTACCAGTAAACGGAAGAATAGTATGCGGTATACTGCACGAGTTGTTTTTCTTTTCATTGCAGGTTTTCACTGTGAACAATGTAAACGTGGTGATCCGGACGAGGACAGAGCATCTCACCGATGAGGAGAAGGCTAGAATAAAAAGTATACACTCTATGATCCCTCAGGGAGGTGGTAGAGGGACATACCAGTTAGTCTGTATCTGAAATGGTTCCCCGTTCCCTGCGTAGTGCACTACTTCTGGCCTAAGAGACATGGTCCTTATCTCAATGTTTAATAAGCAGAGTTTCAGTTGCAGTGTAATGCTAGGAGACTCGTGCACAGCTATAATAACCCAGAGAGACCTGTCTCGGTTTAGAAGGGGACTTGTTGGAGACCAGCGCTCTGTCAGACACAATAACACTTTTTGTGGATTGTCTCTTTTTTTTGGCTTCTAGGTGAGAGGAATGTTCTGGAGTCTCTTCTGGGCACAGTGGAGCAGCAGATAAGTGCTCAAGGGGTAAGGGATCAGCAGACCTGAATTTGAGGTTATTGTGGGATTATCCCATCGAATTTCAGTATTGCCTACATAGACAGACTCTCACTTGCCTATTTGGTTTATAATGGCTTCAATAAGAATGCTTCGTCTTGGTTCATATTGACTTCAATAAGAACGGTGAACTTGGTTTATAACGGCTTCAATAAGAATGCTTCGTCTTGGTTCATATTGACTTCAATAAGAACGGTGAACTTGGTTTATAACGGCTTCGATAAGAATGCTTCGTCTTGGTTCATATTGATTTCAATAAGAACGGTGAACTTGGTTTATAACGGCTTCAATAAGAATGCTCTACTCTGGTCATATTGTGGATAGGACCTCACTCTGGAGTACGCGACAGCCAACAACCCCACCGCCATCACACCAGAGGAGTACTTTGACCCTGCGTTTGACCTTGAAGACCGAGACATTGGCCGGCCCATTGAACTTACCATCCGAACCCAGAAGTAAGAAAATTATGTTGCAAAACCCAAGAGAGAGCGAGACTTTCTGATCAGTATTCATGTCATCAGAAGTCTTGATTGTTTTTCTAACAGGTTCCCTCTCAGTTCATATGAAGGTATTGGTGTTTAGGTTTTAGCGTAGGGGTGATTGTATTGAGATGGGACTACTTTGCAGTGAGCATAATCTACAAATCGCCATATCTACAAATCATGATGGGATCAAGATTAGCGATTCTGCGCTTCCTCAAACTGATCCCTCAAACACGATATGAGAGTTTTCTGGTTCGTATTCATTAGGCACCAAACAGAAGAAAATGGGACTGAAACAGGAGGGACTGCCGTAACTTGTCCAATAAGAAATTCTTATTTTCATTTTCCGTTGCAAAATGTTTTTCTACGGTGTACAATAATGAATACAACCCTGATGTGTTCAGGTTCAAGGGTACATTGTGGATGAGCGAGGAACACCCCCTCTCCCTGGTGGAGCAGGTCACCCCCATCATCGATCTCATGGCCCGGACCAGCACACACTTCGCCCGGCTGCGGGATTTTGTCACCCTCAAGTTCCCTCCAGGGTTCCCTGTAAAAATAGGTACAGTCACACCTTTGGAACAGTGTGACGAAATGAGAATGTTTACACAAAATGCTTGTGCCAATCAGCTCATTCAAGCACAACTGTATCACGTGTCTCAGAGGAGGTCTGCTGAGCAAGGTTCAGTCCACCCTGTCCATATAACCTTATTCCTTGTGAACTAAAAGGCAAAACGGACCCCAAATCAGCCCTCCTACTCTGAGACACTTCATACATACAGGGCCTGATTGAGGAAAACCTTGTATGTGTATGTGCAGTTATCACAATGAAAAGCCCACCATTGAGGCGTTTGCTTATAGATAATGGGATCCGTGGAGTGACCCGTCTTTGTTTCCTCTCACACAGAGATTCCCCTATTCCATGTGCTCAACGCCCGCATTTCATTTGGCAGTGTCAACAAATGCACTACGGGCGAACCCTTGGAGACACCCCCCTCCGCTGCCACACCCGAGGAGGAGGAGGAGGTGGTGGAGGAGATGAGGGAGGAGGGAGGCTGCGGCGAAGCTGCAGGTAGGCAAAGCATGCCCATGCCGCTGACCAGGGTGACTCCGGTATTCGTCCCCATGGGGTCTGAACAAAACAAATCGCACATTTAGTCATTTCTCAAATGTAACAGATGAACAACCAATATTAATGTTTCTATCCATATCGCTTTTGATCGAAATGTCAATATTAACAGCCACCACTAGTAACATCATTCTGTATGACTGTTCCCTCCACCCAGTTCCCCCTCTATTCCAGGTGTGCCCGTCGGTGTTTGAGGTGCCCTCACACTACCGCCACCGAGGAGGGGGTGGCAGCCGCCACACGCCGGTGTCAAATCATGACGAGGAGCTACTGCAGTATGCCATCCACCAGAGTCTGCTGGAGTCCGGTGGGGGAGCCCCGGGACAGGTCCTAGATCACACACACACACACCCCTCCTACTCATCTGTTTGACTCCCTATCTGGTCCTCTTGCGCTCACGGCCATCCGCCTTCGTGTTCGACCAGTGGTCGGTCTGTTCAGGAAGCTGCAATGTTGTAAAACTTCCAGATAGAATGGATTGCGTGGAAACGATAGTATTGTCTGACATAAGGAATAGGGAACTCTGTCCGTTACATTTATGCAAGTTTTATCTGCGACGTGCCAGGAGTTTCACCTCGCTAACTCCACCTTTTTGTTTTGTCCTCTAGGAAGTGACCTGGGAGGATGCCAATGGTGACCTCACAGACCCCATACTCAGTAGCCAGAGTGACGGGTACACCAAGTATTCATGCATATCATTATCTACACTTTTCACTTTTGTCCAAAGTGACTTCCAGTTAGCACATACAGTATATTCAGACTATATCCATATCCCTCTGTTGTTCCAGAAGCATCCCAGGGGGGGTGCTGGTGGACTTGGGAGACACCACGTCGAGTCTGGCGAGCTCGGGCACCTCTGCCTCCAGCCCCGACACTGACCTCCGCATGGCCATGGAGCTGTCGGCCCGGGCCCAGGCTGAGGAGGAGAGGAGGAGGAAGGAGGAAGAGGAGGAGCTGGAGAGGATATTGCAGCTCTCGCTCACAGAGAAGTAAAAAAAGGAAAATAGGAGGGAAAGAATAATAATTAAGGCCACGCCTTGCCATAACTGCATTAACTTTTCGTTGATCAAGAAGCGGCCACCACCACACCCCCAATCCAGCCCCACCCCACCCTCCTTCACTACAATCTGCCATGACACCGGAAAAACATCCATGTAACATATGTCAAATAAAACCATCTGTATTTAATACTTTAATACCTATTTTTGGTTTTAAAAAAAAAAAAAAAAAAACAGATGTTTTGCTAGATTTGTATTTCTATATAACACTTAGGCTCTGTCTTAAAAGTGTAGAAGCTGTCAAATCCTTGATTCCTCCCGTCCTTTTTAAAACAGAGCCAAAGCCACTCCGCTCTCCCAAAGAGGTATCCAGGTATTCTTTGATATTATTTTGGGAAGGATTTCCATTGGAGTGTAAGGGTTCCAACAAGTGATTGTGTTTGTTGGGTGTTGTGAAGATCAGGTTAAACTTGGGACCGGTAGCTGCTTTAGTTGTGACTCTGGAAGGTTGTTGTTTTTAGAGCCCTGGGTCAATTTCATTAGGCACCAAATGGACGGGAGCAGAATGAAACCGGGAGGGGCTACCTGCACATTTTCAGTTTCCTGTTGCAAAAAGTTTTTAAAACATGTTTTATTTTTTTATTAAGATGACCCTGGAAATGGCATTCCAGTCACACAGCCATTCGAAAGATTGAATATCTCAGGGTTCCATTGTTCTACAGTCCCTCTGAAACTAGTGAAAGTGCAGTATGTTAGTTTATTGTAGACACATCGAACATGGTTTTCTGGTCATCAATATGGATTTTTTTTTTCTACTTTGAACAGAATATCATCAAACAATATGACTTGCTGGTGCTTCCAACCCTTTTCCTTCTCGTGCTGCAAGAATTCATGTTTTGTATTCGTGTTGTCATTGACACAATGTTAAAATGAAAGTGAACTACATGATCATTCAAACAGGTTTTGACTTGCCTCAGAAACCAGGTTTTATTCAATTGGGCTAAGGGCTTGTTATGCAAGAGGGTTTGATCTTGTTGGCCATGGTCACTGGGCACCATCAAGCATCAGAGCCTCAACAAAGCAATAGCAGAAGCCGCTGTGCCTACCTGTGGATGGCAAAGGAGCATACACACGGTTCAGTGGTGCTCGCAAACAAACAAGGTCGAAAACATTGATTATCGTAGGCATTGTCTAACACTTTCCTTTCTTAAATGTCAAAGAATCTGTCCATTAGACTTCAAACTCAACAGGGTTCTAAGGACTCCTGTTAGGGCTGTCTTTAAAAAAAAATGTATCTTGAAACTACAGAGACCTGTGAACTGAGTGACGTGTCAGATCTGCTCCATGTAGCATCATTTTGTACTGAAGGAAGCGATCCCCTCTAACGTTCCCAATCCCAAATGGAGCTTACCTACTACAGTGCCTTTGGGAAGTATTCACACCCCTTGACTTTTTCCACATTTTTAGTTACAGCCTTATTCTAAAATGGATTCAATTGTTTTTTTCCCCTCATCAATCTACACACAATAACACAATGACAAAGCAAAAACAGTTATTTATAAATAAAGTATTCAGACCCTTTACTCAGTACTTTGTTGAAGCACCTTTGGCAGCGATTACAGCCTCGTGTCTTCTTGGGTATGACGCTACAAGCTTGGCACACCTGTATTTGGGAAGTTTCTCCCATTCTTCTCTGCAGATCCTCTCAAGATTTGTCAGGTTGAATGGGGAGCATTGTTGCACAGCTATTTTCAGGTCTCTCCAGAGATGTTCGATCGGGCTCTGGCTGGGCCACTCAAGGACATTGAGACTTGCCCCAAAACCACCCCTGTGTTTTCTTGGCTATGCTTAGGGTCGTTGTCCTGTTGGAAGGTGAACCTTCGCCCCAGTCTGAAGTCCTGAGCACTCTGGAGCAGGTTTTCATCAAGGATTTCTCTGTGCTTTGTTTCGTTCATCTTTGCCTCGATCCTGACGAGTCTCCCAGTCCCTGAAAAACATCCCCACCGCATGATGCTGTTACCACCATGCTTCACCCTAGGTATGGTGCCACGTTTCCTCCAGACGTGATGCTTGGCATTCAGGCCAAAGAGTTCAATCTTGGTTTCATCAGACCAGAGAATCTTGTTGCTCATGGTCTGAGAGTCTTTAGGTGCCATTTAGCAAACTCCAGGCAGACTGTCATGTGCCTTTTATTGAGGAGTGACTGATTGGTGGAGTGCTGCAGAGATGGTTATCCCATCTCCACAGAGGAACTCGAGAGCTCTGTCAGAGTGACCATCGGGTTCTTGGTCGCCTCCCTGACCAAGGCCCTTCTCCCCCGATTGCTCACCTTGGCCGGGCGGCCTGCTCTAGGGAGTGTCTTGGTGGTTCCAAAAATGTTCCATTTAAGAATGATGGAGGCCACTGTGTTCTTGGTGACCTTCAATGCTGCAGACATTTTTTGGTTCCGTTCCCGGATCTGTGCCTCGACACAATACTGTCTCGGAGCTCTACGGACAATTCCTTCGACCTCATTGTTTGGTTTTTGCTCTGACATGCACGGTCAACTGTGGGACCTTTATATAGACAGGTGTGTGCCTTTCCGAATAATGTCCAATCAATTGAATTTACCACGGGTGGACTCCAATCAAGTTGTAGAAACATCTCAAAGATGATCAATGGAAACAGGATGCACCTGAGCTCAATTTCGAGTCTCATACCAAAGGGTCTGAATACTTATGTAAATAAGGTATTTCTAAAAACCTGTTCACTTTGTCATTATAGAGTATTGTGTGTAGATTGCTGAGAATTTTTTTTTGTATTTATCCATAAGGCTGTAACGTAATAAAATTAGGAAAAAGTCAAGGGGTCTGAATACTTTCCAAAGGCACTGTATGCTCTTGTGCAGACCTGAGAAGATTTGATAGGTGTACTCGATATGGTAATAAATTGAACTTGCCCTCTGATGGGCTAGGGAATTTTTTTTTTAATCGTATTGCCAATTATATCTCCACAAGTGCATAGTAGGGTCTTGATTCCATTTGGGCTTGGGCCACAGACATGATTTGGTTGGGAGGATCAGTGTTCTACTGCTACTAAGGCCAGACCTACTAAAGACAGCAGAGAATATTTGAAATGTCTCATCTTTAAAGCTGTGATCAAGGGGCTTAAAAAAAAGTTTCCCGTCCAGTGGTGTTGCTGGACATAAAATGAATTAACCAATGTAGTTAATTACACTGATAACCAACAGCACTTTGGACATGTTACTGATGTGTCCTTTCGTCTGTTTTCTGGGGACTAGAGCTCAAAACAGCTAATGATCAAGTTGCCAAACAGCAGAACATTCTCTAAAGTACCTGAGTTCACTTTGATTAGATTTCTGGGGAACAGTCTTCGTACTGCTTAATTTGCTAGCAGGTAAGCTTATTTTTTCTAACAGAATTCAAGAAAGCATTTGTTAACTGTGATGTTGGTTTCAAATTGTTTTCTTTCTTAAATAAATGCACTTTATTTCAATTTTGGTGAACTATGGCTTATTCTTTTACAAGTAGCCTGCTTCTTGCTAAGAATAACAGCAGATGGTGCAAAACCATTCTTTTTTTCTGATCATAAAAACATAATCCTTAATTCGTTTTTCCAGACACAAATCTGCCCTGATCATTGACCGTTGAATGACCCCTGAATTGCTGTAAATTTCAGATTTTACCATTTTACAGGACTGGATTAATTGGTCACAGCAATGCCCTTTGCATTGTTTCATGAATAATCATTGGTATATATGGTTAGATTATCACATAGATCTATGAATGGATGGTATGTTTTGTTAGGCTAAATATAGTCACCGCCTTCATTCAAATCCTGACATCTGCTCTGTGCGTACCACACTGACCAATTAGAGCATCTGAACTGTTTACCGTAATCCAATTGGACACTATAAGATTATTATGGTGGATATACACGGGCACCATATTGTGTAAGAGGAATCAACTCTGAAAATGGAATCGAAAATTCTATTAGCCCTCTTCATGAACTGAGAGCGATTATTCATAATCAAACAGCTGTCATCTTTCCAAATCTCACATTTAAAAAAAAACAAAATTAGACACAAAATGAGCAACAGGGAAATGGTTTTGGTGTCTTCAACTATTTCTATTCATTATTGATTTTATTACAATTTGTCATTTTAGTCGAGGGATCTGGTTTGAGGTAGATTTTCATTGTAGATGCTTGTAGTAATGCTGACCTTTTCTAAACTTGACAGCATGTGAGTGAGTACCAATTGTGAATCTCTTTGAAAGTGACAGCTACATCATGGTGTCATATATGTTTTAAGCACCATGCAACCAGTCTCACTTCAATGTCTCCTGTAATACTTAAAAAGGGAAAAACAGGCAACAACAAAATATTTAGGCATTTGAACACTAAGAAGGTGATTACACACTGATGTAGCTTCCAAATGGTGAAAAGGTACTGTGGAAAATTGCACTGTTTACCTTTTTTGGCAGCTATGAGAAGTCTCTTCTTTTTTTTTTTTTCAATTATCCATTTAAGTGTATTTTCTAGCCAACTGTTACCTGATAAAGGTATGCTTGCTAACTTGTCTAACTAACAATGACGATCAATAAGAAGCGGTCCCATTTTGTAAGATACCTTAATGCTCTGTCACAGCTTGGTGTTTTTGGGGTTCTTTTTCACATGCGTTAATTCTTTAACTCTCAAGCCACCAGATGGCCCATCTCTAATATGCTTCTCTACTGTTCCAAATGATCTTTTTTTTCTCCCTATTGGGAAATTTGTTGTGCAGTCGGGGTTCAAAACTTTTTAAAATCAAATACATTTAAAACAGTGACAACCATCGATAAGACACACATTTACATTTAAGTCATTTAGCAGACGCTCTTATCCAGAGCGACTTACAAACACAACATGAAACAATGAGATGGATAAAAAGGAGTAATAATTGTGCAAAAGTGCAGCAATAGGGAGACATTTCATGTGCACATTCAGAAAGTTAATGGCCTGTTGCGATACAATAACTATTTTATCTGTTGCTATTGAGTTTGGGAAGTCTATGATGACCTGAGGGGAGGAGTGCAAAATGGTCAAGGAGGGAGTGACAAAGACCGTCTGATACCGTTAAGTTCTCTTCACCAGTTGCTTTCTGAATGTCACTGAGCTTTGCCTGTTGCCTCACGTTGATCTCGCTGGCCACCTTAACCACCCCGTACAACCTGTTTATGTTGCAAACAGTAAGATTGCCAAACCAGGCCACCTTTGAGAACATCAATACTTATTCAATATAACTCCTGTAAAACTGTGTCATCATAGTCTTGCTGACATTAAGAGTTTATCTTTCAATTTAAATAAAAAAGCCACTGGTGTACTTTTTACAGATGGCATCGGTGTTCTCCTCAAACATCAACTTGTTGTCCAGCACTGTTCCCAGGTACTTGTAGATACTGACCAGCTCAATGTCATGTCCCATGACCACAGTGGGTATGGGGTTCTGTGGCAGCCTTCTAAAGTCAATGGCCATATATTTAGTTTGGGAGACATTCAGTTGGAGGAAGTGTAGCCGATGTGAAATGGCTAGCTAGTTAGCGGTGGTGCGCACTAGTGGCGTTTCAATCGGTGACGTCACCTGCTCTGAGACCTTGAAGTAGTGGTTCCCCTTGCTCTGCAAGAGCCGCGGCTTTTGTGGAGCGATGGGTAAAGATGCTTCGAGGGTGACTGTTGACGTGTGCAGAGCGTCCCTGGTTCGCGCCCAGGTCGTGGCGAGGGGACGGACGTAAGTCTATACTGTTACAGAAGCAGTTCTCACACTATGTAACACAAAGTCATCTACCACAGGCTCATGCTCAGACTCTCCATCCTGTAGTAGACTGACGATGACAGAGTCATCAGCAAACTTGATGATGTGCCTGTTTTCATATTTGCTACGACAGACGCACAATTGGTATGTATAGGAGAGGTGAGAAGACACAACCTTGGGGCCTCCCGGGTGGCGCAGTGGTTAAGGGCGCTGTACTGCAGCGCCAGCTGTGCCATCAGAGTCCCTGGGTTCGCGCCCAGGCTCTGTCGTAACCGGCCGCGACCGGGAGGTCCGTGGGGCGACGCACAATTGGCCTAGCGTCGTCCGGGTTAGGGTCGGTAGGGATGTCCTTGTCTCATCGCTCACCAGCGACTCCTGTGGCGGGCCGGGCGCAGTGAGCGCTAACCAAGGTTGCCCGGTGCATGACACATTGGTGCGGCTGGCTTCCGGGTTGGATGCGCGCTGTGTTAAGAAGCAGTACGGCTGGTTGGGTTGTGTATCGGAGGACAGTTGTAGCGATGAGACAAGATAGTAGCTACTACAACAATTGGATAGCATGAAATTGGGGAGAGAAAAGGGGTATAAAAAAAAAATCAAGAAAAAAAGAGAAGACACAACCTTACCAACCGGTGGATTTTACTCACACTGGTCGGTAAGGAAGTCCACTATCCAGCCCACAAGGCTCACATCCAGCTTGATGTGGGAGGAGCTTCTCTGCTAGTATGTGAAGCTGGATAGTATTGAAGGGAGACGAGAAGTCCATGAACAGAAGCCTCAATTGGGGTTTTTCGGCCCTCCAGGTGCTTGTAGAGTTGGAGTGGGGTCCTCCATCCCTCGCAAACTGCAGGGGGTCCAGGGAATTACTCAACCTGACGCAGTACATCCTTCTTGATTAACTTCTCAAAATGATTTAATCTCCAAGGATGTCAGTGCCACTAAAGTCATTTAGCACCTTGGGGAATTTGCTTTTTGCCACAGGAACAACAGTAGCATGCTTCCAGAGTTTAGGCACCTTCTGCAGCTCAAGTGAAAATGTGATGAAAAATTCCACGGAATTGTTTGGTACCTGTCCACCAATGTTGTCTGGTCCTGCGCTCTTTTTAACTTTGGTCTGTCTGAATAGGCTCATGACACTGGATGCTAAATTCCATTTTGGGAGTAGCAATTGTCCTCATACGCATCTCAGTAATTCCTCCACTAAAGTTCTGATTGTCAAATCTGAGATAAAACCATTTAGCTCATCAGCCAGTCCTTTGTTTGAGTTAAAACCATCAACGTGTATCATCTTGTTTCCCTTGTCTTGTAGCCCAACCACAGTTCTCATTCCGTCCCAGGCAGCCCTCAGATTGTTGCTACTGAGTTCATCCTCAATCTTCTCATATTTCAGTCTAGATTCCCTTTTAGCAATCACATAGCCCTCATAGAAAGCGATATTTATTTTATACAATAAGTCCTTCAAGGGATAAATAGTCAAACTTTTGCTAGGATTGCTGTATTTTCACAGAAGGAGACGTAACTGCACACCACATCAGCGAGTTCATCTATATTGGCCCTATAGAGACTCAAGAGTCTGGGATTAAAACGGTTTAACCCAGAATATGCTAAATACAATTATAAAGATGACCTAATGTAGAGGAATAAAGTTCAAACAACTTTTAGATTTCTAAATGTATAGCCCTGGGAAGGTTAGTATTTGACTCAAACCCAATCCCCATCTGGTGGTTTGAATAGAGAGCCAACAATGGGGGCATGTGTTGATCCCTCCCTTGGGCTCTCGGCACATGCCCAGATTGCATGGGACATGATCAGAACTCCTACTCTGAGAAGCTTTATGAATATGGGCCTGGGTCCTGTTTTCCACCACTTTAACATGAAAGAAGGGACCAGATCCAAAAGAGCATGTGAAAAGAGGCTTTGTTGAGTGGCATGCCCCCAAAAATGACTGTTTGTCTGTTGCCCTCTCATTCACATTTACACTGATGCTTCAGTCCATGTCTCAAACCTGAATTCGAATTATGTTTTTATTTTTTTATTTTAAGTAACTCGCTTTGGACTCAATAATGCCTAACTCTTTATTATAACTTTAATGAATAAACATGAATAGACTATTTCTAAACTATGAATAAGTAACTTTAATAATCTGTTGAAATGTTTAAACAAGTATAAGCAGTTAATAAGCATTTCAAATATGTAAAACCATTTAGAATGGATTATTCATGAGTTATATTATACTGAACAAAAATATTAACGCAGCATGTAAAGTGTTGGTCCCATGTTTCATGACCTGAAATAAAAGATCCCAGAAAGGTTCCATATGCACAAAAAGCTTATTTCTCTCACATTTTGTGCACAAATTTGTTTAAATCCCTGTTAGTGAGCATTTCTCATTTGCCAAGATAATCCATCCACCAGATAGGTGCGGCATATCACGAAGCTGATTAAACTGCATGATCAGTACACAGGTGCACCTTCTGCTCTAAAATGTGCATTGCTGTCACTCAACACAATGTCACAGATGTCTAAAGTTTTAATGTAGCATGCAATAGACATGCTGACTGCAGGAATGTCCACCAGAGCTGTTGCCAGAGGATGGAATGTACATTTTTCTACCATCAGCCGTCTCCAACGTTGTTTAAAATAATTTGGCAGTATGTCCAACAGGCCTCACAACCGCAGGCCACTTATAACCATGCCAGCCCAGGACCTCCACATCTGGCTTCTTCACCTGCGGGATCGTATGAGACCAGCCACCTGGACAGCTGATGAAATTGTGGGTTTGAACAACCAAAGAATTTCTGCACAAACTGTTAGAAACCGTCTCAGGGAAGATCATCTGCGTGCTCGTTGTCCTCACCAGGGTCTTGACCTGACTGCAGTTCTGCGTTGTAACCGACTTCAGTGGGAAAATGCTCACCTTCAATGGCCACTGGGACGCTGGAGAAATGTGCTCTTCATAGATGAATCCCAGTTTCAACTGTACTGGGCAGATGGCAAACAGCGTGTATGGTGTTGTGTGGGCGTGAAACAACTGACGCCGGAGACAAGAAGCAGGTACGGAGAGTTGACATTTAATTAGGAGCAGACAAAGAGCAAAACAGAAACAGCGTCAGCCCACGGATACACAATGACAAATTATAATCAATGCAGCAGTGGGGAACTGAACAAAATATAGGTGAGGTAATAAACAGGTGATTGAGTACAGGTGAGTCCAATAATCGCTGATGCGCAATGATGGTCAGGAGTGTGCAATGCTGGGGAGCCTGGTGCCCTCGAGGGCCAGGTGGGAAGAGCGGGAGCAGGCGTGACAGTGCCCCCCCCCCCTCTAGGGGCGCCACCCGGCGTCCCACCTGGACAAAAACCTGACGATCCGGCTGAGGCTTGGCGTGGGATGGGCGCCTTCCGAGCCAACCGGGGCACAAAGCCTCTCAAGCAAGCTAGGGCATGTCAGCCCGATAGGCTAGCTTAGGCACCCCCGGTTCAATCAGTGTTGTGCCCCGGACCCGACGTCACCACCATCCGGAACGTCAGCACTCCCGATGCTTCGTATGATGGCTGCTGCATTCTGTAATGAAGGACTGAAATCCTGCAGCACTCGCGTGGTCCCCCTGCTCAAGAAAGCACATATATATATGCCCGTCTGAAGTTTGCCAATGAACATCTGAATGATTCAGAGGACAACTGGGTGAAAGTGTTGTGGTCAGATGAGAGACCAAAATGGAGCTCTTTGGCATCAACTCAACTCGTCGTCTTTGGAGGAGGAGGAATGCTGCCTATGACCCCAAGAACATCCCCCCCACCATCAAACATGGAGGTGGAAACACTGCTTTGGGGATATTTTTCTGCTAAGGGCACAGGACAACTTCACCGCATGAAAGGGACGATGGACAGAGCCATGTACCGTCAAATATTGGGTGAGAACCTCCTTTCCTCAGCCAGGGCATTGAAAATGGGTCGTGGATGGGTATTCCAGCATGACAATGACCCAAAACACACGGCCAAGGCAACAAAGGAGTGGCTCAAGAAGAAGCACATTAAGGTCCTGGAGTGGCCTAGCCAGTCTCCAGACCTTAATCCCATAGGAAATCTGTGGAGGGAGCTGAAGGTTCGAGTTGCCAAACGTCAGCCTCGAAACCTTAATGACTTGAAGAAGATCTGCAAAGAGGAGTGGGACAAAATCCCTCCTGAAATGTGTGCAAACCTGGTGTCCAACTACAAGAAACGTCTGACCTCTGATTGCCAACAAGGGTTTTGCCACCAAGTACTAAGTCATGTTTTGCAGAGGGATCAACTACTTATTTCCCTCATTAAAATGCAAATCAATTAATAACATTTTTGACATGCGTTTTTCTGGATTTTTTTGTTGTTATTCTCTCTCACTGTTCAAATAAACCTACCATTAAAATTATAGACTGATCATTTCTTTGTCAGTGAGCAACAGTACAAAATCAGCAGGGGATCAAATACCTTTTTCCCTCACTGTATCTGGGGAAGGGTATAAACATTGTTGTGTTGCAAGTTTCTGAGAACACAGCGGTCTCCATCATTGGGAAATTGAAAGAATACGGAACAACCCAGACTCTGCCTAGAGCTGTCCGTCCGACTAAACTGAGCAACTGGGCAAGAAGGACCTTTGCCTGTCCCCTCATAAATAGTATGAGAACTGTACAATCCGCCTCCTGTGTCTGCATCTGGGTCATCTCCTGAGTTGTCATAGTCCGCGAGGTGACCAAGAACCCAATTGCTCTCTACAGTAATTCAACAATCTTGGCTTTATGGGAGAGTGGCCAGACAAAAGCCACTCTTGAGAAAAAAGCACATGACATCACGCCTGGAGTTTGCAAAAAGGCATGTGAAAGACAGAGATCAAAAGGCAAAAGATTCTATGGTCTGATGAGTCAAAAATGTAAGTCTGGCCTGAATGCAAAGTGCTATATCTGGAAAAAAAACAGGCACAGCTCATCACCCGTCGAACACCATCCCTACCATGAAGCATGGTGCTGGCAGCATCATGCTATGGGGATGTTTTGTCAAAGACCCCAGCCACTCCAGTCATAGACTGTTCTCTCTACTACCGCATGGCAAGCGGTACCGGAGTGCCAAGTCTAGGACAAAAAGGCTTCTCAACAGTTTTTACCCCCAAGCCATAAGACTTCTGGACTATTTGCATTGTGTGCCCCCACAACCGCTCTTTTACTCTGCTGCTACTCTCTGTTTATCTTATATGCATGGCCACTTTAACTATACATTCATGTACATACTACCTCAATTGCCTGACCATCCAGTGCTCCGGGCTATCTGCATTGTGCATTGGCTAACCGGGCTATCTGCATTGTGTCCCACCTCCCGCCAACCCCTCTTTTACACTACTGCTACTCTCTGTTCATCATATATGCATAGTCACTTTAACCATATCTACATGTACATACTACCTCAATAAGCCTGACTAACCGGTGTCTGTATATAGCCTTGCTACTCTTATTTTCAAATGTCTTTTTACTGTTGTTTTATTTCTTTACTTACCTAAACACACACACACACAGATACCTTCTTTTCCACACTATTGGTTAGAGCCTGTAAGTAAGCATTTCACCTGTTATATTCGGCGCACGTAACAAATCAACTTTGATTTGATTTGATTTTCCAGAGGCAGGGACTGGGAGATTGGTAAGGATAGAGGGAACAATGAATGAAGCCAAATACAGGCAAATCCTTGATGAGAACCTGCATCAGAATACAAAACGACAGACTTGGGGTGTAGATTTACATTCCAACAGGACAATGACCCCAAGCATACCTCTAAAGCAATGCTGCAATGGCTTCAGAATAACAATGTGAAAGTCCTTGAGTAGCCCAGGCAAAACTCAGACTTGAATCTGATTGGAAATCTGTGGAAAGACTTCTTGATTGCTGATCAATGTCGCTCCCCATCTAATTTAACAGAGTTTAACAGAAAATCTGCAACGAAGAATGGAAGAAAATCCCTAATCCAGATGTGCATATCTGATACAGACATACCCAAGATGACTCACGGCTGTAATCGCCGCCAAAGCTTCTACAAAGCATTGACTCTGGGATGTGAATACTTATGTCAATGAGATTTCTGTATTTATTTTCCACTAAATTGGCAAACATGTCTTCAAACATGTTTTCACTTTGTGATCATGGGGTATTGTGTGTAGATGGGTGCAGGGGGAAAAACAGAATCCATTTTTAATTCAGCCTGTAACGATAAAATGTGGAATAAGTCGAGGGGTATGAATGCTTTCTGAAGGTGCAACTCATCATCCAAATATCTCAGGGTAACTAAGCAAATATCTTCAAATAAATACAACAATTTCATGAAATAAAAGATGAATAACATGAACAATTATTTAACAGCAGCAGGAATATTACGTCACATAAGAAAACACATCAAATCATGTCTATGTAACATTGCAAAAATCAGAAACTTTCTGGACAAAAATGATGCAGAAAAATTTATCCGTGCTTTTGTTACTTCTAGGTTAAACTACTGCAATGCTCTACTTTCCGGCTACCCGGATAAAGCACTAAATAAACTTCAGTTAGTGCTAAATATGGCTGCTAGAATCCTGACTTGAACCAAAAAGTTTTATCATATTACTCCAGTGCTAGCCTCCCTACACTGGCTTCATGTCAAGGCAAGGGCTGATTTCAAGGTTTTACTGCTAACCTACAAAGCATTACATGGGCTTGCTCCTACCTATCTCTCTGATTTGGTCCTACCGTACATACCTACACGTACGCTACGGTCACAAGACGCAGGCCTCCTAATTGTCCCTAGAATTTCTAAGCAAACAGCTGGAGGCAGGGCTTTCTCCTATAGAGCTCCATTTTTATGGAATGGTCTGCCTACCAATGTGAGAGATGCAGACTAGGTCTCAACCTTTAAGTCTTTACTGAAGACTCATCTCTTCAGTGGGTCATATGATTGAGTGTAGTCTGGCCCAGGAGTGTGGTGAACGGAAAGGCTCTGGAGCAACGAACCGCCCTTGCTGTCTCTGCCTGGCCGGTTCCCCTCTTTCCACTGGGATTCTCTGCCTCTAACCCTATTACAGGGGCTGAGTCACTAGCTTACTGGTGCTCTTTCATGCCGTCCCAAGGAGGGGTGCGTCACTTGAGTGGGTTGAGTCACTGATGTGGTCTTCCTGTCTGGGTTGCCCCCCTTGGGTTGTGCCGTGGCGGAGATCTTTGTGGGCTATACTCGGCCTTGTCTCAGGATGGCAAGTTGGTGGTTGAAGATATCACTCTAGTGGTGTGGGGGCTGTGCTTTGGCAAAGTGGGTGGGGTTATATCCTTCCTGTTTGGCCCTGTCCGGGGGTATCATCAGATGGGGCCACAGTGACTCCTGACCCCTCCTGTCTCAGCCTCCAGTATTTATGCTGCAGTAGTTTATGTGTCGGGGGGCTGTGTGAATTTAAGTATGCTCTCTCTAATTCTCTCTTTCTTTCTCTCTCTCGGAGGACCTGAGCCCTAGGACCATGCCTCAGGACTACCTGGCATGATGACTCCTTGCTGTCCCCAGTCCACCTGGACGTGCTGCTGCTCCTGTTTCAACTGTTCTGCCTGTGATTATTATTATTTGACCATGCTGGTCATTTATGAACATTTGAACATCTTGGCCATGTTCTGTTATAATCTCCACCCGGCACAGCCAGAAGAGGACTGGCCACCCCACATAGCCTGGTTCCTCTCTAGGTTTCTTCCTAGGTTTTGGCCTTTCTAGGGAGTTTTTCCTAGCCACCGTGCTTCTACACCTGCATTATTTGCTGTTTGGGTTTTTAGGCTGGGTTTCGGTACAGCACTTTGAGATATCAGCTGATGTACGAAGGGCTATATAAATTGATTTGATTTGATTTGATATCAAATAATATGGTCTAACCGAGACACACAATACAGTGGTATGAACTTTATTAGTCTCAGCAAAACAAAACAAAATTCAAATGAATAAAAGGTTTATACAAATGATGGACCCTGTCCCTTATGTCTTATATTTCCGTTTATCACATCACATGCTGACTAGACCGGGCATGCGTCCTCGTGCGCATGTCGATTTTATCCATCCACACCAGACGCGATCAGGACACACGGGTTGAAATATGACCAAGTTCTATTTTAGCGCCTGAATACACTTGTTGACTCACGTGAGCAGTTTGGATAAATTGATTGAATGACATGTACGTGTCAATGGCTTTCGCGACGCTCACTCACGCAACGCGGACGGTGTGGTCAGCATGTCAGACAGATACAGTAAGCTATGCGTATGGATTTTCGATTGTTGACTCCCTTGGTTGTTGACTCCCCTGGATCCAGTCGGACAGGAGGTACTTTAGCATGACGTCAATGGTTTATATACACAAACTGCCATAACAATCGTCACCACCAGGGAATTTGTGTGACCGGACCTTCTCAAATAGTGCTTGAGTACCCCTGGGCAACAGTAACCCACATAAAAACCTTACCCAAATGTTGATTCTGTAGGATCACATATGCCCTGAAACAAAAGTCCTACAGGAATCATGCAGGACTTCAACCATTTGTGAATTAATTGTTCAGGTATCCTGCAGGGATCCTGAAGGCTTGATAAAATCCTGCAGGAAAAGTCCCTGATGCTCCTGCAAGAGTCCTGCATAAATGTTGAAAGTCCTGCACAAACATGACAATTCATGCAGGAATCCCGCAGGACCGAACCCTGTAGGATTTTGATATTCCTGCAGGATATGACAATTTCTGCAGGACCAAGTGCATTCCTGCAGGAATCATGTAGGAACAAAACCTGCAGGATATGGCAATTTCAAGTTAACTATAGGATTTGAGATACAGTATGTTGTGATAACAGAGAAAATATACTTTTGAAATATAGTGCAATATCAGACATTTCAACTCAACAAATGATTAATGTAATAAATGACAATGTCCACATGCAATGAATATAGTGTGTTATTTTTATTTGATAGATACCAACACAATTGATAATGGTTTCAGTAGGCCCACACACATAATATTTGGGTTCCCAAGTGGAGCAGCAGTCTAAGGCTCTGCATCTCAGTGCTAGAGGTGTCACTACAAACCCTGTTTTGATTCCAGGCTGTATCACAACCGGCCGTGACTGGGAGACCCATAGGGCGGGGCGCACAATTGGCCCAGCGTCTTCCGGGTTAGTGTTTGGCCAGGGTAGGTCGTCATTGTAAATAAGAATTTGTTCTAAACTGAATTGCCTAGTTAAATAAAGGTTAAATTAAAAATAAAAATATCATGCTGCCAGTTTAAGAAACACCTTCATTCATACATACTCTGAATAAATAAATATACAATTGTGGGGGATTGCCAAAATGGAGGCACGGTGGCTTCAAAACACAGTATTTCAGTTGCGTAGCCCATCTATCACTCAGTATCATCTAGTCTAGTGATTCTACTCAGTTTCTTATTTAATTAGGCCTAGAGTGTGACTTGCGGTTAAGATATTTTTTGCTTCATTGTGATTTTACATTAGATACTGAATGGGAAATTGTGTACAGTAGAGTTATCATATCGGATAGAATAGCAGTAAAGAAAATGCAAGTTATTTGTACTATACTGTATAACTTTGCAAGACTAGCCTATTCTGTGTTTCTCTTTGAGTATGTTGGTTTCTTTTCTCTTATATTATGAATTCTATAGCCTACTAAACATCTGTTAAAGAAAGAAAACAACTCAGTTATCATAGATCATGTAAGCGTGGGCTTCCATCATTACATTCCCGACATTGATTAATGTCAACGAACCAATGGGGTGAGGTCATAAAGGTCAAGATGCTTGGGGTTGCAGACTCTAACCTAATAATGCGAATGACTGATGTATTTGGATTTGACCACTTCATCTGTTGCAACAAGCAAAGCAGATGTACCATTACAAACACTCTTTTCTGCTCTTAATGATGAGCCCCAGAAGTGTCATGTGTTCTGGAGAGTGTCTCTACCACATAGGGCTGGAAATGAAATTGGAGGCTTCCTGGCGCCATAAGTCATCCACTGAAACAAGGAACCTGTCGGAAACAGTAAAGAAGCACTCCGGAACTAGACTTCTCCACCAGTGCAGCCATGCTGCGTGATTTTGTGGCAGGGGTAAGATATTGTTCAGAGACAAACGAGTGGCTGAGTTGATGTTATATTTTGCAAGGACCTGGGAGATTGTGGCAATTATACATTATGCTCTCTCTCTCTCTCTCTCTCTCTCTCTCTCTCTCTCTCTCTCTCTCTCTCTCTCTCTCTCTGTGTTGTTCACTGTTGCTTTCGAGGTTTGACCGATGATGAGAAGGCATGCACTCAGGCTCTGGACTAGATGATCCATTTGCAAGCAATCACTCTGTTTTTGTTTTTAATGTTGTTATTTTTCTATATTTGGAACATGAACTTAGGTCCGAGGTTAACATTGTATCTCTTTTCTTCCCTAAAAACCAGATGGTCCATTTACTCTGTACTTGCGCTTCATATTGATTGACAGCCTTGAAATGAAACTTGATAGATGACATATTGGGTAGCCTAGAGGTTGGAGAGGCGGGTTGCTAGTTCAGATCTCAAGAGTGATTTCCCTGATCTTAAAATGACAAGAGACAAAGTATGCTCCTTGTGTGTCTGATTTTAGTCTGACATTGTGTCAAGCTGTGTAGATCCTCTGGTTACAGTGTGGCCCTTACATTTCTCTGGTGTTTCTTCATCGCACAGTGAAGTTTGCCGAGCTGTTCATTTCTGATGGTAAAAGAGCAGCCATTGAGCCAGCGCTCCTTTCATGTGTCTCCTCTGCTGGTCTGTTTGAGAGACAACTCTACCGCAATGGCCCACACAAAGGAGCTTTGATGTGTGTCACTCAGCTTCCCTCTGTAGAAATACCCAAATGAGCAATTGTCTAATCCCATTGATATTCTCTTCTTCTCATACCAGAGGTCCTTGACGTGATCAAGCCTTGCTTAGCAGGGTTGTGTGTGGGGGACTATGGGTTGTGTGTGTGTGTGTGTGTGTGTGTGGGGGGTTCTGTTTAATAAAACATTTCATTAAAACCATTTGAAGCGGTTCTATTACCTTGCATTTTGATCGTTTCTGGATATTGCAAATCAGGCTGTTAATTAGAATCTCTCATTGAGGTCTACAGCGACAGCTACCACAATGACATGAGAGGGGCAGCTATCAGTAATGGACATCCCTGTTTCGGGCACACGTTTGGCTCTGCACGTTTCTTTACATTTACTGTTTCAGTCAAGTTGAACAGCAGCAAGCAATCAAATCAGTGGCAAATATGATTAGTTGAAATGTGGCACGTTAAGATGGTTTTGTTGTTCTAAAAATGAATAGTTAGCTCAAGAAGGACAAAGACATAAGGGTGTAATACACACGTTTATATATTCAGTATCTTTTTTAAACTTCTCATTACATGTATACGAGAAAGTTGCCGTCACATCCTACAAATACAGGGACCTGCTTCCTTTTTTGTTACTTAGAAAGGTAAGACTGAAATCACAAAACATTCCAAATATTATATAGCTTATTTAAAACGACTCGTCAAATTATTCTCTGGAGATAAGTGAAACAAAAGTTGAGAGTAAATGGAAACGTGTTACAATCCCTGATAGGCTTTGATTTGGGATTGAGTAACAGTTCAAAGAGTCTTATCACATCGAGAAAATAAAACCTTGTTTTTTGTTTGTCTGGAGAAGCATAATATCAATACAGAGTTTATAATGCTTTGACGTAGCTACAATATTTAGGCAGATTTAAGGCAGAATACACCCCGGAAGTTGTTTATCCCAACAACAAACACTTAGGAGAAAATAAGTTAACAGTTTATTTTGTAGTCCCATTGTAATTGGAATATACCAAGAAACTGCTAAAAATGGGAACCAACCAATAATGTATATAAACCCTGGATTGCTGACGCTATGTATTGGCCATTGAGAGGCTTTGAAGCCACCGGTCGGCCATATTGGTACTCCCCAGTAGGAGCATTCAGCCATATTGGTACTTCCCAGTAGGAGCAGTCCTCCATGGGAATGCATGGAATTCTACAGTATTTCAATTAAATGTTTAACTGACAAAATTACATGTATTTATGTATTTTTTGTTGTAGTGGGGACAGTAACTAAAATGATACTTTCGGGGAAATGTATGAATTTTTTAAAACGTTATGTTTAGCTCACATAATATAATTTAAAATAATGCATTAAGGTGGGTAATATAATAAATGTTGCAAAAACGAATTGAACATTAGGAAATTCATTTCTATAGCTTTTAGAATATTATTTTCTCAACGGTGGTGGAGTGCCAAGATGGACGCACAGTGGCTTCAACACAGCGCCCACAATTAGACATCTAGTGTATATCTAAATAATTGGTACCAACTGGTTCAAAAACAATTGGTAAACACCCAGGATACCAATTACGTAACAATAATTATGTAATTACCATTTTACCTTCATTTCCAAGAAAATGACAGGTAAATAGCGGACTATGAAATAAAGCATAACCTAAAAGGAAAGACTTTTAGCAGCGTATTTGGTCTCATCCGCTAACTGCATTCTTTGAGGTAATCCTTTTAACTTGCATGTTGGTGAGGAACTATTGTCGGTTCAAATCTGTTCAAAAAAAACCTTTAAGACATCAACCATTCGTCAGCCACACAGTGTAAATGGTTACTTATCACACAGAACAAATGACATGATCTGCTATACTTTGTATGAAGCCCAGTTATTAATAAAGGGGTTTCTGGTTATTGATCTTATCTTCAACACACAAGATACTTTTCTTAAAAAATCTCCACTGCATGTAATGTTTTGGGATTGTAATGAGACAATTTCCAAAGCTGATTGTCACTGTGGTTGCTTAAAAGGGTACATCATACAAATAAAACATGCAAGGGTCATTTAATGTGACTGGGTCATGTTTTTTAACTGTTAATAATGTAGCAGAAAGAAGTAAGGGTGGCAGGTAACCTAGTGGTGAGAGCATTGGGCCACTAACCGAAAGGTTGCTGGATCAAATCCCCGAGCTGAGGAAAAAATAAATATGTTGTTCTGCCCCTGAACAAGGCAGTTAACCCACTGTTCCCTGGTAGGCTGTCATTGTAAGTAAGAATTTGTTCTTAACTGACTTGCCAGGTTAAATAAATAAACAAGTAATTGGTGAGAAGTGCCTTACAGCCTTATCTTAATAGCTGTAGTAGTCTGTCTTGTGATCAGACCTAAATTTTTCTGTCCAAAATATGTATACTGACAGTATTTGAAGGACGCGTTCACACTGAATATTAATTCATATGAAACGTTTTCTCTTTACATTAAAGTCCCCTCTTGCAGACAATTTGTGTTTATAGTACTTACTGAGCAAAAAAATATATATATATTTGTTGAACACTCCATGAGATTGATCTGTATCTGCTGAGTTGGTTCTCATTCAGGAGCCTATTGGTAGAACGTTTATGTGCCTGGCTGGGTTCTTGGCAACGTAGGGGCTTCTATGGAACAGGACTCATGTTGATGGAGTCTGTGTGGATCTCTGGCATGATGGTCCTCTCAGGTCTCAGACACACGGCTAGGCGCTGGGAACAAAAACAGGTAGAGACCAGGGATGGAGTAACAAGAGATAACAACACGTGTGTGTGATTCATTCAACCATTTGCCATACACTCATCACATATTGAAATATAATAACTATGTGCTTCTTTTTTCAGGCACAATAAGTCACACTGACCACACACACTACACATCCATTTCTTGTCAATAGTCAACACAGTACATGAGTCCATCAGACCTGTTTCAGTGATCCGGGGGTCCACACCAGCTTGTAGACCATATAGATAGGGATCCACATGAAGGAGGAGGCCCCGATGACGTAGCCCACCGTGATGCTCCAGTCTGGGTACTTGTAGTCAAAGAGTTGGAGGGGGGGTGGCTTAAGCAGGGAGCTCACTATTATATACTGTGAAAGGAGAGAGACAAGTCTCAAAGGTCATGCTCCTATTTTTCTCAATTAGATTTCGCACATGTGACAATGGCATTTAGACGCCTGTGGGCCTCAACAACAACGACAAAAGCAGAAAAGCCATTTCAATACATAAAAAGGTATATCTTTATTTTCACGAGATTATCACAGACCGACGAGGGAGATGAGAGCAGAAACAATTTAGCCCGTACAATAAAAGGAGGGATAATAAAGAAGTTATAGCTTGGGGGAAAATGTCAACTCATTCAGCAGCGGGAGGATAAGAGAGATTAAAGGAGACGTATGCAAAGTGGAGGCAGGGATATTACGTTATGCAGGTGAATAAAGTTGACATTTAGGATTGTGGAATATGAACAGGAGGGGGAAAAAAGGATGAGACATTGAGGCTGAGGGGAGCTGGGTGTCCTTTACTTGCAGACTGAAGAATTGAAGGTGGAGGAGGGTTCTATGCTGGGGAATTTGTTTTGTTGGAAAACACTTCACTTAAAGTCTGCACGTATAATGCATTACGGTGTAATTATAATACATTGTAATACTTGTCATGAACCTTCACGACCCTCTTACAATGTCTTATAATCATATCACAATGAGCCTGATTAAATAACAGCCATTTTGAGTCAGTTGAAATGTTGAAACTTAAAGACAGGTGGCATTTTACAAACTGTATATTAAGCCACTATAAAGGATGATACATTCTTATTACCAGGTACAAAGCATTATACCTGCAGGCTTTAAGCAAAATATTACCATACAATCTCTAGCAAAGTCCTAATGAAATGTTAGCACATCTGATCCTACACTGACCATCCACCCATGTCATTTAACCTGCCGTTACCAGAAAGGGCCAATGAGGAGGATTAGAAGTTTGAGATAAACGAGAGGTTTACAAAAAACTGTGGCAACTATCATTACACACACCTGCTCCCCATCGTTATGCACACCTGGACTTCATCATTACCTTGGTTACGTACCCTTTGTTTAGCCCTCAAGTAGCCCCAGTCTTCAGGCAGTATTGGTTCTGTTCGCGTTCTGTACGGTTCTCCTGTTTTGTTTATCTGCTTATTCTCATTACTAAACTCACCTTCCGCACCTGCTTCCTAGCGTATACGTTACAGAAACTCTGTGACAGGGTGCTGTAGGCCAATCAGATTGAGTCACCTGATTTGCGTCAGATTTGTGGACTAGTGGATGACGAACACTGTTAAATCAGTTCTAATTGTCCAGAATGAGGGTATGATAACAAAGCTTCCTGTTAGGTGGATTCGACAATATATTCCGTCATTTCAAATCTTATTGGTTGGTTTCCCTCTCCGGCTCTGCTTACCGCTAGAAATGCAGGACTGATGGCCACCCAGCACACCTTCCAGAATAATCCAGGAGAATAGCCTAACATGGATTTAATGTCATTGCTGAATCTCGTGATACCTGGAAGCAATACAAATTGAAAAGAGAGCATTCAACAACACTATGATAAGAACTATTAAAACAGTTTCTTGTCATGTGAAACCCGAAAAAAAGTATTTTTGTCAATATAATTTAGGAGTCTGTAGGATGCATACTACAAGAAAAAATAAATGATGATTTCTGTCTCATGCAAGACTACTGGGAGTATAGGAAGCGTGAGATGTAACATCACCATTAAATCACCATTCTTACCATAGAACCAGGAAACGGCGATGGCCTCAAGAAAACCAACTGCAATGATGGAGGAACCCACCCCAAACTCCTCCAGCAGTTTCACCACATAGGCCCCGCCCTGAGAGAAACACATGCCTGTCACTTATGTGGTGAAAGGTTCCTTCTGGACAGGTTGATCAAACTAATATAGATTGTTAATTTAGCGTTTGTTTCTTTTCAAATGTAATTATTTGATTAACCCTGTGCCATCTTATTATGACTACTGTTGCATCAGGAGCTTCCAGATCCCTCATGTGCCTTTTTTTTGTTTACTGTTGAAAAGTTTGTGTCTTTAAAGTGCTACATTCTTATTTACATGTTACCTACATTGGTAAGGGTGCTGAGGGAGCCCAAAAAGCACACAACAACCAAGCCCAGTACAAACAGCTCCCGTCTGTTCGCCAGGTAACCAGGGTATTCATCCATCACAGCAGTAATGATAGCCTCCAGTCCTCCAAACTGAGACAGAGACGAGAGAGGGCCATGTCAATGAGTGTGATTACATATGACCTAAAGGACATCACTTAGTTCAGAGATAATCTGATACATCCAAGTTATAGGCAAGTCTCCTTCTTTTGATGAGACACTTCGACCCAAGTTCTGTCATACCGTGCTGTCGAGCCCAAGCGTGATCATCATCACGAAGAAGATGATGGCGAAGAATGTTGACCCTGTCATGTTGGCTATGGCCTCTGGATAGGTGATGAAGAGTAGGCTTGGACCTGGGGATGAGGTGTTCGGGGGTAAATCCCATTTTGATAACAATCTAAAGGCTACAATTTCCTACTGTTGCACTAGATATAGAAATACATTCCTGTTGAACATGTTCAGGCAGTTACTTAATAAAACAGACAAATACACTTAAAACAGGTATTCGGGAAGAAAAAAAACATTTATCTAGAAGAGTTTTGGCCACTGACCCTTGTCTCTGGCTACATCCTCCACATTCACATTTCTCTTCTCTGCCATGTACCCCAGCACAGTGAAGATCACAAAACCAGACATGAAGCTGGTCAGGCAGTTCACCAGGCTGGTCACTATGGCGTCACTACGGCATCACAACATAGAGACAAACACGGTGCCTGTCTGATCATCTCAAGTATTGTAATTCATTCGTATATATCTTTCTCTGGTTTGGTTGGGAACAGTGGTTACATCTGGATTTTGTAAATGGAGCAACTGTCCCCAACATGGATCACCTTTGTAAGACATTTTGGTTGACCGAGCTCACTTTCTAGCAAGCAAACACAAACAGTGAGTGGACCATTGAGATATACAGTCATCTAAATGCCATTTCTATTTATATGTCGTGGGCATTCACTTTGTTTAATTAGGATAACCCTGTCAGCAAGAGTAAGTCCATTCAGACTCTGTGTGATTCCACAAGTTCTCTGAGAAGCAGCAGTGCCACTGTTTCCTCACGTGTGTCACTGATACTGTACCAATGACATTAACCACGCACATGACAGCCGTCTCACAGGGAGCACACAATTCAATTTCTTCAGGAGAGCCCCCGTGATCCTTTCATCTCCCACCACGCTGGATTCACCACTCCCTTCTCATAATTGTAATTACATTGTCTTAAAGAGTTGCTGTGGGACATCCGTTTGAGCTCATCTATTCAACACATCCTAAATAAATCCCCTTGATTGGCCGGCGTTTCCTCCTCCTCGACGACACAGGGCTGATGCGAGTAAAAGTGAGGGCCATAGTTATGGGCTGCCAGAGACGCATGTTTTTGTCACCGGATATCAATGCCTGACGGCCTTTTTTGAGAGCGATTGGAAGCGCTACCGTAGAGATCCACTGGTGTAGAGGACATTCAGGAGGACACACGTACCTCCTCTGAGTTATTCTAGTTTGAACTTTTTACTTGTTTGGAAGTGATCGATATGGTTGACAGGTTTTAAAAAATGTTTTATCCTTCTTTAACCTGTCTCGTCCCCTTCCAGTACAATGATCGAAGGGGATTTAACAGGTGACATCAATAAGGGATTACAGCTTTCACCCGGATTCACCTGGTCAGTCTATGCCATGGAAAGTGTATGTCATGTTTTGTACACTTAGTGTATATTTATTATTATTTAAGGGAGTTTTAGTATCAGCTCTTACCGATAACAGTTGTTTGTGAACGGGTTGTAGCTGGAGAGGGCAAGGAGCACCCCAAAGCCTGGCCCCAAGGAGAAGAAGATCTGAGCCGCAGCGTCTACCCACACCTACAAAAACACATGGATATGAATTACACACAAATGACCGAACCTGAGGGATTTACCTGCAATCTCAGAATATCAGATTCAGTGCTTTGACTTGTACAGCATCCCTGTATATCTCAACAGTGTAAAGACCTGTGTCAAGCTACTGAAGCCTAACTGTTCCTGTCTGTTAGCCAGCCAGTGTGTCTGTCTAGCTTTCACAATCCTCTGCTATTGCGGAGCTTTAGATGTAATGCTAATTCATTTCTTATGTTCAAATATCTCTGTTGGACTGCTGATTCCCTCCAAGCATCCAAATCCTATCATATCATATCTGTGCACAGTGTTTCTTGTTTGATACAAATGCATATAACAAGTGACAGGTAACACTTGAAATTAAAGTCTGCACATGTAATAATGTATTACTAGTTAGTGTGCTTGCTGAAGGCAACATACTCATAACTTTTTTTCCACTCACTCTAGCACTTAAACCACATAAGTTATTAACACTAAACCAACTTTAGAATGTGCAGACAGACCATCTTCAGGTTGCTTGAGAAAATATTTTTGATACTATTTATAGTTTTTGTACTACAACCATATTTGCATAAAACTCAATGTAAGTCATTGCCGTAAACTTGAATTTAAAAAACGTTAAAAAACTGACATCCCTTTATTTCAGTTTTTAAGCTATCAACACCAAACCAACGTAGGGATGTTCCGACTGACCCTACTTAGATTGTTTGCATTCAGATTTTTTATACTATGTATACTTTTTTAACTATAACAATTTCATGTACATACTACCTAAATTGGCCCGACCAACCAGTGCTCCCGCACATTGGCTAACCGGGCTATCTGCATTGTGTCCCACCACCCGACAGCCCCTCTTTTTACGCTTCTGCTACTCTCTGTTCATCATATATGCACAGTCACTTTAACCATACCTACATGTACATACTACCTCAATCAGCCTGACTAACAGGTGTATGTAGCATTGCTACTCTTTTTTCAAATGTATTTTTACTATTGTTTTTTTTCTTTACTTACCTACACACACACACATACCTTCTCTTTTTTTTCCGCACCATTGGTTAGAGTCTGTAAGTAAGCATTTCACCGTAAGGTCTATTGGGCACACGTGACAAATAAACTTTGATTTGAAGTGGGCAATGTTTACATTAGCCTCAATGGCTACCATGAGAGGTAGATTTTCACAGTGCCACTGCTTTCTAACAATTCAATCTAGAAGCTCCAAACCAACTTTAGCATGACGGAAACACTTCATAGAGTCAAGCATTCTTTCATTCTTCCATAACTTAATCAGTTTACATTTCCTTAAATGTGCATATTAGAGCAAACACCGCAACTCTGTAACCATATAAACAAGTGGTTTCCAAAAATGTTTGGTTACTGTACCACCAAACTGAATTCTGGGGAACATTTGTCTGTGGTACTTCTCTTGAACCGTTTAAGCTATCAATTCCAAACCAATGCTGAAATGTGCAGACTGACTCGGCATATTTAGCTTGCATACAGGTTTGTGATACTATTTATACTTTTTGAACTATAACCATTTAAAATGTGCATAAATGAACATGAGTTTAAACGACAACCATTGGAATACAGAGGTACCTAGACATTCAAAATGGTCCTGCTCCTTGGCCTAAAAAGCTACAGCACCAACTTTAACATTCAGGCTCTCCTGACTTCAAATTCTCTTAAACATGTATACATTATAATCATTTGAGTTAGCACAAATTAGCATACCACTTAATGGATTCAATGACAACCATAAGAGCACTGTGGTAGACATTATACACGCTACTGTTCTTAAATCATTTCAGCTGCAAACATTAAAACAACTTTAACATTTTCAAACGTTATAAATTATAACAATTTAAATTAGCCAACATTTGCATAAAATAACCCACCAGCAGTAATAGTAACTTTTGAACCATTTAAGCTAGAGACACCAAACCAACTTTTACGGGTTCAGACTATCCTGTCCTATCAACCTTAAGTATTTCAAGACAAGCTAGCAAGCACACACATTTTCTTTGGGAAATGTACTTTTCTAGCTATTTCCATGTGCCTTTATAATGTCTACACACATTTGTCTCTTTTGTCAGGATAATAAGACATTATAAAGGGGTCATTCATGCTGATGTCAAATTTGGCAATGCATTGCACATCATAATGCATTATCCGTGCAGCGTAAGCACAAATTATAGGGTGTTCATTGAATAGCCAAAATGGTCATATTTTCCAATGGATTACTGTGACCTGTCATGTCCAATGACATTTCTGCTAAATGATAGCCTCATACGAATCCTATTTCACAGCTGTACTGAGAGAGATCTGAAGAGAAGCACGCACTTGTAAAGGGAGAAGGAGGACGAAAGAGAGAGAGAGAGAGTGCATGTGTGCGTGTGTGAGAGAGAATGGGTGGGGTGGGGGGGTGGGTGGGCTTTGTTAATGGAAAAAAATCTAAACCAACTACGCATCTCATTATCACGTGGCTTATTTATGCATCTCATCTCATCCATATTCCCTTGAACCAAATCGCTCACTCATACTGAGCCAACAACACAGCACTCTACCGTCAGAGAGTAGAACGCAAGAAAGCAAAGTTAAAGGACACTATGGTAGAGGAACTTTCCACGGGCTGGCAGAAAGTGTATGTTTACAGTTTTCAGGGATTCAGTTTTTTCAACCTAACTTCCGTTTCCCCTGAAAAACAGATGTGGGGACTCCGCTCAGGCATCTTTTAACACCTTCTATGTTATGGTAGAGGTAGACTCAGGCTGTTCCCCAATATACTGGTTGCAATGACATCAGGCTGACATCTTTTGTGATGTCATGGTCAGGTTGTTTGAACAGCTTTATAGCCACCAGAAAAAATACCTCCCCATAACCAGAACTCCAGTGTACAGATGCATTTTTCAACCTCAGACAACATTTTCTCAGAAAGACTAACCCCTTGCTAATCAGTAAACTCTTAGGTATGTCGTGGTGGACTGTCATTGCAATTGCTTCACAGTAACCTGGTAAAATGATGTTTATAGTGTGGCTAGCCGCTAAATGGCTCTGAATTCACTGTCAGCATGCAGTCTGACAGTGAGAGCTATATCCACTTTTGGAGATAACTCGTGCTCTGAAATCATATCCTGATGTCAGCAAAATATGTATTCATAACATTGCTAACTTAGCTAGTTAACATACATTCTGAGAAAACAAGCAAGAGACACGCCTTGTGCCCAAATTGATGACATTAGTCAGGCAGCGAGAGTCGAGTGGAGACAAACGGATTCAGTTCAGTCAGTCGTCCTGTTGAGCCCTTCCCAGCTAGCTAGTTTATGCTTGTGGCTAGAAACTTCAGAGAGAATTTGAAACTTATCTGCCAAAGTTGGGACTTGGAAGTGTTCAGAATCATTAAATTTTTATCGGAGTAATAGTATTTTTTTTATTTTGCACAAAAATGTAACATTAGATGTTAATGCCGTAGTTGTACATTTTCGGTGAAAATCACTACAATAAATGTGATTTAGCTGTCACACTGGCCTGATACAGGCTACACTATCTAGCACAGGGCTGGGCAACTCCAATCCTCCAGGGCCTGATTGGTGTCACACTTCTTCTCCATCTCTAGCAAACACAGCTGATTAATCAAATTGCATTCTAAACTGAAGATCATGATTAGGTGATTATTGGAGTCAGGTGTGTTAGCTTGGCTGGGGCAAAACTGTGACATCAATCAGGCCCTCAATAACTGGAATTGCCCACCCCTGATCTAACAGCTACCCTCTCCTTGCTGCAGCAAGCGGGAGCGACTGACACCATGCCCCGTGTTGTTGTGTTGCCGGCTTGCAGCGCAAACTCTCCCCATTGAGCAGTGTAGACTGTATCACTGTGACATCCAAATGGTTACTTCCATTAATACAAGTTATTTCTCTTGTAGGCTGCTGTTCCACTCTGAATAAAATGATGTTGGATGGATCAAATTGGAGATGGTGACCAATACTACAAGTTTTTCTCGAAATAAACACAACTTTCTTTTACAAGTTTTAACTAGCGCCATACTGCCATCGTTGCCAGCTAGCCAGCATAAACTAGCTGGGAAGGGCTCATCAGGATGACTGACTGAACCGAATCCATTCGTCTCCACACTCAACTCTCAGCGACGTGTCCGTATACAGTAACCTCCCAGAAAACAAGTTATATTAAGTGGATAGCTAGCGTTTGCAATGTTTGGTGGTCAATGAGATAGAGTTAGCTAACCAGCTGAGCAAGCAAACAATGTAACAAAAGTATAATTTTGCATTCTAAAAATACTCCAACAGGCTCTGCATTTCAGGAATCACAGTAGCAAGTACTTCTGGTGCACTGTTAAATTATTTAGCCATTTAAACATTCAATTTTTAAAGAAAACTCCATATCTCTCACTGGCTTTCATGCCATTTAATCGTGAGCTTGTCCGATGTGTCGGACTTGACAACAGTTGTTATCCATTGAAGCACTACGATTGGTTGTGCAAAATTATGGGGCGGGACTTAGCGAAAGGTCAAATTGAAATAACAGATGCCACATCCTCTTCATCACCAGGGACATTACATTATTTTGTATAGGATTGACTGTGTTGGATCACTGCTGTGCACGGCCTTTCTTTCACCAATTTTGACACAGGAGAGTGCAAAATGCTGTGCTGTGCTGTGACACACGCAAAAAAATGACTGCATCTGTACATACAAATAACAACATTATAAACAAATTGTCATTTGAAGCGGTACCAAAAAGATCAGACAACACTGCGAAATCCTCACCCTATTTTAGTGTTTCCCGCTCCAAACAGATGATCATATGGAATTGATGTGATAATGGACAAGTGTTCTGTGTTTCTTCTCTATAACTCACACTGGTCTCGAAGAGTTTCTCCCATTTTGGCTTTAGGTAGAAGACAACTCCCTTCCATGCACCTGGTAGGGTGGCACCACGGATCAACAGGATGAAGAGCACCACATAGGGCAAGGTGGCCGTCACCCACACTACCTGGCACGGGAAGGGCAAAGCAGCAGAGCGAGAGAGAGAGAGAGAGAGAGAGAGAGAGAGAGAGAGAGAGAGAGAGAGAGAGAGAGAGAGAGAGAGAGAGAGATGGGGGACAGATGAGAAGGGAAGATAAATGGAGATTATAGACAAGTAAATCACACTGGATATTGCATTGTAATGACCCTAGTACTTGATAAGCCCATTGTGAACATCACCAACTGAAATATTTCTCTGTGGCTAGTGCGTTAGCCTTGGGGTCGGATGACCCGGAATGGTACTAACCACAGCCGTTTTGCCACAATGTACAACAATGATCCGGAAATGATCCCCGCACACTGATGCGGTTTCCTGGAAGAGTGGCTGAGACATGCTACCTTCCCTGATGTCTTCACTCCCTTCCAGAGACTGAAGTAAACGATAGTGAAGATGAGAAAGAGGCAGAGCATCAGCTGCCAGCGAACACCCCCCACGTTATGCAGCCCATCGGACTTGTGGATCTCCAGAACATTCCTCCTGTATAGGAAAAATACATTAGTACTGTGTTTTCATTTTACTTACCTTTACCAGTAGGCTTACCTACATTGCTAAAACTAATGGTGCCTTGTGGCTCGATATAGATCGATTTTTAGGGCTATATATGAAGCGAGCCATTGAACTCTTTTTGTTTTGCTAGAGCACCATTTCTTGTTATCTATCAGCTTTACATAATCACAGCATGTTTCAGCACTTGTGAGCAAGTGTTTAATTGAAACATTTAAATGAGAATACAATGACAATTTATTTTGAAACATTTGAATGCGATGAAACAATGATGTCAAACAATTGACGTGGCTATTCAAGGTCACGGTAACGTATTCCCTGTGCTGTCCGCCACTTACATGGACTTACGTGTAAAATTCCTCAGCAGGTGACCTGGAGTAGTTGTTCCAGGTCACGTTGTCTTTCAGGAAGTAGTTGGTGCAGTTTTCAGTGTTCCAGGCATTGTCACAGTTAGTCCAGGGCAGGACGCTGGCGAAGGACGAGTAGAAGTAGAAAAGTGCCCAGGCGATGATGGTGTTGTAGTAGAAGGAGACGTACAGCGCGATGACACAGATCGCATACCCAATGCCTGAAACCATGGACAGATGGATCAGTGAGATCAGAGATTAGAAACCTGTGCCTCTATGCAACATGATGCAATTTTGAAATGACCAATTACTATGTAGTTATAGGCCTATAGTGTAAGTTTCATATACTGAGGACTGTACAGTACTTTACCTTTCAATTGACCCACTTTCCAAATTATTCCATAGTTACCTTGTTCTTATCAATAAACTGTTGAATTGTCAACAGCAAGTGCCACGTGTACGTGAGAAAAAGATGTGTAGTATGCAAGTAATGTAAAGAAGTGCACTGGTGTGGGGTCAGTGAGATGTGAGGTGGGTTGTTTTGTAAATGATGCTCGTCCTACCTTTGAAGATGGGGCATATGTGTTTCCATATGGATATGGCGCCAGTTCTGTGGAACTGTCCCAGGGCCAGTTCCATGTAAAATAGTGGCACCCCTCCAAAGATGGCCATGACAATGTAGGGGATGAGGAAAGCCCCTGTCCAGAGATGTAAAAGAGGGAAAATCACAGGTCGGACTCATAACTATGTGGAGATCACATTGTGTTGATGAAGATGCAGGCCTAACCTCGTCCCCAGGCTATTGCCATGGTACAAGTGTCAGACGTGCAAGATGTGAGATGTATTAGGAAGGACAGTCACGTGACAAATTATTACTTTTACTACTTAGTAGTTTAATATGTACGGAAATCTGGTAACACGTTACTTATAGAATCCATTTCATGCATTATGATGAAGTTGTAATGCATTGTAAGACATGCAGTAATAATGCATGTAAGACTTTTAAGTCATGTGTGACCCATTTATAATGTATTGTAACCATTTCATAATGATCTGGACTAAATAACAGCCAGTTTAAGACAGTTGAAATGCTATGCATAGAAAGACAGAACATATTATTTATAAGCCTTGCTATAACACATTAAAAGGCTCGTACAGTATTATCAACTCATAATAAACTGGGGGGCCTTACTGCTATTAACCCATACACAGAACAACAGATGGTCCCCACAAAAAAATAATTGAAAGGAAGTTTGTTCTGAAGTGTCTGTCCTATATCTGAGAGATATAAGAAAGGTCTGGAAAGATCTTAATCTGGAAAGATTAAACCCCTTATGTTTGGCTCGAAACAGCCTCCATATATACTTCAATTCATTTTTTCAACTGGGAACCTTCAGATGAGTCTTGTGAGGCCTGTGGGCGTCCTAGAGCAAAAATAAAAGGAGAACAACATCGCGTTCCTGAGAGTCTCATCTTTCCATACTGGGGTTAAAGCGTTTGGCCAAACCGTTCGGACGCTACAGACGATTTTGTGAGAAGATTGATTTTCGGGATGTCTCATGGTCTGATCTGCCACCTTTCACTGCAGATGCGGAAGTGCGACATCGGCGGATTATCTCTCTTTAAACTGACAGATTTTCATGGGGACATGGACATCCCTTTAAGGGGGTTTTAAACAGGTTATAAAACATTATACCTGGATGCTTTAAGTTAAGTGTTTATCTTTAACGAAGCAATCAGCAGTTGAAACGATAACAAAGTGTAGTCCCAGCCCCTGTTTTGGCAAAAAGCTGAGGGATAGAAGTAGAGACATCTAACCACTCTAAAATGTATAAACACAGCTATGGATGCAAGGACTGACCATTCATGATATCAAAATTATAGTTTTAACCACGTTTTGAGGATAAATAGTGTTTATTTACTTTTACATTGGAGTAACACATGCTTATATTTTGGGTTATGATGGGGTACAACCGGGGCATTTATAAGTTATTCTTCAAGAATTAATGGGTCCATAACATGAATATATAAGTACAAAAATGAATGTAGCAACTGCAGTGTCCCTTTAAATAAACTTTGACTACTTTTTGCACAAATGTATGTGTTTTTATGTATTCAATGTTTTGGCGACAGTTTTTTTAATTGACATGAATTACATTCATATCATCCAAAGATTTGAAAAGTCTTTGCTTCTTAATCACATCATCTGTCAAATGATTGGTACACTCTTCGAAAAAAAGATGCTATCTAGAACCTAAAGGGGTTCTTCGGCTGCCCCTATAGGAGAACCCTTTCAAGAACCATATTTGGTTCTAGGTAGAACCATTTCCACAGAGGTTTCTACATGGAGGGTAAAAAAAGGTCCTACCTGAAACCAATAAGGGTTCTCCTGTGGCGATAGCCAAAGAACCCTTATGGAACCCCTTTTTGTTTTAGAGTGTAGGGTTTTCTGTATATCCCTACACATTTTATAACTTATAACAAATATTTTTTCAGAACTTGATACATGGTCTTGCCTACTTTTAGACAGTGGTGGGAAAAGTACACAATTGTCGTATTTGAGTAAAAGTAAAGATACCTTAATAGAAAATGACCCAAGTAAAAGTGAAAGCCATCCAGTAAAATACTACTTGTGTAAAGTCTGAAAGTATTTGGTTTTAAATATACTTAAGTATCAAAAGTACATGTAATTGCTCAAATATACTTAAGTATCGAAAGTAAAAGTAAATGTATAAATCATTTAAAATTCCTTATATTAAGCAAACCAGAAGGCACCATTTTCTTGTTTTTTTTTTCAAATGTACTGATAGCCAGGGGCACATTGCAATATTCAGACATAATTTACAAAGGAGGCATGTGTGTTTAGTGAGTCCGCCAGATCAGAGGCAAATTGGACCATTTTCCTGTCCTGCTAAGCACTCAAAATGTAATGACTACTTTTGGGTGTCAAGGAAAATATATGGAGGAAAAGTATATTATTTTCTCTAGGAATGTAGTGAAGTAAAAGTAAACGTAGTCAAAAATATCAATAGTAAAGTAGAGTACAGATACTCAAAAAACGACTTAAGTAGTACTTTAAAATATTTTTAGTTACGTACTCTACACAACTGCTTTTAGAGAAGCAGTTGTGCCACTGTAAGGTGCATAAAATTACTGTAACAAGTGAAATATTCCCTCTAGTCAAACCGCAAACGGTAGCCTTCTACACGTGAGGTGCAAACACAACGGTAATTACAGATGTAATACAAACAACAAAAACAGTTTTCATGCAACCAAATACAATATTGAGAAACTTTTTAATTCGATTATAGCCTATAATCTCGATAGGCTAGACATCTTCCACTTTCCATTTCCCATAATACTGATCAGATTAGAGGCAGGCCTATGTTTTGTAGCCTCATTCAGTACGGCGTCTGACATCGTTTGGGACATTTTAAAATAGTCCATTATAGAACGCTGTCTTTTCGAACTCATCTTGGCGGATGAACTTTCCTAATAGTCTAGGTAATAAACAGGACAACCTATGCTATACCTAGTACAATACTTTATTTAATTTTATGCTTAACTAAAATGTTTTACTTCAGTGTTTCAGTGAGTTAATTGTAGTGGGTTGCAGGCTCTCGAGCATGTGAAGCTAATTTCAGCACCATGGACAGCAGGAGGTATAGCCTTCCCAATTGCGCGCATGAGAGCCACTATCGTTATCGAATCCTTAATCCAAACATATGCTATATAAAGAATAATACCAACAAAAATGATATTCAGCCATATCTAATATTAAGAAAGATAAGACCACATAAATGTAAGTAAGGTCATAAATTAGCCAACTAATATAGAAAGCAAATAATTAAGAAATTGGACTCTTACCGCCTCCATTTTGGTAACAAATGTATGGAAATCTCCAAACGTTTCCTAAGTCTACCGCGAAGCCAATGACTGATAAAAGAAAATCCATCTTTTTGCTCCATTTGTCTCTTGAGTTCGTCTGTGTGATCACAGGTACCGGTGCTGGGTTGTTGTTGTAACCGGTGTTTGAGGGGCCCTGTGCGCTCAGGCTTCCCGTTGGGGTCGCTGTGTCTTGGCGGGTCATGGTTGGCGGACTATCAAACGCCAGTCTGCCGTCTGAGCAGGTAAGTTTGAAAAAAACTGACAAGCTTCAGAGGCACAGAAGATTCTCATATTATGGGCGATGACAGGTCAGAGTGGGAGGTGTAGGAGGGACTGCACATTGCCTACTTGATAGAGTTGTCAATCACTAGGCTCATGGAGTAGAACTCCCTCTGCACACATTAATATCAACAAAATGAGCTCCACTCCAACCTTGACGAGTTTTTGGTTCCCTAAATTTGGCTACAATTGTTGAAACCCTGGCCTCTATTCACGCACATTTTAGAAACTATGATTTAACAACACCAGACTACAGCCTTTTCAAGAGATCTACTATTTGGTCTACTATTTGATAAGCGGCTTGGTTGAATTTATGTATTGTTTAGGTTCCCTAAAGCCCAATATCATTATTAGGCTACTGTATGTGTCTTGATGTATCTTGTCAGAATACATTTTTGAATTCATTTGAGAATTCATTTGAGTATTTAGTATTTAAAGAAGGCTGTGGATCTACATGGTAACTTGCGATGGAGGGGAGGAGGAATCAAGCTACTCAAATTCACTCTATGCAAATGTTATAATCCACCACATCTTTAAAGAGGTCCTGGCTTTATGCAAAGTCCCATGTCAAAAGATTGGTAAAAGACGGCTAAAGAAAGGTGTGTGTGTGTTGGGGTGTGTGTGTGTGTGTGTGTTGGGGTGTGTGTGTGTGTGTTGGGGTGTGTGTGTGTGTTGTGTGTGTGTGTGTGTGTGTGTGTGTGTGTGTGTGTGTGTGTGTGTGTGTGTGTGTGTGTGTGTGTGTGTTGGGGTGTGTGTGAGTGTGTGTGTGTGCACGCGCGCGTGTTGGTGTGAATGAAATACACGTGAACCTTGACCATTTTGAACTCTTTAAGTACACAAAGTCTCGAGGCGTCTTGGCTCCCTGAGTCCAGGGTAATGCTTTTGGTGAGGAGACAACAGCACAGACCAGAAGCTCTGTGGCTGAACTGAACTCGTTAGGGAAACCTAATTAAATGACCTTGTAATTGAATCCACCACTTTTAGCACTGTCCGATTTCAAAAGTCCTACAGAGTCATAACCAAATACACAGACTGTCATAATCTTGCAGGTCAATGAGTGGAGAGTGCATCAAATGAAGTTAGTTTGGAAAATGGATATGACAATGTGATTGGACGAGCAACATTCAACACCATCATGAACTTGTCACTTACAGCCAAATGGTAGTTCCTGCTTCCTGGCCTGTCTAAAGTGTCCTCCTCGAACGTGCAGAGTCATACAGTAGGCTACTGATTCTATACTCTTGTTTTATACTGTTAAGACAAATCATTGAATTGAAAATGTTAGTAAATCGTTTTAGAGAGGAATACACAATAATAATCCCAAGGCTACATGATATTTGCAGTAGGCTTACTGTGAGTGTCAAAAGAGTTGGTCCCCTTTGCCTCTATAACAGCCTCCACTCTTCTGGGAAGTCTTTTCACTAGATGTTGGAACATTGCTGCGGAGACTTGCTTCCATTCAACAAAAGAGCATTATTAAGGTTGGGTACTGATGTTGGGCGATTAGGCCTGGCTCGCAGTCGGCGTTCCAATTCATCCCGAAGGTGTTCGATGGGGTTGAGGTCAGGGCTCTGTGCAGGCCAGTCAAGTTCTTCAACACCGACTTCGACCATTTATGTATGGACCTCACTTTGTGCACGGGGCATGGTCATGCTCAAACAGAAAAGGGCGTTCGCCAAACTGTTGCCTCAAAGTTGGAAGCACAGAATCATCTAGAATGTCTTTGTATGCTGTAGCATTAACGCTTCGAACACACCGACGTCCATCGGACTGCCAGATGGGGAAGCGTGATTCGTCACTCCAGAGGACAAGTTTCCACTGCTCCAGAGTCCAATGGAGGCAAGCTTTACAGCACCCGACGCTTCAGCCCTCGGCAGTCCTGTTCTGTGAGCTTGTGAGGACTACCACTTTGCGGCTGAGCCATTGTTGCTCCTAGACGTTTCCACTTCACAATAACAGCACGTACAGTTGACCGGGGCAGCTCTAGCAGGGCAAAATTTGACAAACTGATTTGTTGGAAAGGTGGAATCCTATGATGGTGCCATGTTGAAAGCCACGGAGCTCTTCAGTAAGGCCATTCTACTGCCAATGTTTGTCTATGGAGATTGCATGTGTGCTCAATTTTATACACCTGTCAGCAACAGATGTGGCTGAAATAGCCGAATCCACTCATTTGAAAGGGTGTCCACATACATTTGTATATATAGTGAATCTCATGGTGAGGACCTTTTCAGCAGCTCCTGTAGCTCAAACCTTATATTGCAAACATCAACCCCCTGCTAAAGTTGTGACAGGAGACTGAGGATAGGGTGAACAGCCAGTCAGGGAGAAACGCCATGTCTGCTCAGGCAAAGACTAGGGAGCCCTGAAGGCCAAACCACCACAGCCACAAATCCTTCACGATATGGCACTGGCAATCTTCTACATACAAGCCTGTCAATCTGCGTTGGCACAAAAGGGCAAAAGAACATCGGACTGACAGGGCCTTCCTGCACATGCCCTGGTGTCCATTAGAGACTGTCGACTCTGATCACACACGGACATGTGCAAGATGGCGGCCTAGCACTCGTATCTCAGGGGAGCTGTCACTGACATCTCCGCTCCCACAGTCCGAGCGATATGGATATGCACCGTTGTTGTTTTTTTCTCGTCATTTTTTTGCACGTTTTGTTACTGGTCTTGTTCTTCTTTTGTGTCTCCGTCCTCTTTTTTATCTCCTATGCACCAGAAGCTCTGATTTCTTTTTGGAACATTCTCCTGTGAACACATCCGTTCTGACTCAGAAGAATACCCTGTGTCTTGTTATCACTCTGAGTGGAAATTTCCAGCCATCTACTGGTGCTGTAGTCCACCTGGGCTTACAGTGGATTACAGGCAGGTGATGGCGTCATTTGGCAAAGTCATTCCTATGAGTTTTAAGGCACCAAAAACAAGAAAATGGACATTGCAAAACATTTCATTTTGTATGTTTGTGCCTGAATTGTGTGCCTGAATAAATACAACAACCCTGTTGTGCTTTTTGTATTGCGCTGGCGTGAGCGCTGTGATGATGTGAATATCAATGGGCCTGCCATCCATGAGTAAGTGGATAGGAACTGGGTACACAGTGTAGTCAGGCAGAAGTCCTGGCATGGAATTAAGCTCACTACATTATCTAAAATAACAGTAATGAGGGAGTCATCCCAGGAAGGGAATCCCAGTGTTAAAAGTACAATGCAGAGTTTGTTCTGTCGGTCGACACTGATCATTCACAATAACAACATGATAATAACTCTCATTATCATAACATTCCTCAGAAATCAGTGGAAGAAGAGCACTGTCCAAATCCTTTTTAAACTTCACATAGGGACACGGGGGGGGTATTAAATGGCACCGAGGCTGAGAAGAGCTATTAACAATAAAAAGAATATTACTAGGCTACAAAGAGGTATTAAATGGCACCGCCAGCATATCTACTTTGACAGAAGGCCTTCAACGACAATTTGATTTGTGAAATGAGAATGCAGTGAGGAGTATTGCTATTCCACACTCTCAGTTTCCTAGTTATCTAATAAAGACATCTATTGGAGATGGCAAAGAGTGTCAGGCTCTCCAGAGACGAGGGTTACAAAATCTCAGACAGTATCACTTTTCCTCTGGTTTATTTCAGCTGACCACTTTATGACCCTCTTCAAAACTAGTATGTGAACATGTCTACATGTCATGATGTCAAGCATGTGTCTGCTCGTTGGTGTTTTGACAGGCATCAAGAAAGTAAAAACCCCAAGCTTCAGTGGGAGCGCGGGGGGAATCAAACATCCTCAGAGGGCGGAAGGGCAATGAGGGAGAATGATGGTCAAGGCCCACAGCATAGGAATAAGAGGCCTGTGTCTGGCCCTGCTAAGCAATGTCCACTTCCTCCTCTGTCATCCTGCATTACCTGTCTGCCCTTTCACCACCTGATCTAGCTGACAGGTTGGCCACCCCAGGGCCCCCATCTGCAGCCAGGGGCCAGAGGGAACCCAAGCTGCTCACACTCCAATAGGCTGCACCAACAAGGGTTTGGTCAAGTCCACACCCAGCACATCTACTGTACTACCGGTCCTCATCCTTAGACAATCCCAAACATAGAGTTTCACGTACCATGATGTCAGTAAATTATATATGAGGTCACCAAACGGAAGAACCTGCTGTAAAGTAGTGGTGGCACCTAAAATGATGCAGAAGGAAACAATTGTGAATACTTTAGAATGACTTTTACATTCATTACAGTACATGCACTCAGGATTTGCATCCATATTGTGCTAGAAAAAAAGCTCACTTTGGCACACGAAGAAATCATTTCTAATGACGCTATCACCATCTAATGGACTATGTGAACCTTGCAAGTTGTTTCTTAAAAATGTAATTGAAACGTCTCAGGATTTCACTAATCAAAATGTTCCAAATTACATAAACTAGCTAATTGTTTTAGAAAACAACATACTTCCCATAGTGCAAAGACAATGCTGTAAGCCTACAAAAGCAGCTGATCTTAAGTAAATGCAGAATCATTCATGTTTTTATGATTTCTGATAGCATTTCAGTGGGGGTATTAAATGGCCCGAGGCTGAGAAGAGGAATTATAATAAAAAGTAATATTATAGGCTAGGAAGAGGCATTAAATGGCACTTCCAGCGTAGCTACTTTGACAAGAGCCCTTCAATGACTATTCGATTTGTGAAATGAGAATGTAGGAGTATTGCTATTCCACACTCTCAGTTTCCTAGTTATCTAATAAAGACATCTATAGGAGATGGCAAAGAGTGCCAGGCTCTCCAGAGACGAGGGTTACAAAATCTCAGACAGTATCACTTTTCCTCTGGTTTATTTCAGCTGACCACTTTATGACCCTCTTCAAAACTAGTATGTGAACATGTCTACATGTCATGATGTCAAGCATGTGTCTGCTCGTTGGTGTTTTGACAGGCATCAGAGAGTAAGGAAGGGCAATGAGATAAAATGATGGTCAATGCCCACAATGTAGGAGTAGGAGGCTGGTGTCTGACCCTGCTAAGCAATGTCCACTTCCTCCTCTGTCATCCTGCATTACCTGTCTGCCCTTTCACCACCTGATCTAGCTGACAGGTTGGCCCCCCAGGGCCACCCATCTGCAGCCAGGGTCCAGAGGGAACCCAAGCTGCTCACATTCCAATGGGCTGCACCAACGAGGGTTTGGTCAAGTCCACACCCAGCACATCTACTGTACTCCCGGTCCTCATCCTTAGACAATCCCAAACATAGAGTTTCACTCACCATGATGTCAGTAAATTATATATGAGGTCACCAAACGGAAGAACATGTTGTAAAATGTTGGTGGCACCTAAAATGATGCAGAAGGAAATAATTGTGATGACTTTATAATGACTTTTGCATTAATTACAGTACATGCACTCAGGATTTGCATCCATTTTGGTCTAGAAAAAAGCTCCCTTTGGCATCTGACTAAATCATTTGAAATGGAACTATCACCATCTAATGGACAATGTAAACCTTGCAAGTCTCAGGATTTCACCAATCAAAAGTTTCCAATTTTGTTTTTAGAAAAAACACATTTGTGCCCTTTGTGTACAGACAATGCTGTAGCCTACAAAAGCAGTTGATCTTAAGTAAATGCAGAATGAATCATGTTTTTGGAATCAATCTATGTACTGTAGGCTTATCTGCAGCACAACATCACAAACAAACGTCAACACGCTTCGGCATGGTGTCAGCCTTCATCAGAGCCTGAAATGATTGTTTTTCATTTCAAGGTGTTAGATTTACAGTACATTTACATAGTCATTTAACAGACGCTTCATCCAGAGTGATTTACAGTTAGAACGTTCATCTTATGATGACTAGGTGAGACAACCACATATCACAGTTGTAGTTGGTATGTTTCTTACTCAATAGAGAAGTTATCAGCAAGTTAGTTCTAGTAGGAAAAGACAAGGGCAATTATCAATTGTTTTGACTGAGATGTCTTCTTTAACATATTCTTTGATGAGGTATGCTAGCACCATGGTCTTGTAGTGGATGTGAGCTTCGACTGGAAGCCAGTGGAGTGTGCTGATGATCAGGGTGACATGGGAGAACTTGGGAAGGTTGAGCATCAGTCACCCTGCAACATTCAGGACAGGTTGCAGGAGTTTGATGCCACAAGTGGGGAGTCAAAAGAAATGCAGTAGTCCAGATGGGAGGTGACAGGTGCATGGATGAGGACCTGTGCCGCTTCCTGTGTGAGGAAAGGTCGTACTCTACGGATGTTGTAGAGCAGGTATTCCCAAACTGGGTTACGCGTAATGCCATCAGGGGTACATTTACATTACATTTAAGTCATTTAGCAGACGCTCTTATCCAGAGCGACTTACAAATTGGTGCATTCACCTTATGACATCCAGTGGAGCAGCCACTTTACAATAGTGCATCTAAATCTTTTAAGGGGGGTGCAACAAATACAAATGTGATTCACATTTTTAAAAAAGGTATTTGATTTTGACATTTTTTTAATTCACATTTTCAAACAGCCCATTTAGATTTTCCAATGGGGCTATACACATGAGTTTTGTTTCTCGCCTGAGTATCCTCGTTTCACTGCCATTTTTTTAACCATCTAGTGTTAAAATAACAACACAATGTCAAATATAGGTAGCCTAGTCAAATAATTAACATCCAATCACATTAACCATTACTCTCTTGCAGGAATTCCACTAACTGGCAGTATGTAGCCAAACATAGCTGCTTCTCATTCCGTTTGCCCGAAAATGGATTAATGGTTTAAAAAAAGTAAGGCATAGAGACACATACCAGCTCTACTGGTAGTACTGCTACTACCAGAAGTACTACACCTGCACCTGTCGACGACAGAAGTTGTTCTGCTTCCACGAGCACATCCAATGCTAGCATCAGTTATTCTACATTTGTTGTTAACCCAGCTAGCGTGGACACCGACAGTTGTGAATCTGATACAGCCGAAGAGCTACTGCCCCCTTAACCTGGGAAAGCACCAAACAACAGACAGGGACGTTGGACCACCGAAGAGGAGCAAATATGATGAGAACTACATTGATTTGGGGTTCACTTATATTGGGAGTAGTGCCTTTCTTCAGGCACAGTGTGTTATATGTGCAAAGGTACTCACAACTTGATGAAATCCTTCACTCTTGCGCAGACATTTAGAAACAAAACATGCCAATTTGAAAAATAAGGCACAGAAGTTTTTTGAGGGAGAATTAAGATGACTTTCGAGTAGTTAGACATGTATAAAAGCAACAGATATCATTAATAATAAGGGGCTAGAAGCGTCTTATATGGTGAGCTACCGAGTGGCTAGGACAGGCAAGCCCCATACTATTGTGGACGACTTAATTCTTCCTGCTGCCGCGGATATGGCTTTGTCAATGTTGGGGTACAAAACCAGAAAAACTATACAGACAATGCCTTCATCAAACAAAACGTTTCATGACGCATCAGTGACATGGCAGGAGATGTTTTGAAACAATTACTGCTTCGCATACAAGCAAGTGAATTCTATGTATTACAGCTGGATGAGTCAACAGACGTGGCGGGCCTGGCACAGCTCCTGGTATATGCCCGTTATGTTTATGGGGGGTCAATTAAGGCAGAAATCTGCAAACCACGACAACAGGAGAGGATATTTTTTAAGTACTGGACAGCTTTGTGACATCAAATGGACTTTGGTGGTCAAGATGTGTTGGTATCTGTACTGATTGTGCAAAAGCCATGACAGGAAGACATAGCGGAGTGGTAAGTAGTTGCGGGTGCAAGAAGTTGCTCCCGAGCTACTTGGGTACACTACTTCAGCATCCACCGAGGGGCTCTTGCTGCCAAGGGGAAGACTGACAGCTTGAAATACATTTTGGGCACTACAGTGAAAATGGTTGTTAAAGCTAGGCCCCTGAACTCTTGTGTATTTCCTGCATTATGCAATTATTACCAGTTGATGTTATTCTTTAACAACACAGACCCCAAAACAAATCAGGAGGAGGAAAATAGGTTTATTCAAATAGGACAAATCATGCTTGGAAGTAGATGGTCATTCTCCCCGGTCCTCAGTGATGCTCTCTGGTGATTCTCTCCTGAGACTCTCTCCTGTGGTTCTCTCCACAGAACAAAGGGACAGCATGTTATTTTGTAACCCAGGCTTAGCCTGTGGTTGACCAAATATAATTCCTTGCAATAAAACCAGGCCAATGGCCAAATAACAAGTATCCTATTTCACACTCAATATATAGACAAATTCCTCCCATGTCTCTGCATTAATCCCCTATTACAGAAAAACACGATTTCCATTGATCGTTAGTACTCTGTTGACTCTCGTCCTCTTGACCTCTCGTACTCTGCATTGTGTATTTATCTTCGACTTATTCTTACACTCTCCCCTAGACCAATTAAAAGATAAATATACTTCAGAAAACATGAAAAAACATGAAAAAATAGAAATGATAAAAAAACAATAGCAGTATTCAGAATAAAACACCTTGCATTTCTGTAAAACACAAATGGCATATTCCACTTGCTGTTGCAATAAGAATCAGATTTAACAGGTGTAATGATGATGTCCCTAACGATTCCTACCACATCCTGTATTAGGAGGAACATTTTTCAATTGTCCTATTGGCAAGGTAATCATTCACCAAGTCCTTCAAAAGTGACCAGCTCTTCCACACTGTTATCAGTCCCACATATATAACTATGAGAAAAGATGTTCCGACAGCCCGCCGGTAGTGAGGAATTCACTTCACCGGTGATCTTGTATCGTTTCAGGTAGTGTCCTTGAATCGAAGGGTATTGTTTCAGCTTCAGACTGTAGATTCTCATAACCTGTAATGTAGGAAACAAAAAAGTGAAAGTAACATGTCCTGGTTTCAAGAGAAATTGATATTTCACATAGATTTCCCTAAGAAAGCATGTCCCGATTTCCTGGAAAAAGTTGGACATTTCACCTCGACATCCCTAATATGATGACTGCGGAGCACAACATAAAAGCATAGAAGTTCTGATCATCTTATTATGCTTCTTCACCCGAGATTGGCCCCCAATTGATAATCAATCCGTTCTTTATTCTCCAGGCTCCACTTTGTCATCAAAATGGACAACCTTGCAATGAGTGACATGTATTCATCGTGATTTTCCCTGGACTTTTACTGCTGACCTTGTTTTGAGCTGAACCTTCCCATTTTAACCCCAATGTGTCTGTTACATTTTTTTTTTACCATCCCCCACTGTCCTGGTACTACATCATGTCCCCCCTCGGGAGTTAATCCCCACGCCTCTTTCACTTGTCTTTCTGCTTCCCCTACTGCATTAGAGAGTTGTATGCAATAGTTAAACATTGTGTCACTCATAAAGTGAACGTCTGCTTTTCTCAAATTTAACGTACCTGGTAGTGACATGGGTCGACCTGTGACGACCTCAAACGGATTCAACCCTGTGTTTTTGTTATGTGTTGCCCATATACTACATAATACCGTAGTCAGTGCATCTGGCCATGCCATCCCTCCTTTTGACGCAGCTTTAAAACTCTCTCTTTCAAAACTTGATTTGTGCATTCTACCTGTCCACTCGATTGAGTAGTTGCCGGTCTATGTTTAGAAGACAAGCTACCTGCTGACACACTTTCCATGTGAAATGAGTGCCTTGGTCGGAATCAAATTTTTCCCGGAAGGGAATGATTTCTCGAATCAGAATTTTAGCTGTGTGTTGTGCAATTCCTTTCTTAGTAGGGTAGGCTTCAACCAATCGTGAGAAACGATCAACAACGACCAGCACATCTTTGTGTCCTTTACATTTGGGCAGCGTGATGTAATCCTGGTGGGTCCTGGTCCTGGTGGGGCAGGCACTCGCCTTGTCTGTACTTTCACTGGTCCCTTGGTGTTGGTTTCCATGCAAATGTTGCAATTCGCCACAGCAGCCTCACTTATGTGTTCACCTTATTTGTTGGATATGTAACAATTATTTACCTACACAGTGAGATATTTCTGTCCTGCTAATGCTGAGTTGTATTGGGTCCACAATAGCACACTGCAGCCAGTCTGGGTGTTGAGGACATGGGTTCTACTAGAGATAGCTTGAAGCTGACAATTGATTGAAGTTGATGATAACCTAAAAGATGGCTTTCCAGTGACAGGATGTAGGGTGGTTGTAACTGGGGTAGAGAGGAGTAGAACAACGCCTCATTTTCTCATCTTCCTGGCATCTGGGAAACTAAGTAAAACACCATCCTGTGTAGATAACCAAGGTGGCTTATGGGAAGGTTAGAAATGACTGACTAAGCAATCTTGTTATCAGCTATATATGAACTGTGCATTGTCTGTATGATTCAGACTCTCAGCCTAACTGTCAGCCAAGACTGGTGGGCTGATGGTCTAATTATTGCAATAATTAAACAATATTAAATAAAGATTATTGTTTGAAGAAATGACCCACGTCTCTGTCAGTACTGAATTTCCACGACAGTTTTCATCAAACTCTGCTGCTGAGCCGGAGAGAGCTTCTTAAATTTCTGCATCAGCATTGTGTCATTGGGGCTGTTGTCAGGATTCCATTTTCCCATAGGCGGACCCTGCTACTCCTGGCCACTTCTCATAAAATCACATTTTTTCGCCCGACATTCTCGTTGCCAGTGACCAGAAATCCTGCAATAATGACATACACCAGGTTTCTCTTCTACTGAACGAATAATGTTGTTGGTTTCACTCGGAACCTGCACAACTCTGATATCAGCAGGTTTATTACGTTGATTAACGTCTCTGTCCAGTCGTGACAGTCTGTCGATGATGTCGCCGTAGTTTTGTCTCTCCCAGTCATTAGTTGTGGAAACATTTTTTCTTTGCAAACCATCATGCATGGATTGCATCAGCTGATGAGTGATTGCCCCATTTTTGGAGGACTTGAGTGTATCTTCATCTTCCATGTCAGGTAACCCACTGTGTCTAACCACCTCTGCTCTAAACCTTTCCTCAAATTCAACAAACGCTTCATTCGGATTTGGAATACATTTGGTTATCTCTCCCCAATTGGTGGTTTCTTTGGTCAGACCCTTAAGGAAAACATGTATGGCTCTCCATCCATTGGCCACATCTTGCTCTTCACCATCCACAGCTCTTTAAACTTTTTCTTCAAGTACACCATGTTCACGGTTGTTCCAAACAAAGTAACTGTAACCCATCATAAGGATGTAGATTGTAGAGATTCTTGAAACTCTTCAAATGGTCCCACGTTTTCATACCCACTTCTCGGGGATGTTTCAAGGTTTTCAACCATTCATCCAACTGTTTTGGAGATGCTGATTTATGTGTGATTACTGTCACAGGTGGGTTTGTCTTTGCCACCTTTAACAGCCAGTGTTTTGGTTGGTCCAAGACATCGTTCATCACCGCTGTCAGTATCTGTTGACTCAAAGCCAGGAAGTGCTGACCAGATGCTTGAAACCCAATCATCCTTGCGCAACTCAGCCTGAGGGTGGATTGAAGGAACAAAGGGTCCTCCACATGTTGGAGCCAAGTCTGGTTTTACGACCCTTGCATGTAACTGTATGATTTTTTTTTGTGTGCAAATGAACTCAAGCTTACGGACAATGTCAAATGTGATAAAGCGAAGCACCTGAGTGAGATGGGTGTGAATCTCTTCTTTCAAGGTTTTGATTTGTCCACCAAGAGCTTTCAAACTTTCTTTATCTCTCTGCAATGTCCTATCATGATTCTCCTCAATGATTTTCTCATCTCCTTTTCTTACTTCGGATAATACAGTTAAAGACCCCCGTGTCTTCGTCAAGGAATTAGACGTTCTCTTTATTTTTCAGGCAGATTCCATGTCAGACAGACAGTCAGACAGATTCCATGTTCCATCTTTGTCAACAATGACGGAATATTTATTTATTATCTCTTGCCTACACTTCTCTACTTTGAAATGGTTCTTCATTTCACCAGAGAGTGAATTTTAAATATTTGTCATGCTCACATCTGGAGGAGCTGTTCTGCCCTTTTCCAGATTGGTATTCTCACTTAACAATGGCATTATATTAACTTCAAACGTTGTATGGTATATGTCTCTATGTTTGGATATTTATCTAACCTCAAAATATATCCTCTTTTTTGAGGACTCAAACCTCTTCTAGAACACAAATAGTTTCTGTAGGGCCTGGCTACCCATAAAACCTGTGTTCACTTCAAAAAGCTTGTTGAAGGCTTACATTAAACACACGTGTAGAAAAATTGCTACTCAACTAGCAACTCACTTCTATGCAACAAGAAGGTTTCACAACAAGAAAGGACCCTAACCTTTTAATAGGGGACTTGAACCCCTATAATAGAGAACAAACAAAACAGAGGACTCTTTATACATCGCTGGATTTAACAGAAGGACTCAACCCTTATATAGAGGACTCAAACTCCTATACATCACAGATACCTATCACTCATTGCATGCACTTATTTGAACCTGATTTGGTTTATTTAAAATGATATTGGTCTAGACTCACCCAGCAATTATGCCATCAATGAGGAGATTAAGAATTGACTCCCAAAAGTGGGTTGTGGGGCAGCCTTCTCTCTTTCCTCTGGATCAACACACAGTTGATAGGTTTTTCTTGTTGTTGTTGAGACCAATCAATCCGGGTCATGGCACCAAATGGTACCAGTTGATGTTATTCTTTAACAACACAGACCCCAAAACAAGTCAGGAGGAGGAAAATAGGTTTATTCAAATAGGACAAATAATTTACTGACCATCATTTTCACTTGTCTGACCGCTTGCATGATGACGAGTTTCTCACACCACTGGTCTATCTGGGTGATGTTTTTCTCACCTGAATGATCTGAATCAAGGATTTACAGGGACTCTCCGCAGCTACATTGAGGCTATGATTAAGAAGTTGGAGCTCTACTCTATCTGCATTAACAAGGACAACACACAGGTCTTTCCATCATTGTATGATTTTTTTGTGTGCAAATGAACTCAAGCTTACGGACAATGTCAAATGTGATAAAGTGAAGCACCTGAGTGAGTTGGCTGTGCAATTAACTTTCCGGAAACATGACATACAACTGGATTCATTATCCCTTTCATGCCCTGCCTCCAGTCTACTTAGTACCTATGTGAGAGTGGATTCTCGGCCCTCACTAGCATGAAAACTAAATACAGGCACAGACTGTGTGTGGAAAATGATTTAAGACTGAGACTCTCTCCAAAACAAACCAACATTGCAGAGTTATGTGCATCCTTCCAAGCACACCCTTCTCATTAACCTGTGGTGAGTTATTCACAATTTTCAATGAACAAATAAGGTTTTACATGTAAGATGCCTAAATAAATAGCAAAATGATTGATTATTATTATTTTTTTTTGTGCCCTGGTCCTATAAGAGCTCTTTGTCACTTCCCACGAGCCGGGTTGTGACAAAAACTCCCTCATTCTTATGTTTAATAAATGTATTGTATAGTGTGTGTGTGGCAGGCTTACAATGATGGCAAAGAACAATATTTGAGAGTGCGCTGACCCTGGTGCTAGAGGGGGTACACAGTTGGAGTTTGAATGTTTGAAGGGGTACGGGACTATAAAAAGTTTAGGAACCACTGTTGTAGAGCATGAACCTGCAAGAGCAAGTCACTGCTTTGATGTTTGCAGAGAACGACAGGTGGTTTTCCAGGGTCACGCCAAGGCTCTTTGCACTCTGGGAAGGGGACATTATGGAGTTGAGGAATAGCAGCTCCTTCTTGTCGACGTTGAGCTTGAGGTGGTGGGCCGACATCCAAGCTGAGATGTCTGCCAGGCATGCAGAGATTCGTGTTGCCACCTGGGTGTCAGAAGGGGGGGAGGAGAAAAAAAGGTTGAGTGTCATCCGCATGGCAATCTTAGGAGAGACCATGTGAGGATATAATGGAGTGAAGTGACTTGGTGTAGAGAAAAAGGAGAGCAGTCTTGGTTGAATGACTCATCTTGAAGCCAGACTGGTTGGGGTCACAAAGATCGCTCTGAGAGAGACATCTATGGTCAGAGACAGCACGCTCAAGTGTTTTATAAAGAAAAGAAAGAAGGGGTACCGGTGTGTAGTCTTTGACGTCAGAGTCGAGTGATGGTTTCTTGAGGAGCAGCTGGCCATCTTGAAGTCAGAGGGGACGCAGCCAGTGGTCAGGGTTGAGTTGATGAGGGAAGTGTGAAATGCGAGTAGGTCTCCAGATATTGTCTGGAGAATGGAGAGAGGGGATGGGGTAGAGGGGGCAGGTTGTCGGGCGGCCGGACATCGCTAGTCACAGGATTTCATCTGGAGAGAGACGGGAGAAAAAGGTCAAGGCGTAGGGTAGTTCTGTGTGAGTGGGACCAGTGGACTCGATAGGCTGAGTAAATGAGGTGAGGATGTCGTCACAACCTTTTTTTCAAAGTGGTTAACAAAGTTGTGCGCAGACAAGGGTGAAGGAGGGGGAGGAGGATTAAGACGGCGATAGATGACAACAATGTTAAGCTTGAGTGAACAAGTGACAGTGACAGCATGGAATTCAAATTAGGACAGGTGAGTGACGGAGACAAGAGACCATCTCCACTTAGGATTTTTACACATATTTTTACATCTTTATTTAACTAGGCAAGTCAGTTAAGAACACATTCTTATTTTCATTGATGGCCGAGGAACAGTGGGTTAACTGCCTTGTTCAGGGGCTGAACAACAGATTTGTACCTTGTCAGCTTGGGGATTTGATCTAGCAACCTTCCGGTTGGTAGCTCACCACTCCAACCACTAGGCTACCCTGCCGGCCCAGGTGCTCTTTGACTATGAGAGAACACGTAGTCAGATGAAGAGAGAGCAGCTGGAGTAGCAGTGTTCTCTGGGGTAATCCATGTCTCCATCAGGGGTGCTAGATAAGGTAGGCTACTCAGCCCTACTAGCCAAGTACTCTACTAGCCAAGTACTCTACTAGCCAAGTACTCTACTAGCCAAGTACTCTACTAGCCAAGTACTCTACTAGCCAAGTACTCTACCACCATCTACCACCCTCAGAATTACGGTTCAACATTTCACCACAAGATGGAGTAATAATAAAAGGAGAGGCTACTGACCGTGTGTCTAAAACAAATAGAAGTGGAAACTCCTTATTATACAAACACATCAAGCGACATCATTTTGGTTCACCAATGAACCAATACTATCCCTGTGACATATTTCATTCATTCTAATCAATTTTAAAGGATGTTGTGTCCCCACTCTGCAACCTGAAGGCATATGGGATATATGTGGACTTGGATATCCCCACTAGACAGACTTGAGGTTTGTTGGCTCTCCCAGATTCTATTCACACCACTATATTTGTCCACAGCTTTTTGAACGATTCCTGACCATCACAGAGTTATTCAAGCTTAGAATACACAAAATGGTTCTTATGATTCGTATTGCTTTTTATAGTGCCCCAGGAAAATGGTGGATTATTTTCCAGTGAGCCCAGATCAATGTCTATAAAAAGCAATATAGATTTATCCAACAGTATAAGATGCCATTTACCCCCAGAGATGGAAGCCGTAAGACCAGGACACCAGATCTACTGATGAGCTCAATTTGCTCTGCTAATATGTTTCAGGGGGTTGCTTAGCAAAATATCTTATTGGTGAGGGAAAGCTTCCGTGTGTTTGTAACCAAATTTGCTGCAGTACAGGGCTCAGTTATTAGAATGATTAATTATTATGGAAATTAATGGTTCATGATATGCTCCTGACTTTACAGAAGAAGGCCATGTGAAGAATATGGTACCTGTTTGGACAAATTCAGGCTATTCAGTATTTAATAGGTTACATTATGCCTAAATGGCACTGTCTCTTTGATGAGTTAGACAATCCAAAAATCAAATGTAAAAAATCTCGGCAAACGTATAAAATAGTCACTTTATTCTTCACAGGTATCAGTTTTATTTTGTGTTTCTGGGAAGAGTCTGTGGACCGGAGGAGGAAGAATCGAATTTAGTGATTGCTGTAGCTTTAAGAGGTGTGAGTAAAGCCTCAAGCAGTGCTCTCCGGTTCGATATAGCCACATAGAGCTGATGGTCTCTGCGTGAAGGAGCTACGCAAAGGGGACCGGATTCCATGCCAACAACAACAACAACAGCAGCAGCAATGGCAGGTAAGAGAAAACACGACCGTTTAAAACATAACCAAATTATGTGTATATCATGTGCTGAAGATGTAGACGTATGGTAAAATAAATGACATGACACCCTTTCTGATATGTTTTAGAAGCAGAGATGCGTCAGAGGCTACTGTGCACCGTCAAGAAGGAGGTGGGTGTTACCTGACAGCCTGCAACAATGATCGAATCAGAAAAACTAACTATTTGGTTATGAGTTAACTTTCGACATTGCTAAAATAGGCCCGCTCTGACTAGATTGGCTATGTTTTTTTTGTTTTTTTCCCCCAGTTATTTACTTTTACAGTAACTATTCACATTTTCGTTTTGTGAGTACAGATTAGCCTACATACTTTAATAGCTGGTAAAATGGCTCTACATCCACTCATGTGTATTTGCTATCCATCATTGCAAATAAGAGGAACATTGGGACAAGGTGTAATATCTATCAAAGTCGACCATATTCTTAGAAGTAATTAAGTGTTTAATTAGGGGTTTAGGGTAGGCTATATAGTATAAATAATATTGTTTATAGGGTCCAGTCATGGAACTCTAGCCTATAGGGTCCAGTCATGGAACTCTAGCCTATAGGGTCCAGTCATGGAACTCTAGCCTATAGGGTCCAGTCATGGAAGTCTAGCCTATAGGGTCCAGTCATGGAACTCTAGCCTATAGGGTCCAGTCATGGAACTCTATGCTATAGGGTCCAGTCATGGAAGTCTAGCCTATAGGGTCCAGTCATGGAACTCTAGCCTATAGGGTCCAGTCATGGAACTCTAGCCTATAGGGTCCAGTCATGGAAGTCTAGCCTATAGGGTCCAGTCATGGAACTCTAGGCTATAGGGTCCAGTCATGGAAGTCTAGCCTATAGGGTCCAGTCATGGAACTCTAGCCTATAGGGTCCAGTCATGGAACTCTAGGCTATAGGGTCCAGTCATGGAACTCTAGCCTATAGGGTCCATTTATTATTTGAGCCTTCATCAACAGATTGGCCCAAACTCATATGGGTTTTTGTGAAACATAAGGGAAATTGGCTGTTGTTAAACCCATTTATTGTTAATGTTTAACATCAAGTAGAATGCGTTATAATGCAGTCATTCGAGACTCTTAAGCCACGTTCTAATGTCGTAGTGACATCTAATTATGTTACTAACTAAATAAGCTATAGGTATGTTCAATCAATCCATTGAAGAGTTGTTGCATAGAAATCCATGTCATCTTAAAGGTATAGTGCATTTATTTTGTGTGGATGCTATAGTTTATTTTTTGACATCCCAAACACGGCTCTTTACCCATGGTTTTGAATGCAATGCTAACTGACACAATCTGTGTTTGCTAGTATTACTACCTTCATCAAAAATGTCTCGACAAGATATTCTGGAAATTAAAAAATGGAGGAAACAGCAACACCCTAGAGAAGTCTAAAATAAGCTAGAACTGCAACAACAACCAAAAATGATTATCACTTCAATAATAAGGGTTTCTCCTACAGTATTTATATTCTCATCATCGGCATCTTCTTCATCAAATCATTTCAATCTTTCCCAGATGTCTTTAGGTCAGATTGTTAAGCACCACATACTTGGTGTAGTAGGCCGATAATGGATCAAAGAAACACGTTTACTTTCCTCTCCTGTCTTCAGGGGTTCTTTGAGATGTGATTAGTCGGTTTTGTCTATTTATCAGAGGACTCACTCTATCTTTATTGGTGTCATAAAAGGGCGAGACCCGTGTGTCACGCAAACAAAGACATCAAATCAAGTCTGTGTCTGAATGAAGGAAAGATTTCAACTCCCGTCGCTTACTCCTGATCTTCATAAAGGCCTGTCACCAGCCTTATCAGTAGAGCACATACCTACCTGGTGATTAAAAACCTGCCTGTCTTGAGAGGCCCTACTGAGATTCGCTTCCCCCAAGATCCCACATTCATTTCAGCTCCTCAGTGCTCAGCGCTTAAACTGCAGTGGAGCAGAGTGATACAGTGATACAATATGATTATTATTAATATGAAAAAGCACAGACGCCTCTGACCTTGACCTTAGACCTTGAGCACCCTGCAAAAGAGGTTACTGAAAGCAAATGGACCTTGAATCACTAAAAGTGAGCTGTTAAAAGCTTTTTTTTTGTTTTCCATTTCAATTCAAATAGTAGCTATAGAAGACAGGCAGTGGCCAGCTGTTGAGCTTTTAGCATCATGAATGTTCAGCTACTAGGCTACATGCATCAGAAGAAAAAAATGGAATAGAAAGTAGTCTGTATGTACACTTTGTTCTACAAGTCAAGTGTAGTGCGATGTCTGTAATCTGCCTTTGAGTCACAGCCTTAACTATCTAGCTACATTGGTAACACTATATATTAAGGTCCCTTAATGAATTATTTATAAACAGTAATGTAAAGAGTTTACTTACCATTTATTAATCATTATTCCTACATTTGTAAATGTCTCTATAAGTAATCTCTAAATAGTCTCTAGGCTAGCTGATACTAATGCGGCCCATTGGATTCCATGAAAATGTGACACCTAGTGTCACGACTTCCGCCGAAGTCGGTCCCTCTCCTTGTCCGGGCGTGTTCGGTGGTCGACGTCACCGACCTTCTAGCCATCACTGATCCATTTTTCATTTTCCATTGGTTTTGTCTTGTCTTCACACCTGGTTTCATCAATTACATGTTAATTACATTCAATTACATGTTGTGTATTTAACCCTCTGTTTCCCCTCATGTCCTTGTCGGGGATTGTTTTGTTTGTATGTGATGTGCTATTTAGTGTTGGGTTTTGTACCCACTTTGTTATTTTGTACATTTTGGTTGTTTTGGAGTTTTGTCAGCATTTATTAAACAACTCTGTTTGTACCAAGTTCGTTCTCCTGCGCCTGACTTCCCTGCCACCAACACGCACCCCTTACACCTAGCTTTGGGGTGAGTTGCTGCCGGATGCTTTAGCATTAGCTAGCATAGCATGCTGACGAAAAAGGCAGCTTAGTTAAAATTGTCTTTATATAACTTCTAAGAATATTTTCGACTTTAAAATGTATTTTACACCTTGTCCCAATGTTCATCTTATTTGCAATGATGGATAGCAAATACACATGAGTGGATGTAGTGCTATTCTACCAGCTATTAAAGTATGTAGGCTAATCTGTACTCACAAAATGAAAATGTGAATAATGCTGAAAAAGGCAGTTCAATTAAAATAGTGTTTATAAATGCGTAAATGACATTTTACAAATGTAGGAACAATTATCAACAAATGGGAATTAACCTCTTTATCGATGGTTTATTAAGAGACCTTAATAAAAAGTGTTACCACTACATCGGCTAACCTTTTTACAAGTAGCAAGCTGCCAAACTAAGGATATCACCCACAAATGAGATCTATGTGCAGCACCAGTCAGGATCCGATCGTGAACGTTCGCCTGGACATGATTTGTTGTACTCTATGCTCTGTTTGTGTTGGTTCGTTCTTTCTCTCCTGTGTTAGCTTGGATACGGCTTGTCTAATGACGTGGCAGTGATGTGACGTGGCTACGTGCCACTTTGTACAATGTACACCTGGGTCTAGGCCAGAACATTATGCTTGTAGGGTTCAGTGAAGGAAGCATGTGAATAGCCTATACCGGACGTATCTGGGGCTCTCGCTCTCTTTCCCTCGCTCTCCCTCCCCCTCTCCTACACACACACACCTGTGTTTACATAAGGTGAGAGGAGGAGTAGGGCACAGTGGGCAACAGCTCACCTTTCATTTGCTTTTCTGTATCAGACACCTTTTTTTGCCTGGCTTCTTACTTAGGATAAGGTTTCAGCAAGGTCGTAACCAATATATCGCATAATTATGATGCCCAGTCTCAGGGAAACCTCTCGCTGTATCTCCAGGCTAATAGATGTTTTTCATGGTCTCAAATCACACATGAATGGAAGACATTGTAGACAATCATATTATTACCTGGGTGCACAGAGACGCAACAGAAATAACAGGAAAGGAAAGCCTCTGTTGTCATTAATGAGGTGGTAATGAATGTGTTATCAAGCTTTGTGAATAAATGGTGGTTATTACCATTCTTGGCAACTGAATTACATACTACAAATTATAATTATACATGAGTAACATTTTGAAACGTACCCAACAATGCATCCATTTGTGATTATGAAATGCTGTGTTTAAACTGTCCATATTTAGCAAAGGAGACTGAAAATAGCAAGGGAAATCGTTGAGGCCTTACAAGGTTATTTGTTTGCTTCCAGTAGTAGGGAACTGACTTCAATACATTTTGCAATAGGGTGTTTTGAATATTGAACTACCTTTTTTAACCAAGGCATTTCAATGAGAATTCATCTTGCCTCAAGTCTGTCACTTCTCAGTATTTGATTTTGGTGTACGAGTCATTCACTCTAATAATGCACAGTAGGAACAGTGAACAGATGATTTTAGCCAACGGCTTGGCTTACATAATTGCGCTAGTTGTTTTTCACTGTAACATCCCATGGAGATGGGGAAAGGTGGATGGGCCTTGGTCTGTCTTCCCTCTTTTTCCGATTGTGGCTGTGTAGCAGGAGTTAATGGGAAGACTGTGTAAATAGACTCTATCCAAGCCCCCTTATGCAGTAGTGGAGGCTTGCCAGGTTTGATGAGATTTTATCCTCACTGTGACAGCAGAGATGAAGAGTGATACTTGAAAGAGAATGACACCAGCACTTGCTGTTGCAGAACACGACAGTAAAGGTTCATATTGTGCATGGAAGTGATCTTGTTCTTTGGGCAATTAACAAGTTACCTATTACCTGTCAAAAGTATTACTGCTCATAGGGGGCACCAAATATATTTAGCCTAAACAAGAGAAATGGAAGAGAAGTGTACTCTAGCGTCAAAAGTGCAAATAAGGTTAAAAGTTTTTGGGAACTAGATTAATATACACAGTTTCAAGGGGCCAACATATTTATTGTTATAGAATTAAACACAGTCAGTATTACATGCTGATCAGACAGGACACGTCGCGTGCACGAGTGTCGCAAAATACATTTAGAAATCCATGTGATTCAATTATTGCACACACACTGCTCGCGTGCGCCAAAGAGCGTCTGCGTTGCCAAGAGCTAAAATAGAAGTCCTTTCTATTTCTGATGCAGATCGCGCTGCAAGTCCTGTCTCTCCCATCTCCTCATTGGTTTATAGAAGCAGATACCCACATGCCATCTCCTCACTGGTTATACCCACATGGGTGATTGAAAGATGAAGTGTTTTGCCGGTTGTCGTGGTAATACTATGAAAGTGTAGATGCCAATCACCATATAAGTTCAAATATGAAAAGGCCTGGAAGCAGGACAGATGACTAGAAACTATTCGGTTGGCCGTTTTATGTGTGGATTAATTGTCAGAGTAGAGGACCTTGTGCATTTCAGGTAAAATAACAACTCAATGTTTATATCCCAGGACAAATTAGCTAGCAACAGCAAGCTAGCTAAATAGGACAAATTAGCTAGCAAGTGCAAGCTAACTAGCTAAATTGCCATACATGTTTAATGCTTTTCGACCTGTCCCCAAATGAATGTCATTGGTTCAGAGTTTGTTTTAATATTTTAACCTGCGTGTTGTGATCGCGTTTGGTGTAGGGGGACATAGCACGATAGCGCACGATGGCGCACGCACACAGACAGTTTGGGTTCTGTGTTAGAGGTCGAGCGATTACGATTTTTCAGTGCCGATACCGATACCGATTATTGGAAGACCAAATAAAGCTGATGCCAATTTTTTATTTGTAATTTGTAATAATGACAATACTGAATGAACACTTTCATTTTAACTTAATATAATAAATCAATAAAATCAATTTAGCCTCAAATAAATAATGAAACATGTTCTATTTGGATGAAATAATGCAAAAACAAAGTGTTGGAGAAGAAAGTAAAAGTGCAATATGTGCCATGTAAAAAAGCTCATGTTTAAGCTCCTTGCTCAGAACATGATAACATATGAAAGCTGGTGGTTCCTTTTAACATGAGTCTTCAATATTCCCAGGTAAGAAGTTTTAGGTTGTAGTTATTATAGAAATTATAGGACTATTTCTCTCTATACCATTTGTATTTCATATACCTTTGACTATTGGATGTTCTTATAGGCACTATAGTATTGCCAGTGTAACAAAATAGCTTCCGTCCCTCTCCTCGCCCCTACCTGGGCTCGAACCAGGAACACATCGACAACAGCCACCCTCGAAGCATCGTTACCCATCGCTCCACAAAAGCCGCGGCCCTTGCAGTGCAAGGGGAACAACTACTTCAAGGTCTCAGACCGAGTGACGTCACTGATTGAAACGCTGTTAGCACGCACCCCGCTAACTAGCTCGCCATTTCACATCGGTTATACCAGCCTAATCTCGGGAGTTGATAGGCTTGAAGTCATAAATAGCTCAATGCTTGAAGCACAGCGAAGAGCTGCTGGCAAACGCACGAAAGTGCTGTTTGAATGAATGCTTACGAGCCTGCTGCAGCCTACCACCGCTCAGTCAGGCTGCTCTATCAAATATTAAATCATAGACTTAATTATAACATAATAACGCACAGAAATACGAGCCTTAGGTGATTAATATGGTCAAATCCAGAAACGATCATTTAGAAAACAAAACGTTTATTCTTTCAGTGAAATACGGAAACGTTACGTATTTTATCTAACGGGTGGCATCCCTAAGTCTAAATATTGCTGTTACATTGCACAACCTTCAATGTTATGTCATAATTATATACAATTCTGGGAAAATAATTACTGTCTTTGTTATGAATAAATGGTTTTCACACAGTTCGCAGCGAGCTAGGCGGCCCAAACTGCTGCATATACACTGACTCTGTTTGCACGGAACGCAAGAGAAGTGACTAGTTAAAAGAATGTTAGCAGGCAATCTTAAATAAATATGCAGGTTTAAAAATATATACTTGTGTATTGATTTTAAGACAGGCATTGATGTTTATGGTTTGGTACCCAATTGGTGCAACGACAGTGCTTTTTTCGCGAATGCGCTTGTTAAATCATCACCCGTTTGGCGAAGTAGGCTGTGATTCGATGAGAAATTAACAGGCACTGCATTGATTATATGCAACGCAGGACAAGCTAGATAAACTAGTAATATCATCAACCATGTGTAGTTAACTAGTGATTATGTTAAGATTGATTGTTTTTTACCTGCTAGCTAGCAACTTACCTTGGCTTCTTGCTGCACTTGCGTAACAGGTAGTCAGCCTGCCACGCAGTCTCCTTGTGGAGTGCAATGTAATCGGCCACAATCGGTGTCCAAAATCGCTGATCACCGATTGTTATGAAAACTTGAAATCGGCCCAAATCAATCGGCCATTCCGATTAATTGGTCGACCTTTAGTCAGTATCCCTCCACCTAACTGGTTCCTATGCTGATGAAGGGAAATGCGAACCAATGATCATGCATAATACCAGTCATCTGTTTTTCTCATTGATTAATTAGCTTGTTGACGTTCTCTGTCACTGTTGCCTCAGTCCCTACCAGCTACAGTATCTCTCAGATAGCTGGTGGGGACTGAGGCAACAGAATGACACGTGCCGTCGCCATAGAAACCTGCAGGTCGTCAGCTAATACAGCTCACCAGTTAGATTCTGTGATGACTGAATAGGATCCAGATTCTGACTGATGATGGGATAGAACCAGTAATGCCTGAGAGAAGTGATGTTACCCCAGTTTGCACATTTACTTTAGCTGCCAACCAATCAATGCACATTTGCTGTGCCCCATTGTATTTCAGTGGTTTGATTTAGTTTTTTGGTAAAGATTCACATTAACACATCCATGTATTACACATCTATAAGCATTTCATCAATGAACAAGACATAGCTACATACATACAGCATTATTGAAGCTTAATGAATGTATTTCATAGCATGTTGGTATCCATAAATAATAGATGATTAATAGAGGAAGCAAATTCTGCTTGATAACGTGATGTTATAAAGAAATGTTTTACACTGAACGAAAATATAAACGTAACATGTACAGTGTAGGTGTTGTTCACATGTTTCATAAGCTGAAGTAAAAGATCCCAGAAATGGTCCATATGCATAAAAAGCTTATTTCTCTCAAATGCCAAGATAATCCATCCACCTGACAGGTGTAGCATATCAAAATGCAGATTAAACTGCATGATCATTACACGCTGTATGTCTCTCTCAAATGTCAATATGCCTTGTATACTGTTGTTCAGGTTAGTTATCATTGTTTTAGTTTACAATGGAGCCCCTAGTTCCACTCTTCATACCCCTGATACCTCCTTTGTCCCACCTCCCACACATGCGGTGACCTCACCCATTACAACCAGCATGTCCAGAGATACAACCTCTCTCATCATCACCCAGTGCCTGGGCTTACCTCCGCTGTACCCGCACCCCACCATACCCCTGTCTGCGCATTATGCCCTGAATATATTCTACAATGCCCAGAAATCTGCTCCTTTTATTCTCTGTCCCCAACGCTCTAGGCGACCAGTTTTGATAGCCTTTAGCCGCACCCTCATACTACTCCTGCTCTGTTCCGCGGGTGATGTGGAGGTAAACCCAGGACCTGCATGTCCCCAGGCACCCTCATTTGTTGACTTCTGTGATCGAAAAAGCCTTGGTTTCATGCATGTCAACATCAGAAGCCTCCTCCCTAAGTTTGTTTTACTCACTGCTTTAGCAAACTCTGCTAACCCTGATGTCCTTTGCCGTGTCTGAATCCTGGCTCAGGAAGGCCACCAAAAATTCTGAGATTTCCATACCCAACTATAACATTTACCGTCAAGATAGAACTGCCAAAGGGGGAGGAGTTGCAGTCTACTGCAGAGATAGCCTGCAAAGTAATGTCATACTTTCCAGGTCCATACCCAAACAGTTCGAACTACTAATTTTAAAAATTACTCTCTCCAGAAATAAGTCTCTCACTGTTGCCGCTTTGCTACCGACCCCCCTCAGCAATTTGTGAATTGATCGCCCCCCATCTAGCTTCAGAATTTGTTCTGTTAGGTGACCTAAACTGGGATATGCTTAACACCCCGGCAGTCCTACAATCTAAGCTAGATGCCCTCAATCTCACACAAATCATCAAGGAACCCACCAGGTACAACCCTAAATCTGTAAACAAGGGCACCCTCATAGACGTCATCCTGACCAACTGGCCCTCCAAATACACCTCCGCTGTCTTCAACCAGGATCTCAGCGATCACTGCCTCATTGCCTGTATCCGCTACGGAGCCGCAGTCAAACGACCACCCCTCATCACTGTCAAACGCTCCCTAAAACACTTCTGTGAGCAGGCCTTTCTAATCGACCTGGCCCGGGTATCCTGGAAGGACATTGACCTCATCCTGTCAGTTGAGGATGCCTGGTCATTCTTTAAAAGTAACTTCCTCGCCATTTTAGATAAGCATGCTCCGTTCAAAAAATGCAGAACTAAGAACAGATAAATCCCTTGGTTCACTCCAGACCTGACTGCCCTCGACCAGCACAAAAACATCCTGTGGCGGACTGCAATAGCATCGAATAGTCCCCACGATATGCAACTGTTCAGGGAAGTCAGGAACCAATACACACAGTCAGTCAGGAAAGCTAAGGCCAGCTTCTTCAGGCAGAAATTTGCATCCTGTAGCTCCAACTCCAAAAAGTTCTGGGACACTGTGAAATCCATGGAGAAGAAGAGCACCTCCTACCAGCTGCCCACTGCACTGAGGCTAGGTAACACGGTCACCACCGATAAATCCATGATTATCGAAAACTTCAACAAGCATTTCTCAACGGCTGGCCATGCCTTCCGCCTGGCTACTCCAACCTCGGCCAACAGCTCCCCCCGCAGCTACTCGCCCAAGCCTCTCCAGGTTCTCCTTTACCCAAATCCAGATAGCAGATGTTCTGAAAGAGCTGAAAAACCTGGACCCGTACAAATCAGCTGGGCTTGACAATCTGGACCCTCTATTTCTGAAACTATCCGCCGCCATTGTCGCAACCCCTATTACCAGCCTGTTCAACCTCTCTTTCATATCGTCTGAGATCCCCAAGGATTGGAAATCTGCCGCAGTCATCCCCCTCTTCAAAGGGGGAGACACCCTGGACCCAAACTGTTACGGACCTATATCCATCCTGCCCTGCCTATCTAAGGTCTTCGAAAGCCAAGTCAAGCCAGGTCACTGACCATCTCGAATCCCACCGTACCTTCTCCGCTGTGCAATCTGGTTTCCGAGCCGGTCACGGGTGCACCTCAGCCACGCTCAAGGTACTAAACGATATCATAACCTCCATCGATAAAATACAGTACTGTGCAACTGTCTTCATCGACCTTGCCAAGGCTTTCGACTCTGTCAATCACCATATTCTTATCGGCAGACTCAGTAGCCTCAGTTTTTCTGATGACTGCCTTGCCTGGTTCACCAACTACTTTGCAGACAGAGTTCAGTGTGTCAAATCGGAGGGCATGCTGTCCGGTCCTCTGGCAGTCTCTATGGGGGTGCAACAGGGTTCAATTCTCGGGCCGACTCTTTTCTCTGTATATATCAACGATGTTGCTCTTGCTGCGGGCGATTCCCTGATCCACCTCTATGCAGACGACACCATTCTATATACTTCCGGCCCGTCCTTGGACACTGTGCTATCTAACCTCCAAACGAGCTTCAATGCCATACAACACTCCTTCCGTGGCCTCCAACTGCTCTTAAACGCTAGTAAAACCAAATGCATGCTTTTCAACCGTTCGCTGCCTGCACCCGCACGCCTGACTAGCATCACCACCCTGGATGGTTCCGACCTTGAATATGTGGACATCTATAAGTACCTAGGTGTCTGGCTAGACTGTAAACTCTCCTTCCAGACTCATATCAAACATCTCCAATCGAAAATCAAATCTAGAGTCGGCTTTCTATTCCGCAACAAAGCCTCCTTCACTCACGCCGCCAAACTTACCCTAGTAAAACTGACTATCCTACCGATCCTCGACTTCGCGATGTCATCTACAAAATAGCTTCCAACACTCTACTCAGCAAACTGGATGCAGTTTATCACAGTGCCATCCGTTTTGTCACTAAAGCACCTTATACCACCCACCACTGCGACCTGTATGCTCTAGTCGGCTGGCCCTCGCTACATATTCGTCGCCAGACCCACTGGCTCCAGGTCATCTACAAGTCCATGCTAGGTAAAGCTCCGCCTTATCTCAGTTCACTGGTCACGATGGCAACACCCACCCGTAGCACGCGCTCCAGCAGGTGTATCTCACTGATCATCCCTAAAGCCAACACCTCATTTGGCCGCCTTTCGTTCCAGTTCTCTGCTGCCTGTGACTGGAACGAATTGCAAAAATCGCTGAAGTTGGAGACTTTTATCTCACTCACCAACTTCAAACATCTGCTATCTGAGCAGCTAACCGATCGCTGCAGCTGTACATAGTCTATCGGTAAATAGCCCACCCATTTTTACCTACCTCATCCCCATACTGTTTTTATTTATTTACTTTTCTGCTCTTTTGCACACCAATATCTCTACCTGTACATGACCATCTGATCATTTATCACTCCAGTGTTAATCTGCAAAATTGTAATTATTCGCCTACCTCCTCATGCCTTTTGCACACAATGTATATAGACTCTTTTTTTTCTACTGTGTTATTGACTTGTTAATTGTTTACTCCATGTGTAACTCTGTGTTGTCTGTTCACACTGCTATGCTTTATATTGGCCAGGTCGCAGTTGCAAATGAGAACTTGTTCTCAACTAGCCTACCTGGTTAAATAAAGGTGAAATAAATAAATATAAATAAACACAGGTGCACCTTGTACTGGGGACAATAAAAGGCCACTCTAAAATGTGCTGTTTTGTCACACAACACAATGCCACAGATGTCTCAAGTTTTGAGGGAGCGTGCGATTGGCGTGCTGAATGCAGGAATGTCCACCAAAGCTTTTGCCAAATAACTGAATATTAATTTCTCTACCATAAACCGCTTCCAACCCCATTAGAGAATGTGGCAGTATGTCCAACCTGCCTCCCAACTGCAGACCACGTGTATTGCGTCATGTTTGTGAGCGGATGTCAATGTTGTGAACAGAGTGCCCTGCCCCATGGTGGCGGTGGGCTTATGGAATGGGTAGGCATAATCTATGGACAACGAACACAATTGTATTTCATTGATGGCAATTTTAATAAACAGAGACACCTTGACGAGATCCTGAGGCCCATTGTGAGGCATGTCGTTATTCCCAGTCATATGAAATCCATAGATTAGGGCCTAATGAATATATTTCAATTGACTGATTTTCTTATGTAAACTGTAACTCTGTAAAACCTTTGAAATTGTTGCATGTTGCGTTTATATTTTCGCTCAGTATACTGTACATTACAACGTAGGTCTAGATTTGACATTTAATGTCCAGTTAAAGCTGACATTTGTGAGTGCCTCCCTGCTGGGAGGAAGCGTTTCCAAGAGGCTGTGAACCTTTTGTAGTAAGACTCAAGTGAGAGAAACAAGAGTAAGCCTTCATTTAAATACATCACAACATGTATTCCCATTGGTGAGAAGAGAGCAAGGTAATTATTGCCCAGGTATGCCCATAGGTTGTTTAGCATGTGTGATAAAGTTGCATTATTCAGCTGCTGTTCATTGGCCATAGAGTAATACGTGACTGACATTCTACACGTGGCTAAGGACTTGTCAACATCAGATATTACTATATACCGGTATTGATGCACGGACTGGTTTGAGTTTTTGCTTTACCTTCTATAATGGTATTTTAATGTTTGGTTTGTTAAATGTGGTATGCCGTGTGTAACGTCCATTTTTATAGTTTACTCCGCCACTTGAGTCATCTCTCTCCATGTTTGCTTTCCACACAGACCTAGCCCCGCCCCCTGTCACTCAAGGAGCGCATTTGCTGTTGCTCGAACACGAGACACTTGACTTCAGTCTGCGTGGTTAATGCAGCACATGCAACAATGTTGATGACAACGATGCTGTTTCAACTTTGCTTCTTGATATAAATCCACAAGCGTTCTATAATTACACTATTAGTTTATTTCTGCAAACAGCTAGTTTGTCTTTTCTTAGAAAGTTGTGGCTAAGCCGTGTTAGCCGCTAATGCTGATCGCTAGCTAGGCAAACATAACTATACAGCCTAATAACAGTGATGGTGTAGGCCTAAATCAGCATGTTGTTTGTGCAACAGTTCTAAATCAAAGAGGAATAGGTAAAGCATGAATATGTGCCCTACATGAAGGGGCTAAGAGAATGCATTTAATGTAGCCAAAGATAGGGCTCCCTAGGAAACACTGACCAAGACTTTGGTTCCTATTACCCTGTCACAATAACTCCTCCGTGGCATTTTAATTAATTGGCATGACAAACAATATTTTATTCAAAGTGCCCAATATTATCATCTAACTAGTTAAATAAAGGTTATTTAAAGGTTATTTAAAAAATATTAATTAGAATATTCATTAATTTCCCAAGATTCTAACAGTTCACCTCATTGTTTTGATCTAAGTTGTAATTGCAACATGTAGTTAAAAATAAACCCTGGATTTTTTTGCCCTTATATCATACAGCCTTATGTGTCCGTGTGGAAATGATCTGAAATGAGTGCAGAAGTTAATGCAAATGCTGAAAGTTATTTTTGGTTGAAGTTTAATTGAACAGTATAAAACAATCAGAATGGAGAGGGACCCATTGAAATCACATAGAGTGTAGGGTCACACACTACTCATAGAAAATGTGTAACTTTTATTATTCAAAAACATAAAATACCGTCAAAACAATTTCAAATGTATTAAATTGATCCTACCTGTGCACATGGAGAGGAAACAATGTGAATATGTTATTATTTTGACCTTTATTTAACTAGGCAAGTCAGTTAAGAACAAATTCTTATTTACAATGACAGCCTAAGAACAGTGGGTTTAACTGCCTTGTTCAGGGGCAGAACTATAGATTTTTACCTTGTCAGCTCGGGGATTCGATCTAGCAACCTTTTGGTTACTGGCCCAACGCTCTAACCACTAGGCTATCTGCCGCCCTATAACTGACCGTCATGCGGTCATTTAGACCGCCATTTAGACCGCCTTACCGATTGAAACAACATGATCTAGATTTCAATCGAGGACAAGCGAACTGAATGAACAACAAAGGCCAAATTAAAGTATAAACATTTTGTTACAATTGTTTGGGGAGGGGCCTCATCTCCGAGGGATGATCCTCGGAGTCAGATGTTGTGATGCTGGTAGCCCTGTGCGGGGCAGCTGGCATCGAAACACCCCCAGAAAGAATGTGAGTTACTCACCAGGGAGAAGGGACAAACCATGCAACATTTTAACCAGGGAGATGGGACACGTCCCAAGCAACGACTGGCTCTAGAAATTGGAAACAAATGTATTAATTATATGGAAAAGAGATCCCAACGCAAGAATGAGTGCCAGAATTGAACATCTGCTGATGTGTTTAGATGAAATGCAGGTCTGCTTGTACATATAACCTAACCAAATGCTATGTAGATGCAAGTAGAACCTAACCATGTATGTGGTAATGTGATTTGAATAGATAAATGAATTATGATGACGCATGGCCTGCTGAGCACCAGAATCTTAGTTTCATCTGCATCTACTTCTGCGTAGAAACCGACTGAATGCTACGTCTGCTCGTACCTAGAATCCAACCACACATGCTGTAATGCGAGGAGGTAGGGACACATGTCAATGCAGGCCTGTAGAGTGACAAACATTGTTCAATTTGAGAATGTGTAATAATGATTAACCACCTTTTCATTTACTATTACAATAATAACAAACATTTGTAATTGGATACTCAACAACTGTGGCTACGGAATGAGAATTATATGAACGAAGCAATAATGAATGACCAACAACTCTATATGCATGACTAATTATTATTCACATGAAATTACAAACTATCCAATAACTATAATTTGAGGTATCGTGGAGCCATTATGAAGTTTATTAATTGAGCCTAACAAATGAAAGGTAGGCAGAGGACAACCAATCAACCTACAGTAGTTGTTGGAGAGTGAGGGTACATAGTCTACACCAGGTATCATTTGTCTTGAGTATATGGTCAGGGGTCCGGAACAGAATTACAAATAATTTATAGGCTGCCAAAACATATAAACTCAGCAGAAAAAGAAACGTCCCTTTTTCACCGCAGCCAATTTATCCAGTTATATTAATTGTGATGTAAAAATAACTTTAAGACGCTGAAAAAGTTAATAATAATGCAACGTTGAAGAGAATAGCTATGAATTAGCATGATCATGATGTTAGCTCACCCTTTTGAAAATTAAACTACTAGAGCACGTAATACTTCCAAATACGATTTCACAAAATCGTCAACTAAATAGAGTCTTTATAGAGAATAGAATAGAGGAATCAAAATGAGTTGAATGAGTACTCAAGTAATCTTGAAGCTTGGAGCACTGGCCCCAGATATGGAAGGAAGTATGCCTTGTGCTGCAACTACTTTGGCGATTAACTACGAGACTGTGCTTCAAAGACGAGAGCAATAATTCAGCAGTAAACTGTTTAGTGACGAGAGCTTGTGATAGAAGTTGGCCGCCAGGCCCAATTTGCGTACATAAATTATCAGTGGCATGACCGTGTGACAAACAATAAGCTATGATCATGCTAGTTACTTTGACATTGTATGGTGTAGACTGATAGCCGACCTGTCTATGCATGGTGTTTGGAAGATTCCCAAAGATTGGAAAGCAGCATCGGTCATCCCCCTCTTCAAAGGGGGGGACACTCTTGACCCAAACTGATATATCTATCCTACCCTGTCTTTCTAAGGTCTTCGAAAGCCAAGTTAACAAACAGATTACCGACCATTTCAAATCCCACCGTACCTTCTCCGCTATGCAATCTGGTTTCAGAGCTGGTCATGGGTGCACCTCAGCCACGCTCAAGGTCCTATATGATATCATAACCGCCATCGATAAGAAACAATACTGTGCAGCCGTTTTCATCGACCTGGCTAAGGCTTTCGACTCTGTCAATCACAACATCCTTATCGGCAGACTCAACAGCCTTGGTTTCTCAAATAATTGCCTCGCCTGGTTCACCAACTACTTCTCTGATAGAGTTCAGTGTGTCAAATCGGAGGGCCGGTTGTCCGGGCCTCTGGCAGTCTCTATGGGGGTGCCACAGGGTTCAATTCTTGGGCCGACTCTCTTCTCTGTATATATCAATGATGTCGCTCTTGCTGCTGGTGAGTCTTATCCACCTCTACGCAGACGACACCATTCTGTATACCTTTGGCCCTTCTTTGGACACTGTGTTAACTACCCTCCAGACGAGCTTCAATGCCATACAACTCTCCTTCCGTGGCCTCCAACTGCTCTTAAATACAAGTAAAACTAAATGCATGCTCTTCAACCGATTGCTGCCCGCACGGCCAGCATCACTACTCTGGACGGTTCTGACTTAGAATATGTGGACAACTACAAATACCTAGGTGTCTGGTTAGACTGTAAACTCTCATTCCAGACTCACATCAAACATCTCCAAACCAAAATTAAATCTAGAATTGGGTTCCTATTTCGCAACAAAGCATCCTTCACTCATGCTGCCAAACATACCCTTGTAAAACTGACCATCCTACCGATCCTCGACTTCGGCAATGTCATTTACAAAATAGTCTCCAACACTCTACTCAACAAATTGGATGCAGTCTATCACAGTGCCATCTGTTTTGTCACCAAAGCCCCATATACTACCCACCACTGCGACTTTACGCTCTCGTTGGCAGGCCCTCCCTTCACACTCGTCGCCAAACCCACTGGCTCCAGGTCATCTACAAGACCCTGCTAGGTAAAGCCACGCCTTATCTCAGTTCGCTGGTCACCATAGCAGCACCAACCCGTAGCATGCGCTCCAGCAGGTATATCTCACTGGTCACCCCCAAAGCCAATTCCTCCTTTGGCCGCCTCTCCTTCCAGTTCTCTTCTGCAAATGACTGGAACGAACTACAAAAATTTCTGAAACTGGAGACACTTATCTCCCTCACTAGCTCTAAGCATCAGCTGTCAGAGCAGCTCACAGATCACTGCACCTGTACATAGCCCATCTGTCAATAGCCCAAACAACTACCTCATCCCCTACTGTATTTATTTATTTTGCTCCTTTGCACCACAGTATTTCTACTTTGCACATTCATCTACTGCACATCTACCATTACAGTGTTTAATTGCTATATTGCATTTACTTCGCCACCATGGCCTATTTATTGCCTCACCTCATTTGCACACATTGTATATAGACTTGTTTTTCTACTGTATTATTGAATGTATTTTTATTTACTCCATGTGTAACTCTGTGTTGTTGTGTGTCGTACTGCTTTGCTTTATCTTGGCCAGGTCGCAGTTGTAAATGAGAACTTGTTCTCAACTTGCCTACCTGGTTAAATAAAAAAATAAAAAAATACAACTGTGAAGGGAGGTCTGTGATTGCTACCAGTAGTTGTGGTATGACCGCCATGGCGGGCGAAATCGGAGGCTGAAGCTTGTAGGGAGATGCATTCCCCCAATTCAGTACAGGAAAGATGTAGCCTGGTCCTTTGAAAGCTGAAGCAACACGTAATTATTATTTATTTTTTTCACCTTTATTTAACCAGGTAGGCTAGTTGAGAACAAGTTCTCATTTGCAACTGCGACCTGGCCAAGATAAAGCATAGCAGTGTGAACAGACAACACAGAGTTACACATGGAGTAAACAATTAAGTCAATAAACAATTTTATTAAACAAGCTCGAAATCTGGTAACAAACTGCAGCTCACAGCCACAATTGTTCTTTAATATATTCCAGTCAATGACAGCCCTGCCACTTGGTTTGCTACTGGGAGGGCTGAAACTAGGTTCAAGGACCGACATAAATCGAAGTTAAGTTGTTTGCTGATACTGATGAACGATTACTGCTTTTTGAGGTCGGTTCGGTTTGATAAAGAAATTGTGATGTTTTTTTTATTTTAGCTTTGATAATTGTTTTAAACATTTAAATGAGCTATGCACTGTGGGTCGAATGCTGTAAAACCACAGAATAAAACAATTAATTAAAGTCCCATGATGGTATTGACTGCCCATTACTGCCTATCACTTCTTAACCATAATTATTCACATTACTTTAATAAAATATTTCATTTGTTTTTATTTGATGACTTATTTAATTCCAAGTCATCATCTCTGTAGAACTGTTGCCTATCCTGTCTGACAAAATAACGATTTTAGTAGTTCTTCAAAGTAATTAAGGCACACTTTTATGACTGCTGAACACCAACTATCAATCACTTAGAGCATGTATTTTCAGTTAGAGATTCCTTGTGAAGCAACCACTCTCCCACTTGATCGCGCATCTTCTGTCTTCTCTCCCAGATCGGACAAGTAGGAACGCAATGGATTATGGTCATTGTAGTTAATGACCACGTTTTCTTCCCTAAACAACTACAACTCTACTTCGCACAGTTCATGCTTGATCTCTTGAGAAACTGTGCATTGAGCTCACAGAAATAAACCGGTAAATTATAGTGGTTTAAAAATGACTGAAATGTTAGTTAATTGGTCAATTGCTCAGATAAACACTTTGTTGACAACAATGAATAGTGATGAGAAAATAAGCAGTAGGTGTTACGGGTTTCTTCTGGTGAAAGAGAGGACCAAAATGCAGCGTGGTTATCTTTATACATCTTTAATAAAATAGGAAAAATACGAACAATTTATAAAAGCAATAAACGTAACCTGAAAACTGACAGTCCTAACTGGTGCAAAACACAGAGACAGGAACAATCACCCACGAAATACCCAAAGAATATGGCTGCCTAAATATGGTTCCCAATCAGAGACAACGATAAACACCTGCCTCTGATTGAGAACCACTCTAGGCAACCATAGACTTACCTACTATACTACACACAACCCCATCAATCTACAAAACCCCCTAGACAAGACAAACACATAATCACCCATGTCACACCCTGGCCTAACCAAAATAATAAAGAGAACACAGAATACTAAGACCAGGGCGTGACAGTACCCCCCCCCAAAGGTGCGGACTCCCAGCCGCACACCTAAACCCATAGGGGAGGGTCTGGGTGGGCGTCTATCCACGGTGGCGGCTCTGTCGCTGGACGTGGACCCCACTCCATCAGTCTTTGTCCACCTCCTTAGCGTCCTTAGATTGGCAACCCTCACCGTCGACCTTGGCCTACTAATCTTAACAAAGGGCCCCACGGGACTGAGGGGCAGCTCGGGACTGAGGGGCAGCTCGGGCCTGAGGGGCAGCTCGGGCAGGTTGACGGATCCTGGCTGAATGGCGGATCATGACAGGCGGGAGACTCTGGCGGCTCAGGACAGGCGGGAGACTCTGGCGGCTCAGGACAGGCGGGAGACTCTGGCGGCTCAGGACAGGCGGGAGACTCTGGCGGCTCAGGACAGGCGGGAGACTCTGGCGGCTCAGGACAGGCGGGAGACTCTGGCGGCTCAGGACAGGCGGGAGAGACTCTGGGACAGGCGGGAGACTCAGGACAGGCGGGAGACAGGCGGGAGACTCTGGCGGCTCAGGACAGGCGGGAGACTCTGGCGGCTCAGGACAGGCGGGAGACTCTGGCGGCTCAGGACAGGCGGGAGACTCCGGCGGCCTGGTGCGTGGTGCTGTCACTGGTGGTACTGGGCCGAGGACACGCACAGGAAGCCTGGTGCGGGGAGCTGCCACTGGAGGGCTGGTGTGTGGAGGTGGCACTGGATGGACCGGACCGTGAAGGCGTACTGGAGATCTTGAGAGCAGGGCTGGCACCAACCGCCCCGGCTGGATCTTCACCCTAGCCCGGCAGATGTGAGGAGCTGAGATGTAGCGTACCGGGCTAAGCACTCGTACTGGGGACACCGTGCGTTCCATCGCATAACATGGTGCCTGACCAGTACCACGCCCACCACGGTTAACACTGCTAGGCGCACTGTAGCGCTGAACTGGCACAGGACGTGCAAGGCTAGGGAGGTGCACAGGAGGCTTGGTGCGTGAGGCTGGCACAATCTTCACCAGCTGACTAGCACGCACCTCATGGAGAGCTGACCCAGGTGCCATCAAATCCCCAACACACTCTGTCGGGCATATTCCGTGCCTCATGCACCAACACAGCAACTCCCTCATAACTCTCCTCCAATTTCCCCATTAAGTCCTTCACGGTCTCTGCGTCGCTCACCTCCAACACCGGCTCTGGTTTCCTCCTTGGCTCCTTACGATAAACAGCGGGAGTTGGCTCAGGTCTGATTTCGCTGCTCCTGCTGCCGCTGCCTGTCACCACGCCACTTGGTCCTGTTGTGGTGGGTGATTCTGTTACGGGTTTCTTCTGGTGAAAGAGAGGACCAAAATGCAGCGTGGTTATCTTCAATAAAATATGAAAAATATGAACAATTTACAAAAATAATAAACGGACCGTGAAAACCGACAACAGTCCTAACTGGTGCAAAACACAGAGACAGGAACAATCACCCACGAAATACCCAAAGAATATGGCTGCCTAAATATGGTTCCCAATCAGAGACAACGATAAACACCTGCCTCTGATTGAAAACCACTCTAGGCAACCATAGACTTACCTAGAATACTATACTACACACAACCCCATCAATCTACAAAACCCCCTAGACAAGACACACATAATCACCCATGTCACACCCTGGCCTAACCAAAATAATAAAGAGAACACAGAATACTAAGACCAGGGCATGACAGTAGGAGGCATACTGAGCTCATGAAGCATTAATGAAATATTCCCCACTGAAATCTTTTAGGTTAAAATAACAGCGATATTGCAAAACACCACTGGGAAGTCGGCTACAATAAGACCTATGCATTTAGGCCAACATTACAATGTAAAATCTGGACGATAATGCCTACAGTCCTTTAGGATAGGCTAGATGTTGCCACAAATGGCTATACAATACCGATCCATGATTGCAGGCCATAGTGTCAGCGCTATAGGCTACAGTCAAAGACTGCATAACGATTTTTTGACAGAGGGTCCGGGATTTTGTTTTGCCTGATTTAGATAGGTTTCTGCCAATAGTTTCCGACATTTTGGTAGGCTATTTGTTAGTCAACTATGTCTATAATTAGAAGCATGCAGCTTCTCTTTTGTCATTATATGTTGCCCCATAAGACTAAATTTACCCTTGCTCAACAGAAAAATGTAATAGATCGATAGAATGAATGCTTAAATCTAGTTGGCAACGGTAATGTTTCTGTCATCTTTTGCAAAGCAGAGATGTTTAAGGACTAGGGAGAAAATAGAATAAAACAACAACAAACAAACAAAAATATTTTCTGTGCAAAATGTCCAAATGACATCAGTTTGACCAGTTGTAAGGAAAAAAGAAAGCTGTGAAAATGACCGTGTTTCTGATAAGATTTCAGTTTGGCTTCGATGCATATTTTATCTGGTTGAAGTACTGTCCGCTTTTATGATGCTTTTATGATGAAGACAGCACCCTTACAGATCTTCTGCCCCCCCCCCCCCCCCCAAAAAAATGCCTGCATTTGGTGTATCATTTTGCTGCAAGAAATGCTTAATTCTGCAGGAGTTATTATTAAGGCTATAGCCCTATTCGAATTAGGATTATTAGAGAACGTTGCTTATGTATGTATTACTCCAGAATGTTTGTTATTCCAGAGGACGATACAGACGGAATAAAACATTTTCCAAACTACCCCCCTGTAATTCTTTTTTTTTTTTTTTTTTAAGAAAAAAAGATTGACAGTTATGACGGCAGCCTGGAGTTTTTTTTCTAGGTGTGAAGATATTTCTAGAAGCCATCGTTGGTATAGTGTCGCCATAATATTTTCTGAATTGAGGAAGTGTGATCATAATCATTAGGATATTTTAGCGATCAGTAGAAGACGTCCTAAATGGCCCCCTGCCTTCAGATGTGAGCTAAACAGCTAACTTGCACTTGATATGCGTTTTTAGGCTATGGATGAGAAAGTGAGTTTGTTGTGTGCTGCTTTGTGATCTATAAACATCAAGGGTTGGATTAAATAGGCGCAATATTTTTTATGATGCATTTGGTGATGTTCAATTCATTCACACAAAACATAAACACCTTCATTTATTTTATTTTATTTTTATTTCACCTTTATTTAACCAGGTAGGCAAGTTGAGAACAAGTTCTCATTTACAATTGCGACCTGGCCAAGATAAAGCCAAGCAGTTCGACACATACAACGACACAGAGTTACACATGGAGTAAAACAAACATACAGTCAATAATACAGTAAAAAAACAAGTCTAGAAACAATGTGAGCAAATTAGGTGAGAAGGGAGGTAAAGGCAAAAAAGGCCATGGTGGCAAAGTAAATACAATATAGCAAGTAAAACACTGGAATGGTAGTTTTGCAATGGAAGAATGTGCAAAGTAGAAATAAAAATAATGGGGTGCAAAGGAGCAAAATAAATTAATTAATTAAATACAGTTGGGAAAGAGGTAGTTGTTTGGGCTAAATTATAGGTGGGCTATGTACAGGTGCAGTAATCTGTAAGATGCTCTGACAGTTGGTGCTTAAAGCTAGTGAGGGAGATAAGTGTTTCCAATTTAAGAGATTTTTGTAGTTCGTTCCAGTCATTGGCAGCAGAGAACTGGAAGGAGAGGCGGCCAAAGAAAGAATTGGTTTTGGGGGTAACTAGAGAGATATACCTGCTGGAGCGTGTGCTACAGGTGGGAGATGCTATGGTGACCAGCGAGCTGAGATAAGGGGGGACTTTACCTAGCAGGGTCTTGTAGATGACATGGAGCCAGTGGGTTTGGCGACGAGTATGAAGCGAGGGCCAGCCAACGAGAGCGTACAGGTCGCAATGGTGGGTAGTATATGGGGCTTTGGTGACAAAACGGATTGCACTGTGATAGACTGCATCCAATTTGTTGAGTAGGGTATTGGAGGCTATTTTGTAAATGACATCGCCAAAGTCGAGGATTGGTAGGATGGTCAATTTTACAAGGGTATGTTTGGCAGCATGAGTGAAGGATGCTTTGTTGCGAAATAGGAAGCCAATTCTAGATTTACCTTTGGATTGGAGATGTTTGATATGGGTCTGGAAGGAGAGTTTACAGTCTAACCAGACACCTAAGTATTTGTAGTTGTCCACGTATTCTAAGTCAGAGCCGTCCAAAGTAGTGATGTTGGACAGGCGGGTAGGTGCAGGTAGCGATCGGTTGAAGAGCATGCATTTAGTTTTACTTGTATTTAAGAGCAATTGGAGGCCACGGAAGGAGAGTTGTATGGCATTGAAGCTTGCCTGGAGGGTTGTTAACACAGTGTCCAAAGAAGGGCCGGAAGTATACAGAATGGTGTCGTCTGCGTAGAGGTGGATCAGAGACTCACCAGCAGCAAGAGCGACCTCATTGATGTATACAGAGAAGAGAGTCGGTCCAAGAATTGAACCCTGTGGCACCCCCATAGAGACTGCCAGAGGTCCGGACAGCAGACCCTCCGATTTGACACACTGAACTCTATCAGAGAAGTAGTTGGTGAACCAGGCGAGGCAATCATTTGAGAAACCAAGGCTGTCGAGTCTGCCGATGAGGATGTGGTGGTTGACAGAGTCGAAAGCCTTGGCCAGATCAATGAATACGGCTGCACAGTAATGTTTCTTATCGACGGCGGTTAAGATATCGTTTAGGACCTTGAGCGTGGCTGAGGTGCACCCATGACCAGCTCTGAAACCAGATTGCATAGCAGAGAAGGTATGGTGAGATTCGAAATGGTCGGGAATCTGTTTGTTGACTTGGCTTTCGAAGACCTTAGAAAGGCATGGTAGGATAGATATAGGTCTGTAGCAGTTTGGGTCAAGAGTGTTCCCCCCTTTGAAGAGGGGGATGACCGCAGCTGCTTTCCAATCTTTGGGAATCTCAGACGACACGAAAGAGAGGTTGAACAGGCTAGTAATAGGGGTGGCAACAATTTCGGCAGATAATTTTAGAAAGTAAGGGTCCAGATTGTCTAGCCCGGCTGATTTGTAGGGGTCCAGATTTTTCAGCTCTTTCAGAACTTCAGCTGAATGGATTTGGGAGAAGGAGAAATGGGGAAGGCTTGGGCGAGTTGCTGTTGGGGGTGCAGTGCTGTTGACCGGGATAGGAGTAGCCAGGTGGAAAGCATGGCCAGCCGTAGAAAAATGCTTATTGAAATTCTCAATTATGGTGGATTTATCAGTGGTGACAGTGTTTCCTATCTTCAGTGCAGTGGGCAGCTGGGAGGAGGTGTTCTTATTCTCCATGGACTTTACAGTGTCCCAGAACTTTTTTGAGTTAGTGTTGCAGGAAGCAAATTTCTGCTTGAAAAAGCTAGCCTTGGCTTTTCTAACTGCCTGTGTATAACGGTTTCTAGCTTCCCTGAACAGCTGCATATCACGGGGGCTGTTCGATGCTAATGCAGAACGCCATAGGATGTTTTTGTGTTGGTTAAGGGCAGTCAGGTCTGGGGAGAACCAAGGGCTATATCTGTTCCTGGTTCTAAATTTCTTGAATGGGGCATGTTTATTTAAGATTGTTAGGAAGGCATTTAAAAAAAATATCCAGGCATCCTCTACTGACGGGATGAGATCAATATCCTTCCAGGATACCCCGGCCAGGTCGATTAGAAAGGCCTGCTCGCTGAAGTGTTTCAGGGAGCGTTTTACAGTGAAGGTTTACATTGTGAAGGTTGATACATGTAGGCCCTTCCATATACAGTTGACGTCGGAAGTTTACATACACCTCAGCCAGATACATTTAAACTCAGTTTTTCACAATTCCTGACGTAATCCTAGTAAAGATGCCCTGTCTTAGGTCAGTTAGGATCACCACTTTTTTTAAAGAATGTGAAGTGTCCTAAGATGTCCTAAACGACTTGCAAAAACGATCGTTTGTTAACAAGAAATTTATGGAGTGGTTGAAAAACAAGTTTTAATGACTCCAACTTAAGTGTATGTAAACTTCCGACTTCAACTGTATATGCTATGCACAGCACTTCAATTTATCGAATCAGTTATTGTATTCTTGCTCAAACCGCCAGCAACAGCTGTAAAACTCAGACATTTCTCTCAAAACAGGGATGACGATTAGTATTATCAGAGGATTTTGGAGTTTGCCAAAATACAGTAGATTACTCTGGTTAGTCAATGTCCAGATTCCAGTTTCCATTTAACCCATCTAAACAGTAGGCGACAATTCCCTTGACATGCCAAAGGCCTATTTGAAATCCCGTTTTGTGACTGTCGAATTTGTATAGCACCTCACAATCATCACACATAACATAGCTGCAGTAGCGGATTTCGGTATAGGCAACATGGGCAGCCGTCCAGGGCGGTGGCATTGGGCGCCCACACCAAAGAAATCAGGAATGGTGACATTTGCGAGATCCGTTTTCTATCGCTCATTTGCACGTCATGTCAATGATATCATGTCACCGTGTGGGACTGTGGGTCACGTAACCTTGTCGGTGTGGGCACCCTGATTCTAGTTTGTGAGCTAGGCAGGCTACTGCCTGGGAAGCTCTCCCACTCAGAAGTACGAGATGGAGAGGGGGGTGGGGTTATGTTGACCTCGGGTCTCCCTACTGGAAGTCTGAGGTAGGGGGAGCAGGGGAATCTATCAAATAGCGCACCTCTAACTTTGTACAGTACTAATGCAATTAGTAAAATCAGTCACACTACGAAATACTACCAAATAAACCACAATTCATTCATAATACTGTGAATATATAGTTTCACAGACATATTGTTGCATTTTTTTTCCCTGGTTTGTGCGAAATCGTTAACAAAATATAAAACCAATCTGCACACCACCAAGGTGAAATGGTTTAGTCTTAACCCTTGGTTGACAGAGTTGTGGGATAGGTAATGTATTGATGCTTGAGTGCCAAATCAACACACATTTGTTTCTATTTCTCTTTGTTACTTATCTTTGATATTTATGAGTCTTGTTTTTTTTATATGTTTATGTTTTTTATATTTATATAGTTTTAAATGTTATGATTATTAATTTGTTCCAAATGTCAAAAAAATAAATATATTATTATATATATAATAATTAGTTAGTGCAGAATAGGATTTCTTTTTTTTTGGCGGAGGGCACTGAAGGGGGGTTTCCCCAGGGAGCCATATTAGGTGACTTTTACTTGAGTAATTTTCTATTAAGTTATCTTTACTTTTACTCGAGTATTACAGTTGGGTACTTTTTCCACCACTGGTGAAAAGAGAGCAAGGTAGCTATTACCCAGGTATGCCCATAGGTTGTTTAGCAAGCGTGGGAAAGTTGCATTAGTCAGCTCTGCTCATTGGCCATAGGGTAATAGGTGACTGACATTCTGCACATGGCTATTTGATAGTAAAGGACGAGGAGTGACATGACGTTGATGAGCACATCAACATCAAATATAAATTCCCATAGAGAGGAAACGATGTGAATATGGGATGACGTCAAAGCAGCACACCATTCAGACAGCCTTACTGATTGAACCTACATTATCACCTACATATCTCTTATCCACAGCAACATGCAATCAGGTCATTCCACTTAAGTAGGCAAAACAACCATAAACAGTGCATTCGGAAAGTATTCAGACCCCTTGATTTCCCCCACATTTTCTTATGTTAATGTCCTCATTAATCGAAACACAATAATACCCCATAATTACAAAGCGAAAACAGGTTTGTATTTGTTTGTGCAAATTGACCACATTTTGTCTTGAAATTCCTTATGTACATAAGTATTCAGACCCTTCGCTATGAGACTCGAAATTGAGCTCAGGTGCATCCTGTTTCCATTGATCATCCTTGATGTTTCTACAACTTGGAGTCCACCTGTGGTATATTCAATTATATTGGACTCGGCGTTGCCTTAAGGCATGAGGGTATACCACACCAGCGGTTTGAGCAGCTGCCCCTGGGCCCTGAGGACACAGCTCCACCACCTCATCCTCTCCTATAAAGAAAAGGTCACGTGGGCAAACCAAAGGTGTCAAACTAGGGGTCAGAAGTGGTGCTGTTATTGATGTAGGTAAGCCATTGAGAACACATGGTCATTTGCAAAAATCAATATTCAATATTCAGGCCTTCATCTCAGTGGGAATGTGGGTTGTGGGGGAATTTCAAAACAGCCAGCATGTACTGCTTGTAAAACAACAAGGAGATGCACTTCAAAGCTTTCTGCAAAAATCAAGTATTTTCATCAACTTAACCTTAAATTTAAAAACAGTGAATGAGTAAATTCATTGTATTGTCTCATGTTCAGTATTGACCAGAGGTCTGATGTTTGAGCTGCTCTGATTAACTGTGTCACTCTGCGGCCTCCTGAGCCTCTCTCTCTCACAGCAGGGTGGGCCCCTAATGAGCAAGGTGTGTGTGTGTGTGTGTGTGTGTGTGTGTGAGATCAGACTTTGGGATTGCTATTGTTATCGTGATGGCAGCATGAGTCATGTTTGTGGCTGATTTGTAACATTGCTGCCGACGCTGACAAGGTTGTGAACTCAGACGGCCAAAGGCAGGGTTTGAAATTGGTATATAGCATTTCTATTTTAATGCTTTCAGGGGGCCAAAATTGAATATGCGCTGTATTTACATGTTAGTATCATCAGTTGTATCCAAGCCTTAGTTAGCATACTTTAATTACCATGGTTCAAGTCAAATATCATATGAGTCACCAGTGTTTTTCCCTTCTCAGTAAACTATGTAAATGGACTTTGGGTCCTAGAAAAAAATCCTACATAAATCTAATGTATTTTTATTAGCATTTTTATAATGAGGAAGGATGAGTATTTCTGAGTGCATCTTGTCGTGGTACTTTACTGTATTACTAAACATTGAGAGAGCAAACCACACACAAGTCAGAGTTATATTATAAAGTCCATCTTTAATTATATATGAGCTTCACCATAGCCCTGTGACTCTCAGATCAACTCAGTGTCTATAAATTAATTCTCTGAGAGTGCTTACAAAATAATTCTTAGCATAATTTATAGCCAAGACACACCCCTCTCAACTCACATGACGAATAACATATCTTAGGAACATTACAAAGGAAGACTTAATTGAGAGAGGAGTATCCCATAGCCAGACAGCATTAGCTATAAATTACTGTTCAGTTTGGTCTCTTTAGACGAGATTCTAATCTCGTTCTTGGTACCACTTGTGGCGGACTGCAATAGCATCGAATAGCCCCCGTGATATGCAACTGTTCAGGGAAGTCAGGAACCAATACACGCAGTCAGTCAGGAAAGCTAAGGCCAGCTTCTTCAGGCAGAAGTTTGCATCCTGTAGCTCCAACTCCAAAAAGTTCTGGGACACTGTGAAGTCCATGGAGAACAAGAGTACCTCCTCCCAGCTGCCCACTGCACTGAGGCTAGGTAACACGGTCTCCACCGATAAATCCACGATTATCGAAAGCTTCAATAAGCACTTCTCAACGGCTGGCCATGCCTTCCGCCTGGCTACTCCAACCTCGGCCAACAGCTCCGCCCCCCGCAGCTCAAGCCTCTCCAGGTTCTCCTTTACCCAAATCCAGATAGCAGATGTTCTGAAAGAGCTGCAAAACCTAGACCCGTACAAATCAGCTGGGCTTGACAATCTGGACCCTCTATTTCTGAAACTATCTGCCGCCATTGTCGCAACCCCTATTACCAGCCTGTTCAACCTCTCTTTCATATCGTCTGAGATCCCCAAGGATTGGAAAGCTGCCGCAGTCATCCCCTCTTCAAAGGGGGAGACACCCTGGACCCAAACTGCTATAGACCTATATCCATCCTGCCCTGCCTATCTAAGGTCTTCGAAAGCCAAGTCAACAAACAGGTCACTGACCATCTCGAATCCCACCGTATTCTCCGCTTAATCTGGTTTCCGAGCCGGTCATGCACCTCAGCCACGCTCAAGGTACTAAACGATATCATAACCGCTATCGATAAAAGACAGTACTGTGCAGCCGTCTTCATCGACCTTCTCTGTCAATCACCATATTCTTATCGGCAGACTCAGTAGCCTTGTGACTGCCTTGCCTGGTTCACCAATTACTTTGCAGACAGAGTTCAGTGTGTCAAATCGGAGGGCATGCTGTCCGGTCCTCTGGCAGTCTCTATGGGGTGCCACAGGGTTCAATTCTCGGGCCGACTCTTTTCTCTGTATATATCAATGATGTTGCTCTTGCTTAATGGCGATTCCCTGATCCACCTCTACGCAGACGACACCATTCTATATACTTTCGGCCCGTCATTGGACACTGTGCTATCTAACCTCCAAACGAGCTTCAATGCCATACAGCACTCCTTCCGTGGCCTCCAACTGCTCTTAAACGCGAGTAAAACCAAATGCATGCTTTTCAACCGATCGCTGCCTGCACCCGCATGCCCGACTAGCATCACCACCCTGGATGGTTCCGACCTTGAATATGTGGACATCTATAAGTACCTAGGTGTCTGGCTAGACTGCAAACTCTCCTTCCAGACTCACATCAAACATCTCCAATCGAAAATCAAATCAAGAGTCTTTCTATTCCGCAACAAAGCCTCCTTCACTCACGCCGCCAAGCTTACCCTAGTAAAACTGACTATCCTACCGATCCTCGATTTCGGCGATGTCATCTACAAAATGGCTTCCAACACTCTACTCAGCAAACTGGATGCAGTCTATCATAGTGCCATCCGTTTTGTCACCAAAGCACCTTATACCACCCACCACTGCGACTTGTATGCTCTAGTCGGCTGGCCCTCGCTAATTCGTCGCCAGACCCACTGGCTCCAGGTCATCTACAAGTCCATGCTAGGTAAAGCTCCGCCTTATCTCAGTTCACTGGTCACGATGGCAACACCCATCCGTAGCACACGCTCCAGCAGGTGTATCTCACTGATCATCCCTAAAGCCAACACCTCATTTGGCCGCCTTTCGTTCCAGTACTCTGCTGCCTGTGACTGAATGAACTGCAAAAATCGCTGAAGTTGGAGACTTTTATCTCCCTCACCAACTTCAAACATCAGCTATCTGAGCAGCTAACCGATCGCTGCAGCTGTACATAGTCTATTGGTAAATAGCCCACCCATTTTCACCTACCTCATCCCCATACTGTTTTTATACTGTTTTTTTTATTTTATTTATTTATTTATTTACTTTTCTGCTCTTTTGCACACCAATATCTCTACCTGTACATGACCATCTGATCTTTTATCACCCCAGTGTTAATCTGCAAAATTGTATTATTCGCCTACCTCCTCATGCCTTTTGCACACATTGTATATAGACTGCCCATTTTATTTCTACTGTGTTATTGACTTGTTAATTGCTTACTCCATGTGTAACTCTGTGTTGTCTGTTCACACTGCTATGCTTTATCTTGGCCAGGTCGCAGTTGCAAATGAGAACTTGTTCTCAACTAGCCTACCTGGTTAAATAAAGGTGAAATAAAAAAATTAAAAAAAATTAAAAAATAAACTTAGGACCAAAACATTACCTCATCCAATGGCATATATCAATTGTCAATTCTAGATACCCCCATCTCAAATACAATCCCTCCTGGACAAGCTCACGGAGACAGTGAGCCTCTTAGGTCATATACTAGGTCAAGATAAGGGCAACCTCAGAGGGGACATACAATAGTTTCAGACACATTCCCATAAGAAGACAAGCCTCCATGCTGTCCTCCTCCCCTTCTGATATTCTTCATAGCATCACATGGTTTAACAGATACATTGACATAGGAAGACAAGCCTGACCTCTCCCCTCTCTGGGCCCCAAGTGACTGAGCCCTAGCTGAGAAGGGATAACTGCAACTGCCAACAGTATAGTCCAAAAGAAGACATTCTAATGTCAAAAATAAGATAAAACATCTGATTCAGCCACGACATTCCCCTCTCAAGGGACATTGTCCCTTCTGGAGAATCAGAACAGTAATTACATACTCAATATTTAAAATAAAATAAAAAATAAAATCCCTTCAATGTCAAATACCTTAGCTTATATGTAAGCTTTTTCCCTTCTGAAACTTAAGTTTACAACCTTTATTCTACAAGACAAACTTGCACAGGTTTAATCACACAGAATAATCAATTGTTGAGAAAAATAAAAATATAACATAGAAATACACGAGTTACATGAGAACCAGTGTCTAATCACAGACGTCATCACAACATATAGGACAGGCATCCCTCTAAGTCCTTATGCTCAGAGATGTGGTCAGGAATAGAGAATAGGTCAGGGAAATCATTCATATTCCAAATCATAATTAAAAAATCAAATATTTATCCAAACAAAATTTAGAATGACATTGCTCAGTGATTCAAATTGGTCTTATCACTCTTAGTAAAAAACTCACTTCAACACACATCAATATTAGCAGAATTTACATTCATATTAACATTCAGTATAATTATCCCATAATTCTACTATTAACTTTTTTAATCACGATTATAATACAGATCAGTATCTCAATGCATTCTTAATCTAAATTACTGTAATTTTACGTGCTGTAGACTTCTACAATCAACCTGATACCTCAAAAGTCTAAAACAATTGTATTGGCACAGTTGACCAACCCCCTCTCTCAGGCACTGATTCTTCTGGCGTCCTTTTCCTTCTTCTTCAGATAGCTTTACAGTTCAAAGTGGATGGCCCATGATAATGTCCCAATTTCAATGTTTCATCTTTACCAGTCATTATTATGTCTTGTCCATTCGTCAACCATGATACCAGCAACATAAGAAAAGTTTAGAACAGATTTCTCTCCATCCTCACTCCACGTGGACTCCTCTCACACTCCTGAGAGAAACATGAAAGAAAAGCAGTTGATAGCTTAGATCGGATACTGTACACCAATTTCTGGCTTGGTTCCTTTCTCCCGGTAGAAGTGGTCCAGACAGGGCCTTATTCAACGCCTTAATAGCCTATATTATATGTAGCCTTAGAAATACAGTGTATTCAGGAAATATTCAGACCCCTTGACTTTTTCCACATTTTGTTACGTTACAGCCTTATTCTAAAATTTATTAAATTACACACAATACCCCATTGACAAAGTGAAAACAGGTTTTTAGAAATGTTTTCAAATGTTTAAAAAAAACAGACCCTTTGTTATGAGACTCGAAATTGAGCCTCCCGAGTAGCGCAGCGGTCTAAGGCACTGCAGTGCTTGAAGCGTCCCTACAGATCCGTGTTCGACTCCGGGCTGTGTCACAGTGAGGCAACTCACAACTGGCCCAGCATCGTCTGGGTTAGGAGAGGGTTTGGCCTGCTGGGATGTCCTTATCCCATCGTGCTCTAGCGACTCATGTGGCAGTCCGGGTGCATGCACGCTGACACTGGCTTCTGGGTTATGCGCCCAGTGTGTCACGAAGCAGTGCGGCTTGGCAGTGTCGTGTTTCATAAGGACGCATGGCTCTCGACCTTCGCCACTACCGAGTCCATACCGGAGTTGCAGCGATGGGACTAGACTGTAACTACCAATTGGATATATCATGAAATTGGGGAGAAAAAAGGGAAAAAATATAATTGAGATGATTTGGGATGAGTTGGACCGCAGAGTGAAGGAAAGGCAGTGAACAAGTGCTTAGCATGTATGGGAACTCCTTCAAGACTGTTGGAAATGCTTTCCAGGTTGTCATTGTAAATAAGAATTTGTTTTTAACTGACTTGCCTAGTTAAATAAAGGTTTTATCAAATAAAATTCCAGGGGAAGCTGGTTGAGAGAATGCCAGTGTGTGAGTGTGCAAAGCTGTCGTCGAGGCAAAGGGTGGCTACTTTGACGAATCTCAAATATAAAATATATTGATTTGTTTAAGACTTTTTTGATTACTACATGATTCCATATGTGTTCTTTCATAGTGTTGATGTCTTCACTCTTATTCTACAATGTAGAAAATAGTAAAAAATAAAGAAAAACCCATGAATGAGTAGGTGTGTCCAAACTTTTGACTGGTACTGTGTATATATAAAAATATCTATATAATTTATATATTTACAAAAAAATATGGGGGATTGGAAATGATGCAGACAATTGCATTGATGAAAGCCAGTCTATCTACAATATTAAATCTGATCTACCCCTTGTTCACCCATGGCTGCGTAGCCACATATGCCTCCAACTCAATCATCAAGTTTGCAGACGAAATAACAGTAGTAGGCCTGATGACCAACAATGACGAGACAGCCTACAGGAAGGATGTGAAGGCCCTGGTGGAGTGGTGCCAAGAATATAACCTCTCCCTCAATGTCAACAAAAACGAAGGAGCTGATCAAGGACTTCAGGAGACATCAGAGGGAGCACGCCCCCATCCACATTGACGATAGAGAAGGTGAAAAGCTTCATGTTCCTCGGCGTACACATCACTGATAATCTGAAATTGTCCACCCACACAGAGTGTGGAAGAGAAGGCGCAACAGCGCCTCTTCAACCTCAGGAGGCTGAAAAAATTTGGCTTGGTTCCTAAGACCCTCACAAACCTTTACAGATGCACCATTGAGAACATCCTGTCGAGGATGGTGCGGTCAGCCCAACGCATCACACTGCCTGCCCTCCAAGACACCTACAGCACACTGCCTGCCCTCCAAGACACCTACAGCACCCGATGTCACAAGAATGACAAAAAGATAATCAAGGACATCAACCCCCTGAACCATGGCCTTGATTGGAGTCCACCTGTGGTAAATTCAATTGATTTGGACATGATTTGGAAATGCACACAGCTGTCTCTATAAGGTCCCACAGTAGACCAGTGCATTACAGAGCAAAAACCAAGCCATGAAGTTGGAGGAAATGTCCGTAGAGCTCCGAGACAGGATTGTGTCGAGGCAGAGATCTGGGGAAGGGTACCAAAACATTTCTGCAGCAAAGGTCCCCAAGAACACAGTGTCCTTCATCATTCTTAAATGGAAGAAGTTTGGAACGACCAAAGCTCTTACTGGAGCTGACTGCCCGGCCAAACTGAGCAATCGGGGGAGAAGGGCCTTGGTCAGGGAGGTGACCAAGAACCCGATGGTCACTCTGACAGAGTTCCAGAGTTCCTCTGTGGAGATGGGAGAACCTTCCAGAAGGACAACCATCTCTGCAACACTCTACCTTTATCGTAGAGTTGCCAGACGGAGGCCACTCCTCAGTAACAGGCAAATGATAGCCCGCTTGTAGTTTGCCAAAGGTGCCTAAAGGACTCTCAGACATTGAGAAACAAGATTCTTTGGTCTGATGAAAGAAAGATTGAACTCTTTGGCCTGAATTTTAAGTGTCACATCTGGAGGGAACCAGGCACCACTCATCATCTGGCCAATACCATCCCTACAGTGAAGCATGGTGGTGGCAGCATCGTGCTGTGAGGATGTTTTTCAGTGGCAGGGAGCTTGTCCAACCTGACAGATCTTGAGAGGATCTGCAGAAAATAATGGGAGAAACTCTCCAAATACAGGGCTACCAAGCTTAGTGTCATACCCAAGAAAACTCGAGTCTATAATCGCTGCCAAAGGTGATTCAAGAAGGTATTGAGTAAAGGGTCTGAATACTTATGTAAATGTTATATTTCTGTTTTTAATTTGTAATACATTTACAAATGTCTAAAAACTGGTTTTTGCTTTGTCATTATGGGGTATTGTGTGTAGATTGCTGAGAGTTTAATTAAAAATAAATACAAATCATTACCTTAGTTCTAGACCTCAGCTGAATCTGATAATGAATGGTGTGGCTGTTGAGCAAGTTAAGGAGACTAAATTACTTGGTGTTACCTTAGATTGTAACTGTCATTGTAAAAAAATATTGATTCAGTGGTTGCAAAGATGGTGAGAGGTCTGTCTGTCATTAAGAGATGCTCTGCTTTTTTGACACCACACTCCACAAAGCAAGTCCTGCAGGCTCAAGTTTGATCTTATCTTGATTATTGTCCAGTCATATGGTCAAGTGCTGCGAAGAAGGATCTTGTTAAGCTGCAGCTGGCCATGAACAGAGTGGTGCGTTTTGCTCTCCATTGTAATCAGAGGGCTAATATCAATACTATGCATGCCAGTCTGTCTTTGCTAAGAGTTGAGGAGAGACTGAGTGCATCACCTCTTCTTTTTATAAGAAACATTAATGTGTTGGAAATTCTAAATTGTTTGCGTAGTAAATGTACACACAGCGCTGACACACACGCTTGGGGTATTTTCACAGTCCCCATGTCCAGAACAAGCATTTTGTGACACTCGGAATAACATCTGCTAAATGTGTATGCGACCAATAGATTTGGATTTGAACACATTCAAGGAAAACATATAGTATTATCCAGAGCCATGACTGCATGGAACTCCCTTCCATCTCATATATGCGCAAGTGAACAGCAAACCTGGTTTCACAAAACAAATAAGACAACACCTCACGGTAAAACGCATCTCTCCCATGTAAACCTACTTTTTGTGTGTATGTACCATTGGAAAATCATTTTGGTTCCAACCAACCAATCATTTCATTCTGAACTGAACCATCATTTTTTAAAATTCTGTTTCATTTTTAAACTTTGAATCCTAGAGTTTTTTTTTACCTTAATCTCATTAAATGACTTCACCAATTAGTGTGGATAGAGCAGGCAAACTAAACAAGATGCGACTGAAATGTTGCAAGTGGGGAGAGAGCGAGAGAGGGTTGAGGAGGAGGCTTGAAGAGCTGGGCATCTTGTTATGGCATGCATTATCTGAGTTAGGTCCACATAATTATACCTAGAGGATTGGCTTCTATGAAGGCACTTTGAATGTCCTTTTTGAGCTAGCTAGCTAACAAGCTTGAGCTAGGTAGCTAACAAGCTTGTGTGCAGAGCTGCACCAGAATTGAAAAAAAAACGTTTTACATTTTAGTAGTTAATAAATCTAACGTGAAACATGATAAGTAGGATAATATAGTATAGAATCCTTAACTGTGCCTGACCACCTTGATTCAGTGTTATGTAGCAAAATTTGAAATTGTGTTTTTGACATTGGATAAAAGCAGACACAGCTACAAAATGTTATATCATACACTGCATTTGATGAACAATGGGAAAGTCATTCTGCTTTGAAAGTTGATGAACTTGTAATCCCACTTTTGAGAAAGTGGCCATTGAATGTTTTGGTACACCTACTGGAGAGAGCTTTGTCTACACCTATTCAGCACTGTTCACACCCTCTTAAGCCAGACCCACCCATCTCTTTAAGGATTCACATGTGAGGTCATGTGCTAAACAGTGAGTAGTGTAGTAAAGATTAAGACTAAAAGTGGTAAAAGTTGTAGCCTACAATAAGAAAAAATTCCAGGTAAACAGAAAGTGTCCAGATAACAAATATTGTATAAATATTAGATGATTCTTACACACACTTGTCTAAATTGGTGAAAGAAATGCTATAACCCCCAGCCACATCTAGCTTAGTGGATGGGTCACTACAGAAGGTGTAAACAGTACAGTAAATGGTTACTTGCATAGTAGCATTATCAAAAATAGATGGTGTCAATATAAAGAAAATATAAGAAAAAGTGTCAATGCCAGTAGAGAAAGAACAAAATAATATACAGTATGTACAAGAACAATAACGATATCGTTGATACTGGTGATAGATGCATACAATCGGGTAAAGTGCCTGAGCAGCAGGATAAAAAATAAATAGTAGCCTTAATGTATGGCGTGTGTGTTAGGAGAGTGAATAGAGGCACTGCAGATAGTGCTGATGACTGGGAACTCGCCCCCCAGTGATGAACTGGTCCGTTCAAACCACACATGAACAAGGGAATCTATATTCGGAGAGCCTGTTTCTTTCCTGCCCTTGACTTTGGTGCAGGGCATGTGATGTCCATAGTCTCTTCATCGCAAAACTCCCTGATCTCCTCAGAAATGTAAGTTTGTCTTGCTGTTTCCAGTCCAAGTGGTGCTTGTACAGGCAGACCATCTATTGGAGGAATGATGTCGGCGTTGTGCAGGAGCTAAAACCTGGTCCCGACTGAGTCCGAACGCTCATTGGCAACAACAACACCAGGCTCCAGATCATCAAAGCTGTAAAACAGGAAAAAAGAAAACAAATTGAGAAGAAATTACAACCTTGCAAAACATCAATTCACCTCTCAAGTTTAGATAAGAAGAATAACCTTATACAATGTAATGAAAATGATATTCTCCTGAAGTGTTGGTACTGCTTGATCTGCGGCAGCGGCCTGAAGTACGAAGTCAGGTGTTGTTGCCAGCCATAGCTTTCCACTTGTACCGTACAATCCTCTAGTCCAAACAGCTATGGGATGTTGACCCCTGTCGCAGTGCTGTCCTTCACAACACCAGCAATCTCGAGACCACAAACTTGTAATTTTTTTTCACCAATGCAGTTATCACAATTCAGGTCCACATGTGTTTCTCCAATTCCGTAGTTGGTGAAGAAATGGTGCTAATACAGAAATAATGTGAGATCAATAAAATTAGTGCCAATCATGTTGGAGGTAAATTAAACAATCAAAACGTGTTGTTTATGCTGATGCTGAAAGACAAATTCTAGATACAAATATTTTAGCATAGCATTTTAGCATAGTAGCAGGTTGCCTAGTTGTTAGAGCTTTGGGCCAGTAACCAAAATGTTGCTGGATCGAATCCCCGAGCTGACAATGTAAAATCTGTCGTTAGCTGGTTAGTTAGCTAACATTAAGCTATAACTAGCAATGCAAATGGCTTTCTGAGATAATATTACTTCACAGATCATACATGTAATGTTAAAGTGCCAGCCACCTAATGTTAGCTAGCTAACAGTAAGCTTTAACATGCATTGAAAACAACATTCTGACAAAATTAGAAATGTATAATATCTGAAACTGTAGATAGACTCTTACCCGTGTACATGAATGAACGCTTCACAGCAGCCTGCAATCACTTTCATTAAATAAGACGTCCTGTGTAGTTTCCGTTTTGTTTGTACAGCTTGCTTGGCCCGTTTTGTCAAGTCACTCTGGTTCACACTGACCATGTGCAATGCCACAAAAATCGTCCTCCTGAAAGTAGTCCATCACAACTTTTTCCCACTGACCTTTGTCAATAGCGCCTGATAAATTCATAGCAGCAATATTATTGAGAGCAGTAGCAACACATTTGCAGTTTTCCATGGCTAACTTTATATCTTTTGCAAAAATGTTTAAAAAAAAACTGTTTTTTTGCTTTGTCAGTATGGAGTATTGCGTGTAGATGGATAAGGGGGAAAGCAATTGAATCTCTTTTAGAATAAAGCTGTAAACGTAACAAAATGTGGAAAAAGTCAAGGTGTCTGAATACGGGAATGTTTGCGTTTTACACCTCCAGAATAGTTACATTTGTGTGCATGATATTCAGTTTCACTGGCATATAGTATGTTCTATGGATGGTCTTAAACTGCAGTCATTTATGTCTGGGATGATATAGACATGACTGGGCATTCAAACATATCTGTATCCATTCATTATCATCAGTATTGTCTCCCAGGTCTTCCTCACATTTTTGTTTTACTTTTTATTTTATTTTTTTTTTATTTTTATTTCACCTTTATTTAACCAGGTAGGCTAGTTGAGAACAAGTTCTCATTTGCAACTGCGACCTGGCCAAGATAAAGCATAGCAGTGCATAGCAACACAGAGTTACACATTGAGTAAACAATTAACAAGTCAATAACACAGTAGAAAAAAAAATGGGCAGTCTATATACAATGTGTGCAAAAGGCATGAGGAGGTAGGCGAATAATACAATTTTGCAGATTAACACTGGAGTGATAAATGATCAGATGGTCATGTACAGGTAGAGATATTGGTGTGCAAAAGAGCAGAAAAGTAAATAAATAAAAAACAGTATAAAAACAGTATGGGAATGAGGTAGGTGAAAATGGGTGGGCTATTTACCAATAGACTATGTACAGCTGCAGCGATCGGTTAGCTGCTCGGATAGCTGATGTTTGAAGTTTGTGAGGGAGATAAAAGTCTCCAACTTCAGCGATTTTTGCAGTTCGTTCCAGTCACAGGCAGCAGAGTACTGGAACGAAAGGCGGCCAAATGAGGTGTTGGCTTTAGGGATGATCAGTGAGATACACCTGCTGGAGCGCGTGCTACGGATGGGTGTTGCCATCGTGACCAGTGAACTGAGATAAGGCGGAGCTTTACCTAGCATGGACTTGTAGATGACCTGGAGCCAGTGGGTCTGGCGACGAATATGTAGCGAGGGCCAGCCGACTAGAGCATACAAGTCGCAGTGGTGGGTGGTATAAGGTGCTTTGGTGACAAAACGGATGGCACTGTGATAGACTGCATCCAGTTTGCTGAGTAGAGTGTTGGAAGCCATTTTGTAGATGACATCGCCGAAGTCGAGGATCGGTAGGATAGTCAGTTTTACTAGGGTGAGCTTGGCGGCGTGAGTGAAGGAGGCTTTGTTGCGGAATAGAAAGCCGACTCTTGATTTGATTTTCGATTGGAGATGTTTGATGTGAGTCTGGAAGGAGAGTTTGCAGTCTAGCCAGACACCTAGGTACTTATAGATGTCCACATATTCAAGGTCAGAACCATCCAGGGTGGTGATGCTAGTCGGGCATGCGGGTGCAGGCAGCGATCGGTTGAAAAGCATGCATTTGGTTTTACTCGCGTTTAAGAGCAGTTGGAGGCCACGGAAGGAGTGCTGTATGGCATTGAAGCTCGTTTGGAGGTTAGATAGCACAGTGTCCAATGACGGGCCGAAAGTATATAGAATGGTGTCGTCTGCGTAGAGGTGGATCAGGGAATCGCCCGCAGCAAGAGCAACATCATTGATATATACAGAGAAAAGAGTCGGCCCGAGAATTGAACCCTGTGGCACCCCCATAGAGACTGCCAGAGGACCGGACAGCATGCCCTCCGATTTGACACACTGAACTCTGTCTGCAAAGTAATTGGTGAACCAGGCAAGGCAGTCATCCGAAAAACCGAGGCTATTGAGTCTGCCGATAAGAATATGGTGATTGACAGAGTCGAAAGCCTTGGCGAGGTCGATGAAGATGGCTGCACAGTACTGTCTTTTATCGATGGCGGTTATGATATCGTTTAGTACCTTGAGCGTGGCTGAGGTGCACCCGTGACCGGCTCGGAAACCAGATTGCACAGCGGAGAAGGTACAGTGGGATTCGAGATGGTCAGTGACCTGTTTGTTGACTTGGCTTTCGAACACCTTAGATAGGCAGGGCAGGATGGATATAGGTCTATAGCAGTTTGGGTCCAGGATGTCTCCCCCTTTGAAGAGGGGGATGACTGCGGCAGCTTTCCAATCCTTGGGGATCTCAGACGATATGAAAGAGAGGTTGAACAGGCTGGTAATAGGGGTTGCGACAATGGCGGCAGATAGTTTCAGAAATAGAGGGTCCAGATTGTCAAGCCCAGCTGATTTGTACGGGTCTAGGTTTTGCAGCTCTTTCAGAACATCTGCTATCTGGATTTGGGTAAAGGAGACTTGGGCGAGGAGCTGCGAGGGGGGGGGGGGGCGGAGCTGTTGGCCGAGGTTGGAGTAGCCAGGCGGAAGGCCAGCCGTTGAGAAGTGCTTATTGAAGCTTTCGATAATCATGGATTTATCGGTGGAGACCGTGTTACCTAGCCTCAGTGCAGTGGGCAGCTGGGAGGAGGTGCTCTTGTTCTCCATGGACTTCACAGTGTCCCAGAACTTTTTGGAGTTGGAGCTACAGGATGCAAACTTCTGCCTGAAGAAGCTGGCCTTAGCTTTCCTGACTGACTGCGTGTATTGGTTCCTGACTTCCCTGAACAGTTGCATATCACGGGGACTATTCGATGCTATTGCAGTCCGCCACAGGATGTTTGTGTGCTGGTCGAGGGCAGTCAGGTCTGGAGTGAACCAAGGGCTGTATCTGTTCTTGGTTCTGCATTTTTTGAACGGAGCATGCTTATCTAAAATGGTGAGGAAGTTACTTTTAAAGAATGAATTTGTTGTGTGTCATCAGGAAAAGCCTCTATCAACCTTTGATACAGTTTGGAAATCAACTTTAGAGGTTTGTCAGACTGCCTTAAAATAGTTTGAAGCTTCTTGCTTGTCCAGTGTTTGCTGCACAGAGAAAATAGTGTTGTATCTGCAAAAATTCCCCTCAGCTCCATCACCAGACTGGTCTTCCCTGGCTGCCTGACCCTGATGAGACCCCTGTCACCATCTGATCCTGCTCAGATGAGACATGACAAAGAATTACATTGGTGTACATTTATACGTTATATTATACATGAATATAATCAATGGTTCAGCAATCTAAATAACCGTTTATCCCAGACTGTAGCCTACCCATCAACTCAAGATGGAACTTTGTATCCATTCACTGATTATAATGTACTGCCAAATGTACCTGAGCTCTGTAGAGTGGTCTTCCCTGGCTGTCTGACCCTGCTAAGACATGATGAGCATAGTGTTGCGTACTGACTGTGCACTATGAAAGTGACGCCTGTAGAGCTGTTTATACCGTGTCTGTGTGAAAAGTAGGGAGTTAGCTGTGAGGAAACTGACAGATTGATAACGTTACATTGCTATACTGACTAAAAAAAACGCAGACAAACGTCAGAATATCGGTCTTCAATCATTTGGCTGCTGGTTTCATCGTTTGATTCAGGTCTAGTGTAATTGAGTCAAAAATAATAGCTAAAGTCAGTGAGCTAGCTAGCTAGCTAACTTTAGCTAACATGTCAGTTACATTAGTAGCTCAGCACTGGGAGTAAATATGTCTTTTTCTGTCAAACAGCAGTTACCTTGCTAGCTACATCAGTCAACTAAAGAGTAGCCCGTTTCAGCTCTGCTTGCTTTTACAACTCTGCCTCTGTTCATCGCTCCTCTGCTGGTCCTATACGCCAGCCTTTCCGAAGCATTGACTTCATACAGCCGGCTGATACCGGAAAACAGCCTACCTGACCTCCCTGAGGCGTCCGCATGGTCCTAAAGCATACCGGTGCCACTGATGCCTATGATTATGCCTGTATCATCCCAGTTGACAAAAGAGGTACCAAACTGTTGGACCTTGACACCCACTACTGTTCAATAGACATAGGCTTCTACTACTTAATCTCCACCACTTATCTGCGTTTCCTCATCCTGATGGGGTCATTTACCTACCATCTCCTGAGATGGAAGGTGGTCTATGCCTACCACCTCTTCCTGGCTTATCTCCACGATACAAAGAGGAAGACACATGCGCCTCATTGAGGTCAGTACGATGCCATTGCCTCCTACAATGCCCACGAAGAGCCTTGGGTCCTGGGGGAACTTCTGCCAAAGCTGGAGAGAGAGCAGGGCTGGAGGTTGTCTGCACCACCGGTTCTTCGAGCCAGGCAAACCCATCATAGACAACATCACAGACGCCATCTCCGGGAGCCGCAAGACCATCGGCGTGATCAGTCGTCGCTACCTGGAGAGTGAATGGTACTCTCGGGAGATGCAGATGGCCAGCTTCAGTCTGTTTGATGAGCAGAAGCATGTGTTGATCCTGGTGTTTCTGGATTAGTTCCCGGACCAGCAGCTATCGCCCTACCATCGCATGATGAAGCTGGTGAAAAGACTCACCTACTTGAGCTGGCCCAGAGCTGGGGAGCAAACTGGGATCTTCTGGGAGAAACTCCGGGTGGCTTTGGAGACCAGGGACTGCCCTGCTGAGGAGAAACTCTCCGGGGTAGAGAGGGCATGATAGTGACATTCTAAATGTAAAGCCAATTGACCTGAAGCTGGACAAAAAAATATGTATAATAAGTTAAATAAAAGTCTAAGTGTATAAACTGCAATATTATTTCCAACAGAGGGATTAACTAATGTGTATATGTACTATAATGTACTATAATATGTACTATAATCAGAAACTGAGTTGGGCAAATGTTATGCAATTTCGTGATGAGATGTACAGATAATTAATTTGACCCATATTGTCAGAGCAAAATAATCCTGCAGCAACAGGATTTGAACATTTGGTCCATAATGTTTCTTTATCGGTGGTTTAAACTATTAGCTTGCCAATGTAACTGTTATGAAAGTTGTATTGTCAATTTGTTTTGTTATTTAAATGCAACTTTAAACGTGTACATGACACTGTATCGTTTTGACAATATCGCAATATTATTTTTGCAATCGTTGGCTGTACCTGCAACAAAACTCCATTATTTCTCCTTCATAGCTTGTTCTCCATCTTCTATGTTTTCATCTCTTATTTCCATGACTGATCAAAACTCATTTTCACATGGCTCCCTTGTCCCTCTGCAGCAGACATGGTAAACAATATGTTTGGACCATGGAACCGCAATAAAATCTCAATGTCGCAATACATATACAAGCGTGAGAATCGCACGTTAGTGCGTTAGTGTGGGTTTTCAGTGAATTCATGTAAATCACTAAGCTCATCTGCATTTCCTGCAGTGCAGGAAAATTCTCAGCAATGAAAGAGTGATTATATTCAGATCCTACATCTGTAGAATATGATGTTTTCACTTCCCTCATTTTCTCTTCACCTCCCTACCCTCATTTTTCTGTTTTGTCTCATTTAGTTGATTATGCAAACTCTAGAGATCGGCAGCCTAGTGGTTGGTGCGTTGGGCCTGTAACCAAAATGTTGCTGGATCGAATCCCCGAGCTGACACGGTAAAAATCTGTCATTCTGCACCTGAGCAAGTCAGTTAACCCACTGTTCCCCGGGCGCCGAAGACGTGGATGTCAATTATTAAGGCAACCTCCCCGCACCTCTCTGATCAAATCAAAGTTTATTTGTCACGTGCGCCGAATACAACAGGTGTAGACCTTACAGTGAAATGCTTACTTACAGGCTCTAACCAACAGTGAAAAAAAGTGAACAATAGGTAAGTAAAGAAATAAAAACAACAGTATAAAAGACATGGAAAAATAACGGTAGCGAGGCTATGTACAGTAACGAGGCTATAACAGTAGCAAGGCTATATACAGGCACTGGTTGGTCGGGCCAATTGAGGTAGTATGTACATGAATGTATAGTTAAAGTGACTATGCATATATGATAAACAGAGAGTAGCAGCAGCGTAAAAGAGGGGTTGGGGGGGCACACAATGCAAATAGTCCAGGTAGCCATTTGATTACCTGTTCAGGAGTCTTATGGCTTGTGGGTAAAAACGGTTGAGAATCCTTTTGGTTCTAGACTTGGCACTTCGGTACCGCTTGCCATGTAGTAGTAGAGAGAACAGTCTATGACTGGGGTCTTTGACAATTTTTAGGGCATTCCTCTGACACCGCCTGGTGTAGAGGTCCTGGATGGCAGGCAGCTTATCCCCAGTGATGTACTGGGCCATATGCACTACCCTCTGTAATGCCTTGCGGTCGGAGTCCGAGGAATTGCTGTACCAGGCAGTGATGCAACCAGTCAGGATGCTCTCGATGTTGCAGCTGTAGAACCTTTTGAGGATCTCAGGACCAATGCCAAATATGTTTAGTTTCCTGAGAGGAATAGGCTTTGTCGTGCCCTCTTCACGACTGTCTTGGTGTCAAATGCGGAAGACACATTTCAGTTGATTGCATTCAGTTGTACAACTGACTAGGTATCCCTTTCCCTTACTAGTTATCTATACAGTGGGGCAAAATAGTATTTAGTCAGCCACCAATTGTGCAAGTTCTCCCACTTAAAAAGATGAGAGAGGACTATCATTTTCATCATACACTTCAACTATGACAGACAAAATTAGAAAAAAATCCAGAAAATCACATTGTAGGATTTTTAATGAATTTATTTGCAAATTATGGTGGAAAATAAGAATTTGGTCACCTACAAACAAGCAAGATATCTGGCTCTCACAGACCTGTAACTTCTTCTTTAAGAGGCTCCTCTGTCCTCCACTCGTTACCTGTATTAATGGCACCTGTTTGAAGTTGTTATCAGAATAAAAGACACCTGTCCACAACCTCAAACAGTCACACTCCAAACTCCACTATGGCCACGACCAAAGAGCTGTCAAAGGACACCAGAAACAAAATTGTAGACCTGCACCAGGCTGGGAAGTCTGAATCTGCAATAGGTAAGCAGCTTGGTTTGAAGAAATCAACTGTGGGAGCAATTATTAGGAAATGGAAGACATACAAGACCACTGATAATCTCCCTCGATCTGGGGCTCCACGCAAGATCTCACCCCGTTGGGTCAAAATGATCACAAGAACGGTGACCAAAAATCCCAGAACCACACGGGGGGACCTAGTGAATGACCTGCAGAGAGCTGGGACCAAAGTAACAAAGCCTACCATCAGTAACACACTACGCCGTCCTGCAGTGCCAGACGTGTCACCCTGCTTAAGCCAGTACATGTCCAAGCCCGTCTGAAGTTTGCTAGAGAGCATTTGGATGATCCAGAAGAAGATTGGGAGAATGTCATATGGTCAGATGAAACCAAAATATAACTTTTTGGTAAAAACTCAACTCGTCGTGTTTGGAGGACAAAGAATGCTGAGTTGCATCCAAAGAACACCATACCTACTGTGAAGCATGGGGGTGGAAACATCATGCTTTGGGGCTGTTTTTCTGCAAAGGGACCAGGACGACTGATCCGTGTAAAGGAAAGAATGAATGGGGCCATGTATCGTGAGATTTTGAGTGAAAACCTCCTTCCATCAGCAAGGGCATTGAAGATGAAACGGGGCTGGGTCTTTCAGCATGACAATGATACCAAACACACCGCCCAGGCAACGAAGGAGAGGCTTCGTAAGAAGCATTTCAAGGTCCTGGAGTGGCCTAGCCAGTCTCCAGATCTCAACCCCATAGAAAATCTTTGAAGGGAGTTGAAAGTCTGTGTTGCCCAGCAACAGCCCCAAAACATCACTGCTCTAGAGGAGATCTGCATGGAGGAATGGGCCAAAATACCAGCAACAGTGTGTGAAAACCTTGTGAAGACTTACAGAAAACGTTTGACCTCTGTCATTGCCAACAAAAGGGTATTCAACAAAGTATTGAGATCAACTTTTGTTATTGACCAAATACTTATTTTCCACCATAATTTGCAAATAAATTCATAAAAAATCCTACAATGTGATTTTCTGGATTTTTTTTTTGGTCATAGTTGAAGTGTACCTATGATGAAAATTACAGGCCTCTCTCATCTTTTTAAGTGGGAGAACTTGCACAATTGGTGGCTGACTAAATACTTTTTTGCCCCACTGTATGTCACAGTGCATTTGCACTGAGCAGGGCTTGAACTCTCAACCTTCTGCACCACATCACACACCATTCACAGCCAACCGTCTTAGCCACCAGATCAAGGACGTGGAACTCCGGGAATGTGGTGCCACCAATGTACTCCAGCCATCATGTTATGGGCAAGATTTACATCCACAAACTGAAATGGTTGTGTGTTTGTTTGTGACCCGACTTCACGCCAAAAGACTCCCCACTGATCTAAGCCTAAGAATTAGCAAGTTACTGTACAGGTCTCAGGCAAGGCTACTCTGTTACATTTATGACAGACAATAATACTTCCACATCTGTTTAACCATACTAGATTTACAATCAGAGATACACAATCAAGTCATTTCTGCTTCTGCTTCAATGGAACATTGTGAACTTTTAATCCGCCCTCCGTAGTGATATTCAAAGCTCCTCTGTCTGCACAGCTGTGCGTGTGTGTCTGTGTCGTTGTGTTCTCTAGGCAGGCACCACCTCTCTTTGTGCAGGGTAATATGTCCTCAGAGGAAAGACTCATTACAACAGGAAATTAGTGCTATCTGGGCTTCTCTCTATGCAGGCTGATTCCCCAGATGTAGAGCAGTGGCAGTGCTAGGAGATGTCCCCCGTATTCACCAGGGTCAGTTATCAGAGTATCAGAGTTATCAGTCATCTGGGGTGCAGGTCTGATGTTGTCCCTGCGAGGACAGCCTGTGTCCAGGTCAGCAAGGGGGAAACCACGGTTTCGATAAAACCAAACCCTTCAAATGAGTCGTACTCTGACCCCCCCTCCCACTTTTTTTCCCCGAAGCTGTGTCTGCACGAGTGAGGTTTCTGCTATATCTGACGTCACTGACTCAATTGCAGGTGTCGTATGGTGCCAGCCTCGACGATACATGAAAAGCCGGCGACACTGTGCTTTCACGCTCTCTCTTTCTCCATTCACATCTCAAGAGATTTGATTACAAAGCCAGGCTGTGAGGTGGGCCCCAGAGGTGTGGGTATAGTAGCCCACTCACCTAACCACCCAACCTCAACCCTCTTCAGCCCTATCCATCTGAGATCAGCTTGATGCAAGCTGGGTGACTCATTCATCTAACTTGGCGTGTACTCTTGGCACGCACTCATCTCATTCTCTCTCACTCTCTCCTTTCCTCCTTCCCTCCACCCCTCCGATCTCTTACCAATGTTGAAAAAATGCAGTAGAAATTGACTGGTAAATCCTTTCCTCGTTTCCGTAGACTAGTTGTTTTATCGAGAATGTCTGAGTGTCTCCCTCTGCCATTCACAGGTGAAGCAGATCATGGAGGAGGCTGTCACCAGGAAGTTTGTACATGAAGACAGCAGCCACATTGTCTCGTTTTGTGGTGAGTTTCAACTATTGGGACATATTTGTTCATTAATCACCTAAAAATATCATCTTTGGTCATTGTGCCAATCAGAAGGAACAGGTCTCCTGTCGGACATGAGTCAGACAGCTTCCATTGGCCAGGTGTTTTTTCAGACGTACACTGAGTGGACAAAACATTAAGAACACCTGCACTTTCCATTACATAGACTGACCAGGTGAAACCAGGTGAAGGTATGATCCCTTATTGATGTCACTTGTTAAATCCACTTCAATCATTGTAGATGAAGGGGAGGAGACAGATTAAAGAAGGCTTTTTAAGCCTTGAGACAATTGAGACATGGATTGTGTATGTTTAGCATTCAGAGGGGGAATGGAAAAGACAAAATATTTAAGTGCCTTTGAATGTGGTATGGTAGTACGTGCAAGGCGCACCGGTTTGTGTCAAGAACTGCAACGCTGCTGGGTTTTTCACACTCATCAGTTTCCCGTGTGTATCAAGAATGGTAAACCACCCAAAGGACATCCAGCCAACTTGACACAACTGTAGGAAGCATTGGAGTCAACACGGGCCAGTATCCCTGTGAAACGCTTTCAACACCTTGTAGAGTCCATGCCCTGACGAATTGAGACTGTTCTGAGGGCAAAAGGGGGGGGGGTGCAACTGAATTTTAGGAATGTGTTCCTAATGTTATATACACTCTTATTATATTTGGTATAAGAATAATATCGGTTTCCCATTTTCTGGTACCTTAAAATATGTCTATAAAACCTGACATCGCAAAGAAAATCTGTCAGAATCACGTCATTGCAACTATTGCTGGGAAGCCTCTTATGTAACACAGGCAGGGAACAAGGTCGTAGAGCCCTGTGAAGAGTTTAGGTGATTTAACACTTTAGTAAAAAAAAAGGCTTGTTGTAAGCATAAGGATAGGTGATAATGACAATCTGTTGCACTGCATTGGGGTGTGAAAGAATCATCTCACAGTCACTGACGTGGGGGAGGGTGGGTGACATGTTAGTCATCAAGCCTCACTGACATCCTACCGAGGTTCGCAAGCTATTTTATCAACTGATAAAAGTGGCAAAGGAAAATACCAAATCTGCATGTCACGTCAACCTGTGGGTGGAACGTTTTCCATCTCTAAGGAAAGGCTCTCCCTTCCCACAGCAACAGTAGAGTAGCTTGCCTTTTAACAGACCTGGAAGTAAGAGCTTTCCCTCGAGCTCACACACCGTGGTGGGTGTTAGCTCCCCCTTGCATCCCCCCCATAGGCTCTCTGTGTTGTTGTGGCTCTTTTACTCCCACATATTCTACTCTGCTCACGTTGTACACCAAGCTGTCACAATAGAGATGTGTCTGTGCAGAGATCACAGGATGGACCGGCAGGGCGAGGGGTGGAGGAGAGGACTTGCTTGGGCAGGTCACCAGGGAGTAATTAGCCTCTATCATCATGGTCACATTTTACAAGTCGCTAAGGCAGGAGCGCCTGGGAAAATGTCAAGCGTTAGCCGTTTGACACGTCTCTTCATCCTTTTCTCCTCACCAAAAGAGCTATTATTCGTTTCACTGCTGTGACCGAGATGGTCAACAGTCATCGAATTGTTAATTAAGCTTAGTATTAAAGGTGTGGTCGTGGACGTAGCCCGAGTCCGATCTGTTTCTGCTCTTTTGCCAACTCCATAAGGCACCCAGGATTTTGGCACATTGAAGAATTAATCTAAGCCAATATGGTGGTTGGCCATATTTAGAATGTGTTCATGTCATTGTGCTGAAATCGCCTGTGAGTGTAGCACTAGATGAGCCGGTCCGGGTCAGTAGCAACACACACGGAGTCCCCTAATGTGTTCTGTTGCCACAGACACATGCTGATTAGGGGTCATTACTTCAGTAGCTGTGATGACCTTTTTAATAAGAGTGCCTGTGTAGAGAGAGGACCGGGTCCAGCCACTCATTTCCTGTGACTGCTTCAACCACAGGGTATGTTTGACGCGGTGAATATTGCTTTGGTTGCATCGTCCCCGGGTTATGTTGAGCCAAAGTATCACAAAGCCAAGTAGGTTTCACCCTCTGGAATATTGTTTTCAATATTTGAAATTGTTTTGTAATAGCTGGAAAGACAAGGGGCATCCTATTGAGACCTCTTGAGTTTTATTACAAATGGCGCTTCTCTCTCCCCTGTAATAATAAGGAAAAGACAACAGAGATAATGAGAAAGGAAGAGAGAGAGAGTAGATACTGTATCAGTGAGTGTATGCAGAAAACTGCTCCAACATTACAATTACAAAGCTACTGAACCACTGGAAAATATGATAACTCTGATTACATGGTTTCATGTATTATTTGCAGATCTGTGTAAACTTTAGTTGTTGCTATTTCTATACATGATAAGTTTAGTTATTCAGTGCAATAATGGACATGGTATGGTAATGATTTTCATATGGGCTATGTTATGAGGATACTGTAGAGCCGGTGGGCTAAGTTGGTATAAAAAAAAATGCATTGCAGGCTGACATTTTTTAGGAAGTTGTGGTCAGGTTTTATTATCTCAATATCAAATCGTTTTTGGTACCTTACTGTGATTGCTTTCAATTAAAATGATAAAAACAAATATACCAACATTGCTTCGGTAGCAAAGAGCAGTTTCTCAAGCAAGAATTTTGGTAGGACTGTCTGGGAGTGGTCTGAGTGGAGAAGTGAAAATGGAAAACTAGCAGTTATTGGCAGAGGGGTTTGGAACTCAATTACTTATTGGCCTATTAGGGCTGTCCCCGACCCCAAAAAATCTTGGTTGACAGAGTCATCTGTTCTTTTGACCAATTGATTGGTTAAAATGTTAAAAGTGAATTATTCCATATATAGATGTTTGAATAAAATCAACTATATGTAGGCTGCTTTGTCTGATGCTTTAAGCACTGCAATTATAAAATAAAGACACACAAAATACCCTAAAGAGGGAGCCAGAGATAAATATAGCCTAACCAGAAGAAAAACAACCTGTCTCTCCTCCTCCTTCCGTTGCTACTGGCCTTAGCAGATTCTGCCATTATGCTCCTGAAGTTGCTGGTAATAGGCTACACCAGCGGTCGGCAACCTTTTGCATTTGGAGTGCCATGTTATCGTACATTTCTACACATCTGCGTGCCACTTATGATTTTCAAATGCACATTTCCTTGGAACAGTTTCATTTAATTTATAATAATGTCGAAATATCTCAATCAATGTCATGTGGTTAATCAAAATTCTATCTAAATGAAAATGATACAAATGTAAAAGTATTGCCATTGCCAATATGTAATATGTCAAAATAAAAAGCCTATGTAAAGCCAACAAATAAAAACATTGCAGGTAGAAAATATCCTGATAAAAATAAATATCCTATAAATCACATTGGCTACGCATGGCCTGTCTGCAAGGAACTTGAAACATTGTATCAACTATTAACTTGGATCTGGCCTGAAGCTCACACTAGCAAACTTGGAACATTTTATAAAAATCTCTGGGCTCTGGAGTTTCCTGGAGACAGTGATCTCTGGACAGACACAGCTTTAGGCTAATTGCACAATTTTTTAAATTTTTAATTTAACTAGGCAAGTCAGTTAAGAGCTAATTCTTATTTACAATGATGGCCTACTCCAGCAGTGCTGGGCCAATTGTGCACTGCCCTATGGGACTCCCAATCACAGCCAGATGTGATATAGCCTGGATTCAAACCAGGTACTATAGTGGCACCTCTTGCACTGACATGCAGTGCCTTAGACCACTGCACCACTCAGGAGCCCCATAAGAAGTAATAATAAGGGATAAGAAGTAATCAGGTGGGCCCTTTTTATGACATGTCCACTGGATCAAAGCCTGACAATTTTTCCCCTTTCATGCTGAGTGGTTATCGAAAGAGAGAGCTGGAAAGATTTTTCAAATAGGCTATGTTGTGGAGCTAGTGTCATTCTCTATAGATGTGAAAACAGACTTTGTTTACTTGCTTTTTGAGGTGAAGAAAAAATTACTTTGAGAAGCTCCACGGTGATGGTGAGTTAAGTCAATCAGAAATCGTATCAGATCCCCAAATGGGCACATTTATAGGCCTACATTTGCGCGGAGGCCAGGTAGCCTAGGTCTAGTTCTATGCGTAATCCGGTGCATGTCCGTACTCAAGATGGACAGGAGCGCTCCAAACAACAGACAATGAAATATGAAAATAATGAAATAAACCCAAACTTTTTCCTCACAAGTGTAGCCTAGGTTGTGCGCTCTGCAAACAACGTGCCCACTTCTGCAATGACAACGGTAAGACTAATAATAATATAATTGAATTCATTAACAGAAATGTCTGTAACCCAAGCAAACGTTGTAGATGAGAACTTAAAACGATGGTGCACTAGTAAAGTACTAGTGATACTAATCCTCCGCAATGGACAGGTGTCTCCTGTACCATCGTTTTGCTTTTAAATATTTGCCACTGCTCGACAAGAAAATCTTGATCGACCAAACAAGTGGACTAAATGGGGTCAACCCTATGGGCTACTCACTAATCTACCGCATGACGATGTCACCATGGACTAAAAGGGCATTATCATAGTTTTCACAATATTATTCCAACCTCATAGTGTGGAAATGATATATAAAACATAGGAAAATCACGTTTTTGACTGCACTTCTCCTTTAACATGTATTTTTGTAGTCCTAAAAAAGACGCATTTATCCTGTTGTAATCTAGTTAGAGAGAGAGAGAGAGAGAGCCCTCCACTGCTCTCTCAGTCCCAGTGCTGAAGCTCTCCATCAGCATGGGGTTTCCATGACGACCATGGCCTTCCCCATGTGAGCAGAACAACAGGATTAGTCCTGAGAGAGAGCTCAAATGTCAACACTGCTCAAGGCATGCCACATAGGCCTTATAGGAAGATGTGTGTCTCTGTACTGTATGGATGTGTGTGTCTGTGCTCTTGTATTTACTACAAAGCTCACGTTTATGGATAACCTGACAAAAATTATTGGCTTCTTTGAGCCACTCATAAGAGCCTCAAGCCGCAAAGCTTTGTCTGAAGTGTCTATCATGCGGCTGAGTCATAATTACACAGAAGTTACCCACTAGGCACGAACTGGTTGAATAAACACTGTTTCAACGTAATTTGTCATCCTATTGTGAAGTGGAATCTACATGGAAAATTTGGATTTAAAAAAACAAACTTTTAACCAAAATTCTACATAGACAAACCTTGTTGAAAATATGCTGAATTTGTACCTTTAAAACAACATCAGAACTTCAACGGTTAAATCCACTATCAGAAGAAAAATAATAATAATTGGGCAGCACTTCCTACTGGAGCATTGACCTATCTACAGCAAACTTTTGGTCTCCCATCCAGAGTTTTAACCACACCCAGTTTAGCTATGCCATCTGTCACTGACTATTACCAACGTGCGACGTGAGAATGATTGTTGAGAGATCACTGAAAAACTAAGTAGATTCACTGTTGCTATCGAAGTCATTCCAAAGGGTAGGTTTAACAGAGCAAATGAAATGTGACAATAGTTTATCACCCATAACATCAATGACGCTATTTAGGCCTGTATAGCATTTGTAAAGTCATCAACAGTTATTGTTTTGAATTCAACAAAAAAATAGACAATACAATTTGGCCAAGGCAATGTTCCCTAGCGCAGTAGCCCGAGACTGCCGCGCAGCTCCCCTGGACTGCCGGTGCAGAATTATTAGCCCACAGAGAGATTGAACTTTCTAGAGCAGTGGTCACCAACCGGTAGATCGTGATCCAAGGCGTTCCTAGTTGACTGCCAAACATTTATGTTAAAAACCCAACGATAAAGCCCTGTGTTCCTAGTATTATTATTTTATTCGTCTCGGGCTGTTGGGCAGGTAGGCGAACTGTTGCGATTTTGAACCATTTCATGTGTCTGAAGGTACAAGCTCTGCCTTCCCGGCGGGCCCAGAGAGCAAATCAAGTGCACTATAGGCCTACCGCTAGCCATGGCTCAGATGGCCGTGTACGCAGTAAGGTAGCGGGTATAAAAGAAAGCTACAGCAAAGTTGATAGTGTGTGATCTCAAAACGTTTAAAACCATGACTAGAGAGAGGCTGTCAACGAATACAACAAAGAGATGCTGTTTAAGATCTTACTCAGCACTGTCAACACTTTGTATTCAACACTTTTATAAACCATAAAAAGCGCTTTCTTCCTATTTCTTTGAAAAGCAAGTCAGGTAAAATCTTTTTTTTTTGTCTTAAAGGGGCAGTTCTGTATTTTGAGACTTGCTTGAATAAGCTAAGTAGCGAATAGGCAGAGGGTAGCATTATTTGTCTGATTCTCTGTAATAATGGCATGGGAATAATAATGCATTTTATTTTGTCTGAAGGACAAGTGGATAAACAGGTTAATGTTTTCTCAAAAGTCTCATGGATTGTAGGCCTACATTGAACAACACACATTGGCTGCTACTGTAGGCTGAATGATAGAACAGCTATTTCCATATTAAAATGTCATGGGATGCGATTTTCTTCATTGATTTTGATGGTAGGCCACTCGGGTAGGCCTACATTATGATCAAATAGCTACAGTAGCCTACTTGGCCACTGTTAAAACTGTACCTTAAAGTGGCTACAGCCTCAGTGTTCACAGTAAACACACGCTGGAAGAAGCACAGAATTTTCAAAACGATCAAGTTTGTGCTCAGCAGACCTGAAATTTGCTCAGAGCTAAAAAATAAAATAAAAATGAGTGGGAATATTTGCCCTAGGGTTTCAACCTCTGATTTCAAATGTAATGATATTTAGTGATATTGAATTGTCGAAACAACCATAAATCAACATTTGAAGGAGATTTATCTTCTGCTTGGATAACTCCATCTGTGCCACTGACTTAGTCTGGCTTTAAGTCCAGTTTGTCTACAACCAAACACAATTCAATATCACTTATTACAATAAATATCCTATTAACTTGTCGACAAGTTAACAAATAATACAAGTAAAGGAAAATGCAGAATGTAACCTTGTCATCATGATGAATAATTTCAGTGAACTCTCCTGTGGTGTTTCCCATCAATCTTTAGAAGTTACTATTATTTGTGTGTGTGTGTACACAGCTGCGGTGGAGGCTTGCGTTCTACATGGGCTTAAGCGGCGAGCGGCGGGATTCCTGCGTAGCAATAAAATAGCAGCACTCTTCATGAAGGTGGGGAAGAGCTTCACCCCGGCAGAGGAGCTGTGCAGGAAGGCTCAGGAGCTGGAACAGATCATCGAGAGCAAGTGAGAGCACACACACACACACACACACCATATCCACACACACACACCACCGGATCCCTGTACAGACAGACTGTAGCACTCAAAATCAAAGCGCTGTTACTGTATAGTACTTCTAACAAGTCCTTGTCACGATTTCTGTCATACGGCATCTACTCACACATATTTATAGTTTACTGATGCAATAAAGGTGTAACATACTGTAATACAAAGGAAACTGCTGGGTTCCTCCTTCCCTCAGGCGGAACCAAAGCATGCCCAACCAGGACAGCGTACGGAGACTGCCCCGGCTGTCAAGCCTCAGCCCGCAGGTGGTCAGAAACCTGTGGATCCGCACGGCCCTCTTCGAGAAGATGCTGGACAAGATTGTGCTCTACCTCGTGGAGAACAGCAGGTGAGTCATATTAGGGGAGGGGGGAGGGGGGGGGGGGTGGAAATGGCATGGTCACCTGCAAGGAGGAGGAAATTAAAATGCAGAAATCCATGGCTCACCTCCATCACATCTTTATGTTCCAGTAAATTCTACGAAAAAGAGGCCATTCTGATGGATCCGGTGGACGGACCCATTCTGGCCTCTTTGTTAGGTAACATTGTTAAGCTTTTACTCACATACATCTCATCTCAGACATTATTTACATTTACATTTAAGTCATTTAGCAGACGCTCTTATCCAGAGCGACTTACAAATTGGTGCGTTCACCTTAAGACATCCAGTGGAACAGCCACTTTACAATAGTGCATCTAAATCTTTCAAGGGGGGGGGGGGGGGGTGAGAAGGATTACTTTATCCTATCCTAGGTATTCCTGAAAGAGGTGGGGTTTCAGATGTCTCCGGAAGGTGGTGATTGACTCCGCTGTCCTGGCGTCATATTATATCAGTGTAGGGAAGGGGATTCTACTCACACAGGGCACCAATTGATGTAAGGGATTCTCCTCACGCGCATCTTTACATGCCATTGTTCTGTACTCTGGCAGTGGGGCCCTGTGCCTTGGAGTACACGAAGATGAAAACGGCGGACCACTTCTGGACAGACCCCTCAGCAGACGAGCTGGTCCAGAGACACCGCATCCACAGTGGTCACTGCAGACAGGACTCCCCCACCAAGAGGCCTGCCCTTTGTGTAAGGTTCCTGGGAAGAGTAGGGGTCTGAATCTCATCCAACAAGTCTACCAAACTCCCCCAAATAGGATTGTCCATGAGCACATTATCCCATATACGTCGCTTTATTGATTATTTCACAACTTTGTTTGGCTGACACTGCACACAATTAGCTCAGTTATCAGTGACCAATCCTGTCATTGAAGCCAACCTCAGCTTCTCTCTTTCAGTAGAAGAAAGACCTGCTGTTGTCAATGCATTAAGGAGCACAGTGCGTCCCGTGAGAGAGGACAAGAGTGTATTTTCATATTGTCATTGACCCCTGCAACTAGAAACATCTCGCCACGTATCCCACTCCCATGCCACGTTGACAATAGAGAGTTGCTTATTGCAGCATTGTATCCTTTTTTTACCACAGAGGCAAATGTAATGGGCGTTGTCAACACAAACAAAGTGGCGAGATGGTTTCCCATTTAGTTTTTCTTCAAGCAAGCAAATGCAAGTGTAGCAACCTGACTCAAACACATGGCTTAAAAGGGTTCTTACAGAGCTGAATAAGTTGAATCATCGCTAATTCATTCCCAGTGGATCATTTTTGTGGTAAATAGTATCAAACAAACTAAATGCGCAAAATGAACAATATTTTTTACATTTAACTAGGCAAGTCAGTTAAGAACAAATTCTCATTTACAATGACAGCCTAGAAACAGTGGGTTAAGCTGCCTTGTTCAGGGGCAGAATGACAGATTTGACCTTGTCAACTCGGGGATTCGATCTAGCAACCTTTCGGTTACTGGCCCAACGCTCTAATCACTAGGCTACCTGCCGCCCCAATGGCACAATACATACATTTTGTACCATTGATGTGTAGGGTGTCCAATCAAAAATGCATATTTTAACCAATGGATAAAATGATATATTAATTGTGTAGATAATTCTCTAAGAAAATGAATGGTCCAAACCTCATGTCTCTATCATACCCCATTCAAAAGGTATCTGAGTTTTTACCCGTGTAGGGATGGTCAAAATTAGGGTGACTTAAGTTAGAGGCCAGAGGAAAAAAGTTTTAAAACATCTGTAAAATAGCAGCCCGTCAGCAAGGCTGGATGCTGTGCGAGAATTAAGGCTACCTGTGAGGCTCACCATTGAACTCGTCATCTTTCTTCTCAAATCCAGAGGACATAAAACAATATAGAGTTAAGATAGATATCGATTTCGAGATATTAAATGCAGCATTTTCATGTTTTACTATACGATGTTCATATTAAAGGGATACTTTGGGATTTTGGCAATGAGGCAGATGAACTCGTGGACACCGTATTTATGGCTGTATGCAGTTTGAAGGAAGTTGCTAACTAGCGTTAGTGCAATGCGCTAATGCTAGTTAGCATAAGCTCGCAAACCTACCTCCAACTTCCTTAATACTGGCCATAAAAATGGTATTCATGAGTTCATCTGACTCTGGGGAAGTAGATAAATGGCCTCCTTGCCTTAATTCTAAAGTATCGAATTAATGTGAAGTTCCTGTTCCTTTTCACAAAAACAAGCGTATCTCTGTGAAATGTCAGCGGAGCACTGAGCATACCAAAAGCTTTTTATTTCCAAAGCCTTTTACACTTAATTCATGCTAATTTTGCTATTTGTGACCCACGGAAACAACTTGGAAGATGAAGACAAAATGAAAAATCCAAAAAAGTTTCACTGCAACCCTCTGTCAACAGACATCGGTGCTTATTAGCGGATGTATTAGATTACGAATATATAAGGAAGTGAGATGTCATCACCAAATCACATTTTCACCTACAAACTAATTTGCCAATATAGGGAAGCTGGATGGTTGGATGGAGTAGAATGGGGGTAAAAACATACACATTGTCTGCATTTCCAGATCCAGAAGAGACATTCAAGTAGCAGCATTGATGAGCGGCCTTCCCCCTCGCCTTCAGCCCGGGACTATGTGGAGTCACTGCACCAAAACAACAGAGCCACCCTGCTGTTTGGAAAGAACAACGTGCTGGTGCAGCCGGTAAACATTTCATCCTTCTCCCATCTCTAGGAGTGTTCTACGTACTGTACAAATAAGAAATTAGCATCTCTAGATATGCTCAGAGCCATATAAAATATGTAGAGAGATTGGTCATATTGTCGTTGCTTGTCAGTGCCCGGACTCCTCCATATTTATGATAGCTTTCAGAAACTGAAAGCAAATACACCCGTTGTTAACACCACAAAACAGTAGACCCATTTGGAGACACATTTCTAATGCCAATCTGTAACAAAAAGTGTTCAACTGTGAAAGTGTCAAACATTTCTTCATAGTTCACTATAGAAAACAGATCGTCAAACTAATATCCTTCTTGCTGTTACAGAGGGATGACATGGAGGCTATCCCAGGATACCTTTCTCTCCACCAGACCGCCGACATCATGACGCTGAAGTGGACGCCCAATCAGCTGATGAATGGCTCTGTGGGAGACCTGGACTATGAGCACAGGTGTGGAGAGCAATTCACTAACGATCATGTCTCTTATTTATGTACGTCAAGATGGCACAACAGAGCGATGACATGCACCACCTGTGTGTTGTAGTTATTGTCTACAATTGGTGCAGCAGCTCAGTGTCACTAAATCATGCAGCGTGTCTGTCTGAGTGAGACTCAGGAGGGCTCTCTGTCCTGGGGTCAACTCTGGAGAGGGGGATATAATGAGGGTTGCTTTCAGGGGCAGCAGGGGAACGGTTTTGATGGGGAAATGTTCATGCATATTTCAAATCAACCAGTCTTATTATTTTAGTGACTGTGGTTCTTAGGCCGTAATGTTTGTGGCTGTATTAACCTTTTCACACGTGAGTTCCAAAATCTCCTAATGGTCGCCCCCAAGGCGCACGTTTTTTTTTTTATGCGGGTGATGTCAGAATGCACTCTCTGTTCCAAAATGTGATTGTTATGCCACATGACAGTTAACCCACGCTGCCCTCAAACCAAGGCCCGCTGCCTGCCAATTATCTATAGGCGATGTTTCAACTTGTCAATTATATTCTAACAAGTTTTATTTTCTAACAACAATTTGAATTGAGGTGTGTTCCGCCTCCTCATTAATTCACATAGACGTAGCCCATTTCGCTGTTGTGGACAATTTACGTTTGAGGCATTACTGAACTCTTTTGATGAGAGCCCAAGCACAAACTTTTTCCTCCCTGGCACATTTTCCATCTGGCGCGCCCGCATTGCCTTCACTACTAATAATATGTGTGTGGATATGTGTGTGTTCCTATCAAAGTTAAGTGCCTTATTACGTTATCTTTAGAGTTTATGTATATCGTGTTGTCGTTTCTACTGTAGCACACTGTATGTATGGAGCATAATGTATTTACTGTTTTATTCACGTTTTCAAGTACTGGTGACAAATCATGCATTCCGATTCTTGCATAGATTGTAATGGACACATATGATGTCTGTAAAATACTTTTTGGAAGGTTGTACTGATTATGATGAGCTTATGCTAAGCTAATTTCCAGCTATGTGTAGCTCCATATTTGTTGACATGCAATGCATTCTGGTTGTCACGTAAACGTCTGTCAGACCAAAGATGTTATAACAAAACGAAGTGAAGGAATGGTTCACTCGTCTTTCGAGTAAAGTGAATGACGGAAGTGAATGATGGTAGACGACACCCCCCCTTCAACATGCATACTGTAAACAGACCCAACTCATCTTGTAACCTCTTTTTTATTTTTTTTTATTTACTAACATGGCGGTGTGCACAAACGACGCATCGTCGGATAACTTTCGATTTTGAATCAATTATTTAGATCACTGGTGAGGTCACCCGTGATGTGATGAATTGTAAATAGTTATTGCTATTAGCTAATTCATATAATGTAGCCTACATTTTCCAGTTTGGATGAGAATTGTGTGGTACTGTTGCTACTGCTATGAATGTCTGAACATTGCATCCAAAAATAAACTGCTCACACTGAGGACATAACATTGTAAAGACTGTGCTCGTGCAAAATGTTTCTGTGAAAAAACAGTGTGGCCAGCTCAAACGCTGACTGTTGCGTCAATCGTAACTAGACATTCTAAAGAAGTGTTCTAATCACAACGGTTTGAGCGTACGCTGCAGGGACCACTGTAGAATGATCACGCCTGTATGTTCGTACGTGCCAAAGTGTTAAAGAACATGTCAAACACGCATCTGGTTCTTAGCCCCCCATTCTCAATGTACAATATAATACCCCTCACTCCACTTACTTATGCAAAATACTGAACCCCAACTTAAATCGTTTCTACATTCAGTAACACCGATCATATTCAGAGTTCTACAGACACCAAGAGTAATAAAATACACATATCCCATTGGCCAACTTTGTTGTTCAGCTCATTGTTGCTAGGTGAGTGATGTCTCAATAACCCCAGCTTTGATTCCATCTCTTTCAGTGTGTACTGGGATTACGCTATGACCATCCGTCTGGAGGAAATTGTTTATTTGCACTGTCATCAGCAGGGTAGGTTCACCAGCAGAGGCTAGTGGAGGTAAACATTCAGAGGACAGGCTCAATGTAATGTCTGGAATGTAATTGGTGTGTCTTTTATGGAGCTCGTCTGCTAGCTACTGATATCAACAACAGCTAGTTCTGGTTTGTTTATAAGGTTGTTCATATCCTTACAATGGATAATCCATTTGCACATTTTCTTCATAATGATTTTCCCATAAAAACTGCAATAATAGGTTTAAAAGGTCCATAAAAGGTATAATATTGTCTCTGCAGTGGACAGCGGGGGCACGGTTGTGCTGGTGAGCCAGGACGGCATCCAGAGACCCCCGCTGCGCTTCCCTAGAGGGGGGCATCTGCTCCAGTTCCTCTCCTGCCTGGAGAATGGCCTCTTGCCCCATGGCCAGCTGGATCCTCCGCTCTGGTCCCAGAGAGGAAAGGTCAGCCCTGGATGTCTACTCATAAGGGACTATCTGAGGGGTGACACGTGGGGGGATGCTCTGTTTAGTAATCCAACAGTTCAATACAACCATGTGAATGGGGGTTCCCTGACAGAGCTAAATATTATTTAATTGAATTATTCAATTTTTTTGGGGGGGGGGCAAATATTGGGTTATTTTGGAACATGCACATCAATGATATGTATATGCACTGTATATACACTTGACTGATAGGGGGGCGCACTATTGAAGCCACCGTGACTCCATCTTTGCACTCTTCCACTATTATAAAATATATTTTTAAATCTATAGAAATGCATTTCTTAATGTCTACATTCGTTTTTACAACATTTACTCTATTACAGACACCCTAATGCATTCTTTTACATTATATTATGTGAACTAAACATATAAATGTAAATATATTTTTCAAAAATCCTTAATGTTACTTTCCTCACTAAAACAAAAAAATACATAAATACATGTAAATTTTGTCAGATAAACATTGAATTGAAATACTGTAGAATTCCATTCATTCCTGTGGAGGACTGCTCCTACTGGGGAGTACCAATATGGCTGAATGCTCCTACTGGGGAGTACCAATATGGCTGAATGCTCCTACTGGGGAGTACCAATATGGCTGAATGCTCCTACTGGGGAGTACCAATATGGCTGAATGCTCCTACTGGGGAATGCCAATATGGCTGAATGCTCCTACTGGGGAATGCCAATATGGCTGAATGCTCCTACTGGGGAGTACCAATATGGCTGAATGCTCCTACTGGGGAGTACCAATATGGCTGAATGCTCCTACTGGGGAGTACCAATATGGCTGAATGCTCCTACTGGGGAATGCCAATATGGCTGAATGCTCCTACTAGGGAGTACCAATATGGCTGACCGGTGGCTTCAAAGCCTCTCAATGGCCAATACATAGCGTCAGCAATCCAGGGTTAAAACACCCCTTGCATAGATGTCACATTTTTGCTGCCTTAAAATTAAATGTAAAAAGGGATCAAATTTGATGTTTTTCCATCATATCTACACAACCTGATCCACATGTTCAAAGTGAAAGAAAAAGTATAAAAAATTATAGAAGTACAGAAAAAGGTTTTCCTCTAGCTTTTTCCCTGTGCTTATTTATTTTGATCCTGACAAACTCCTGATGTCCCTACCAGTGAGAAGCGTACCTACAGTGGGGAGAACAAGTATTTGATACACTGCCGATTGTGCAGGTTTTCCTACTTACAAAGCATGTAGAGGTCTGTAATTTTTATCATAGGTACACTTCAACTGTGAGTGACGGAATCTAAAACAAAAATCCAGAAAATCACATTGTATGATTTCTAAGTAATTAATTTGCATTTTATTACATGACATAAGTATTTGATCACCTACCAACCAGTAAGAATTCCGGCTCCCATAGACCTGTTAGTTTTTCTTTAAGAAGCCCCTCTGTTCTCCACTCATTACCTGTATTAACTGCACCTGTTTGAACTCGTTACCTGTATAAAAGACACCTGTCCACACACTCAATCAAACAGACTCCAACCTCTCCACAATGGCCAAGACCAGAGAGCCGTGTAAGGACATCAGGGATAAAATTGTAGACCTGCACAAGGCTGGGATGGGCTACAGAATAATAGGCAAGCAGCTTGGTGAGAAGGCAACAACTGCTGGCGCAATTATTAGAACATGGAAGAAGTTCAAGATGATGGCCAATCACCCTCGGTCTGGGGCTCCATGCAAGATCTCACCTCGTGGCATCAATGATCATGAGGAAGGTGAGTGATCAGCCCAGAACTACACAGCAGGACCTGGTCAATGATCTGAAGAGAGCTGGGACCACAGTCTCAAAGAAAACCATTAGTAACACACTATGCCGTCATGGATTAAAATCCTGCAGCGCACGCAAGGTCCCAGTGCATGTCCAGGCCTGTGAAGTTTGCCAATGACCATCTGAATGATCCAGAGGAGGAATGGGAGAAGGTCATGTGGTCTGATGAGACAAAAATAGAGCTTTTTGGTCTAAACTCGCCGTGTTTGGAGGAAGAAGAAGGATGAGTACAACCCCAAGAACACCATCCCAACCGCGAAGCATGGAGGTGGAAACATCATTCTTTGGGGATGCTTTTCGGCAAAGGGGACAGGACGACTGCACCGTATTGAGGGGAGGATGGATGGGGCCATGTATCGCGAGATCTTGGCCAACAACCTCCTTCCCTCAGTAAGAGCATTGAAGATGGGTCGTGGCTGGGTCTTCCAGCATGACAACGACCCGAAACACACAGCCAGGGCAACTAAGGAGTGGCTCCGTAAGAAGCATCTCAAGGTCCTGGAGTGGCCTAGCCAGTCTCCAGACCTGAACCCAATAGAAAATCTTTGGAGGGAGCTGAAAGTCCGTATTGCCCAGCGACAGCCCCGAAACCTGAAGGATCTGGAGAAGGTCTGTATGGAGGAGTGGGCCAAAATCCCTGCTGCAGTGTGTGCAAACCTGGTCAAGAACTACAGGAAACGTATGATCTCTGTAATTGCAAACAAAGGTTTCTGTACCAAATATTAAGTTCTGCTTTTCTGATGTATCAAATACTTATGTCATGCAATAAAATGCAAATGAATTACTTGTTCTCCCCACTGTATAACAAGATGCTACCACCACAATACTTAAAAATAAACACTGTGATGTGTTTTATTGGATTTGTCCTTAACCTGCAGCTTTTATTTTAAGCCAAAAGGTTCATTTATTTGCCATGATGTCTTCCAGTATTACTTAAGGGCCCTTTTGCAAACATAATGGATGACTTGAAATATATATTTTTAGCACAGGCTTCCTTCTTTTCACTTTGTAAAAAAATCCAGTAATGTGATGTGAATGCAATGTTGTTGATCCCATTTATATTTTCAAGTATTGTGGGGGCAGCATCATGTTTTGGGTATGCTTGTCACCAGCAGGGGCTGGGGAGTTTGTCAGGATCAAAATAATGTGAAAGGAGCAAAGCCCAGGTTTAAAGCTAGATTAAAACTTGCCCCAGTCTCCTGAATACACAACCCTGGGATATAATTACATTTTTCAGCAGGACAATTCCCCCCTCAAATTATGCCAAAGAAACCAAAATGGCTTTCCAAGAGGTGTTGAGGGGTCCAGTCTCAGTCCTGACATTTTATCTTCTTGAAAATCCAAGACAAATTTTGAATATTGCTGTCCATTAATGATTCCCAACCGAATTGACCGATATTGAGCAATTTCTACAAAAACAGTGCATCTGGAAAGTATTCAGACCCGTTGACTTCCACATGTTACGTTACAGCCTTATTCTAAAATTGATTAAATAGTTTTTCCCCCCTCAATCTACACACAATACCCCATAATGACAAAGCAGCCTTCAGACCCTTTACTCAGTGCTTTGTTGAAACAACTTTGGCAGCGATTACAGCCTTGAGTCTTCTTGGGTATGACGCTACAAGCTTGGCACACCTGTATTTGCGTAGTTTCTACCATTCTTCTCTGCAGATCCTCTCCAACTCTGTCAGGTTGGATGGGGAGCGTCACTGCAAAGCTATTTTCAGATCTCTCCAGAGATGTTCGATCGGGTTCAAGTCTGGCCTCTGGCTGGGCCACTCAAGGACATTCAGAGACTTGTCCTGAAACCACTACTGCTTTTTCTAGGCTGTGTGCTTAGGATCATTGTCCTTTTGGAAGGTGAACCTTCGCCCCAGTCCAAGGTCCTGAGCACTCTGGAGCAGGTTTTCATCAAGGATCTCTCTGTACTTTGCTGCGTTCAACTTTCCCTCGATCCTGACTAGTCTCCCAGTCCCTGCTGCTGAAAAACATTGCCACAGCATGATGCTGCCACCACCATGCTTTACTGTAGGGATGGTGCCAGGTTTCCTCCAGATGTGACACTTGGCATTCAGGCCAAAGAGTTCAATCTTGGTTTCATCAGACCAGAGAATCTTGTTTCTAATTGTCAGAGTTCTTTAAGTGCCTTTTGGCAAACTCCAAGTGGGCTGTCATGTGCCTTTTACTGAGGAGTGGCTTCCATCTGGCCACTCTACCATAAAGGACTGATTTGGTGGGGTTCTGCAGAGATAGTTGCCCCTCTGGAAGGTTCTCCCATCTCCACAGAGGAACTCTCTGGAGCTCTGTCAGAGTGACCATTAGCTTCTTGGTCACCTCCCTGACCAAGGCCCTTCTCCCCCGATTGCTCAGTTTGGCCGGGCGGCCAGCTCTAGTCTTGGTGGTTCCAAATGTTTCCATTTAATAATGCTGCAGACAATCCTGTCTCAGAGCTCTACGGACAATTCCTTCGACCTCATGGCTTGGTTTTTGCTCTGACTTGCACTGTCAACTGTGAGACCTTATATAGACGTGTGTGTCTTTTGAAATCATGTCCAATCAATGGAATCAAGTTGTAGAAACATCTCAAGGATGATCAATGGAAACTGGATGCACCTGAGCTCAATTTTGAGTCTCATAGGAAAAGGTCTGAATACTTTTATTTTTTTTAAATTTGCAAACATTTCTAGAAGTATTGTGTGTAGATTGAGGAGTAAAAAAATATATTTCATCCATTTTAGAATAAGGCTGTAATGTAACAAAGTGTGGAAAAAGGGGTCTAAATACTTTCCCAATGCACTGTACACGACATGACCAAAGGTATGTGGACACCTGCTTGTTGAACGTCTCATTCCAAAATCATGGACATTAATATGGAGTTGGTCCCCTTTTTTGCTGCTATAACAGCCTCCACTCTTCTGGGAAGTCTTTCCACTAGATGTTGGAACATTGCTGCAGGGACTTGCTTCCATTCAGCCACAAGCATTAGTGAGGCCGGGCACTGATGTTGGGTGATTAGGCCTGGCTCGCAGTCGGCGTTCCAATTCATCTCAAAGGTGTTTGATTGGGCTGAGGTTAGGGCTCTGTGCAGGCCAGTCAAGCTTTTCCACACCGATCTTGACAAAACATTTCTGTACGGACCTCGCTTTGTGCACGGGGGCATTGTCATGCTGAAACTGGAAAGGGCCTTCCCCAAACTGTTGGCACAAAGTTGGAAGCATAGAATGGTATAGAATGTCATTGTATGCCGTAGCGTTAAGATTTCCCTTCACTAAGAAACTAAGGGACTTAGCCCAAACCATGAAAAACAGCCCCAGACCATCATTCCTCCTCCACCAAACTTTACAGATGGCACTATGCATTGGAGCAGGTTCTCCTGGCATCCGCCGAATCGATTGCCAGACGATGAAGTGTGATTCATCACTTCAGAGAACTCGTTTCCACTGCTCCAGAGTCCAATGGCGGCGAGCTTCATACCACTCCAGCCGTCACTTAGCATTGTGCATGGTGATCTTAGGTTTTTTTGCTGCTGACCGGCCATGGAAACCCATTTCATTAAGTTCCTGAACAGTTGTGCTGCTGCCGTTCTGTGAGCTTGTGTGGCCTACCACTTTGCGGCTGAGCCGTTATCGCTCCTAGATGTTTCCACTTCACAATAACAGCACTTACATTTGGCCCGGGGCAGCTCTAGCAGGGGAGAAATTTCAAGAACTGACTTTTTGGAAAGGTGCATCCTATGACATTGCCACATTGAAAGTCATTGAGCTCCTTAAAAAATAAAAAAGTAATTGAGCTCTTCAGTAAGGACATTCTACTGCCAATGTTTGTTTATGTAGATTCCATGGCAGTGTGCTAACGGGTGTGTCTGAAATTGCCTCTTCACTCACATACTTTTGTATATATAGAGTATGTTTCCTTAAGAGTTGTACAGGGTAGAATATTATTCAAATTGAATTGCATCTGTAAAAACAAAATTGAATGGCTGCCTAAGCTGCTCCCACCAAGTATTAACTATTGGTGTGATTTTTTTTTAATTTAGAAAGTGTTCTATACTTTTTCTTTTACTTTGAAAATGTGGAGCAGGTTGTGTAAATCTGTAGGGGGAAAAATCTAATTGAATGCCTTTTTTGACAATTGGGAAAGGAGTTTGTAGACTTTCACTAGGCACTGTATGTGTTAGACTGTAAAGACTACATCGTCTACTGAGCAAAATAAATGATAAAAACTAACCACACATGGCTGCTTTAAGACAGACCTCATTAAATATGGCTTGTATAGCCAGTCCTCCTGTTTGGTGAAAGTGTGGATGTTTAAGAAATCTAGGTACAGATTTAGCTAACAATGTTTTTGTTGGCATTTATTGTATGTACTATTCACCTCATTTCTGATTACAGGGGAAGGTGTTCCCTAAACTGAGAAACAAGTGTTCACAGGGCTCCTCGGACTCGGTGTCTGATAAGGAGGAGGATGAGGCCACAGACTATGTCTTCCGCATCCTGTTCCCCAACAGCCAATCAGAGTTTGGTAAGTGACTTTGACCCCTCCTCCAGAGCACTGGTAATATCCTGGTTTTCATTTGCTCCATGACACCTATTATCCGAGTGTTAACTTCAGGTGGCCCCGGAGTGATGTTTTTTGTTTATTTTTGTTATCCAACTGTCCTCATTGTCCATTCCAGTGACTATAACACACCCTCCCCGTGTTCCCCCGGGGGCTCCTCTCCTGTCCCGCTCCTTCTCCCTCCATCTGAGAGGAAAGCCCCCGACCAAAGGGATCTTGGTGGTCCCTAAGCGCTCCTGCAGCTATTCCAGAGACCACTCCTCAACCACCACAGGGAACAGCTGTAATGTTGCCACACCTCAGCTCCTCCATCTGTCTGTCTGTCCACTTCCTTTGCTTCAATCACCGCCTCGCACTCTGTCTCCTCCCTGCAAACCTTACAAATGAGTCCCCTAATCATGCACTCTCTGTCCCCTTTCCTTAACCTCAGTCCCTCTTGGACAACGGGTCTTCCAATCAAAAAATCTAAACGTTATGTCGAGGTGCATAGTGGTTTAGAGTAGTAGCAAAAGAGCAAATGTTGAAATTGACATGTTAAAGTCTGAATCCTAAGTTCAGATGCACACCCAACTCAGAAATTCATGCCTTGACGTCTATGAAAAATTTGCGTGAAGAACTTTAGTATGTGCGGGCTAACAGAATAAAGAAAGCCCAATAAGAATGTCGTCATTACGATGCCAACAGGCAGTTGTACACCCTCCACAGTTTGACATGTTTTGATTCCCCAAATGTCCTTGGTGATGTGCTTGATTTGTTCTCCAATACCACCTAACATCTATGGCAGCTATTAACCTATCCTCTAATCTAATGAAGGATCATGTCCAGTATCATACCCAATCTGTCTAATTCAGCTGTGATCGTGTCTTGAGAATCATCTCCAGAGGTGTCCAAATCATGATGGTGCAATGTGACTGTGTCTGAGAGTTTGAGGCTGTGCAGTTACAGTATAGGTCAGAGTTTGACCAGGGTCAAATACAGGTATCTGCCAAAATAAAGGAAACACCAACATAAAGTGTCTTATTAGGGCATTGGGCCACCATGTGCTGCCACAACAGTATCAATGCGCTTGGCATAGATTCTACAAGTGTTTGGAACTCTTTTGGAGGGATGCGACCCTATTCATCCATGAGAAATTCCATGATTTGGTGTTTTGTTGATGGAAAACGCTGTCTCAGGCGGCGCTTCAGAATCTCCCAGAAGTGTTCAATTGGGTTGCAATCTGGTGACTGAGACACACTCACACACCCTTTAAACCTCACACACCCTTTATGCTCCTTTGAGACCCCTCTTTTAAAGTCACTAACCACATTTCCATCCACAGTTTTTATGCAAGTTAAGATATACCTTTTTAAAAACAAAATCCCAACAGCTATGATGGAAACAGGATGTTTTGGTGCAAATTTATAAATGCAACAGATGTTTTTTGTTTGACATGGTGGGATCTTTTTGTGTCTGTAAAATGTACAGTTGGAAGTTTACATACACCGGAAGTTTACATACACCTTAGCCAAATACATTTAAACTCAGTTTTTCACAATTCCTGACATTTAATCCAAGTAAAAATTCCCTATCTTAGGTCAGTTAGGATCACCACTTTATTTTTAGAATGTGAAATGTCAGAATAATAGTAGAGAGAATGATTTAGTTCAGCTTTGATTTATTTCATCACATTCAGAGTGGGTCAGAAGTTTACATACACTCAATTAGTATTTGGTAGCATTGCCTTAAACAATTTAAACTTGGGTCAATCGTTTCGGGTAGCCTTCCACAAACTTCCCACAATAAGTTGGGGGAATTTTGGCCCATTCCTCCTGACAGAGCTGGTGTAACTGAGTCACGTTTGTAGGCCTCTTTGCTCGCACACGCTTTTTCAGTTCTGCACACAAATGTTCTATGGATTGAGGTCAGGGCTTTGTGATGGCCACTCCAATAACTTGACTTTGTTGTCCTTAAGCCATCATTTTGGAAGTATGCTTGGGGTCATTGTCCATTTGGAAGACCCATTTGCGACCAAGCTTTAACTTCCTTGAGGTGTTGCTTCAATATATCCACATAATTGTCCTTCTTCATGATGCCATCTATTTTGTGAAGTGCACCAGTCTCTCCTGCAGCAAAGCACCCCCACAACATGATGTTGCCACCCCCTTGCTTCACGGTTGGGATGGTGTTCTTCAGCTTGCAAGCATCCCCCTTTTTCCTCCAAACATAACGATGGTCATTATGACCAAACTGTTCTATTTTTGTTTCATCAGACCAGAGGATATTTCTCCAAAAAGTACGATCTTTGTCCGCATGTGCAGTTGCAAACCGTAGTTTGGCTTTTTTATGGCGGTTTCGGAGCAGTGGCTTCTTCCTTGCTGAGCGGCCTTTCAGGTTATGTTGATATAGGACTCGTTTTACTGTGGATATAGATACTTTTGTACCTGTTTCCTCCAGCATCTTCACAAGGTCCTTTGCTGTTGTTCTGGGATTGATTTGCACTTTTCGTACCAAAGTACGTTCATCTCTAGGAGACAGAACTCGTCTCCTTTCTGAGCGGTATGACGGCTGCGTGGTCCCATGGTGTTTATACTTCCGTACTATTGTTTGTACAGATGGTACAGATGCACATGGTACCTTCAGGCATTTGGAAATTGCTCCCAAGGATGAACCAGACTTGTGGAGGTCTACAAAAAAATGTCTGAGGTCTTGGCTGATTTCTTTTCATTTTCCCATTATGTCAAGCAAAGAGGCACTGAGTTTGAAGTTAGGCCTTGAAATACATCCACAGGTACACCTCCAATTGACTGAAATGATGTCATTTAGCCTATCAGAAGCTCCTAAAGCCATGACATAATTTTCTGGAATTTTCCAAGCTGTTTAAAGGCACAGTCGACTTAGTGTATGTAAACATCTGACCCACTGGAATTGTGATACAGTGAATTATAAGTGAAATAATCTGTCTGTAAACAATTGTTGGAAAAATGACTTGTGTCATGTACAAAGTAGATGTTCTAACCGACTTGCCAAAACTATAGTTTGTTAACAATAAATTTGTGGAGTGGTTGAAAAACAAGTTTTAATGACTCCAAACTAAGTGTATGTAAACTTCCGTCTTCAACTGTATTATGCGAGAAACTGCGATGCAAAGGCTTTTATGCACAAATATTGATATAACAACCATCATATCAAAGTGAACTTGGAGTCACGCGATGATATCTTGTGTGGTCGTCCCACTACGACTCAATAAACCATGCAGTTTATTTGGCTACAGATGAAATAAATGATGATGAACTTCACAGGTTGGTGAAAGAGCAAGGTGATGAGTTTGATGCTCCTTTCTAGTAAATATCGAGAGTCTTATTCTGGTGACATGATGATTTATGTTTGTCTGCCGTTTTGACCACTAAAAATATGAATAATCCCATCATGTAGACTAGCCAACTCACACAGCCTACCTGCACTGTATCTGTGAGCTGTTGGCTAGAGCGTACGTGTCAAGACCAGAGTGGTCACATTTGCTATTTAACGCAACTGTTTGTGACAAAACTATCATTAGAGTTGAAAATGCAGTGGAAACACATTGAACTTTGGATTTTTATTCGGTACGTGAAAACTTAGTGCGCGCAAAATGTACCTTTTTTTGCCTATGTCATCACGCACTGATTTTTATCCGCAACAAAGTCAGTTTGGTGGAAACTTGGATGGATTCTTTTGAATATTCACATGAAACTATGGCCAAGTGGATGGAAACCTAGCTACTGAGATCTCTTCTAGCCATGGTAGCCAAAATAATGGGCAACTGGGCATTTTTATATATGACCCTAAGCATGATGGAATGTTATAATTGCTTAATTAACTCAGGAACCACACCTGTGTGGAAGCACCTGCGTTCATTACATTTCCTTTATTTTGGCAGTTTCCTGTACATATAAGTCATATACTCACAAATACTTGAGCTTTGCTTGATATAGTTTGCCCAGTACAATGGCAACACTAAGCTAAATCAGGTACACCTCAAATACTTTCAAGTATTTGATTTATGTACTTAACGTGGGGCTGATATGTTTCAAACCTTATACTGTGCGCTAACCATGATGCTTGTGTGTGTTGTTCTGTGATGCAGTGGCTCCAGAGCTGATGGACCAGGGGGCCAACATCTGGCAGCCCATCCCCAGGAAGTCCTCCTACTCATCCTGTACCCAGGGCAGCTTCTCAGATGGAGGACCCCCCAACGGTTGCAACCATGACAGGTCAGAGACGGACACACACTGGTGGTTACCCAGACATCATCCCTGGCATTTACAGATTCCACTGACCTAAACTAGTATTTGAACCCGGGTCTGTGGAGCTCGTATCCTTCTCAGGTCAGTAGGATCGGTAAAGGCTGAAGATCGAAGAGAAGGCATTATGGAGGACACTTTGATTTATATGCTGTTTCCCTCTACAGAGCCCCTTTGAAGCTGCTGTGTGACCAAATGAAGTATCAGATAATCTCCCGGGCGTTCTATGGCTGTACGTGATTGTGAACACAACTCTTCTATCTTTTCTACCCCTAGATGATTTGCAATGCGTTGCAATGTATTTTAATTTCAAACAGTTCATCAATTAGCCTAGCGTCCAACTAATAATTAGGTGTCGGATGTTTGAACGCCTTATTAAATACTTTACCTCAGAAAGGAGGATCATTTGAAAGCGGTTATGTTTTTATATTTCAGGGCTAGCTTATTGTCGTCAACTGTCCACTGTACGTACACACCTCTCGGCCCTGGTCAACCACACTATCGTGGCACCCGATGTGCCCTGCGATGCCTTCACGGGCCTCACCACTGAGGTGTGGCAGAGGTTCCTTCAAGACTGCACTGTAAGTATCACCATCACATTTTTAGCAGCGTCGCTAACATCATCAGAGATACACACTGTACAGTACCAACCAGCCCAAACCCCCTGGCGACGAGATGCAAACGCACACACACACACACTCATCTATATTCACCCATTAATCATCAAATCACTCACCACATTCTTACTCACACAACCAAACATCTGCAAGGGTGGCTTGCCATTAAGATTAACAGCAGACATTTGCATGGGTGGGATTCAGTTGACTAATCAACCAATGAGAGGGATTCAGTTGACTAATCAACCAATGAGAGGGATTCAGTTGACTAATCAACCAATGGGTGGGATTCAGTTGACTAATCAACCAATGGGTGGGATTCAGTTGACTAATCAACCAATGAGAGATTCAGTTGACTATTCAACCAATGAGAGATTCAGTTGACTAATCAACCAATGAGAGAGATTCAGTTGACTAATCAACCAATGAGAGAGATTCAGTTGACTAATCAACCAATGGGTGGGATTCATTTGACTAATCAACCAATGGGTGGGATTCAGTTGACTAATCAACCAATGGGAGGGATTCAGGTGGCTAATAATCTATCTGGTTCATCCATGTGTGTCCAATCCTGTGTTTGTACAGTCCTACTGTCTGTATTCAATCTGGGCATTTAGCTAAAAGGGCTAGATTATGGGCTCCCGCACAGCGGTCAAAGGCACTGCATCTCAGTGCTTGAGGCGTCACTACAGACACCCTGGTTCGATTCCAGGCTGTATCACAACCGGCCGTGATTGGGAGTCCCATAGGGCGGCACACAATTGGCCCAGCGTCGTCCGGGTTTGGCCAGGGTAGGCCGTCATTGTAAGTAAGAATTTGTTCTTAACCGATTTGCCTAGTTAAATATTTTTTTATTATGTATTATACATTATTCAACAGTGAATTAGGACCCCCACTGACATCCAGTGTACACAACCATTCTGCAGAATAATTGATCTACTCTAAATAAGCCACTGGCCTGCTTTTTTTTTGTTTTGTAGACAATGTGTTCTTGTGAATTGTTTTATGTCAGTGTACAGTATATGTAAACGTTAGTCTATTCATGTGTGGGTACGTCGTTGTGTGTACTGTACAGTATATTCCGACCTGGGCTCACCTGGCACAATAGAACCAATGGAATAGTCCTAAAAGTGAAACCCGCACTCTAGACAGGCTCGATCAAACTCACAAAACTAGTAACTTAAAGAAAACGACAACTACTGGTATTTGAACCCAAGTCTGTACAGAGGCCTTTCTATATCTCATTGACTGAGGTCTGTCCCTCTCTGCTCTCCAGGCCTATAACGAGCAGGAGCTGCTGCGCCTGGTCTACTTCGGCGGTGTTGATCCTTCGCTGCGTAAGGAGGTGTGGCCCTTCCTCCTGGGCCACTACCAGTTTGGCATGTCTGAGTCTGACAGGAAAGAGGTTGGTGTCACCCTTGCCATTTAGATGTCACCACCAAAACCCATTGACCTCCAACCCCTGACCCTTGCCCTGTGACACTGCAGGTGGATGAGCAGGTGCGGGCGTGCTACGAGCAGACCATGAGCGAGTGGCTGGGCTGCGAGGCCATCGTGCGGCAGCGGGAGAAGGAGCAGCATGCAGCGGCGCTGGCTAAGTGCTTGTCTGTCTCGGCCAGCGTGGATAATCCCAACCCTGTCCAGAGGATGCTGCACCATGACTCCAGCATCAGCAATGAGGTGGCGCGCGCACGCCTGTCCACACGCACACATAGCCTTGCGGCACACAGGATACCCGGTGGTCCAATATGTTGTTTTGACCAAGATGTTAGATCATCAACGCCTCAAAGTACAAAGCATATAGTGAAGTGTTCACTTGGGTCATCAATAATACACGGCCTTTATGACAGTTACGTATCATTGCATACAGGCCTACTTGTCCACATTAGAATGTTGTGTTGTGCCAGGTTTTTATCGACCTGTTTTCTCCCCTGGTTCTCTGATACTAACCATGCCAGTCCTCCCGGAGCTGCAGCTCAGACAGACAGAGCCTGGCTCGCCTGCAGAGTGACTCCAGCAGCAGCACCCAGGTACCCCTCATGCACTCTGAGAGTCCTATTAAATACTGTAGATGAAATGTTGCATTGATTTTGTATGTCATTCTATCCCCCTCTATGCTCACATAATTGAAAGTAGCTATTATTCATAATAATTAACCATACGAATAATAACACACGCAGGGCTGAATACACACTTGCCTGTATACAGGTGATTCTACAAAAGTTTAGCAAATTACAGTCCCATTCCCGCAAAAACAATTTAAAAAACGCTTAAGTCTCCAAACTTAGGACATTTATTTACATCATGATATGTTCTAATTCAATCCAAGGCAATAAAACATAGTGTACAAAGTAATATAGTACACAATATAGGAAAAAGTCATTGTTTATATTGAGCAGTGGCTGTCCCGAACCTTGACTCCTGAACTTCATAGAAAATAAAGCAATTAATGATTTGAGTTGTATTGTTACATTGAAATACACTGATCTAATAAGTAGTTTGGTTTCTTTTTAAACAGCTTTCTCAGAAAGTCTGTCCCAACTTTTGATGTCACTACTGAAACACACATGTTAGAAGACCTTAGAATAAATGTGCCTTAAGTCACACCCCTGCAGATGTCACCAGGTGACGAGACTTTACCCCACATGGTGAGTAGTCTGTCCTGCAAACCTTTAGGAGAAAATCAGTGAGCAAGTTGGTAAATCTTCATGTATTTTTTTACAGTGTCACTAATGTATCAAAAAGTATAAGGAGTACGCCTTTGTGACTAAAATATATGTTTGCTGGGATGTACATCCATCCAAATGGAAGATGGCTGACTATGGGGATTCTTTTAAATACAAAATAAGTCAAAATTGTACAAACTGAAATGGTCACAACTGAGACAATTGACACCATTAGAGATATATTTGTATCTGTGGCAGTATGGCGTTTGTGACAGCATGGGCAGCGCCATTGAGGATAAATCCCTTCTAAAGTTGCATGTGACGTGCTCTACCAACTGAGCTACAGAATACCACCATGTGGGTAGGGGACAAGTGTACACTTCAGGAAAAAGTGTAGAGTATTGAAATGTATAGCCAGCAGGGGGGCTCCCAAATCTATTTGGCCAAAACATAGATGTCTATAATGTGCCCTACTGTACTCAAATTTACTCTATTTGAGTTTCTTACAATTGAAGAAAGGGCCTATGGACTCTTGATTTAGTGGTCTTGGTCTTGAGACATAACAAAAATAAAGTCTTATCTCACTGGGTCTGGATCTTGGGACCAATGTCCTGGTATAAATCTTGTTATTGGCCTGGATATTACCTTAGTCTTTGGTTTACAAACCATAGGCAACCCAATTTCAAGAAGGCAATGCTCTCTGATGATTGGCTGATCACTCTCAACCCATAGCAATCCCCACCCATTGGACCCAAGTAATAATTGAAACATCTAACAACATCATTAATTCGATGTATAAGTAATTCAATCAATTAACACGTTTCAGATTCATACAGTCAAATAGAGATTATATTTCTATAAATTCAGTTTAAAAAAATCTAGTTAAATGGTATGCATATAGCATTTATAAAATGTACAGTATCAGTCAAAAGTTTTTCTTTATTTTGACTATTTTCTACATTGTAGAATAATAGTGAAGACATCAAAACTATGAAATAGTGTCACAGTCCCCGGTTAGATTCCAGGCTGTATCACATCCAGCCGTGATTGGGAGTGTCACGGATCCCTCCGGAACTTTCATTACGCACACCTGTCCCCTATTCCCACTGATTAGTACTTGTATAAGTGTGCCCTTTGATTTCCATCCGTTGGTGCGTGTGCTGTGCTGTGCTGTTTGGGCTTTTGTGCCCTTGTGGATTGCGCAGATGATTACGGGTCTTGTCCCGTGTGATAATCATTGTGCACGTGTTATTTATTCGAGGTACTCCTCTCTCTATTGTTTTGGGTTTCTACCTTGTGTTTTGTTACGTGTTTGTTTGGTCTTCGTCCCCGTGCCTTTACACGGCACTCTGTAATTTGGGCTTAATAAAAAAAACTATTATGCGTTCCTGCGCCTGTCTCCAGAATCTCTTCATACCAACGTGACAGGGTGTCTCATAGGGCGGTGCACAAGTGGCCTAGCATCATCTGGGTTTGGCCGAGGTAGGCTGTCATTGTAAATAAGAATTTGTTCTTAACTGGCTGGCCTAGTTACATAAATATTGGAATAAACACTCTTGGCATTCTCTCAACCAGCTTCATGAGGAATGCATTTCCAACAGTCTTGAAGGAGTTCCCACATATGCTGATCACTTGTTGGCTGCTTTTCCTTTACTCTGCGAACCAACTCATGCCAAACCATCTCACTTGGGTTGAGGTTGGGTGATTGTGGAGGTCAGGTCATCTGATGCAGCCCTCCATCACTCTCCTCGGTCAAATAGCCCTTACACAGCCTGGAGGTGTGTGTTTTGGGTCAAATGATAGTCCCACTAAGCGCAAATGGGATGGCATATTGCTGCAGAATGCTGTGGTAGCCATGCTGGTTAAGTGTGCCTTGAATTATAAATAAATCACAGACAGTGTCACCAGCAAAGCACCCCACACAATCACACCTCCTCCTACATTCTTCAAGGTGGGAACCACACATGTGGAGATCAACCATTCACCTACTCACAGAGACACGGAGGTTGGAACCAAAAATTTAAAATTTGGGCCAAAGGACAGATTTCCACCAGTCTAATGTCCATTGCTCGTGTTTCTTGGCCCAAGCAAATCTCATCTTATTGGTGTCCTCTAGTAGTGGTTTCCTTGAAGCAATTTGACCATGATGGCCTGATTCGCCCAGTCTCCACTAAATAGTTGATGTTGAGATGTCTGTTACTTGAACTCTGTGAAGCATTTATTTGGGCTGCAATCTGAGTTGCAGTTAACTCTAACTTATCTCTGCAGCAGAGGTAACTCTGGGTCTTCCTGTCCTGTGGCGTTCCTCGTGAGAGCCAGTTTCATCATAACGCTTGATGGTTTTTGTGACTGCACTTGAAGAAACTTTAAAGGTTCTTGACATTTTCCAGATTGACTGACGTTCATGTCTTCAAGTAATGATGGACTGTTGTTTCTCTTTGCTTATTTGAGCTGTTCTCGCCTTAATAGCTATTTGGTATTTCAACAAATAGGGATATCTTCTGTATACAACCCCTTGTCACAGCACAACTGATTGGCTCAAACTCAGTAAAAAGGAAAGAAATTCTACAAATGAACTTTTAACAAGGCACACCTTTTAATTGAAATACATTCCAGGTGACTACCTAGCTGGTTGAGAGAATGCCAAGAGTGTGCAAAGCTGTCAAGGCAAAGGGTGACTACTTTGAAGAATCACAAATATAAAATACATTTTGATTCGTTTTACACTATTTGTTACTACATGATTCCATATGTTATTTCATAGTTTTGATGTCTTCACTATTATTCTACAATGTAGAAAATAGCAAAAAATAAAGAAAAACCCTTGAATGAGTAGGTGTGTCCAAACTTTTGACTGCTACTGTATCTGTAATAGAAGGTTAATAAAATTACTACAGTGCATGGTTCTCCCTTCATTGCAACTTTCTCACTATGTTTTGGTAGTGACAAATTTAGTGGGGTGATAAGGAATTCAGGTAAATACTGTATATACTGTATGTTGGAATAGTTTTTCTTCCAACCCCCAATTTGCACCACTTCTGTAGCATGACTCATACACTAGAGCTGCTTAGTCCCACAATACTGAAAAGTGTAGAACACAATCACTATTTTCATGGAAATATGTTGTATTATGGCTTCAAGATAAGCATCTTAGAGCGCCTCCAAAAGCTAGACATTGTTCCGACACACAATTTGTTGCTTTTTTATACATGTAATCTTTCAATTTTTGTCGTTTTATACAACTATAATATTCCTAATGTTGCACACCTATGTAAAAAAGAAAATGACGGGGAAGGGTAAAAATCCTGGGATTCCAGTGTTGGTAGAAACAAATGTCAACGCTGTATCAAGTAAAGAAAAGCCAACTGTCCTAGGTGGTGCATTTGCAGTGGTTCATAGATGTCAGCACCTGTAAGATGAGACTTTGGGGAAAGTTAAAGGAGCGTGGACATGTTTTAAAGAACAAAGGGGAGTAAGGAGAAGCTATGGATGCAGAGTTTTCTATGTATGATATGACAAGGGCGTTGGAGGGATGCGGACGGACTACTCCTTGAGAAGATGGGGTGTGTTATGTGATGTTTGCGGACAGTGCGTTGGAAGCAGTGTTAGGGTTGTATAAGAAGGTGCTGAGGACTGGGGTGATACCTGCTGGGTGGAAACGTGTGGTGGTCCAGAATTGTCAATGTGGTTTGAAGTGGACAATGGTACTTCTCAGGGACGTGTGGTTAGTCCGGTGTTGTTCACCCTGATGATAGCCCTGAGAGTGCTTGTTGGTGCCTTCAGTACGACACCACTTCTTGAGGCATTGCAGGTGGATAGTGGGGAACTGGCACTGAGGATAAAGCGGGACAAACTTGCATTAGCGTACTCGGAAAGGTAGAAAAGGAGTTCAAAAAGATGTCCTGCGGTCATGGCAAATGGGGAATGTTGGTACCGAGGAGTGGGTAAGCAGAAGGGTGGACAATTGGGCAGAAAGTGGTAGAATATGGACCAGGGGAGAGCGAGAAAGGGCCGGCAATTGCATTGTGGAACGTTCCTCCGTGGTTGTTTCCGAAACCAAGTGTAGCTGTGGATATGATTGAGGGAAGGTGAGGACATGAGACGGGGTGTGGAGATGTATACATATATACACACTACCGTTCAAAAGTTTGGAGTCACTTAGAAATGTCCTTGTTTTTGAAAGAAAAGCCCTTTTTTTTTGTCCATTTAAAATAACATCAAATTGATCAGAAATACAGTGAGATTGTTAATGTTGTAAATGACTATTGTAGTTGGAAACGGCTGATTAATGGAATATCTACGTAGGCGTACAGAGGCCCATTATCAGCAACCATCACTCCTGTGTTCCAATGGCATGTTGTGTTAGCTAATCCAAGTTTATCATTATAAAAGGCTAATTGATCATTAGAAAACCCTTTTGCAATTATGTTAGCAAGGCTGAAAGCTGTTATGCTGATTAAAGAAGCAATAAAACTGGCCTTCTTTAGCCTAGTTGAGTATCTGGAACATCAGCATTTGTGGGTTCAATTACAGGCTTAAAATGTTCAGAAATAAAGAACTTTCTTCTGTATCTCGTCAGTTTATTCTTGTTCTGAGAAATGAAGGCTATTCCATGTGAGAAACTGAAGATCTCGAACAACACTGTGTACTAATCCTTTCACAGAACAGCGCAAACTGACTCTAACCAGAATAGAAAGAGTGGGAGGCTCCGGTGCACAACTGAGCAAGAGGACAAGTACATTAGTGTCTAATTTGAGAAACAGACACCTCACAGGTCCTCAACTAGCAACTTCATTAAATAGTATCCGCAAAACACGTGTGTATGTGTGTGTGTATATATGTACAGTTGAAGTTTACATACTGTACATCTTAGCCAAATACATTTAAACTCAGTTTTTCAAAATTCCTGACATTTAATCCTATTAAAAATTCTTCACAAGGTCCTTTGCTGTTGTTCTGGGATTGATTTGCAAGTTTCGCACCAAAGTACGTTAATCTCTAGGAGACAGAACACGTCTCCTTCCTGAGCGGTATGGCGGTTGCGTGGTCTCATGGTGTTTATACTTGCGTACTATTGTTTGTAAAGATAAACGTGGTACCTTCAGGAGTTTGGAAATTGCTTCCAAGGATGAACCAGACTTGTGGAGGTCTACGATTTTTTTTTTCTGAGGTCTTTGCTGATTTCTTTTGATTTTCCCATGATGTCAAGCAAAGAAGCACTGAGTTTGAAGATAGGCATTGAAATTCATCCACAGGTACACCTCCAATTGACTGAAATAATGTCAATTAGCCTATCAGAAGCTTCTAAAGCCATGACATAATTTTCTGTAATTTTCCAAGCTGTTTAAAGGCACAGTCAACTTAGTGTATGTAAACTTCTGACCCACTGGAATTGTGATACAGTGAAATAATCGGTCTGTAAGCAATTGTTGGAAAAATTGACTTGTCATGCACAAAGTAGATGTCCTAACTGACTTGCCAAAACTATAGTTTGTTATCAAGAAATGTGTGGAGTGGTTGAAAAACGAGTTTTAATGACTCCAACCTAAGTGTACGTACATTTCCGACTTCAACTGTATGTATGTATGTATGTATGTATGTATGTATATTTTAGAAAATCATTTTTTATTTATTTTTAAGGATATATATATATATACACACACACACAGATGGTTCAAAGGATCCAGTCAGTGGTAGGGAGGGGGCAAGAGTGTATATCCCAGATTTCAATGTTAGAGTATGTAAGTGGTTAACTGATTATGTGTCAGTGTAGGTGGCCAAGTTGATGGCCATGATTCTAGGTTTGAGATGGGTGGAGGAGGTGAAGCCATTCAGAGTGGTGATCTGCTCTGATTCAGCTGCAGTGTTGAGTAGTGTGAAGACGGGCAGGTCGGATAGGGGAGACTTGTGTATGGAAATGATGGAGCTGTTAATGGGATTGGAGAGGATGGGAGTGGTGGTAAGCTTTTGTTGGGTTCCTCCCCAAGTGGGTGTGGAGGGTAATGAGAAGGCTGATGTGGTGGCTAAGAGTGCGGTGAGGAGAGAGGGTAGATATTCAGGTCCCGTTGGGCCGTAGGGATGTTAAGTACTTGATCCAGGCAAAAGGGCTCGATCTTTGGCAAAGCGAGTGGGATGCTAATGGTGAGAGGAAGCAATTTTATTGCATGCACCAGTCAGCTAAGGAAGAGGTGGGGAGTATAGGATGTAGTGCTGAATAGACTACAGTTTGGGCACACGGGTTTGAATGCCATTTTGTGAATGATTGGGTGACATGAAACAGGTCTGTGTGATGAGTGTTTAATGGAGGAAACGGTGGACCATGTGTTGATATTTTGTGAACTGTATGACGTAGATAGGGAGAGGTTGTGTGAAAGGGTTAGAGAGGCTGGACGGGGTTGGGGTTTAGGTGATGTAGTGGGGGGAGGAAAGGGAAGGGAAATGTTGTCTAGGGCTCTTTTTCACTTTCTTAGAGAAAATTGAATGAGGTAGGCTGTGACTGGCCTCACACTCCAGTACAGTAGGTGGCGGTGTATGTACCTTAAAAGTTGGATGCGATCCACCAACCCAATCTCAAAGAAGAAGAAGAAGAAAAGTTTGGGAAACGCTGCTCTAGTCTATTACAGTTATATTTATATTGTTATATTATGTGTCAAGGGATCTTTTGCTTTTTTGAACCAGTATTCCTCAACCCCACATTATCTCGCCTGCTAGTTCTTCAGTTCACATCCTCCCTTCCCTTAGCCTGCTTCCCTCTGGCTTGTTCTTTTAGGTGTTTGAGTCTGTGGAGGAGGTGGATCAGATCGAGACCGAGCCCAAGAGCAAAGAGGCCAAGCAGGTGCCCAAGATCCCCAATGGAGGAGCCCTGCCCAATGGGACCAGCTCCCCAGACTCGGGGCACCCCTCCTCTCGCAACTTCTCAGTCACCTCGGGCCTGTCAGACCGCTCTCTGAGCACAGAGGACAGCACTGCACCTGACACCACCCCTAAAAACATCACCAGCACTCCTCCACAGTTGGCCCCAGCCCCACAGAGCCCAGTCAAAGCCCATGAGGAAGAGTTGGAGGCAGATAGCCCAAAAGCCCAACCCCCGGCCCTGCAGGAGGAGAAGGACCTCCAGGCCAAGGACCCACCAGAGAAGGAGGAAAAAGAGAGTGCGACCGAAGTGACCCAGGAGATTGAGGGCAATGAGACAGAAGTGCCAGATATAGAAATAGACAAAAATACAGTGACAGTAGAGCCAGTAGAAACAGAAATGCCAGAAGTAGAAATTGACAAGAAGACAGAGGTGCTAGAGATTGAAATGGACAAAAAAACAGAGACAAGGGAGGACAAGGCAGCAGACTTAGGTGCGTTACAGAGCCAGAAAATAGAGGAAGAAAATACACCCGTGACTGGACCTGCCGAGAAAGAAGAGGTAAGGATCAATGAAAAGGGGGACATTGAGTTGCCGAAAGCAGAAGTGGATGCTGTAGAAGAAACGGTGAAGTCCAAAACAGATGAGTTCAAAACAACAGAGGCTAAAGAGCCTGAGACAGAAGTGGTGAAAATGTTGGATGGAGAGCCAACCATGCGAGCAGACACAGAGGAGTTGCAGTCACTGGAAGCAGAGACATTGAAAACTCAAGAGTCAAGAGAAACAGAGGACGAAGGATCAGAACCAGAGTCTGTAGATCCAGAAGAGAATGAAACATCCCAAACAAACCATAGAGAGCCAAAAGAGGAGAAGGCATTGGCATCAACAATGACTGCAGAAGCAATGGAGGACAAGACATCAGAATTCGAGGTTGAGCGAACTTCAGAGGCTGGAGAAACAAAGAGTGCTGAAACATCGGAAGTAAAGGAAGCCGAAAGAAAGACTATGAAAAAGACAGAAACTGAGAAAGAAGTAGAAGCCAATGAGACTTTAAAATTTGAAGAGGTAACCGAAACAAAGGGGGTTAAGACTATGTCACACGAAGAAGTTGCAGAGGAAAATGTGGAGGACATTACAAAATCTAAGGAAGTGGGAAAAAGCGAGGAGGAGACCAAGTGGTCAGCGATGGAGAAGAATACAAGCCCCGTAGCAGACACCAGGGTGGCAAGGGCAATGGAAGCATTTGGTAGCACCACCCAGAGTGAGGAGGCTCTGGCCACCACGGAATCTGAGGAGTCTCCTTCAGCCATTGAGATGGCAAACGTCTCCATTACCCCACTGTGGGACCGGATTGGTCCGTGCGACAGTTCCGGGGTCGGGGCTGCTCTCTCTGAGGGCTCAGTCCCCCATCTGGAGCTCCAACTGGAGGAGGAGCAGTGCAAAACCAGCCCAGAGGGCACAGAGTTAAACTTGTCCGAGGAGCCTGAGATGGAGAGCATCTTCCCACAATTTGACTCCCTGACCGTGGGCAGAGAGCTGACAAACGAGGACATCTCTCCAGTGTCATCCATCGGAACCACCTATTCTGTAGGCACCTGCCATTTTATTTTCATAACAATCGAGATTTATTTTGCTTTTTGTTTTTACAATTACGAGTAAGTTATGCTTAAACATTTTGTGTGTGTGTGTGGGGGGTTGTGCCTTTGTTGTAGCAAGAGCTTTTGGACATGTACACGATGAACCTGCACCGCATTGAGAAGGATGTCCAGAGGTGTGACAGGAACTACTGGTACTTTACCCCTGCCAACCTGGAGAAACTGCGCAACATCATGTGCAGGTAAAATAAAAACAATGTCTTTCATGATTCTCTAGTGCTCTTTTGCAGAAAGGTTTGGAAATAATCTATAAGTCATTATGTTATGTGTGGAGCTCAATGTCAAATGGGAAAATAGGAAGAATGAATGAGTTACACCCGCACGTGATGTCGACTTCTCTTCTCAGCTATATCTGGCAGCACCTGGAGATTGGCTATGTGCAGGGCATGTGTGACCTGCTGGCTCCCCTCCTTGTCATTCTGGATGATGGTGAGTTAACGCCGTTCAGGCAAGGCTGTGACTGTGTGTTCCTCACTCTCCTCCTTGGTATTTGCGATATGAATTTTGCGATGGAAGAAAAATGTGTCAACCTTCATGATTATTTTGCCTTCCGAAATTTGATTTGAGCAGTCCTTTTTTTTTACTACTCAAATCAAATCAAATTTTATTTGTCACATACACATGGTTAGCAGATGTTAATGACCAACAAGTAATCTAGCTAACAATTCCAAAACTACTACCTTATAGACACAAGTGTAAGGGGATAAAGAATATGTACATAAAGATATATGAATGAGTGATGGTACAGAGCGGCATAGGCAAGATACAGTAGATGGTATTGAGTACAGTATATACATATGAGTTGAGTATGTAAACAAAGTGGCATAGTTAAAGTGGCTAGTGATACATGTATTACATAAAGATGCAGTAGATGATATAGAGTACAGTATATACGTATACATATGAGATGAATAATGTAGGGTATGTAAACATTATATTAGGTAGCATTGTTTAAAGTGGTAGTGATATATTTTACATCATTTCCCATCAATTCCCATTATTAAAGTGGCTGGAGTTGAGTCAGTGTGTTGGCAGCAGCCACTCAATGTTAGTGGTGGCTGTTTAACAGTCTGATGGCCTTGAGATAGAAGCTGTTTTTCAGTCTCTCGGTCCCAGCTTTGATGCACCTGTACTGACCTCACCTTCTGGATGATAGCGGGGTGAACAGGCAGTGGCTCGGGTGGTTGTTGTCCTTGATGATCTTTATGGCCTTCCTGTGACATCGGGTGGTGTAGGTGTCCTGGAGGGCAGGTAGTTTGCCCCCGGTGATGCGTTGTGCAGACCTCACTACCCTCTGGAGAGCCTTACGGTTGTGGGCGGAGCAGTTGCCGTACCAGGTGGTGATACAGCCCGACAGGATGCTCTCGATTGTGCATCTGTAGAAGTTTGTGAGTGCTTTTGGTGACAAGCCAAATTTCTTCAGCCTCCTGCTGCGCCTTCTTCACGATGCTGTCTGTGTGGGTGGACCAATTCAGTTTGTCTGTGATGTGTACGCCGAGGAACTTAAAACTTACTACCCTCTCCACTACTGTTCCATCGATGTGGATAGGGGGGTGTTCCCTCTGCTGTTTCCTGAAGTCCACAATCATCTCCTTAGTTTTGTTGACGTTGAGTGTGACACATACAGATGTAGGATCTTAATTTGATCACTCTTTTGTTGCTGAAAATTGCAGGAAGTGCAGATGAGCTTTGTGATTTACATAATTTCACTGAAAACCCACACTAACGCACAGTTATATTAACGGTATTTCACTTCATGTAGCCTACTTTTGGCCAGTTAGTAGCCTAACCCCAATCAAGGAACATAACTGACTAAACATTCAAATCCTGTTTCGACAGGATTATTTTTCTGTGGCAATAGGTCAAATTAAGATTCTACATAAACTTAGTCAAACGACAATCAGTCAATGAGACTCATCATAGACTATCTCTATCATATGGCAGTATTGGAATGTGAAGAAAGAGTACAATGAATATAATCTTATGAAACAGAGGACAGGGATACTGTTGTGCTTCAGGGAGGACAACAGAAATGGCGATGGAAGTGGACCGCTCAACATTTCTCTGTCTTTCCTCAATCTCTCTCCCGGTCTTTCCTCATCTCTCCCTGTGTCTTTTTTCTCTCTCTCCCTCTCGCTCTCTCGCTCAGAGGCCATGGCCTTCAGCTGTTTCACTGAGCTCATGAAGCGGATGAATCAGAACTTCCCCCATGGCGGTGGCATGGACACTCAATTTGCCAACATGCGCTCTCTCATCCAGGTGAGGCCACAGAGACACTTTGTAACTTCTATATATACACTAATGTATGAATTCAGACCCTTGACTTTTTCCACATTATGTTACATTACAGCCTTATTCTAAAATGAAGGGGGAAAAAACAATTGAATTCATCCATCTACACACAATAGTCCATAGTGACAAAGCAAAAACAGGTTTTTAGACATGTCTGCACATTTTTTTGTAAATGAATACAAATATAAACTGATATCACATTTACATTAGTATTCAGACCCTTTACTCAGTACTTTGTTGAAGTACCTTTAGCAGCGATTACAGCATAGAGTTTTTTGGGGGTATAACGCTACAAGCTTGGCACACCTATATTTGGGGAGTTTCTCCCATTCTTCTCTGCAGATCCTCTCAAGTTCTGTTAGGTTGGATGGGGAGCATCTCGGCAGAGCTATTGTCAGATGTCTCCAGAGATGTTTTATTGGGTTCAAGTCTGGGCTCTGGCTGGGCCACATAAGGACATTCAGAGACTTTTCCCAAAGCCACTCCTTCTCTGTCTTGGCTATGTGCTTAGGGTCATTGTCCTGTTGGAAGGTGAACCTTCGCCCCAGTCTGAGATCCTGAGCGCTCTGGAGCAGGTTTTCATCAAGGATCTCTCTGTACTTGGCTCTGTTCATCTTTCCCTCGATCCTGACTAGTCTCCCAGTCCCTGCCACTGAAAAACATCCCCACAGCATGATGCTGCCACCACCATGCTTCACTGTAGGGATGGTGCCAGGTTTCCTCTAGACATGATGCTTGGCATTCAGGCCAAAGAGTTCAATCTTGATTTCATCAGACCAGAAAATCTTGTTTCTAGTGGTCTGAGAGTCCTTTAGGTGCCTTTTGGCAAACTCCAAGCGGGCTGTCATGTGTCTTTTACTGAGGAGTGGCTTCTGTCTGGTCACTTTACCATAAAGGCCTGATTGGTGGAGTGCTGCAGAGATGGTTGTACTTCTAGAAGGTTCTCCCATTTCCACAGAGGAACTCTGGAGCTCTGCCAAAGTGACCATCATGTTCTTGGTCACCTCCCTGACCAAGGCCCTTCTCCCCGATTGCTCAGTTTGGCCGGACGGACAGCTCTAGGAAGAGTCTTGGTGGTTCCTAACGTCTTCCAATTAAGAATGATGGAGGACACTGTGTTCTTGGGGACCTTCAATGCTGAATACATTTTTCGGTACCCTTCCCCAGATCTGTGCCTCGAAACAATCCTGTCTCGGAGCTCTACGGACAATTCCTTAAACCTCATGACTTGTTTTTTGCTCTGACATGCACTGTCAACCGTGAGACCTTATAGAGCCAGGTGTGTGCCTTTCCAAATCATGTCCAATCAATTAAATTGACCACAGAAACATCTCAAGGATGATCAATGGAAACAGGATGCACCAACAAAGGAGGGACCAACTCCATATTAATTCCCATTATACTTTTAGTCAAGTAATGTATATTTTGGCATGCATCCAGTTTTCATGAATAGTAGGATACAGTGAATATAACACATCCAACTTTGTTCTCCACTAACCTCCCCCTCCTCTCTTCCCCGACCCTTTTCCTCTACTCCCCCCAACCCATCCCTCTTCCTTCAACTGTCTGTTTGCCCTCTCCCCTCCTCCTTCCTCTCTCCTCTATCCCTCTGTAGATCCTGGATTCTGAGCTCTTTGAGCTCATGCACCAAAATGGCGACTACACCCACTTCTACTTCTGCTACCGATGGTTCCTTCTAGACTTAAAGCGTGGTAATAATTACATCTTGCTATTAGGGGATTTTATACCATAGAAAATGCCAATTAAACTGAGTGTTTTCATACCGTCAACCAAATGTCAAACAGCAAAGAAGAAGGCTAACAAGACCTAGTTCTAATGAGCCGTTTCCACATCAAAGATATGGCAAGATCACTCAGGAAAAACAGGCCCACCTGGGTAACTAGGGGGCCCTGCCTTGGTTGGGTAACTGATTCAGGGTCGGTCCTAGCCTTTTGGGGGCCCTAAGCGAGAATTGGTTGGGGCCCACCCACCTGGCAAAATATTTTAGTCCCCCCCTTGACGGCAGAGAGAGAGTTAATCTTCTGCAATTGTACACATCTTGCCATGTGGCGGAGAGTCATTTTCTTTCAGTTTTAAAGCCAATTACCTGAAATCCGACACATTTTGCCATGACTTATGCCATGTTATTGATATCTGAGTGAGAGTGACGAACAAGATCAATGGGGGCCACCCGGGGCCTATGATTTGTTAATCCGGCTCTGCCATACCCCAACCACACCTGACTTCTGCATCCACTGTACCTTTTTCTTTCTCAGAGCTGGTGTATGACGATGTGTTTGCGGTGTGGGAAACCATCTGGGCAGCAAAGTACGCCTCCTCTGGCCACTTTGTCCTCTTCATCGCTCTGGCACTGGTGGAGGTCTACCGGGACATCATTCTGGAGAACAACATGGACTTCACCGACATCATTAAGTTTTTCAACGGTACACCGTCTTAACAATGAAATCAACATTCATTCAATTGTTTGTGGAGCATTGGAAGTCTGGAGTCTTTCTTCACACAGTTGCACTAGTTTAAAAGTTACCCTTCACCGTGACGCAGGTGGTTTTTAAGAAAATCAAACTTAAAATTGAGCCTGCTCCCACAGTGCTACAGTGTGACGCTAGCAAAAGAGAAACTAAAACGTTTCAACCAGCATATCGAGAGCTTAGGATAGTGGAATCAGTGGAATCACAGTGGAATCAACACTACGTGTTGTGGTTACTCGACTGTCGAAGTTGATTTCCGTTAACTGTATGAGTGAAAAAGACATGGGTGAGGCCTCATGATTCTTCCCAGAATGCTTTGTTGCAGGCAGATTTTTTTATAATTCATTGTTTTAGTATCTACGTTTCTGCATGCACATTGATTGATTAGTTGATCTTATACTATACAAAGATAAGTAACTTACCTTTTTCTAAACTAATCCAATCTGTAAATGGTTGGATTTATTGCACCTGTTACTAAAATGGTTGTTCCAGTTTAGATGGTTTAGGTAATCTTGTTTATCAAGTCCTTCACCATTGCAGTCATTCTGAATGATAAAATATTCATAGTGTTGAATATCCTCACTCTGGCTGGATTCCATTAGGAATTACTAATCACTTCACTAACCATCTTATTGTGGCTTGCAGGTCAGATGTAGCACTATATTCAGACCACAATGTTGGGGATAACCAGGCCACAACTAAAGGCCTTATAAAATGTATAATATATGGTCATAGAGGGTTTACTTTGAATTTAAACTCACTCACTTAGGCAATCACTTGGTTAAGGCTTCAGGACTAGTTATTCAATGCAACAACCATGGCTCTGTCACTAACAACACAGTCATGGGTGGGTATCTCTCACATTCACTTGAAAGGCATGCTGGGAAATATGCAACAAAAAAAATCATTTACTTAACTAGGCAAGTCAATGACGGCCTAGAAACAGTGGATTAACTGCCTTGTTCAGGGGCAGAACGATATATTTTTACCTTGTCAGCTCGGGGATTCGATCTTGCAACCTTTTGGTTACGAGTCCCACTCCTCTTTCTATTCTGGTTAGAGCCAGTTTGTGTTGTTCTATGACTGGAGTAGTACACAGCTCTGTACGAGATCTCCAGTTTCTTGGCAGTTTTTCGCATGGAATAGCCTTCATTTCTCAGAACAAGAATAGTCTGACGAGTTTCAGAAGAAAGTTCTTTGTTTCTGGCCATTTTGAGCCTGTAATCGAACCCACAAATGCTGATGCTCCAGATACTCAACTAGTCTAAAGAAGGCCAGTTTTATTGCTTCTTTAATCAGAACAGTTTTCAGCTGTGTTAACATAATTGCAAAAGGGTTTTCTAATGATCAATTAGCCTTTTAAAATGATCAACTTAGGTTAGCTAACACAACATGCCATTGGAACACAGGAGTGATGGTTGCTGATAATGGGCCTCTGTACGCCTATGTTGATATTCCATTAAAAATATCTGCCTTTTCCAGCTACAATAGTAATTTACAACATTAACAATGTCTACACCGTATTTCTGATCAATTTGATGTTATTTTGATTGAATTAAAAAAAAAAAATCTTTCAAAAACAAGGACATTTCTAAGTGACGCCAAACTTTTGAACAGTATAATTTTAACATATTTATTGTAGCATATAAATGAATAGGCTACTTTATGGCCAACAGAGGCAAATGTACAGCATCAGTTTCATTGAGGACTTTTCCCTATAAAATGAACCACGCAAGGGAGTTCCAAAACTTCCATTTCAAATTTCAATTCGGGCAGCCCCCGAGACCCAAGAACTGAGCATGCATAAAACACTTAGCTTGATACCGTTTTCTTTAAGCAAAGTCAACATTAGAATGCAGTTTAAACCACCTCAGAGCAAATGTATGTAATTCGCTACAAGTGCGCCCAAAGACGTTTCCCACTGCTGCTTTGTCTCCACTAAGTGTGTGTGTGCTGCTCCCTCTCCTCTCGCTCACACGACTCAGACAAGTTTCCCATCAAAGTGGAAACTTGTGGCCCAACATAACAATTTGGTCACAACAGACAATGCAAGTAATATTGTGAATGCTGAACATTGTGAATGGGATTATATTTACCCGCTGTACTCAAACCCAAAATTGTATGTGTACAGTACTACAGTATACCTTTTTTAATAGTAAACTGTCTACCACCTTGCAGCAGCTAATATGAAACACTCGAATAGGGCAAAAGCTGTAGATTACAGATTGTTTGATGTGGAGCGTTCCACTGCTTTAATTTCCTAGAGAAATCTAAAAGTGCTTTTAATTTTATTTTTGTAATTTCCCACTTTGTCAATAGCTGAAAGGCAAATAATAATGTTGAATGAGTACCTGTGCTGAGTAAGTTAATGGTTCAATGAATAACACACACAAAATAAATATGGTATTATAGCCTTGTGCATCAATGTTGGAAGTGGTCCAGCGGGAATGAAATCTTCTCATCTCCTTTCAGAAATGGCTGAGCATCACAACAGCAAGCAGATCCTGACACTGGCCCGGGAACTGGTGTGCAAGGTGCAGACTCTCATTGAGAACAAGTGATCTCCAGGAGTCATCCACTTCTCTTCCTCAACAGTCTTTCTCAAACATAGAGATAGATAGAGGACTCATATTTGTATCTGTTCTATCTGTTCTGTGACAGCATGGGCAGTGCCGTTGAGGCCATCTCCATTTGAAAGTAGTCAATTTTCTTCTTTACGATTGGCTGATCCCTCCTGATGACATGGTGCTGCCCATGCTAAAACAGCGTTTTGGCTAATAGAGACCTCTATCATTCTCTATGGTCAGTTTGAACAGCTGCAACCGAACAGAGAGATCAGGGTCCAGTTCATTAGGCACCAAATGGAATAAAACAGACGTAGGGAGGCACTACTTAGACTAGTCCTATAAGAAACTGTCAATTTCATTTTCAGTCACAAAATGTTTTCAATTGCGTGCCTTGATGAACATGACTGAGATGTGCTCCACTTTTCACTGCCTTCTCCTTATCTATGTAATACCAGCCGGTACTCTGTCATTTCAGGTCATGTCATGGAACACCAAGGGAAGGGTCACTTTTACCTCCAGTTATTCTGTCAGGGAAACAGTTTGATTTATTTTTAATTGTTAACTGTGACATATACTTAGTCATCATAGGATGTATGTGGTATGCCTTGTAGACACTGGCCTGTCTTGATTGAAGTGGGGTTAGAATTAGAGGTCGACCGATTAATCGGAATGGCCGATTTCAAGTTTTCATAACAATCGGAAATCTATTTTTGGGCCCGATTTTAAAAAAAAATATATATATTTTTTTTTAAATTGTTTTATACCTTTATTTAACTAGGCAAGTCAGTCAAGAACACATTTTTATTTTCAATGACGGCCTAGGAACGGTGGGTTAACTGCCTCGTTCAGGGGCAGAACGACAGATTTTCACCTAGTCAGCTCGGGGGATCCAATCTTGCAACATTACAGTTAACTAGTCCAACGCAATCAACGACCTGCCTCTCTCTCGTTGCACTCCACAAAGAGACTGCCTGTTATGCGAATGCAGTAAGCCGCTAGATAGCATTAAACTTAGCTTATAAAAAACAAGTATTAAACTTAGCTTATAAAAAAACAATCAATCATAATCACTAGTTAACTACACATGGTTGATGATATTACTAGATATTATCTAGCGTGTCTTGCGTTGCATACAATCTGACTGAGCATACAAGTATCTAAGTATCTGACTGAGCGGTGGTAGGCAGAAGCAGGTGCGTAAACATTCATTCAAACAGCACTTTCGTGCGTTTTGCCAACAGCTCTTTGTTGTGCGTCAAGCATTGCGCTGTTTATGACTTCAAGCCTATCAACTCCTGAGATGTGGCTGGTGTAACCGAAGTGAAATGGCTAGCTAGTTAGCGCGCACTAATAGCGTTTCAAACGTTACTCACTCTGAGCCTTCTAGTAGTTGTTCCCCTTGCTCTGCATGGGTAAAGCTGCTTCGATGGTGGCTATACTGTTACACTGGCAATACTAAAGTGCCTATAAGAACATCCAATAGTCAAAGGTTAATGAAATACAAATGGTATAGAGGGAAATAGTCCTATAATTCCTATAATAACTACAACTTAAAACTTCTTACCTGGGAATATTGAAGACTCATGTTAAAAGGAACCACCAGCTTTCATATGTTCTGAGCAAGGAACTGAAACATAAGCTTTCTTACATAGCACATATTGCACTTTTACTTTCTTCTCCAACACTTTGTTTTTGCATTATTTAAACCAAATTGAGCATGTTTCATTATTTACTTGAGGATAAATTGATTTTATTGGTGTATTATATTAAGTTAAAATAAGTGTTCATTCAGTATTGTTGTAATTGTCATTATTACAAATACATTTTTTTCTTCTTTTTTTTTTTTAAAATCGGTCAATTAATCGGTATCGGCTTTTTTGGTCCTCCAATAATCGGTGTTGAAATATCATAATCGGTCGACCTCTAGTTAGAATATACATACACAAGGCTGGTTTCACAGACCCAGTTCAAATGAATATAGAAAAAAAATCTGCCATAGTTACTCAAGAACTGAATATCGGTTAACCATTTAATTTTATTTAAAAAAAATAAGATTAACAATTAGTCCTGGAATATTTTAAGATGTGATAGTTACCAAGAATCTTTATTGAAGTGCAATTCAGTACAGGAGTAGGATTGTGGTTGAGTGACATGTCCATAATGTTAGAGTTTAAACTTATATTTACAGCCTGTCTGGAGCAGTAGTTTACCTACGTAAATTAGTTAACAGGTAAGGTCCCTGCTAGATGTGCCAAAGGACAGCATTAGGGAGAAAATTAAATCAGCTTCGATTTTCTACTGTGTTGAATAAGTAGACTACCTCGCAAGTAACCTTGTCCCAAGTAAGTTGTTACTGCATGTAGGTAGGTGTTATATCACAATATATTTGAGATTTTCTTTAAACTGAAATGAAGGAAAATAATTAATTGGATTTGCTTAAAGCTGTGATCAGCAGTAGAAACAATAACAAAGCAATTTCCCCTCCCCTGTTTTGGTAAAAATCTGATGGATGGGGTTTGAGAAATGTAACCACTCTCAAATTCATAGACAGAGCTATGGATGCAAGGACCGATCCTTCCATGATACATTTATTTAACTAGAAAAGTCAGTTAAGAACAAATTCTTATTTACAATGACGGCCTACCCCGGCCAAACCTGGATGACGCCGGGCCAATTGTGCGCCGCCCTATAGGACTCCCGATCACGGCCGGTTCACCCTTTAAAGGATAGAATGGTAACTTCTTACAAGAAAAGTCAGACAGTTAAAATAGGATTTTCCTCTTCCTTCCATCTTTGATTAAATCACTGGTTTCTACATTATTTGTTAAACTCTCAAATCAGCCAGGTCCTAACAGACACCTGCCACTTGTCTGTATCACCTGTAAACCTGTGTGTATGGGCACGAGTGTGGCACTGCACACTGGTAGAAGTCATGAATCAGTTGGAACCATGTCAGTAATGGGCAGTTTTGATTTTCTCATTCTGCCTTTTGTCTATTCTATATTATGTCTCTGTATACTGTTGTGTATGAATTGTACTTTAATGAGAACCAGACAAAGGTGATTTTAAACCTTCAAAACATATATTTATGATACATATATGATCGTACATGTGACTTATAGTTGTCTGAGCAGAAATGAGTCCCAAAAAGCAGTTGATTATTTAACATTGGTCTTATTTCTTTTTAAATGATTGATATACTCCAGTGAGCCACTCTATATTCTGTCAGTTGTGTTGCTTTCTCAGAACCTTGTCTTGTCTTCTGGCATTTCATGTTCCACTGTTCTTTTAGTCCACTTCTTAATGTTTTTTGTTTTTCTTTTGGAGAAGTGGTTGGCTGCATTTGCAGAGAGAGTGGAAATAGGATTCCAAAAATAATTATGTATTCAGTTTTGCTTTAAAAGTTGGAACATAATGGTGAATATCCTATTAGATAGAGCACAATAGCTGGGCTGTGACAATTGCCAATCATGGTTGCCAATTTAAGGTTGGGGGATGCTTAGTTCCCAGGCCAGCAAGATCAAGACGGATATGGATATGAATTTGGCCTTAGAAATCCATCTAAAACGGGTGAATCTAGGAAACAGATGAAGGATTAGGGTGTTTTACTATATCTTGAAGTAGCTAGTAAAGATTTGTGGGGGAGAACATGTGTGCGCTTTCATTCCCTTAAACTAATGCTAATTGTAAATGAATATGTTTCGTGAACCACCATTCCTGTTTTCCATTGCCTAGGTAGAACATCATTTCAGTTCTACCAGTGTTGACACCTGTTGCATTGAGTATTGATGGTTCTCTGTGAAGGCAAACTGCTGTATCACACCAGAATAAGAAAACCAAACAGTTGTATTATCTTGTAACATCTATTTATTAGTTAACATATTTATTTATTTATTCATGAAGTTTCTGCTTTTGTATGTAAAGGTCATATACTTGTTACTTTGTGGTCAGTAAAAAAAAATACACTGCTCAAAAAAATAAAGGGAACACTTAAACAACACAATATAACTCCAAGTCAATCACACTTCTGTGAAATCAAACTGTCCACTTAGGAAGCAACACTGATTGACAATAAATTTCACATGCTGTTGTGCAAATGGAATAGACAACAGGTGGAAATTATAGGCAATTAGCAAGACACCCCCAGTAAAGGGGTGGTTCTGCAGGTGATAACCACAGACCACTTCTCAGTTCCTATGCTTCCTGGCTGATGTTTTGGTCACTTTTGAATGCTGGTGGTGCTTTCACTCTAGTGGTAGCATGAAACGGAGTCTACAACCCACACAAGTGGCTCAGGTAGTGCAGCTCATCCAGGATGGCACATCAATGCGAGCTGTGGCAAGAAGGTTTGCTGTCTGTCAGCGTAGTGTCCAGAGGCGCTACCAGGAGACAGGCCAGTACATCAGGAGACGTGGAGGAGGCCGTAGGAGGGCAACAACCCAGCAGCAGGACCACTACCTCTGCCTTTGTGCAAGGAGGAGCAGGAGGAGCACTGCCAGAGCCCTGCAAAATGACCTCCAGCAGGCCACAAATGTGCATGTGTCTGCTCAAACGGTCAGAAACAGACTCCATGAGGGTGGTATGAGTACCCGACGTCCACAGGTGGGGGTTGTGCTTACAGCCCAACACCGTGCAGGACGTTTGGCATTTGCCAGAGAACACCAAGATTGGCAAATTCGCCACTGGCACACTGTGCTCTTCACAGATGAAAGCAGGTTCACACTGAGCACATGTGACAGACGTGACAGAGTCTGGAGACGCCGTGGAGAACGTTCTGCTGCCTGCAACATCCTCCAGCATGACCGGTTTGGTAGTGGGTCAGTCATGGTTTGGGGTGACATTTCTTTGGAGGGCCGCACAGCCATCCATGTGCTCGCCAGAGGCAGCCTGACTGCCATTAGGTACCGAGATGAGATCCTCAGACCCCTTGTGAGACCATATGCTGGTGCGGTTGGACCTGGGTTCCTCCTAATGCAAGACAATGCTAGACCTCATGTGGCTGGAGTGTGTCAGCAGTTCCTGCAAGAGGAAGGCATTGATGCTATGGACTGGCCCGCCCGTTCCCCAGACCTGAATCCAATTGAGCACATCTGGGACATCATGTCTCGCTTTAGTCCAGGTCTGGATGCTTTAGTCCAGGTCTGGGAGGAGATCCCTCAGGAGACCATCCGCCACCTCATCAGGAGCATGCCCAGGCGTTGTAGGGAGGTCATACAGGCACGTGGAGGCCACACACACTACTGAGCCTCATTTTGACTTGTTTTAAGGACATTACATCAAAGTTGGATCAGCCTGTAGTGTGGTTTTCCACTTTAATTTTGAGTGTGACTCCAAATCCAGACCTCCATGGGTTGATAAATTTGATTTCCATTGATAATTTTTGTGTGATTTTGTTGTCAGCACATTCAACTATGTAAAGAAAAAAGTATTTAATAAGAATATTTCATTCATTCAGATCTAGGATGTGCTATTTTAGTGTTCCCTTTATTTTTTTGAGCAGTGTATAATGAAAACAATCCAATTCTAAATCTATAGATATTAAATGGTATATGTATTTGTAAAAAAAAATGTATGGAATGATATTTTTCCAATTGCCTTTCTTAGATGTATTTCTGCAGCTCATATTTTGAGCACTACATTACACAAGCATGAATGACAGAATTTTTAACATTTTTGTTTTGCAACAAAAACATTTCAGGGGTGATGGTGGATCACTAGCCTTGTGTGTCAGTCAGGCATCAGACTAACATTTTTGACTTTATGATTTTAGAGGCATTGATTAGTATTTTTCAAGAATCAATGGGTACCGGTATATCAATTATTGAAATGACCATTAAACCATGCTACCATGACCATTGCAGATTGCACCTGCATTAACCAGCAGTCTGCAAAAAAATGTATGTCCAATTAGTGAACTACTGCAAATTAAGAGGTTTGATCCAATTCATTTGATTTTATTGCACAAATGACCAATGGCTTGATTAGACTAGAACACTGCAAACACACTACTGTATAAAACACACTGTAAACTAAGGCAAAAATCATCTTTAAAAGTAAAAAATAAAATAAAAGGAAATTTAAACAACTCATTGATAACACATGATTGTGATATTTTAGCTGTGTGCTCATCTGATCTCTGAGTAAGTGAGTCTGCAGTTTGAAATGCTATTCAGTCTGCTTTAAGTGTTGCAAAGTGAACAGGGCTTTCACTCTGCGCTTGGGATCAGTCTACGTGCGTCTCAATAGTTTCACAGTTAGTGGCTTCCGTTCCTTGCAGCCTCTTCTTCATCCATATTGATCTGAATCGCACTGCATAAGTGAGAACAACAAATAGAGGAGTCCTATTTGACTTGGGCCTAGATTCAATCAAATCAAGCATTAACAGGTGATAGCAGTCACCCGCATAGCGGATGTTTTGGTGGAGTCCGAGGTGTAACTGCGTTGGAGCCGTCAAATCGGTGAGCAGCTGCTCTTGCGATCATTGTCATTCAACATCTCATTCCAAAATCAAGGCCATTGATATGGAGTTGGTCCCCACTTTTCTGCTGTAACAGGGACTTGCTGCAGGGATTTCCTTCCATTTAGCCACGAGCATTAGTGAGGACAGGCACTGATGTTGGGGCGATTAGGCCTGGCTCGCAGTAGGCGTTTCAATTCACCTCAAAGGTGTTCAATGGGGTAGAGGTCAGGGCTCTGTGCAGGCCAGTCAAGTTCTTCAAAATCGATCTTGACAAACCATTTCTGTATGGACCTCGCCTTGTGCATGGGGGCATTGTCATGCTGAAACAGGAAAGGGCTTTCCCCAAACTGTTGCCACAAAGTTGGAAGCACAGAATCGTCTAGAATGTCATTGTATGCTGTAGTGTTAAGATTTTCCAACACTATTATTCCTCCTCCACCCAACTTTACAGTTGGCACTATGCATTGGGGTAGGTACCATTCTCCTGGCATCCGCCAAACTCAGATTCGTCCGTCGGACTGCCAAATGGTGAAGTGGGATTCGTCACTCCAGAGAACTTGTTTACATTGCTCCAGAGTCCAATGGGGGCAAGCTTTACACCACTCCAGCCGATGCTTGGCATTGTGACTTTAGGCTTGTGCGCAGCTGCTCAGCCATGGAAACCCATTTCATGAATCTCCCGACGAACAGTTCTTGTGCTGACGTTGCTTCCTGAGGCAGTTTGTAACCAGTAGTGAGTGTTGCAACCGAGGACAGATGATTTTTACGCGCTATGCGCTTTAGCATTCGGCGGTCCCGTTCTGTGAGTTTGTGTGGCCTACCACTTCACGGGTGAGTCGTTGTTGCTCATAAACGTTTCCACTTCACAATAACAGCACTTGCAGGTAACCAGGGCAGCTCTATCAGGGCAGACATTTGACCAACTGACTTGTTGGAAAGGTGGCATCTTATGACGGTGCCAAGTTGAAAGTTACTGAGCTCTTCAGTAAGGCCATTCTATTGCCAATATGTCTATGGAGATTGCATGCCGGTGTGGTCGATTGAATAGACCGGTCAGTAACGGGTGTGGCTGAAATAGCCGAATCCACTAATTCTAAGGGGTGTCCACATACCTTTGTATATACATTGTAATTACACTCAAATTGAAAAATCATTCAACTAAATAATGAGGATTTCTATCATCCTAATGGAGGTGTAGATTACATCTCACATTACACTGTTTCAACGTGGCTGAATGGGATGACTCCGTGCAGCTAATGGCAATGTCCAGCTTTAGGTATACTGTCGTGAGACACTTTTAGATTTGACACCTCTGCCAAAACAACCACTATGTGGATGTCGGCTAAAGCGGATCTGATTGAAAAGAGCCCTTAGTTTCAACTAACCTGTTCTTCTAGATTAGTGTGGACGAAGGAAAGAAGTGGTCAGTATGTGCTGGAGCCTCATGGTCAGTGTTCCGGGGCACTTCGATGGAGTCCTCCTGGAATGAGCCTCTGCTGGCCCTCAGGGTAGAGTGCCTCCTAGTGCTGCAGAAGGCAGAGGGTGAGATCTGCCTCGGCTCTCTACAGGACAGACGGACCGGGGCCAGCTCCACTCTGGGAATCTGCGGGCTGGGGCTGTCCAATGCTCCGTCGCTGGCCGCCTTCCTGCCCTGGGTCTGCAGGTCTGGAGCCTGGGGGCGGAGGGAGTCAGTGACTAGCTCTCAGAGCTTCCTCTTCAGCTTACGGCTGGAGCTCTTATAGAAGAACAGGTCTCTCTCCAGCTGCTGCAGCCTAACATGGAACACTTGTCCACTGTCCCCTGAGCCACCCTCTACACACGAGGACAAAACGAGCAGTGATAATACTGTAAAACAGACAAACACAACGAAGGGGCAGGAATACCCCACACTCATAAACATTTATCACATTGACGCATACAAACTGACCTTGGAGCTGCTGCATTAGTATCTGTATGTCGTGCTGGTGCTCTTGATGCTGCTCAGTGAGCCGGCGGTCTGTGTCCAGAGTGAGGCGCTGTAGAGCTGCCTCCATCTCCCTGGTCACCGCCTCCTGCTCGCCACTCTGCAGCTGCAGCCGCCGCTCCGACTCCCGCAGACACAGCACCTGGAGGGGCCAAGGGAACGCTTTCAACTATCCACTCAGTTATTGCCGGGTTGGAGCGAGCAGTCGCATCCGCACTTCGGTCTGCACTTCGGTCTGCAGGTAGTATAACTTTTCATTACATTTCATTACATTTCATTATAGTACAACGGTTTGATTTGTCTAATCTTAGCAATTTCTTCTTAGCTAGCTACATAGCCGTCTTTGTATCAAAGATAATTGCGTAATTATCGTATTTCGTCGTCCTAACGTATCTGCCCAGCAGCTAGCCAGCTAGCTAACGCCCACCGTCTACATAGCTAGCTACATAGCCGTCTCTGTATCAAAGATAATTGTGTAGTCTAGAGCGATTTTCTAGGTTACCTAGCCAGCTATTGTCGTTCTTTTAACGCAACGTAACGTAATCAACACTGCTAGCTAGCTAGCCAGCTAGCCCCTGAATCAACAACGCAGCCAGCTATTTGTCGTCCTTAACGTAGGAGACACTGCTAGCTAGCCAACAGCTAGCCAACGTCTACCGATTAGAACTCAACAACCCGGTCGCATTCCACAGGTAGTATCGCTCCACAGGTAGTATCACATTTTCATTTCATTTCATTACAGTACAACGGTTTGATTTGTTTGATCGTAGCTAGCTACATAGCCGTCTCTGTATCAAAGATAATTGTGTAGTCTAGAGCGATTTTCTAGGTTACCTAGCCAGCTATTGTCGTTCTTTTAACGCAACGTAACGTAATCAACACTGCTAGCTAGCCAGCTAGCCCCCGAATCAACAACGCAGCCACTGTCAGCTAGCCTACAAAGTCAACAACGCAGCCACTGCCAGCTAGCCTACTTCAGCAGTACTGTATCATTTTTAATCATTTTAGTCAATAAGATTCTTGCTACGTAAGCTCAACTTTCTGAACATTCGAGACGTGTAAGTCCACTTGTCATTCCAATCTCCTTTGCATTAGCGTAGCCTCTTCTGTAGCCTGTCAACTATGTGTCTGTCTATCCCTGTTCTCTCCTCTCTGCACAGACCATACAAACGCTCCACACCGCGTGGCCGCGGCCACCCTAATCTGGTGGTCCCAGCGCGCACGACCCACGTGGAGTTCCAGGTCTCCGGTAGCCTCTGGAACTGCCGATCTGCGGCCAACAAGGCAGAGTTCATCTCAGCCTATGCCTCCCTCCAGTCCCTCGACTTCTTGGCACTGACGGAAACATGGATCACCACAGATAACACTGCTACTCCTACTGCTCTCTCTTCGTCCGCCCATGTGTTCTCGCACACCCCGAGAGCTTCTGGTCTGCGGGGTGGTGGCACCGGGATCCTCATCTCTCCCAAGTGGTCATTCTCTCTTTCTCCCCTTACCCATCTGTCTATCGCCTCCTTTGAATTCCATGCTGTCACAGTTACCAGCCCTTTCAAGCTTAACATCCTTATCATTTATCGCCCTCCAGGTTCCCTCGGAGAGTTCATCAATGAGCTTGATGCCTTGATAAGCTCCTTTCCTGAGGACGGCTCACCTCTCACAGTTCTGGGCGACTTTAACCTCCCCACGTCTACCTTTGACTCATTCCTCTCTGCCTCCTTCTTTCCACTCCTCTCCTCTTTTGACCTCTCCCTCTCACCTTCCCCCCTACTCACAAGGCAGGCAATACGCTCGACCTCATCTTTACTAGATGCTGTTCTTCCACTAACCTCATTGCAACTCCCCTCCAAGTCTCCGACCACTACCTTGTATTCTTTTCCCTCTCGCTCTCATCCATCACTTCCCACACTGCCCCTACTCGGATGGTATCGCGCCGTCCCAACCTTCGCTCTCTCTCCCCCGCTACTCTCTCCTCTTCCATCCTATCATCTCTTCCCTCTGCTCAAACCTTCTCCAACCTATCTCCTGATTCTGCCTCCTCAACCCTCCTCTCCTCCCTTTCTGCATCCTTTGACTCTCTATGTCCCCTATCCTCCAGGCCGGCTCGGTCCTCCCCTCCCGCCTCCGTGGCTCGACGACTCATTGCGAGCTCACAGAACAGGGCTTCGGGCAGCCGAGCGGAAATGGAGGAAAATCTCGCCTCCCTGCGGACCTGGCATCCTTTCACTCCCTCCTCTCTACATTTTCCTCTTCTGTCGCTGCTGCTAAAGCCACTTTCTACCACTCTAAATTCCAAGCATCTGCCTCTAACCCTAGGAAGCTCTTTGCCACCTTCTCCTCCCTCCTGAATCCCCCTCCCCTCCCTCCTCCCTCTCTGCAGATGACTTCGTCAACCATTTTGAAAAGAAGGTCGACGACATCCGATCCTCGTTTGCTAAGTCAAACGACACCGCTGGTTCTGCTCACACTGCCCTACCCTGTGCTCTGACCTCTTTCTCCCCTCTCTCTCCAGATGAAATCTCGCGTCTTGTGACGGCCGGCCGCCCAACAACCTGCCCGCTTGACCCTATCCCCTCCTCTCTTCTCCAGACCATTTCCGGAGACCTTCTCCCTTACCTCACCTCGCTCATCAACTCATCCCTGACCGCTGGCTACGTCCCTTCCGTCTTCAAGAGAGCGAGAGTTGCACCCCTTCTGAAAAAACCTACACTCGATCCCTCCGATGTCAACAACTACAGACCAGTATCCCTTCTTTCTTTTCTCTCCAAAACCCTTGAACGTGCCGTCCTTGGCCAGCTCTCCCGCTAGACCTATCGGCTGCCTTCGATACTGTGAACCATCAGATCCTCCTCTCCACCCTCTCCGAGTTGGGCATCTCCGGCGCGGCCCACGCTTGGATTGCGTCCTACCTGACAGGTCGCTCCTACCAGGTGGCGTGGCGAGAATCCGTCTCCTCACCACGTGCTCTCACCACTGGTGTCCCCCAGGGCTCTGTTCTAGGCCCTCTCCTATTCTCGCTATATACCAAGTCACTTGGCTCTGTCATAACCTCACATGGTCTCTCCTATCATTGCTATGCAGACGACACACAATTAATCTTCTCCTTTCCCCCTTCTGATGACCAGGTGGCGAATCGCATCTCTGCATGTCTGGCAGACATATCAGTGTGGATGACGGATCACCACCTCAAGCTGAACCTCGGCAAGACGGAGCTGCTCTTCCTCCCGGAGAAGGACTGCCCGTTCCATGATCTCGCCATCACGGTTGACAACTCCACTGTGTCCTCCTCCCAGAGCGCTAAGAACCTTGGCGTGATCCTGGACAACACCCTGTCGTTCTCAACTAACATCAAGGCGGTGGCCCGTTCCTGTAGGTTCATGCTCTACAACATCCGCAGAGTACGACCCTGCCTCACACAGGAAGCGGCGCAGGTCCTAATCCAGGGACTTGTCATCTCCCGTCTGGATTACTGCAACTCGCTGTTGGCTGGGCTCCCTGCCTGTGCCATTAAACCCCTACAACTCATCCAGAACGCCGCAGCCCGTCTGGTGTTCAACCTTCCCAAGTTCTCTCACGTCACCCCGCTCCTCGGCTCTCTCCACTGGCTTCCAGTTGAAGCTCGCATCCGCTACAAGACCATGGTGCTTGCCTATGGAGCTGTGAGGGGAACGGCACCTCAGTACCTCCAGGCTCTGATCAGGCCCTACACCCAAACAAGGGCACTGCGTTCATCCACCTCTGGCCTGCTCGCCTTCCTACCACTGAGGAAGTACAGTTCCCGCTCAGCCCAGTCAAAACTGTTCGCTGCTCTGGCCCCCCAATGGTGGAACAAACTCCCTCACGACGCCAGGACAGCGGAGTCAATCACCACCTTCCGGAGACACCTGAAACCCCACCTCTTTAAGGAATACCTAGGATAGGATAAAGTAATCCTTCTCACCCCCCCCCCTTAAAAGATTTAGATGCACTATTGTAAAGTGGCTGCTCCACTGGATGTCATAAGGTGAATGCACCAATTTGTAAGTCGCTCTGGATAAGAGCGTCTGCTAAATGACTTAAATGTAAATGTAAATGTTATTGACGGGTAGTTTAGCAGGAGGGTAATGGAAGGTTAGGAGTCCAGTGAACCATCTCTTTTATGTTTGCCTATGGAGAGCTTTTAAACCAGTCTCACTTCTGTCCCAAACCCTTTTCCAGTTTCAATTCTGCCCCAAACCCTTTTTGACCCCCTAATCTCAATCCCAGCCCCCCAGCCTTTCCTCAAATGCGGGTTCTATTGCAGAGTGTACTGTCAACTAGAGATACTACTTTGTAGTAGGAATCACCTAGTTCGCCCATTGTGAGTGTTTATTCCAAACAGCATGCAAAATAGCATGTTCACTATCCAGCAGTGTTAAAAAAGCTAGCTAGGCTAGTAAGACCCTCCCTCCCCAGACTGGTTATCACACTGCGAAATCTCTGATGATGATTTGCATTGAGTTTCACTTTGAACAAATCTGGTCGTATCGCTCGCCAATGGTCAAATCACTCTCCTCATGTCGCCTCCTTCGTCGAAAATAACTGAATTACGGTAGCTTGGTTGCTCAAAGTAGTTTGTGGTGAGTGTGTGTTGGGACTCTGACCTTGTTGAAGTATTTGACCAACAGTGCCGAGGCCTCTGGAAGTGACAGCTCTCTCGGCGCCCTCATGACGTCATTGTGGTCGTCTCCGTGTCCCCGAGGTCTGTGTCTCTCCTGGATGGAATAGTTCTTAAACTCTACTGCAGCATCCAGAGCCTCCAAGACCTCCTCCGACTGCAGCAGAGCTCCTCCTATACACACACACACACCATGTATTTCCACATCAGCCCCCTGTAGTCAGTGTGACATCCACGCTGAAGGAAAATAGGCAACGTTAAGGAGCTCACCTCTGGCGTGAGCACCCTGCCGCCCCTCAGCTGCGTGTCCCTCCTCCGACGCAGGCTCTCTCTCTCTCCTTCAGCAGCTCCTCCGCGGACACTCCACACAGCCCTGCTGCAGAGGGGGACAGTCGCCTCTCTACCCCTCCTCTCTCCTCAAGCTCCTGATCCAGATCTCCCAGACGGGCCGACACTCGCAGCAAGTCCTGACTCAGAGCCTGAAGAACACACGTGAACGTATGCACACGCACTTTCAATTGCAGACAACATTGGAATGCCGTAACTTACACACACACACAAAATGTACGGTTCTTCTTTTTTCATTTTTTTTCATACGTCAATACTTTGGATTTCTAAGCGCTGCTCTGTGTTTACCTGGCTGGAGCGAAGCTTCTTGATCTGCAGCTGGTTCCTCTCCTGAACACAGGCCTCTCGGTGCCTCGGTGTCACGTCAAAACACACACGCAGTTTGCTTATTTTCAACTATGTTGAATATCCAAATGAGATCTAAGGAATCACCATGACTGCAAGGAGGGGCAACTCAAACCTGTGACCCCTTGCCAATGTAATATGGCCACACTTTTAATTCTGGAACGTCATTCTACCTTTTCCTCTGATTCTTTAGAGTCTCCATTTTGAAAGACAGCCTTGTTGTCGGTCCTCGGGTGCTGCAACACAGCAGCATCTAACCCTTTAGCATGCTGTTCACAGGATGTATTCTCTTTAATGAAAGACAACAAAATGGCAGCCCCACCACTTGGTTTGCTATGAGGCTAAAGGATGGGACTGGAGAAATGTAACCACATTCACAGATGGGGCTATATGGATGCAAAGACTGACAGTCCGAAAGGTCAACAGGAGTTCTGTATTAATGCTCCTTCAATACTCTATTAGTGCTGTATAAATGCTCTAGGAATACTCTGAGTGATTAATGCTCTGAGTGTTTAATGCTCTATGAGTGTTTAATGCTCTATGAGTGTTCTCTGAATACTATATTGTTAGCACTGACCTTGTTCTTGTGCAGATTACTGGAGCCACTGGTCCGCAGGCTAGCCCTGCTCTGTGTCTCCGCCTTCTTTAGGCGCAGCAGGTTCACCATCTGACTCCGCCTCTCTCTGCGCTCCTTACACCCTACAAAAGGCACAGGCCGGTCTTGGCAATGAAACAGAAATGACAGGAAATATTCCCCCTAAGACTCATAACTGTATTTACCTGGAGAGCGTTCTGACGGCTGAAGTAACTGGAGCCCGTCCTGAATCTGGTCCAAACTAGTATTTTGTGCCTGGTTCTGGTCAAAGCAGGCTGGATTCTACATAGCTCTGAAGCAGGATGTTACAGTATTACAGACTTGCTCACCTGAATCCCTTTCTCCCCCCTCCTCTTCGCTCCTTTCCTTCAGTGTTTTTTGAGGGCAGTGGACCTCATCTCCCTCTATCTGAGCCAGCAGCAGCTGACTGCGGGTCTTAAAGGCAGCCATCACCCTCTCCAACGAACAGGCCAGAGGACTAGTATGGATCTACATAAGAAACACACTAACAGAAACTCCATTGTTGCACACATACCGCCACACCGGCGGTCACGAGTCTTGAAGGCAGTCAAATTACCATTTAGTCACAGTAATTAGTCTTCTCCAAACTGATGCTGCTGCTGGTCATTAGTGACCTACAAAACTTGCTAACTGCCTGGTACTCAGCACTCTATTGTCCCTCTAATCACTCTGACATCAAAGCAAATGTATTTGGAAATCTAAATCAAACACTTAATGAGAGCCCATGAGCTAATGTTTCGCAATATTTCTATAGGCTATGCAATTGAGAAAACGGCCTCTAATAAAAAGAGGAGGATCCCATCAGCTTTCTATAGGCTAGGCCTACTATATTTATTACTCAACTTTACTAATATTAAGCACATTGCTTCTCTTTACAACAGCAGTATAGCCTACCTGGCTGGCATGAAAATAAACCACGGAGAAAAGCATCCTCCAACCGCTATTTAAGTGTATAGATGACATGAATTTTTTCCTGCTACCATTGTTTCGATACAGGTGCATGATAATGGTCCATTCTCAATCAAAACAAATGTCACATATATTATTTAGTAATATGTAAAGACAAGATTAAATCAAGAATAGTCTGATGGGTGACAATATTAGCCTATCACTTGTGAATTATACATTATCACTTGTGAATGATGTCCAGCGTAAGAAACAACTTTTTCAAATCATAGTCGCAACCCTCATGCAGCCTAGCCGATAGGCCTATTATATGTTTGAGGTTTGTATCACAACTAAAGTGGCCAAATAACTTCTTAAAATTAATGCACATCAATCCGCTTTACAAGGGGTGTAGAGCCTAACTGGCAGATATAAGCAACGCGTGAGTTTCAAGTTTGGGGAAGATCATTTTCACCATAAAAATGCACCTTTATAATAAAAGCATTACATGCATAATTGCATTTGCGGTCACTTTTGATAATGGTGTGTTCCACTAATGGAACAGTCATGCTTCTAGCCTACTACCATGTGCACATTGCTGCGCTTAGAATGTTCGTTAGGGCTTCTCATCTTGTTGGCTGATGAAAAGTAAATATGGTCAATTTTTTCAAATCCTCATTAGAGTCACATCATGCTGCCTTACAATGTATTAAAAATCAAAACATATCGTTTGTAGAACAACTAAAGTTACATTAATAACTCTAAATTAAGCATATAGGAAGACCTATTCCTTTGTCAACCGCTTCACACAGAATAGCCGAATGTGCGCACTCCCTCAAATCCTTTGGAGAAAATATTGATATTTTATTGAACTTTGCTCAATTGTATTCTTCATACTATAAAACAATATAAAATAACGCCACGGAATTCTAAACAAATCTTGTCTGCTAAATGAACAAGTGTAGCCCACAGCCATTTGGCATAGCTACATCAGAACAACTCAAGAGTATACTGTACTATTATTTTCTTCTGAAATACACTACAGTTTCTTCATATCATGCTTCTTTAGACCTGTCTAAAATAAACAATACATTTATTGTGAAAGTGTAGGCTATATTATATGGATGTATTAGACTTTGTTAAATGGCTTGTAGGCTATGTGTGGAAGCCAGGAGATGCTAAATGTGTTTATGTTAATTAACGGGCAATTACCGGAGACTGACAGTTATTTGCTTGACAATCACCAGCTGACAATAATTGTGACAGCCACAGCCACACACACACACACACCTTCCTCGTACAACCATGGCCTTAGCTGATCATGGGAACACTGAGGTCTCCTCGCTGACTTCCCAGAAGCCCCAGTGTCCAGCGAGGGTCTAAAGGATCCCATCCTGAAGGTCAGGAGGTCACCACAGAGACGATCTATCAACAGCTGCTGTTCCACCAGCTGCTCCTTCTGCACGCCCAACCAACGGAAAAAACATCAGTCATCACCCACTGTAGAAATGCCCCATTCAATCGTCGTATCTCAATATCCTCTCTCTCTCTCTTAATTTGTCTGTGCTCCCTCTCCTCCTGTAAGGACTGGAGGTGTGTCTGTTTCTCCTGTAGCAGTGTCTGCACCTGCCTCTACACCTGCTCCAGCTCAGATTCCCTCAGGTCAAACACCTGCTTGTCTATAGCCAGAGTATACTGATGGAAGAAGGGAGAGTGGGAGAGAGACTGAGTAAAATAGAGTTGGGGGGTGGAGAAAAAGAGAGACAAATACAATTTATACCTATGTTTAGAATATAATTTGTAAACAGATTATATTGAGCAAACAAAGCTTAGAAACAGAGTCCACTATACACACTACCTGACAGTTCTTGAGCTCACGTCTGAGCTGGAGGATGGTGATCTGTTGACTCATCCCCTGCACCCCCCACAGGTTGTTGATAGCCAGTGTGGCTAAGCTCCCTGTGTCTCTCCAGCCATTCCTGCAAACGCTGCTGCAGAGCAGGACTCCGGGTGGAGTTCTGGAGCTCCTCCAATAGGAAGGCAGCGTCCTGTGCAAGGCAGCGGTACTGGGACTCCTCCACTAGAGCCGCCCCCCTGTCATCACGCTCCTCCTGAGTGGCCTGTTTGGTGCTGTCACTCAAAGCAATCCCTCTCCTTGTCTAATCCTTCTCTCTCAGTGCCTCTCTCAGAGTCTGGACCTCCTGCTCCAGCTCCCCCACACGAGCCTCTCCAGGCTGCCAGCCCGAACACGCCCTGGCAGGACACAACCCAGGCTGGTTCTTCACGTAGCATGGCCGTGAGGCAAACTGAAGCACACTCAGCGTCTCTGCGAAACTGTGGTGGGAAGGGCTGACGCAGGCCACTATCAGTGTGTGAGCAGAGCCGCCCAGTGAGTCCCGGAGGATGCGCGTGATCTTGGCGTCGGGGTACGGCACGTGGTTGTGCCGGCGATTGGAGAGTGCATGTTGGAGAGTGCGAGGATGATGTTGCCCAACACCAGCAGGCCTGTGTTCCCGGTGCGTGCAGCCCGCACTGACCCAGACAGATCCACCAGGTGGAGTTTAGAGGAGCGGAGGGAGCCATTGTCGTGGTCATCCTGCGTCAGCTGTAGGGTAACGATAGCATGAGAGCGGCTAGAGCGCTCGTTCATCTGAGTGGGGCCAGTGTGCCTCAGGGCATTGCCAGCCTCCAGGACGCTCAGCAACTCCTCAGCGGAGGTACTCACAGTTTCTCTTGCCACAACTACCACTGAAACAAACCCACACACTACAGTCAGATTCCATACAGCATGTACAGTGCAAAGATATGGAAATCAGCATTTGTCCTACCACTTTTAAAATGGGGACATCCAACTCTTTTAAATAATTATAGGCCAATCTCAAAGCTGTCACCCCTGGTGAAAATACTTGAAACCCTTGTGAGTGAACAGCTAAGAGTTTTTATTTACTAACTATTTTATCAACGTACCAATCGGGCTTCAGGAAGACGCATAGCACAATTAAAGCTGCCATGAAGGTTTTAAATGAGATCACTGAAGCCCTTGACAAAAAACAGCACTGTGTCTCACTTTTTATTGATCTCTCTAAGGCTTTTGATCATGCTATACTAAGGCAGAGATTGTCGAGTGTAGGTCTTTCGGAGCATGCAGTGGCATGGTTTGCTAACTATCTGTCTAATAGAACTCAGTGCACTCCATTTGATGGGCTTATGTCTGTTAAATTGTCTGTCTTTAATGGTGTGCCCCAAGGCTCTGTACTTGGTCCTCTCCTATTCACTATTTATATAAATGATTTAGACAAATGTCCAACATACGCAACTTCATTTTTATGTTGATGATACTGTTATTTACTGTTGTGCCTCGTCTCTTACAAAAGCTTTCCAGAACTTGCAAACAGCTTTTTATACTGTTCAACATACCTTGTGTCAATTGAAGCTTATCCTCAATACTGACAAAACTAAACTAATGGTGTTTTCTAAAGCAATAAATAGACCTCTGAACCTTTCACCTATTACTACCTGTCAGGGCAAGGAGATTAAGGTTGTAACCAAATATAAATATCTTGGAATTTTAATTGATGACGGCCTCTCTTTTAAATTGCACATTCAACAACTTACAAAATTGAAGCTGAAATTGGGATTTTATTTTAGGAATAAGGCCTGTTTTTCTTTTGAAGCCAGAAGGAGGCTAGTATCAGCTACATTTATGCCTTTACTAGACTATGGGGATATTTTATATATGAATGCTTCCGCTCAGTGTTTGAGATCAATTGACACCCTTTCCATTGACACTTTGAGATTTATTTTAAAACTGCAAAACACTTACGCACCACTGCACTTTGTATACCAGGGTTGTCTGGCCTTCTCTAGTCACTCATAGGCTCAGTCACTGGTATACTTTTATTTACAAAGCCATTTTGGGTTTACTACCTATTTATTTGGGCATTTTTATTGTTCAGAAATGTGGTGGGTACTCTCTTCGTTCGCTGGACTTTATCCTGCTAACTGTTCCAAATGTCCGAACTGAATTTGATAAAAGGGCTTTTATGTACTCTGCGCCATCGTCTTGGAAAGCCTTACAAAATACTTTTAAACTGGAAGAACTCGCCCCGATTAGTATTTTTAAATCACTGATGAAGGATCTTGAGACTGATTCCCTGACCTGTCAATGTTTTTAATTTGCTGTTTTTGATTTTGTTATACTCTTGTGATGTCACGGTTTTCTTCCATCTCCTCCTCGGAAGAGGAGGTGTAGCAAGGATCGGACCAAAATGCAGCGTGGCTATTGCAATCCATGTTTATTTAATAATAAAGAAACACGAACTTTACAAAAAAAACAATAAATGTAATGTGAAAACCGAAACAGCCTAAACTGGTGCAAACTAACAACGAGGACACTAAGGACAATCACCCACAATACAACCAAAGAATATGGCTGCCTAAATATGGTTCCCAATCAGAGACAACGATAAACACCTGCCTCTGATTGAGAACCACTTCAGACAGCCATAGACTTTCCTAGAACACCCCACTAAGCTACAATCCCACTAACCTACACACCAAAACCCCAAGACAAAACACACCACAATACAAAAACTCCATGCCACACCCTGGCCTGACCCAATACATGAAGAAAAACACAAAATACTTAGACCAGGGCGTGACAGAACCCCCCCCCTAAGGTGCGGACTCCCGAACGCACCTCAAAACAAATAGGGAGGGTCCGGGTGGGCGTCTGTCCATGGTGGCGGTTCCGGCGCGGGACGTGGACCCCACTCAATAAATGTCTTAGTCCCCTCTCCTCGCGTCCCTGGATAGTCCACCCTCGCCGCCGACCATGGCCTAGTAGTCCTCACCCAGAACCCCACTGGACTGAGGAGCAGATCGGGACTGAAGGACAGCTCGGGACTGAGGCAGCTCGGGAGTGAGAGAAAGCTCGGGAGTGAGAGAAAGCTCGGGAGTGAGAGGAAGCTCGGGAGTGAGAGGAAGCTCGGGAGTGAGAGGAAGCTCAGGCAGGTAGATAGATCTACCAGATCCTGGCTGGCTGGTGGTCTCAGCAGATCCTGGCTGACTGGTGCTACTGGCAGATCCTGGCTGACTGGCAGATCCTGGCTGACTGGCAGATCCGGAAGAGTCTGGCTGACTGGCAGATCCGGAAGAGTCTGGCTGACTGGCAGATCCGGAAGAGTCTGGCTGACTGGCAGATCCGGAAGAGTCTGGCTGACTGGCAGATCCGGAAGAGTCTGGCTGACTGGCAGATCCGGAAGAGTCTGGCTGACTGGCAGATCCGGAAGAGTCTGGCTGACTGGCAGATCCGGAAGAGTCTGGCTGACTGGCAGATCCGGAAGAGTCTGGCTGACTGGCAGATCCGGAAGAGTCTGGCTGACTGGCAGATCCGGAAGAGTCTGGCTGACTGGCAGATCTGGAAGATCCTGGCTGACTGGTGCTACTGATAGATCCTGGCCGACGCTGGGCAGACTGGCGGTGCTGGGCAGACTGGTGGCGCTGGCCAGACTGGTGGCGCTGGGCAGACTGGTGGCGCTGGCGACGCTGGGCAGACTGACGACGCTGGGCAGACTGGCGACGCTGGGCAGACTGGAGACTCCGGCAGCGCAGGAGAAGAGAAAGGCTCCGACAGCGCTAAACAGGCGGTAGACTCCGGCAGCGCAGGAGAGGAGACAGGCTCTGGCTGCGCTGAACAGGCGGGAGACTCCGGCAGCGCAGGAGAGGAGACAGGCTCTGGCTGCGCTGAACAGGCGAGGCGCACTGAAGGCCTGGTGCGTGGTGCTGGAACCGGTGGTACTGGATCGAGGAAACGCACAGGAAGCCTGGTGCGGGGAGCTGCTACCGGAGGACTGGGGTGTGGAGGTGGTACTGGATAGACCGGACCGTGCAGGCGCACTGGAGCTCTTGAGCACCGAGCCTTACCTGGTTGAAAACTCTCGGTTGCTCTGCCAGTGCGGCGAGGTGGAATAGCCCGCACTGTACTATGTAGGCGAACCGGAGACACTGATCGCAAGGCTGGTGCCATGTACACCGGCCCAAGGAAACGCACTGGGGACCAGATGCGTAGAGCCGGCTTCATGGCATTTGCTCGACGCTCAATCTAGCCCGGCCGATACGTGGAGCTGGAATATACCGCACCGGGCTATGCACCCGCACTGGGGACACCGTGCGCACCACTGCATAACACGGTGCCTGCACGGCCTCTCTAGCCCCCCGGTAAGCACAGGGAGTTTGCGCAGGTCTCCTACCTGGCGTAGCCATACTCCCTGTAAGCCCCCCCCAAGATTTTTTTTGGGGCTGATTCCCGGGCTTCCATCCACGTCGCCGTGCTGCCTCCTCATACCAGCGCCTCTCCGCTTTTGCCGCTTCTAGTTCCTCCTTGGGGCGGCGATATTCTCCAGGCTTCCATCCGCTCTGCCGTGCTAGCTCCTCATAATGCCGCCTCTCTGCTTTTGCTGCCTCCAGCTTGGCTTTGGGGCGACAATAATCTCCAGGCTGATCCCAGGGTCCTTTACCGTCCAGTTCTTCCTCCCATGTCCATTTCTCCAGGTGGTGCAGCCTCTCCCACTGCAGCTGCTCCTGCCTGTTGACACGCTGCTTGGTCCGTTGGTGGTGGGTGATTCTGTCACGGTTTTCTTCTATCTCCTCCTCGGAAGAGGAGGTGTAGCAAGGATCGGACCAAAATGCAGCGTGGCTATTGCAATCCATGTTTATTTAATAATAAAGAAACACGAACTTTACAAAAAAAACAATAAACGTAATGTGAAAACCGAAACAGCCTAAACTGGTGCAAACTAACAACGAGGACACTAAGGACAATCACCCACAATACAACCAAAGAATATGGCTGCCTAAATATGGTTCCCAATCAGAGACAACGATAAACACCTGCCTCTGATTGAGAACCACTTCAGACAGCCATAGACTTTCCTAGAACACCCCACTAAGCTACAATCCCACTAACCTACACACCAAAACCCCAAGACAAAACACACCACAATACAAAAACTCCATGCCACACCCTGGCCTGACCCAATACATGAAGAAAAACACAAAATACTTAGACCAGGGCGTGACATGTGAATTCTATGTTTTTTTACTAGATTATTTGTAGTTTTTCCATGTTGTTTGTCTGTAATTTTTGTAATGACTTGGTGCTGCCGATCTTGGCCAGGACCCTCTTGAAAAATAGATTTTAAATCTCAATGAGCCCTTCCTGGTTAAATAAAAATAAATGTCAAAAATGTGGAAAGTATTCAGACCCCTTGACTTTTTCCCCATTTTGTTACATTACAGCCTTATTCTAAAAATGATTCAATTGTTTTTTTCCCCTTTACACACAATACCCCATAATGACAAAGCAAAAACAGGTTTTTAGAAATGTCATATTTCTGTTTTTTTTTTTACACATTTGCTGAAATTTCTAAAAACCCTGTTTTTGCTTTGTCATTCATTATGGGGTATTGTTTGTAGATTGATGAGGGGGAAAAAATGCTTTAATCAATTTTAGAATAAGGCTGTAAAGTAACTAAATGTGGAAAAGTCAAGTGGTCTGAATACTTTCCGAAAGCATTGTACTTCCATTCATTTTTTCAACTGGTACCGGGGGGGCCTTCAGACGAGTCCTGTGAGGCCTGTGGGCATCCTAGAGAAAAACATGTGTGTGAGAGTCTCACCTTTGTGCAGAGGGGTCATATTAGTGTGTAGCCCTAACAGTTTGGACACCACAGAAAGAAGATGTCAGATTGGTTGTACCGACTTCAGACGAGTCTCCTGAGACTTGTGGAGGGTGTAGAGAAAACCGGAGAACATCCTTGTGTTCTTGAGAGTCTCATCTTTCCATAGTTTTGTAGGCCAAACCGTTCGGATGATACAGATGATTTTGTGAGAAGACCGATTTTCGGGATGTCTTATGGTCTGACAAACCACGGTCTAGCTCTGTCACCTTTCACCAGAGATGCGGAAGTACGACATAGGCATATGCAGTGGATTGAGATACATCCCATGCAAACTGACAGATTTTTATGGGGCGCGGACATCGGCCTTAGGGGGTTAAACACACACACTTGACACGTCACACACACCCTAGCACAGACAGAGCGAGGGGTGTTACCAGTGTTACCCCTGTCATCCTCTCTGACATGCAGCTCCTTGTTGCCAGTCTGGACCTCCAGCAGGTCCATGAGCTCCTCCTGGTACAGTTCCATGTAGGACACCCTAACGTCTACCGCAGCCCTTGCATCCGCAGCTCTCCTCTCCCCCAAGAGCACAAACAGATCTGCTGCAACCCGACCAATGATCCCACTCTCCTCCTCCGGCAGAGATGCTAACAAGGGTACAAGTACAGAGAGAGCAACTTCCTTGGTGAAAACATAAAAGCAAATTTGTCTGATGATAATATAATAGTGTAATTGTATAATCATAAGATTCTCTGCATTTGCCTCAAATGACAGTTCAGGGTAGAATCATAGTAGATAGATTATTCAAGGATTCATGTCAGAACATCATCATCCCTCAATGCACTTGGCGTCTGCATGATGTCAAAGAGTACAATTGGGCTCACACTTTTAAAGGCCCAGTGACGTCAAAACTAGATTTACCTACGTTTTATATATATTCCCACACTATGAGGTTGGAATAATACTTTGAAATGGTGAAAATAATGACAATGCCCTTTTAGTGTAAGAGCTGTTTGAAAAGCGCCTGAAATCTCAGCCTGTTTTTGGTGGGATGGAGTTTAGCCTTCCATGGTGACATCAACCACATTTTCAGGTTTCCCCTCCCTGACAGTCTAGCTCTTGAAGCGAATTGATTTTGACCATTTTAATTGAAAACAATCACAGTAAGGTACTTAATTGTTAATTGTTTGCCGTCGGTCCAAAGGCGTGGTCGGTCGCTACCCAGCATCATCTGGACGGTGTCGGGCACCACACACAGCTGGTGGTTGTGGAGCACCTTTTTGGGAAACAACGGTCTGACCCGAACCGCAACCCGCACACACACCTCTCCCATTACCAAACCCGTCACTGGTAACGTCTGATACTAAATGAGTCACCCTGTCTACCTCTCGGGATTTTCACACAAGACACCCACTTTGTTTTCTCGATAAAGGCATGTTGAAAGAAATAAGTCTAACGTTACTTGTACAGTAACTTGTTCACTTCAGAAGCCACGACTTTTTCGCACTTTGGACTGTGAAACGAAAAGCTGTCATATCTGGCGTTGTTGATTTGAAAGAACAAAGTTCAACTTCAACTTTTTAACTTGAACAAATAACTGTTCGAGCTGACCGTTGATTGCTGGGTTCGCTACAGTACCTAGCTAACGTTTAGTTTTACACTATCTTACCGTCCATCTTCATTGTTGTTACTTGTAGTCCGACTACTTTTGATGTCTATCTCTAGTTGCCATGGATTTCACTGATAAATCAAGGAAAGCTTGTGCTTTTCTTTCCAAGGAAAGAGACTCGCTGTAAGACACAAGCTGATGCTACAGCGCCGCCCTACGGTGTGGTTGTGCTACTGCAGGCAAATTCTAAGTAATCAAATACACAATTCAGACAACGGTATTACCGGTCAAAAAAAATAAATACAAGTCAACCCCCTTTCAAACAGCTCTTATTTTAATAGTTTCTTGTAGGAATATACCCCTTTTATACATATCAGTGGGTAACTGGAAAATTGGGAAGTGTTGTTAAACCATGGGGTCTGTTTGCAAATTAGGAAGGTATTAAAGGTCCAGTGCAGTCAAAAACGTGTCCCCCCCCCCCCCCCCCCCGTGTTTTATATATATTTCCACACTATGAGGTTGTAATAATACTGTGAAATTGTGAAAACTATAATAATGCCTTTTTAGTGTGGGAGCTGTTTTAAAAGACCGCCTGAAATTTCAGCCTGTTTTGGTGGGATGGTGTTTGTCCTGCCTGGTGACATCCCCAAGCAATAAATTAGTGAATAGACCAAATAAGAAAATGTTCCAAACCTCTCTGCCAATAACAGCTCATTTTCGGTTTCCCCCTTGCCACTCAGACCACTGCCAGACAGATATAAAAATTGCTCTTGCTAAGAAGCCATTTTTTTTCTTATGACGATTTTGTTTGAAAACAATCACAGTACGGCGTTACCCAGAAATGATTTGATATTGAGATAAAAACGTCTGCATTGGGCCTTTAAGCAACGAAACGAGTCACAGACTCGATACCTGTATTTTAGTTGCAGGGTCTGTGAAAATGCAGGAATCATGACTAGCTCTTTCGTACCCATTTCAGACAGAAGATGTGATATATCACATGTAAAAATACAAGGCAATGTTTACAGTGCTTTCAGAAACTATTCATACCCCTTGACTTATTTCACATTTTGTTGCGTGACAAACTCAATTCAAAATTTATAAAATATTTTTTTTAAATCTCACCCATTTACACACAATACCCCATAATGACTAGGTGAAAAAACGTTTTTTTTTGTCTGTGTGTAAATTTATTGAAAATTAAATACAGAAATATCTCATTTGCATAAGAATGCTATTTACACCCCTGAGTCAATCAATACTTTGTAGAAGCACCTTTGGCAGCGATTGCAGCTGTGAGTCTTTCTAGGTAAGTCTCTAAGAGCTTTGCACACCTGGATTTTGCAACATTTTTTTACCTTTATTTAACTAGGCAAGCCAGTTAACAACAAATTATTTCACGGCCTACCCCGGCCAAACCCGGACGACGCTGGACCAATTGTGTGCCGCCCTATGGGACTCCCAAACACGGCCGGATGTGATACAGCCTGGAATCAAACCAGGGACTGTAATGACGCCTCTTGCACTGAGATGCAGTGCTTTAGACCACTGCGCCACTTGGGAGCCCAGTCTTTGTTAGACAATCATTTTCAGGTCTTGTGATTTAAGTCAAAACTGTGTCCTGCTTTAAATGAAGTGCAGCTTATAAAGCCTTCATAAACACTACATGTGTTACAAATCATCTACAACCGCATGTCATGCTTTATAAAAGGTTAATAAATGTGGCATAACTGTGTGCCATAACCACCAATGTCAAATGTGAAAAAAACCACTATGTCAAATAGAAAAGGAAAGGAAAGGGAAAAGGGGGATACCTAGTCAGTTGTACAACTGAATGACTTCAACTGAAATAAGACATAAACCTGTGCTTTGTAAAGGGTAACATAAGCACCTCTTAATAAAGGCCTTATAAATCATATTAAATTGAGGCTTCACAAAGCATTTATAACCCTGTCATGCATCTTGGTATTCCCAGGATCTACCAAACGTAAAAATGTATTCACGCATGACTGTAAGTCACTTTGGTTGAAAGTGTCTGCTAAATTGTATATATATTATATTACTCTAAATGGATGGCCCAATGTAGGATGGCCAACCTCTTTTCCTCTTGGGTGCATAGTCAATATTGGACCTGACCTCAACCTTGCCCAAAATGCTGTGCTGCAAGATGACACACATTCTAAAGTGCAGTCATGCACAGCAAAAAACGTTAGTAGGGCCTTATATATTCGGTATTTGTTTTTTATCTACTTCAACTTTTTTCTCTTCAAAATTTCGTTTTCTCTTTTGTTTTTCCATTATTCGGATTTCCCCCATTTGTTCTATTTTCCCCAGTTTTTTCACACTTTTTTTTTTATAGGAAAACAACTACATTTAGATTTTCTGCTGTTTTTTAAATCACAAAAATAGTCAGTTCCTCTGTGTGGGCCTGTGTCAGAGATAAAGAGTTGATATTGTAGCTTTGGCCATCTCGCTCTTCAACCAGACTCCACAGGTGCACCTTGATCCTCCCACACACCAGATAGAGCAGACACAAATCGCCACATTTCTACTGTCGCCTGAGCTGAGCAACTCCCCTGAGAGAAGAAAGAAGGTACATGCACACATAACAGGGGGAAAAAATACTTACAGTTTCTTAATGTCTCTGTCAGGGTGTCTGAGTAGCGAAGTGCCCCCAGGTGGACTAGGGCCTGTTGTACGCTGTAGTCAGCAGAGTAGCCTCCTCTCCCCTAGTCTCCATGAGAACCAGAAAATCAGCCACAAGAATCTGAGCTCCCCACAAAGGCAATTGCCACCACTATTTCAACGTAATTTCCCGTCCTAGAGAGAACATACACGTTTGGGTTCTGTTGTGTACTGATGTGACTTCCTGAGATATGATGTCACCACGTCGGTGAAGGAATGTGAGGGGTTACACGGACCGTGATGGAGTAAAGACATGTTGAAGTTGACCTCTGAGTCTGGTTGATTTAATTCAATATAATATCTCAACTTAGCACGAGTTGTAAGCATAAGATTGAACAGGTTCCTGCCTCCAATTGACGAAGGTTACTTATACAAATTCACAAATTGAGTGTGGGAATGTCCATGTGAAGTTGATAAACATCAACAAATAGGGCACTGACAGCTGTAAGTGTAGCTGGCTAGCATGCTAACCTTATCTAGCTAGCTAATCTTATCTGTTTTTTTTTTTAACGACACCATATTCAAAAGATTGGCCAGCTGACTCTCTGGCTGTTTCTGGAGCTGGATTTGTCATAAGCATTCATTTAGGGAAAACTTCACAACAGATGGAAATCACTGGCCTGTCTTTGACCTTGCCATCTATTGTTATCTCCAAAGTTTTGGCATCTTCCATAAATTGCTGCTGCGAATCCACCATATAAATAGTTAGAAGGCATAAGTTTGACGCTCCGGTAATATGGATAACAATTGAAAGATGGCTGATATGAGTTTTTCTACATTGTCTTGGACACGGTGCAACCTTCGATAGGTAGGCCAAGTTAGCCCATGCTTATGGTTCTCACAGGGGAAGTGAAATGATAGGCTACAAGGACTTTTATCTTTATCATGCATGCCGCAAATGACATGTAACTAACTACAAATTCCTCAAATTTGATTTTGCAGGTGCCTTTTCATTATCTGGTTTCTAACTAATGTTACACCAATCAAAGAAGTGGAACGTGTAGTGAAGCAACACTTTAGTGGTCAATGCTATCATATCACACAATTATGCCATTTTTAAGATTTATATAATTTTTCTACAGACTAGCTTGAAAATAAGTGAAAATTGACAAATGATTCAATGGATTATGATCATTTTCTTTGTAAACAAAACAAGTGGATGTGCAAAAACACACTTATTAGATTTGTTTTCCATGGCTCAGGCGGATGGACACAAGGCTGTTTGGCTCATCTCAGTCATGAAGTGAAATAACTTTGCAGCTGTTTCTGAATAATTAACAATGCCATGTTGGTGGGTGTGTTGAGGAAATGACCACTAAGGATCCCAAAGTCAAGTTTAAATGAATTTATGTTAATTCACGCCAGTGAAGCGATTACAAACAGCACTTCACACTACAAGTTAGTCAGAAGCTCTGAGGAGGTATTTCCCCCTCGGGATATTCATACTATCACTTTTTCAAAAAAGTGCATCCTTTCTCAGCAAAGCGTTTGCTCACAGAGAATGGCTGCCCAGGAGAAGAACACCTGGCAACCAAACCTTATCTAGCAGTCTGGGTGTTCCTTCAATGTTTCAATCCTACTGAGCCGACCTTTTGAGAGCAAACCTCAGGCACTCTGTCTGTCTATATTGTAGGCGCATTTCTAAGTATGCAACAGGTCAAACATGTATGATAAGTGTGAGACACTAAGCAGAAAGAGACACAGTAAAATTCCACTACAGATGGTAACATTCAAATAAAACCCAGCCCTGAAACCATAGCCGTAGGAAAGCAGTTTGGGGTTAGGGGTGCTTAGAATGTTTGGCAAAACATGTTTGACTTGTTTTTTAAATTATGATTTTTCAGGGGGTGCTGCATCCCTACTTCCTGAGGTTATGCCTGAAACAAAAATTAGGCTGAAAATAATTTGTATGTCATGTCTTAGGAAAAGACACCGCATTCACACGGATTTGCAAGAAGTGGGCAGTTCAGAATTGTGGGCAGTTCAGAATTGGTACTTCAAGCCCAAATCTATCATATTTTGACTAAAACAATGACTTGTTGACCTAAATCCTTGTGTAACCTGGCTAAGCTAGTCTTTCAGCTCTAAAAGATGGATTTCCAGTAGTGTGGGTGTTTAACCAAATGTAGGATGTCTATATGCCACTGTATAATCAATAAGGTAATGTATGTATAGCATAGTATACTGTATTGTGTGTAGTTGAAAAGCGGTTTAACCCCTGCTTCCACAGGGCACCATTTCCACATTACTCCAACTGCATTTGAAGCCAATTTGTGCTTCAAAGCCCAGCCAGGGGGAAAAAAGCCATATTACAACCTATGATATGTTAATTGCGTTTTTTTCTCTATAACCTGTTAGTTCATATAGTAACAATGTACGCTGACAGTCGGGAAGCAAGTTCAGGGAGTGAATACATTTCATAAATAAATGAACAAAACAAGAAACACAAACAGCGCACCGACATGACAAGAACAGATACAGGAACAATGGCGACTGGGGAAGAAACCAAAGGGAGTGACATATAAAGGCCAGGTAATCAAGGAGGTGATGGAGTCCAGGTGTGTCATTATGCGCCTAATGCTGGTGACAGGTGTGCGCCCTAAACGAGCGGAGAGGGAGAGGGAGCACATTTGACACGTCCCTTGTCACAGTGATGTATAGGCCTAAGGACGAGAAAATAAGAAGACACAATGCTAGAATAAATGATTTGTTTAATCACAAATCCGGAGATGAACATCTAGTTCAAATAGTTACATGACCTACTACAGCACGGTCAAGCAAGTTAATGTTTCAGAGATTTTCGGACTGCTAAACAACTATAGATTTAGAACCACAAGTCGCAATGAAAACAGGAGCTGCCTCCACTATTCCAACACCATTTCAACTTCAATATTTCAACATCATCAAATCACCTATGCTTAGTCTAATACAGTGACAACTAAGATACAGTGACAACAGGTGTTCCTCACGTGTCCTGAGGGATGCTGCTCTGTGATGGGCAGCTATAATACTATTACGGTACATATATGAGTTATCAAATGAAGTTGTTGTCAAGTACAGTTTTATTGACATTTATAGACATTAAAAGGTTCAAAGGTTCAAGGACAATTTACAGCCTTCAGAATGTATTATTCATACCCCTTGACTTATTCCACGTTTTTTTCTCACGCATCTAAACACAATAACCCATAATGACCGTGAAAAGATGTTTAAAGAAATTGTAGCATATTTTTTATTTACATGCATACCAGTCAAAAATTTGTACACACCTAACTTTTGAACACACCTAATATTTTATATTTGAAGAATGTCAAGTATAAAATATTTGGATTTGTTAAAATATTTGGATTTGTTTAACACTTTTTTGGTTACTATATGATTCCATATGTGTTATTTCATAGTATTGATGTCTTCGCTATTATTGTGATGAAGCATACAGTTGAAGTCGTAAGTTTACATACACTTAGATTGAAGTCAATAAAACTCGTTTTTCAACCACTCCACAAAAACTATAGTTTTGGCAAGTATGGTTAGGACATCTACTTTGTGCATGACACAAGTCATTTTTTGCAATAATTGTTTACAAACAGATTATTTCACTTATAATTCACCGTATCACAAATCCAGTGGGTCAGACGTTTACATACATTAAGTTGACTGTGCCTCTAAACAGCTTGGGAAATTCCATAAAATTATGTCATGACTCAGGAAGGAGACGTGTTCTGTCTCCTAGAGATGAACATACTTTGGTGCGAAAAGTGCAAATCAATCCCAGAACAACAGCAAAGGACCTTGTGAAGATGCTGGAGAAAACAGGTACAAAAGTATCTATTTCCACAGTAAAACGAGTCCTATATCGACATAACATAAGGCCGCTCAGCAAGGAAGAAGCCACTGCTCCAAAACTGCCATCAAAAAGCCAGACTATGGTTTGCAACTGCACATGGGGACAAAGATTGTACTTTTTGGAGAAATGTCCTCTGGTCTGACGAAACAAAAATAGAACTGTTTGACCATAATGACCATCGTTATGTATGGAGGAAAAAGGGGGAAGCTGCAAGCTGAAGAACACCATCCCAACCGTGAAGCACCGGGATGGCAGCATCATGTTGTGGGGGTGCTTTGCTGCAGGAGGGACTGGTGCACTTCACAAAATAGATGGCATCATGAGGCAGGACAATTATGTGGATATATTGAAACAACATCTCAAGACATCAGTCAGGAAGTTAAAGCTTGGTTGCAAATGGTTCTTCAAAATGGACAATGAGCCCAAGCATACTTCCAAAGTTGTGACAAAATGGCTCAAGGACAACAAAGTCAAGGTATTGGAGTGGCCATCACAAAGTCCTGACCTCCATCCTATAGAAAATGTGTGGGCAGAACTGAAAAGGCGTGTGCAGACAAGGAGGCCTACAAACCTGACTCAGTTACACCAGCTCTGTCAGGAGGAATGGGCCAAAATTCACCCAAATTATTGTGGGAAGATTGTGGAAGGCTTCCTGAAACGTTTGACCCAAGTTAAACAATTTAATGGCAATGCTACCAAATACTAATTGAGTGTATGTAAACTAATGGGAATGTGATGAAATAAATAAAAGCTGAAATAAATCATTCGCTCTATCATTATTCTGATATGTCATATTCTTAAAATAAAGTGGCGATCCTAACTGACCTAAGACAGGGCTTTTTTTACTAGGATTAAATGTCAGGAATTGTGAAAAACTGAGTTTAAATGGATTTGTCTAAGGTGTATGTAAACCTCCGATTTCAACTGTATATCTGACGAAGGGTATTAAACAATTGTGTTGAAAGTTTCCAAGGGCAAAGTGGTCTCCATCATTGGGAAATTGAAAAATTATAGAACTTCCCAGACTGCCTAGAGCTGGCCGTCCGACCAAAATCAGCAATTGGAGAGGGACCTTGGTCAGGGAGGTGACAAGAACCCATTGACCACTCTAACAGAACTACATAGTTCCTTGGCTGAGATGGGATAACCTGCCAGAAGGACAACAGGCTCTACAGCACTTAACCAATTTGGGCTTTATGGGAGAATGACCAGACAGAAGCCACTCCTGAGAAAAAGGCACATGACAGCATGCCTAGAGTTTGCAAAAGGGCACATAAATGACTCTGAGAGCATAAAGCAAGAGATTCATAGATTCTGTGATCTGATGAAACAAAAATGTATCTCTGTGGCCTGAATGCAAAGCACTATGTCTGGAGAAACCAGATACAGCTCATCACCCATTTAACATCATCCCTACTGTGAAGCATGGTGATTGCAGCATCATGCTATGGAGATGCTTTTCAGCGGCATGGACTGGGAGACTGGTACGGATAGAGGGAACAATGAACAGAGACAAATACAGGCAAATCCTTGATGAGAACCTGTCTGAGTGCAAACGACCTTAGACTGGGGTGAAGATTTCAACAGGACAATGACCCCAAGCTTACAGCCAAATTAATGCAGGAATGGCTTCAGAACTATAATGTGAAAATCCTTGAGTGGCCCAGCCAAAGTCCAGACTTGAATTCCATTGAAAATCTGTGGAAAGACTTGAAGATTGTTGTTGACCGCCACTCCCCATCTAACTAACAGAGCTTGAGAAAATCTGCAAGGAAGAGTGTGTAAATCCCCAAATCCAGATGGCAAAGCTGATACAGACATACCCAAGACGACTCAAAGCTGTAATCGCCATCAAAGGTGCTTCTACAAAGTATTGACTCAGGGGTGTGAATACTTAAGTAAATTAGATATTTCTGTATTTCATTTTAAATACATTTGCAAACATTTCTAAAAACATGTTTTAAGTTTGTCATTATGGGGTATTGTGTGTAGAATAGGGTTGGGCGGTATCATTCTGTCATTCTCTCATCCCGGATTTACAGTATTACCGGCATGCTAACAAATTTAGCACAAGTAATAGCGAATTCTTATGGAGGCTATTAGCTAATTATGATAATGAGTGCAAACAAAAATATACAAATTGCAAAGACGGCAATCTAGCAGTACAGGTAGGAGCTACCGAATGTCATTTTTGGTGAGTTTGGACATATCACAAGCGAATGTGAACGAGAGACTGTGAAAATGTCTTGACGCATGCTTGTCTGAAGGAGGAACAGTACTGGCTCTGGAGCAGCATGTGTACACACTGTGTCTGTGTTGAGTCTGGAGTCGCTAGGGCAATGGGCCTGCCCACTCTGCACAGAGAAGAGGGGGGGGAGGAGCAGAATGCCAGAGAAGGGAGAGGAGAAAAAACGCATGGAAATCAAGATAATAGTGGCAGCTGTACAGATAACTCTCATCCAAAACGCTTTGACTTCTCAAACACATCAGAAAGCTAACACAATATGCTGTCCCCATCGCCTTATTAATTCAGACACTTACTTAGATAACTAGCAAGTTAAACTTAGGGGTCGTGGTAATGCAGAAGGATGCATTTTCACACAGAATAAAATAATAAAATGCTTAACAAATATCTTGCTGCGTTTTTGTAAAGGCAGATCAAAAATGTTTGGCATCAGACTAATTTTGTACTTCAGTTGCGGTTTCTCCACTCAGATGAGAATTCACAAATGGGCATTCTATCAGCAGACAACGCTCTGACTGATGTGTAGCTACTTTTCTCCTGTACTTTTCTCGGTGTAGCCTACTTTTCTGTTAAAATGCCAGATTAAAATGCAAGATTAACTTGATGCAAAACATTAGTAGCTGATTCTATGGTAAACAGGAATAAAAAATACAGTGCTTTTTCATTGTAAGCTCCTTTGCTTGTGTAGCTGCCAGCCAAATAACATTTTAGCTCTGTTGTCATCTGATGAAGCTATTTTCTGCCAAATGTGTTGCACTAATGTATTTTCTTGAAGTAATACTATAGTTGCACGTCCCTGATCACTCTATTGAAGCAACAACATTTTTTGACTTTTAGTAGGACTCACCTGCTGCTTTCTCACTTTATTTACAAACAAACATGTGACTAGCTCAACTGTTCTGGGGAACTACGGTAAGCTTCATAATGTAAAATAATGTGACAGGTGAAATGAATGTGATCTGCTTCATCTTCCAAGGTATTGCACAAGTTGACTGCAGGTATTTACTTAAAAAGTAGCAACAAATATTCACATTTATTGAAACAGTTCAAAGAAATAGTTTCAACGGTATTGATGGTATTAAGTCTTTTGGGTATGACGCTAGAAGCTTGGCACAACTGTATTTGGGGAGTTTCTCCCATTCTTCTCTGCAGATGCTCTCAAGCTCTGTCAGGTTGGATGGGGAGCGTTGCTGCACTGCTATTTTCAGGTCTCTCGATCGGGATTCAAGTCCGGGCTCAGCCTGGGCCACTCAAGGACATTCAGAGACTTGTCCCGAAGCCACCCCTGCGTTGTCTTGGCTGTGTGCTTAGGGTCGAAAAACACGTGTCAGACAAATGTTTCACATGCGTTCCAGGAAGTCTCTCAATGTTGCATCTCTGGGTTTTGAAACGGACTTTTCAGTATCAAAGGATATGCCGTTTCAGGTTGTTGCTACTCATCCAAAATGAATCACTCGGTTATCTTATCAGTAAGTGTAACAAGCTAAATGGAGCTATTACGTTTGGATTCCCATGCCATATTGCACCCTAGATCCGTTATACAGCAGAGAGGAACATTGTTTGGACATTGAACCCTTTGTTGCTTGGCCATGACTCTGAAACAGTGAAATTAGCATGAACATAAAGTTGAAAGTCTGTCAAAACACTAGATGAGTTTGGTGATCATGAGAATTTTGTTCCAGGACATCTACTCAATTTCTTTGTGTGCATGTATACATGTATACATATATATATACACACACACACACACACACACACACACACACACACACACACACACACACACACACACACACACACACACACACACACACACACACACACACACACACACACACACACACACACACACACACACACACACACACACACACACACACACACACACACACACACTAGGTTGTGTACTACACATAACCAGTGGCATAAACTTACATTTCATAATTTTCAACCGAGATCTTGCAGAGTTACTCCACCTCAAGAATTGAATTTGGTGAAAGGTTCGGCACCCGCATACTCATGCTGGCTCTCGTTCAGGCAAATGAGAAATGAGTGCACTCAGGCTATCCGGAAGGCCAAAGTTGGTTACTTTAAGGAGCAGCTCTCTCTATGGGTCCAACCCCAAGACGTTCTGGGAAATGGTTAAAGACCTGGAGAATAAACCCTCCTCCTCACAGCTGCCCATGACCCTTACTCCTGTACTCCCTGTTCACCCACGACTGCGTGGCCACGCACGCCTCCAACTCAATCATCAAGTTTGCGGACGACACAACAGTGGTAGACTTGATTACCAACAACGACGAGACGGCCTACAGGGAGGAGGTGAGGGCCCTCGGAGTGTGGTGACTTCAGGAAACAGCAGAGGGAACACCCCCCTATCCACATCGATGGAACAGTAGTGGAGAGGGTAGTAAGTCTTAAGTTCCTCGGCGTACACATCACAGACAAACTTAATTGGTCCACCCACACAGACAGCATCGTGAAGAAGGCGCAGCAGCGCCTCTTCAACCTCAGGAGGCTGAATAAATTTGGCTTGTCACCAAAAGCACTCACAAACTTCTACAGATGCACAATCGAGAGCATCCTGTCGGGCTGTATCACCGCCTGGTACGGCAACTGCTCCGCCCACAACCGTAAGGCTCTCCAGAGGGTAGTGAGGTCTGCACAACGCATCACCGGGGGCAAACTACCTGCCCTCCAGGACACCTACACCACCCGATGTCACAGGAAGGCCATAAAGATCATCAAGGACAACAACCACCCGAGCCACTGGCTGTTCACCCCGCTATCATCCAGAAGGCGAGGTCAGTACAGGTGCATCAAAGCTGGGACCGAGAGACTGAAAAACAGCTTCTATCTCAAGGCCATCAGACTGTTAAACAGCCACCACTAACATTGAGTGGCTGCTGCCAACACACTGACTCAACTCCAGCCACTTTAATAATGGGAATTGATGGGAAATTATGTAAAATATAAACAATGCTACCTAATATAATGTTTACATACCCTACATTATTCATCTCATATGTATACGTATATACTGTACTCTATATCATCTACTGCATCCTTATGTAATACATGTATCACTAGCCACTTTAACTATGCCACTTTGTTTACATACTCATCTCATATGTATATACTGCACTCAATACCATCTACTGTATCTTGCCTATGCCGCTCTGTACCATCACTCATTCATATATCTTTATGTACATATTCTTTATCCCCTTACACTTGTGTCTATAAGGTAGTAGTTTTGGAATTGTTAGCTAGATTACTTGTTGGTTATTACTGCATTGTCGGAACTAGAAGCACAAGCATTTCGCTACACTCGCACTAACATCTGCATGTGACAAATAAAATTTGATTTGATTTGATTTAATGGTGATGATGTGGTTGTTACTGACATGAAGCACATGGCTGAGCTCTTTAATCAACACTTCATTAAGTCAGGATTCCTATTTGACTCAGCCATGCATCCTTGCCCATCCAACATTTTCTCATCTCCCACCCCTTTTAATGCGACTAGCCACAAAGCTTCTCCCTCTTTTCCCCCTGCCCCGCTACAAAGTTTCTCCCTGCAGGCAGTCACTGAGTCCGAGGTGCTAAAGGAGCTCCTGAAACTTGACCCAGATGAGGATTTAGATCCTTTCTTTTTTAAAGTTTGCTGTCCCCATCATCGCCAAGACTATCTCTGACCTCTTTAACCCGTCTCTCCTTTCTGGGGAGGTTCCCATTGCTTGGAAGGCAGCCACGGTTCTTCCTTTATTTAAAAGGGGGAGATCAAGCTGATCCTAACTGTTATAGGCCTATTTCTATTTTGCCCTGTTTATCAAAAGTGTTGGAAAAAACGTGTCAATAATCAACTGACTGGCTTTCTTGATGTCTATAGTATTCTCTCTGGTATGCAATCTGGTTTCCGCTCAGGTTATGGATCTGTCACTGCAACTTTAATGATGTCACCATTGCCCTTGATTCTAAGCAATTGCTATATTGTATTTACTTCGCCACCATGGCCCTTATCTCACCTCATTTGCTCACATCGTATATAGACTTATTTTTCTACTGTATTATTGACTGTATGTTTGTTTTACTCCATGTGTAACTGTGTTGTTGTATGTGTCGAACTGCTTTGCTTTATCTCGGCCAGGTTGCAATTGTAAATGAGAACTTGCCTACCTGGCTAAATAAAGGTGAAATAAAAAAAATAAAAAGTTAATTGACTTACCAAAGCTTTTGATACAGCAGACCATTTCATTCTTGGGGGCTGGTTAAGGAGTATTGGTGTCTCTGAGGGGTCTTTGGCTTAGTTTACTAACTACCTCAAAGAGGCTCAATCCTAGGCCCCACGCTCTTCTCAATTTACATCAACAACACAGCTCAGGCAGTAGGAACCTCTCTCATCCATTTATATGCAGATGATAGTCTTATACTCAGCTGGCCCCTCCCTGGATTTTGTGTTAAATGCTCTACAACAAGCTTTCTCAACCCGTAACCTTGTTCTAAACACCTCCAAAACAAAGGTCATGTGGTTTGGTAAGAAGAATGCCCCTCTTCCCACAGGTGTTATTACTACCTCTGAGGGTTTAGAGCTTGAGGTAGTCACCTCATAAAAGTACTTGGGAGTATGGCTAGACGGTACACTGTCCTTTCAGCACATATCAAAGCTGCAGGCTAAAGTTAAATCTAGACTTGGTTTCCTCTATCGTAATCGCTCCTCTTTCACCCCAGCTGCCCAAATAACCCTGATTCAGATGACCATCCTACCCATGCTAGATCACGGAGACATAATTTATAGATCAGCAGGTAAGGGTGCTCTCGAGCGGCTAGATGTTCTTAATCATTTGGCCATCAGATTTGCCACCAATGCTCCTTATAGGACACATCACTGCACTCTATACTCCTCTGTAAACTGGTCATCTCTGTATTCCTGTTGCAAGACCCACTGGTTGATGCTTATTTATAGAACCCTTAGGCCTCACTTCCCCCTATCTGGGGGATCTACTGCAGCCCTCATCCTCCACATACAAACACCCGTTCTGCCAGTCACATTCGGTTAAAGGTCCCCAAAGCACACATCCCTGGGTTGCTCCTCTTTTCAGCTCGCTGCAACAAACACTCAAACTGGAGTTTTATCTCAGTCTCTTCATTGAAAGACTCAATCCTGGACACTCTTACTGACAGTTGTGGCTGCTTTGCGTGATGTATTGTTGTCTCTACATTCTTGCCGTTTGTGCTGTTGTCTGTGCCCAATGTTTGTACCATGTTTTGTGTTGCTAGCATGCTGTGTTGCTGCCTTGCTATGTTGTCGTCTTCGGTCTATCTTGATGTACTATTGTGTTGTCTTTCGTTGTGATGTGCATTTTGTCATATATATGTATATTCTTTTTATCCCAGCCCTGTCCCTGCAGGAGGCCTTCTGTCTTTTGGTAGGCCGTCATTGTAAATAATTTGTTCTTAACCTACTTTCCTATTTAAATAAAATAAAAAGACAGCCATTTTCTCTACAGCAGGTCATGGGCCAGGCTGAAGTATTTCTTTGACCTATGGGGTCACAGGAATGTCAGAGGGACATTGGCTACATCAAGAACATTACTAAGCAGGATCTCCATAAGACTTAGCCAAGCATCTGCAGACGTTTCAATCTTTATTTTTATTTTTAACTTTAAAAAAGGATTCTAGAAGAAAAGCCTAACCCACTAGGAGATGCATACACCAGACATTGCTTGTAACCATATTACCATGTCCCATGCCAAAAATAAGGACTGTTCAGCATGGCTAATAAAGCAGGCTTTATGGCATGACTATATCGCCAAGACAAAAAAAAAAAACAGTCCTACAAAAGTGTACAGCCAGGAAATGTGATGAATAATAAGAATACTTGTGTATAATCCCCATGTCACCCCGATACATCCTGAAACATTTCATTCAAATTAAAAACATGACAAATTACAATTTTCTACATTTATTTTTTTAAATCATAAAATAAAATGTTCCTTAAAAAAAAAACGAAGGCGTACATTCTGCATGTTGCACGGAGTGGTGGTAAGGGGTGTGTGTGAGTGGTGGTAAGGGGTGTGTGTGAGTGGTGGTAAGGGGTGTGTGTGTGAGTGGTGGTAAGGTGTGTGTGAGTGGTGGTAAAGTGTGTGTGTGTGAGTGGTGGTAAGGTGTGTGTGTGAGTGGTGGTAAGGTGTGTGTGTGAGTGGTGGTAAGGTGTGTGTGTGTGAGTGGTGTTAAGGGGTGTGTGTGAGTGGTGGTAAGGGGTGTGTGTGAGTGGTGGTAAGGGGTGTGTGTGAGTGGTGGTAAGGGGTGTGTGTGAGTGGTGGTAAGGGGTGTGTGTGAGTGGTGGTAAGGGGTGTGTGTGAGTGGTGGTAAGGGGTGTGTGTGAGTGGTGGTAAGGTGTGTGTGTGAGTGGTGGTAAGGTGTGTGTGTGAGTGGTGGTAAGGTGTGTGTGTGAGTGGTGGTAAGGTGTGTGTGTGAGTAACTCCAATACCGACAGAAAGAAAACACACACATGGGACAGTCGTACTCTACTGACAAACACACCAATAGAAATCAACCCATCCAAAAATAAAGATAATGTTCACTTGTCTGTCAGGAGACTCCAAATATTTTGACAAATGTTTTATTTTATACAAATACAAGAGATGGAGTAGAGAACTACACAAAAAAATGCAGAACGTCTACATTTAACATAGGAATGTTGGACCTTAAAATAAAAAAATTAACAAAATGCCCACAAACCGGGACAATAAGATGGGGATGTGAGGGATTTGCTTCAATCTGAGTCTCCTGGTTTAGGGGAACTGACAAGAGTACTGCTTCACACTGAAAGAGTAAAAAGAAAATTCACAGGAGTCAATAAAGATATAGAGGGGTTGGGGGTGGGAGAGGTGGTTGAGGGTGGGAGAGGGGGTTGGGAGAGTCTGAGATGGGGAGAGAGCACGTGATGCGGGCCTAGTCGGAGGCGAGGGTTAGTCCTGGTGTCCGAGCAGGTGCAGTGCGCTGGGGGAGGAGGAAGGGAGACAAGGTTAGTCACCATGGCTACGAGGCAGCGTTAGCATTTCAACATCTGCGCAACGAGACACGCTGACGGTTGCCGGGGAGACAGAAGAGGAGGAGCCTGTGCCGTTTGGCAGACTGTGATTTGTTGTCGATTCATCTAACTAAAAACAACAAAATCACTAGTCTTCCACACAGCAACAGGCAGGGAAGAAGTCCACTCCCTGCTTCACACCGAAAAGGCTCTTAGGTCATAAAACCAAACATTTCACCGATCATATTCTTCAAAAATATGACATGTTGAATGATTAACACAAACAAATATTGACCTACAATTTTGTATCAATATAAGAATACTTGTACAAGTATTTTGTACAAATTGTGTAGATTTTAATACAGACATTTCACAAGAGGAAGCTGAAACTACTTTCACATTGCATGGGAAGAGAGAGGTTAGTCAACATCAGCAGAGACAAATACAATAAGAGATTAAAAGGAGGTAGAAAAATATATATCTACACATATATATTTTGAGATAAAAATGTGGCTATAAAAACAGGAAGGTATAGAAAAGGCAGACATGAAACTCTATTCCCTCAGAGGGCGTCCAGAACTTGCCTATTCTGCAATAGGTACTGAGCGTTTTGGATCTGGTCCTGGGTGCCGCTGATGGTGATGATGCGATCCTCAGAACCCTCCAGTGGCTCGTCGATCTTAATGGAGGCGCCAGACTCATGCCGGATCTGTTTGATCCTCTGACCTCCCTTACCGATGATGGAGCCGGCCAGCTGTAGAAAACACCAGGGTCAACTGAATGTCGTGCACAATAGTGTGAAAATACAGAAAAAGTGTGTTCTGTGTGTGCGTGTGAATGTTGCATAAGGGTTTCATAGGCCATGGAGGGCGAGACAGGCCGAGCCATTGCTGTGTGAGAACATAGTGTGTCGGTGTGTGTGAGAGGTAAATGGGGAGTCCCCCCTCTTCTGGTTATACACACATCTTTAGGGATCGTCACTTGTGTGGTGATGACTGGCCCTCCCATATCATTGTAGGAACCGCGTCCACCTAACACACACGGTGCATACAGTGACATACACACAAGGAGAGATCAGAGAAACAGCTTGAGGAAGTGTTTAGGCTCTAACAACACCATAACCTAACATATTGAATACCAAGCTGTGGGAAGTGCTTCTACAGACTCACCAGACTGATAGGAGTCCCAGGAAGAGTTGTTATCTGTTTGAAAGGCGAGAGAGAAAATAGAGCTACAATTAGGGAAAGGTTTTTTTTTGAAGAAAATATGCTAAAATGTACACATCCACTGCAGACTGGCACCATAAACAAACACGTATTTACCAACCTGATACAGAGCAGGCCAACACGTTTCAAAGAGGATCTTCCAATAAACAGTCGAAATGACAAAACAAAGATAGTCGACAAGTACACTGGTGCAAAACAATACACTCAAGCCTGTTGAGTATTATATTATATGCTGCCTTGATTGTGTAACTGTCAGTCATACAGGGTTCCCTTGTAAAAGAGACTACTACCCTGCCCAAATAAAAATAACAATAAAATGTCTAGCTTGGTACAGTAGACCAGCTGAAATCAGGTTCCATAACATACACTGGAGAACCACTGGCCCTCTACGTTCAATGAAAGCTGCTCGGTGTAAACTGGAAAGAAGTTGGAGGAAAAACAAACCCAACTATGCATGCCCAAGCCCTGGTATATCATCAGATTGCATACAGAGATACTGAACACTGCACGCAGTCGCATTGCAAATTGTGAGGGGAAACCCCAGAATGCTATTTTCTGTCCGAATAGAAATGTAAACCCCCAGATTACTGTTGCATTGCTCGATGGAGGAGTTTTCTTGATTTTTTCCAATTCAAAATTAAGTACCGCACTGTACAAACTACCACTTGCTTGGGGTGTGCCCCTATGCTTCATACTGAGCCTCCTAGTTGCAGTTTCAACAAATTGTCAAGGACAAGCCCAACATCGGTCTCTGAAATTGTCCAAAATATGAGGTCAACTACCTGCCCCTTCGACCCTATTGCCAAAGCAAAATCCAGCCTCACTCTTCTCAGTCCAACTATAACCAAAATCATGAATTACTTAATTCAGGCACTGTGCCCAATTCCCTGAAAACTGCCTCCATTATACAAATCTTGAAAAAACCTGGACCTAACACCCTAAGCAATTACAGACCAATTTCCAACCAGTTGTGTAAAGTACTTAAGTAAAAAATACTTTCAAGCACTACTTAAGTAGTTGTTTTTGGTATATGTACTTAACTATTTTTTTTGACAACTTTTACTTCATAACATTACTAAAGAAAATGTACTTTTTACTCCATACATTTTCCGACAACTAAAAGTACTCCTTATATTTTGAATGCTTAGCAGGACAGGAAACTTAAAAAGATAACATCCCTGGTCATCCCTACTGCCTCTGATTTGGCAGATTAACTAAATACAAATGCTTTGTTTGTAAATTATGTCTGAGTGTGGTGAGTGTGCCCCTGGCTATCTGTAATTTAAAAAAAGAAAATGGTGCCATCTGGTTTGCTTAATATAAGAAATTATTTATACTTAAGTGTATTTAAAATACCTTTAGACTTTTACTCAAGTAGAATTTAACTGAGTGACTCACTTTTACTTGAGTCATTTTCTATTAACATATCTTTGCTTTTACTCAAATATGACAATTGGGTACTTTTCCCACCACTGTTTCCAACCTACCCTTTTCTATCAAAGATCCTTGAACGTGTGATCTCAATAGAGCTACAGAACTACCTTTAACCAACAATCTCCATGAACCCTTCCAGTCCGGGTTGCATGTACAGCACAGCAGAGAGACAGCCCTGGTAAAAGTTACACATTACTTCTTGATTACAGCTGATGGAGACACTAGCATCTTTTTTTACTTTTGGACATCACAGCAGCCTTTGTCACAGAGAATCATGCGATTATCAGCAGACTTATGAACTAGTTTGGATTCTCTGGCACATCACTCCTGTGGTTTAGCTCCTGACTTACAAACAAGAATTTGTGATCCAACCCTGCCAGTCACTCAAGGGGTTCCACAGGGCTCTGCTATGGGGCCACTCCTGTTCTCTATACACACCCACGCTGCCACTTGGTATACTTATACGGAGATTTGGACTAAACTTGAATTTTTACACTGATGACACAAATGTGAGGACAAGTCAGACTAACAATCAAACTAACAGACTGTCTAGATGCAATCAAGAGATGGATGCAGTTGAACTTCCAAAAGCAAAACAGAGCTTGTGTTTATTTGCTCTAAGAGTACACAGAGCAAAATGAGCACATTCTCCCTTCCTCTGGATGATGACTCCATCACAGCTTCCCCCACTGCCAGAAACCTGTGTGTAATTTTTGACTCTAGCCTCTTATTTGAAGCACACATTCGCAACATAAAGTGTAATTTTGCCACCTTGTATCAGGTCTTTCTTGTTCACTGTGGATGCTGAGAAGTGTGTGCATGCCCTTGTAACATCTCGGCACTGCTGACATTAAGGCTCCTGTCAACTCCAGATGATCCAGAACGCAGCTGCCAGGATGCGCTCACAAAGCCTCCATTGGCTTCCTGTTCAATACAGGATCACATTTAAGATTCTGCTGCTCACCTTAAAAGGCCCTCAAGGGTGATGCATATGCCAACTTCTAAATGCATATGCCAAATTCTAAAGAACTATTCCCCAGCACACCGCTACGATAACCAGACTCAAACTGCCTGGACACAAACCTGTGCAGTACGGGTGATAAGGCCTTCTCACATGTGGCTCCTGAGGTCTGGGACGCTCTACCTGCATGTCAAGGAGGCAGCTTCCATTTCCTTGTTTAAAACACATTTAAAGACCTACACTTTCAAGCTAGCTTTTAATCTTTGATTGCTTAATCTGTTCTATTTTTTATTAGCAGGTAATGGTTTATTGTATTGAAATGATCCTACTTTTTGATGTTTTGTCGTTGAATTTGGTTTGGTTCGTTTTCTACCGGATACGCATTGCGAATGGGATATGCGCTTTACAAATGAAATACTATTGTGCCACGGGGACAGCATGACAAACTGAACTCAGACAGATCCACATAGGGAGATCGGAACAACTCACCATATCCACCCCCACCCTGGAGAAAGAGAAAACAGAGGGAGAGCAGGGTTAAACACACATTCCCTTGTGATTTGTTGTATACACTCATGGATGCAAGCAACCCTGGCCTTGCATGATCAGGACTAGGGCAGGGACCTCAAGATATAATATTACCTCGATACTTAGGTGCCGATACATTATGTATTGATTCTCATAATTCTATATGTAGTGCAATTCGATACTGCGATTTGATGTCCAAACATATTGATCACTGTAAGTCTGGTGCAGAGAGACCGGAGGATTAGAAAATACATTTTTGATCAGCCATGGAAAAAAAGTGCTATTGGCTCACTATTTAAAAAGAAGACGGAGAACATGCTATAGAATCAAAAAAAAATTGCAGAGTTTAGCAACATGGTAGCGTAAAATAAAACAACGACACTTGGAGTCAAAGTATCAATATAATATTGTCCAAAATAATATTGTGATATGTAACTATCGATCCCTCCGATCAAGTCAGGGTTGAGGAGTCCAGTTCGTACAAAAGCCCCTATTTGATGCTGGAGACCCCTGCCCCCTTCTCCGCTTGCATCCATCCGCCACTCACTCCACAGCTTTCACCTGCTATTCAGCTGCTCAGTCACCAGGGCAACAAGCGATTCAAAAATCAGTTGCCGAGCAACCGGAGGCAGTATCCTGCCAGCTCTCAAAGATAACCTACCAGTCTGTCAACAAAGCATTATTATTAACACCTAGCAACCCCCCCCAACCACAATTACATAGATGGTAGTGGTCATGGTGGTATGGGTAATTATTACTGAAGTTACCCATTACCTGTGTTTATGGTTTGGTCATATGGTTAACTATGGTAAAGTAATGTTTATTACATGTTAGTGGTAAAGGCGTTGTTGGGTTTTATAGTGGGGTTAGCTGTGGCCATGGCGATGAGGTTATTATCAGGCAATCACAATCATTGTCTAGGAAAGACCAACAATTGTTTCAGCATATGATGCTTCTGCCAATAGATACCAAGACGACAGCGACATGCATTTAGTTAAGGGTCACTAACCATGTTATCACCATAGCGATCTCCTGGTCTCCCTCTTCGGTCACTGCTAAGAGAAAGACAGAGAAAATGAAAGTCTGACTTGAGAAAAATATTGACATGGCAGAGGGGCTTTTCAGCAGCTCTCTGATCCAAGTCAAACCACACACATTCACAGACCCATGTAGAACACAAAAGTGAGCGGTGTTGACAGACTAATGGCAGGGCTGAAACACTGACGAGGCCAGTAATCAGAGGAACAGACTCAGGCTAGACTGACTGACCACAGCACCGACTGAGGACGTTTACATGCAAAGTAGTAATTAAATATTAACCAGATTATAACAGTAGGCAGATTATGTAGTAGTCATGTAAAAACCTTACTCGGCTTATCTTAATTTGCGTAAAGTCAAAATCGAAGTAAGTATAAGCCGATTAAAACCTGGTTTTCTGAGCAATCTTTCAAATTATTAGGAAATGTGAAGAAAAATCGGCGTTCCAGCCGTGCATTTGTTCTGCGCATGTACCAGCCAAGCGAGCTGTGAACTACTTTTAAGACGCGTACATTCAATTGTTCCGAACTCACTTCAGGGGGTTTTCAGAGCGAGTGAAGTGAGTTCGGAACAACAATGTACGCGTCTTAAAAGTAGTTCACATTGAAACGTTATATAAACTCCGAAAATATGAGTCACAAAAAACAACATAGTAGAATGTTTATTTTGATTACCGATTTTCTGCATTTATCAGTGGCATCAAGTACCCTGATTTCAGATGTGTTCATGTAAACAGTATTATTACAGAGATCCTCCTGACAAAGTATAGTACCAGTCAAGAGTTTAGACACAGCTACTCATTCCAGGGTTTCTCTTCATTTTTAAAACCATTTTTTACATTGTCGAATAATAGCGAAGACATCAAAACTATGAAATAACACGCATTGAATCATGTAGTAACCAAAACATATTAAAATATATTTTATATTTGAGATTCTTCAAAGTAGCCAACCTTTGCCTTGATGAATGCTAAGAGTGTGCAAAGCCTTCATCAAGGCAAAGGGTGACTACTTTGAAGAATCTCAAATATAAAATATATTTAGATTTGTTTAACACTTTTTTGGTTACTACATGATTCCATGTGTTATTTCATAGTTTTGATGTATTCACTATTATTCTATAATATAGTAAAAAATAAAGAAAAACCCTGAAATGAGTAGGCGTGTCCAAACTTTTGACTGGAACTCTATGTAACGTTTTAATCAAACTTTTATATTAATCTGAATATCCACAATAATGGCATTTTGTTGCATGTAACCGTACTCACTGACTCCAGACCAGTGGCCTACAAGGCTGGAAAAGGACTTACTTGGGTCTGGCATCTGCACTGCCCCGATAGGAGTCATAGGAGTACTGGTCATCTCTGCAAACAACGTGGAAATGGAACACACACGAGCCCACACACACTATGAATGAAAGACCATATGTCCCTGCACTTTTGAGCGCAAACTGATGTAGACAAAGCAAAATGGATAGAAAGAGGTGTAGGGAAAAAGAAATGGAGATGAGCGATGGTGAAGCTCTCTTACCCTCCTCCTCTGTGTGGTGGGGCCAGGTTGCGGTCACGACTCTCACCCCTCCCCCCTCTCACTGGGTGGGGAGGCGGGGGTCCACGGCGGGGGCTCATCTCTTCGTAGTCCCTGCGGGCAGGGGGCATGGGCCCCCCTCGACCCCCTCGTCCAGAGGGCCCTCGGTCAAAACCTCCGCCACCTCGTCCCCCTCGCATGTGGAAGCCCCCCATGGGGCGCCGGCTGCCGCCACCCCCGCGCTCCTCAAACATCAGGGTGAAGCCGCCGTAGTCGTATGTCTCGTCGTAGAAGTTGGGGTCGTAGGGCTGGGCGCGCCCTTTTATGGGAGCCTGACGGGGATAGGATCATACATCATTTCTACAGTCGGCTGGCTGTGGTATTTACAGCTCAGTCAAATGGTTCGACAACAGAACCAACAGTTTGATAAGAGCACCAACGTCAGCGATGAGCTCCAGCATGATCTTGATGCACTCAACGACGCGCTCAGACTTGCCGCCGACCAGAACCACGCGGTCCGTGGACTGGGGACAGCATTCCTGGAACAGCTTGATGCTGGTCTGGGTGTTCTACAACAGTCAGAGTCAACACAGGTCAAATTAGACAAAGCAAGGCCTTAGGACTGAGATGAACCCACAGAAAGACTGAATCAGGGTCACCTTCAATAAGCTCTAAACGAGAGTAAAACATTTGCATTCTTATTGGACAAGTTCAGGTAGTAGGCCCATCAAGTATTTTAAAAATGTACTGGACTTGACCCAGGTGAGGAGAAAAGAGTGGGAGTAGTTCAGAGCGCATAACTGTACCTCTCGTAACTCTTTGATCTTGGCTCCCTTCACACCAATGATGCTACCTGCCAGGCTCTGGTGGATCAGTAGCCTCAGCTCACAGTCAAAGTCCATTCCATTATACTGTTGGTACTAGGGGGGTAAAACTTTAGCATTTTATATCTATATCCCAATGGAAATGGTATGTTTTGTTTTATCTGCACACTCAATATCTAGTAGTACCACACAGGACTATAACTGAAAAATATAGGCAGCAATAATGCTGGTCTCATTCTCCCTCATCTCCAACCGCAGGCTCACCTCCTCCAGAGTAGGGATGATCTTGAGGAGGATCTCTCCCACGGTCTCGATTTCAGCACTGATGCTCAGAATGCTTTAGAGCCACCAATCACAGCGCAGGATATTCCCAGGGGGACCAATCAAATGGTGACCAGGTGTTAGAGAGGAAAGAAACAGTATTTCAAAACCAAGGTTGCCTCTCCCTCAGCAGAACTTCAACCATAACATCTGACAATAAATGAAGACCCCCCCCCTTTCATCCGGTCCCAGCCGTGGGGGTTAACCGGGTAGCTGTTGTGGTACAGTCCCATAGAAATAGAATTACTAGAATGGACATTCCCATTCAAGTCAATGTTCTGTGATGATTGGACCAGCGGCCATATGTAGTAATTCTGTTTCTATGTGCAAACCCCATTCAAATTACAACAGAGGAATAAGAGGACAGAATACCCCATTATCAATTTATATCTATAACATATCAGCAGGTATCCATAAATACACAAATAAAGAAAATTAACCCCCCCAGTGTGTCTGACAAAGGAGACCACCATTTTTTTGTTAAACAGGTAAAAGGAACCCAAAGAAAGCAGGTGTGTTTTAGTGACCACTGGAAGTGTGTGTGTGTGTGTGTGTGGGGGGGGGGGGGTAAGGAAGGAAGGAAAGGTTGGGGGGCGGTGGCGGTTTGCACCGATGGTGCCTGCTGCCAGAGCACTAATGCAATTGTATTGTAACACAACATGGGGGAGAAAAAACACACAAAAAAAGAACAAAAGGTCAATAAAAAAATGACAGTAGTACGCTATGCTAATCAAAATAATCAAACAAGGAACAGTTTAAAGTAAACTTAAAGATGGGTGAGAGATGGCAGGGTAACAGTGCGTTATGCTCCCACCAATGGACAGGAGGATGTTGAGGGAAGGCAAGGAGGAGCGACATGGGTCACAGGGATGAGGTGACAAATAAGTTAACTTTCAACAGTTCCATCTACGGCAAAGGTAATATGGAGAGTAAAGAAGGGAAAAAGACATACAACACTTGAACCCTAGCAGCTCTGCCTGGAATAAGTCTTACGTAATTATAGTGGTCCAACCCCCCCACCCCCTAAAAAAGATCTGTGGTAATAATTAAGAGGAAGATGGTAGGAGGGGAATGTGAGAAGCTAAAACAGACCAGTACACCAACTCTGAGAGGGGAAGGAGGGAGATGAGGAACGTTGAAGGGAGAGATACTGTCATTGAAATAAAATAGAATGTTGAAATACCGTCACTAGAACAAAGGCAGGTTTAAAGTATTTGTTGAAACCCTCACTGAAAACAGAGGCTTATAATGCTGTCACTGAACAAAAGTTGACATGTTTGTCACAGGAACAGAGGCAGGTTTGTTTATTTTCTGAAGTCAGGCAGTGAGAGGGAGGAGCTTAGGGACATACCGCTCAGGCCCACTGCTGTCTGGGACTGACACACTGGCATTGAACTGCAAGGGCCGTGGGCGTGGCATGGGCAGGGGCCAGGGCCATTCGAGCACACAGATGTCAATGAAGTAAGGCGCCCATTTAGGGAGGGGCACGATTATGGGCAGGGCCAGCCAGGGTGTCAGGTGGGCGGGCGCAGGAGGGGCGATCCAGAACATGGGCAACAGAGGAAGTGGGCAAAAATAAACAAAAATAAAAAACAGGAGAGGGAAGAGGGAGGGGGAAGAGGAATACATTTTAATACAGGCTAATATTCTTCATTTTGATATTCTCTCAGAATGTTTTTTTTTTTTTTTAAAGAACAGAAGGAGATAGAAGAGGAGACAAAGGTATTCAGGTAGAGAGAAATAGTTTGGGGGTAGAATGGAGTCAGAAAAGGAGAGGGAGATGTAGACAGGGAGATGAGAAAGAGGGATAGCGGTAGAGGAGAGAGGGAGAAGAGTGGAGAATGATGGAAGGTGGAGAAAGAGAGCGGGGTAATGACATGAAATTAGTTGAGAATTGGCCAGGCTGTTTATATACAAGACATTTCCTATAGGTTGAATTGGTGTCGGGTGCTATAACAGCTCCACCCTAAAATACACTGGGCCCACTCAAGCATTAATGACAGTCTTAGCGGTGCTGATGGCTGGTAGTAATATCACTATTCATTACGCAAACAAAAATACATTTCAGCTAAAAAGGCCATGGGTTTCGTATCGATTAGGCGAGGCGGGGGGGCATTTTGATAAGACATTACACTTTCGAATGATGACTTACTTCCCCCAACCATAGTTAACAAGACCCATTTTCCTAAGCCCAACCTACCAATTTAGATTGTATGCAAAAGTTGAGACAAACTAGTCAAATCAGACACTCCCAAAGTACAACCACGGAAGGGGGGGGGTACTGTAAATTCCCAGACAAAAAGAGTGGTGTAAATGTACTCACGTCTGTGCGCAGGGATTTGATGTTTTTACCACCCTTCCCAATCACTGCTCCTGCATTCTGAACCGGAGAAAAAAAAAGTCAGATGATACCTAACTTATTGTGATATAACAAAGTTTAAAAAATATCCTCCATAGATCTTGTCAAAAAAAAGGTTAAATAGATAACTGGGGAGGGGAAAAAGATAGGCTACATAGGAGGCTAAGTCACTGAAGAGATTGTGTCTGTTGAAGGTAGGCAGGGGATTGTGAATGAGGAAGAGAAAGAGGACTGACTTTGCTCTGAAGGAGTATGCGGAGCTCCACCATGTCGTCTGTGTTCCTGGAGCGCTTAAAGGACTGCTCTTCCTCCGCGTCCTCTGTGGGACGCTTACCTGAGAATGAAAAACAGAGTCTAATCTTTCTCTCACACACACACCAGGGCCCCAGAATGTGACCGTTTAGTCGTATTTTTCAACCTTTTGACTTCGCAAGTTACATTGTTTTTGGGTCACATGGGAACGAGCTGGTCACCCCAATCAAAAGTTTAAAAAGTCCTATTTTTTCAGGCAGCTAAAACCACGATTTGGTCAAACAGTAAAGTGCATTATCCTCATGATTCCCTTCACGCAAGTTTCGAAGTAACTGTTTCACTGGACCCTGCTGCTGTGATGAGTAGAGGTCGACCGATTAATCGGAATGGCAGATTAATTCGGGCCGATTTCAAGGTTTCATAACAATCGAAAATCTGTATTTTTGGTTGCGATTTAAAAAAAAATTGTATACCTTTATTTAACGAGGCAAGTCAGTTAAGAACACATTCTTATTTTCAATGGCGGCCTAGGAACGGTGGGTTAACTGCCTCGTTCAGGGGCAGAACGACAGATTTTCACCTTGTCAGCTCGGGTAATCCAATCTTGCAACCTTACAGTTAACTAGTCCAACGCAATAACGACTTGCCTCTCTCTCGTTGCACTCCACAAGGAGACTGCCTGTTACGCGAATGCAGTAAGCCAAGGTAAGTTGCTAGCTACCATTAAACTTTCCTTATAAAAAACAATCAATCATAATCACTAGTTAACTACACATGGTTGATGATATTACTAGATATTATCTAGCGTGGCCTGCGTTGCATATAATCTGACTGACCATACAAGTATCTAAGTATCTGACTGAGCGGTGGAAGGCAGAAGCAGGCGCGTAAACATTCATTCAAACAGCACTTTCGTGAGTTTTGCCAGCAGCTCTTCGTTGTGCGTCAAGCATTGCGCTGTTTATGACTTCAAGCCTATCAACTCCCGAGATGAGGCTGGTGTAACCGAAGTGAAATGGCTAGCTAGTTAGCGCGCGCTAATAGCGTTTCAAACGTCACTCACTCTGAGCCTTCTAGTAGTTGTTCCCCTTGCGCTGCATGGGTAACGCTGCTTCAATGGTGGCTGTTGTCGTTGTGTTGCTGGTTTGAGCCCAGGAAGGAGCGAGGAGAGGGACGGAAGCTATACTGTTACACTGGCAATACTAAAGTGCCTATAAGAACATCCAATAGTCAAAGGTTAATGAAATACAAATGGTATAGAGGGAAATAGGCCTATAATTCCTATAATAACTACAACCTAAAACTTCTTACCTGGGAATATAGAAGACTCATGTTAAAAGGAACCACCAGCTTTTATATGTTCTCATGTTCTGAGCAAGGAACTGAAACGTTAGCTTTCTTACATAGCACATATTTCACTTTTACTTTCTTCTCCAACACTTTGTTTTTGCATTATTTAAACCAAATTGAACATGTTTCATTATTTACTTGAGGCTAAATTGATTTTATTGATATATTATATTAAGTTAAAATAAGTGTTCATTCAGTATTGTTGTAATTGTCATTATTGCAAATAAATGTAAAAAATAAATAATATTTTTTATCTATTTTTATAAAGAAATCGTCCGATTAATCGGTATTGGCTTTTCTGGTCCTCCAATAATCGGTATCGGCGTTGAAAAATCATAATCGGTCGACCTCTAGTGATGAGTGAGCCAATCTCTCTTCCTTTTCCTTGATGTGCGCTCCCCACACACACAAAACAAAGGAGGGTTCTGATGGTATAACATTTCAAAATCCAATTGCAGGTAAAACACAGCTGTAGAAGCAACTACTGTTGAAACCGTTGACGAGAGGATGTCCAGCTTTATGTGGGTATAATATCTATTTCTCAATATTTTATATTGAGCTCAATAATAGCCAGCAGATTCCGACCCAACCATTATGCTTGTTTTACACTGAGCGCACTGAGGTTGGAATGCAATCATGGTTAGATTAAGACACCGCAGAGCCCGCCCGAGATATGGGTCCGAAACATACCTCAACCCAGGGATGGGATGTGCCGCTGTATTTCACCTACATCCAAACTGATACCATGAGAAGATTGAAATACTCGTTTTTCCAGAAAACATCCCTTTTTGTTCTCATGCTAGCTAGCAGTAGCCACCGCCGGCATTTTGGAATGGCAGTGTCAGCCAATCAGCTCCTTTGTTGTTCAGCGCAACATGCCATTCCATAATGGCTGCTGTGGCTACTGTTTACCAAGCATGAGGACATTAAATGTACTGTTAGATTAATACATGACTACTAGTAGTAGGCATTATATTTGGTGTTAATGATTTATACTGAACAAAAATTTATTTGTAACATGGAACAATTCTAAGATTTTACTGAGTAGAATTCACAGAAGAAAATCAGTCAATTGAAATTAATTCCTTAGGCCTTAATCTATGGATATCACGACTGGGCAGGGGCGCAGCCATGGGTGATCCTAGGAGGGCATAGGCCCACCCACTGGAGAGCCAGGCCCATCCAATCAGAATGTGTTTTTTTTGCCACAAAAGGGCTTTATTACAAACAGAAATGCACCTCAGCACCCCCACTTTCCCTCTTCAGAGGATCCACAGGTGAAGACGCCAGATGTCGTGGTCCTAGGCTGGCGTGGTTACACTTGGTCTGCAGTTGCATGTACTGCCAAATTCTCGAAAACGGCGTTGGAGGTGGCTTATGGTAGAGAAATTAACATTTAATTCTCTGGCAACAGTTCTGTTGGACATTCTTGCAGTCAACATGCCAATTGCGCGCTCCCTCAAAACTTTGGACATCTGTGGCATTGTTTTATGTGACAAACCTGCCAATTATAGAGTGGCCGTTTGTCCCAACACAAGGTGCACCTGTGTAATGACCATGCTGTTTATATCGGCTTCTTGATATGCCACATCTGTCAAATGGATGGTTTATCTTGGCAAAGGAGAAATGCTCACTTAAAGGGATGTAAACACATTTGTGCACACAATGAGTTAAATAAGCGTTTTGTGCGTATGGAACATTTCTGGGATCTTTATTTCAGCTCATGAGAAATTGGACCAACACTTTACATGTTGTGTTTATATTTTAGTTCAGTATTGCCAATGTGTTTTGAGTTCACTTCCTCATGTGGTGAATTAGCCCAAAATAAATTAGTGGACATAAACACACACAAATTCACCTGTATTGAACAACAAACTACAGACAATTCTGGAGCCCTATTTTAACAGTAAAATATTACAATACCCTACTGTCAACCCACAATTCATGACAATCAATGGATTAGATACCACATCAAAATATATTCAATAATGCATTCCTACCTGGACATGTTAAATATACAACTTGTTTCTTGAATAGCCTACCAGCTCTATAGTCTAGTACACTGTCTAAAGCACTGTGAATTACTTGAAGGTGATTATGACTATGTTGTTCTATTGCAAAAAAAACTATGGTGCAACCAAATCATAGGCTGGTGCAACCAACTGAAAAAGTTAGTGTCACCGGGGGAAAATGTTAGTCTGGAGCCCTGCACACACTGACTGGTTCTCTGGATCTGCATTCAGTTGATGTAGAAATGATATACATGTAATACTAATAGCCCACTCATTGTCCTTACATATTAAAACTGCTCTGCACTTTCTTTTGGCACATATCTGGCAGCCTCAATTTAGGAATCGAAATGTTTATATTTCCGACCAGACATGGATTATTAGTAAGTCTTAAACACAGGAGGGCATAAACCTTGCACCACGCCGCTTAAAAAATAACTACACTGTTCTTATTCATTTTCTAGATCAGTTACAATTATTTAATTCATACACAAAAGGATTACAACTCACCGTTTGTCTCTGTGTTGCTGAATGAGGTCTCTTTTTCTTGTTGCTCAATTTCTGTCTCCATTGTCGGCTAACACCGAGCTGGGTAGGGCAGGCACCTCGGTCCTGGTCGCAGGTAACAGCGGGGAGAGAGGAGCGGGCACCTCTGTCTGACCGGCTGTGGATGGACATGGTCGAGGGAAAGAGATGAGATCAGGGTTTGGGGTTTTCAGAACTGACGAAACAAAGTACGACAGAGGAGAGAGACTAGACTGGTGACCAACACTTACCACTATTTATGGTGAGAAGATGGGCGTGTTATGGGCGGAACGAAACAAAGTCTCAGAGCTGCTGCAAACCTACTGAAAAAAGGCAAAGGTTGATTAGCGGCATAAAAATAACCTACCCAAGAATAATTGTATAACACACCGCTACGATTATAAAATTGTAATAAATGGTGCATAAACATTTGGCAATGAATGACAACATTCACAAAATGAAAAGGTGTGATGAGGAACAGCATTGATTCAAATTAATGTATTATCTTGAACTGGCCATATTCATTACAAAAAAACATTTAAGAAGCAAACAGAGCAAAATTAGAATTTCTATTTGACATATTTAGGTAGGTTCCCTCCCTGTCTCGTTAAACAAACATTTTGCAGTAGAATTGGCTTAATGAATATGCCCCTGACCTTTAATACAATTCTGAAGGCGACCAGAAGACACACGTACTGAATTGATGAGAAATAATGCACATTTAATTTATTATTCTAAAGAAAGTCAATGCATGAGTGAAGTTACGAAACAGATGCATTTGATAATACGACCTGGCACAATGATATCGGAGTCGGGACAAAATGACAATGCAACGAGGGCTCATCTCAGAATCACCTCGCGCCGATAATTATCTTGATCGTAATTAAACAAATAGCTAGCTACAATCATACATTTGCTCATCTGGTATTATTTTTGGATTAATGGTGCGAGCTAGCCTACAGCGTTGATCCAATGATCGTCTAGGATTGATGTGCATTCTCGTTAATACACTCGTGTCCCCCGTGGACCGGCTCGTACATAAAACATCCTCCATTCAAGCTGCAAGGCATCACATCCCTCCTCACCATTTTTAATAGCGAGCCGCCGGGAAAAAAATATGTGTAGTCTTACTGTAATCAAATACGTTTCGTTTAGGACGTTGCACACCACGTCAGGCCAAGGGTGTACCACATCCTCAATTGTCAGAAAATGGTGGTGGAAAATCTAGTTTTATTAAGACTACACATTCCCCCCGGCGGCTCTCCTAGTTGAGGGAAATTATGCCTTTCCAAACTGAATGGAGGATGCTTTGTCTACGGGATGGTCCACCGGGGGACAAGAGCATATACAGGGAATGCACATCAGTCCTAGACGACAGTGCCGTGGCGAATTATGGCGCCCACTATCGGCTTCCTAGGCCATATGTGCGCATACGGTTTGAGAAAACAACGTTAGCTAGCTATTAGTTCTCTTGTGTATACGAGAAAAACATAGCTCGCTAGTATATTGGGAATCTACTTAGTTCATTCAGCTGGTGAAAGTATTTAGTAAAGGTGGCTAGCTAGTTAAGGTAACTAGCTAATGTTAACGTTACCTAACGACGTTAGCGGTTGGACTGCTACAGTAATATGTAGCTAGTGTAGTTAACGTTAGTTAGGGACAAGAAACACAATCGTATTTTAGGATAAAGCTCTGAAAGCCATATCTAATTACACTTGATACATTTCTAAATTTAGCTGTGTAAGCTATGCTAGCTAGCCTGCTACACTGGATCGCTAACTACAATAATTAACCAGCTACTTTAGTTGTCTTAGTTGGAAATGGTATAGCTAGATACGCGAATGCTTTCAAATGTGTTTGCTTATACCATCGCATCAACATGTAATGACGGACTTATTCGTTGCAGAGATACATCGAAATGTGTGTAAAACAGACCTGCGCTACACCGTGTATCGTTGCTACTCCTTTTCGACCCTTCGCTGAGGAAGAACGCAAGAACAAAAAATGGCTAAGAAATCATGTGGTATCTGAAGAAAGAGGTAGCTGCTTCGATTGGTGGAAAGAGACATTGAATTGTAAATAAGTAGCAATCATTGGATAACTCATCTGTCACTCACATCATGGAGGCGGGTCTGAAGATATTGTTCCCACCAATCTTCCGTACCGAAATAGTTTGGTTGACTTGCAGCAGTCCTTTACTTTCAGTCTTGATCATAATGTAAATACTTACTAGTTGTGTTCATATAGGGTTGTAGCTAGCTAATGCTATTATCGTTCTAACATGTAGATATATCACATATTTAGTGTGATTCGCGCGAAGTCCAAAAATGATTATGGGAACCTTAGCACCACAAACATTTTGACTCTCCATGCCTCCAACTTTTGGCGCCTTGGCGATTCGCCAAAAAGCAGCTGCACTTGTACTTTGGGGCAGATAGCTACAATTATACAGAACTAACCCAAACCATTGTAACGTACATTAAGGTTTATGACTATCACTCAATGAGTACGGTTACATGCACACAATATAATATTTCGATTAAAAAGTATATATGCTTTGCAAGAAGAACAATGTCCCTAATAATACTGGTATATGGACACAAATGAAATCAGCCTACTACCTGATGGCACTGATAAATGCAGAAAATCGCCAATCAAAATAAACCTTCTACACAGCAACCGTGTTATCTTTGGGAAGCATATTAGATTCTGAGTTCAGACTTTTAAAGTTTGCATGTGAAAAGTACTTCTAAGCAATGGCGTGTATTCATGGATGCCAAGGGAAGCCAGTCTTACACCAAAAATGACACACAAAAAACATAAAATAATGTATATTTAATCTCTGTGTTTTTGGAATTTTCCTTCAATTCACAAGAGGCTGAATGTATCTCACTGGAGACAGCATCCGAGCGAAACAGTGCCTTACGGTCTCTGTATGTCATGTGTAAGGCCATTTATCTGATTCTATCTGGTCATGAAGAGTATGACATTGTTGCCACCCATAGCATTGAATGCAAGGGAAGCCAGCAAGCATTTGGCCTCACTTGATTAAAAAAAGTAGAAAACAATAGCCAATCAGCATTGAGCTAAACTGAGCGAGCTCAACTGTGAATGGTCCTAGAGCACCAAAAAAAAGTGTTGTCCTCTGATGGCTAGCTAGCCAGTTAAAATGGTCCTTTTCCCAACTTAGCCATAGATGGGGATAGGGGTTTGGACTTGTGGTTTTACTTAATTCTCTGTACTGGCCAATGATTGTAATGGCGATTCTGATCCCACCATAAATTCGTACGGTACATTGTGCCCCTGGACTGAGAGGATGAAAGGTTAATATGTAGCTAGATGTAGAAGGCTAACGTTAACTAGCTAACGTTGGCCATCAAAGAAGTTAGGCTAGCGAGCAAGCATTTTAGCCAGGTAGCCTAGGACAACAAAAAAAATAAAGCTTGTACTGTATGAGTCATAGACCGTTTCGTCAACATGAAAGATGGGAGTATGGGATTGGCATTTCTCTATAAGTAGGGTGAGTTTTTTTTCTACTTGCACAAACACACACACAAACACACAAATCAGAATGGTGGACAGCATAGGTGATTTGATGATGTTGATGTTGAAAAGGTGCTGGAATAGTGGAGGCAGCTCCTGTTTTCTTTGCGACTTGCGGTAAATCTCCATGGTTCTAAAACAATAGTTGTTTAGTAGTCCAAAAATATCAGAAACATTAACTTGCTTGGGGTGGGTATAATTTGTTGAACGTTCTAACAACAATCTGTTCCAAAAACTTTAAAGTACAAGGTCGTCAACAAACGCATACAAAGTAACATGATCAATTCACCTAACGTTAGCTAAATCGCTGCCAAATAGGCAACAACTCACCACAAAGCTTATTCTTAATGTTTGCCAATAGGCTACCAGAGTGAGGGCAGACATTTTTCGGAATAAACACGCTAAGTGCAAAACTGAATGAATTAGCCCACGCCCTACCCGGTATCGTATTCTGCCGCTATACAACTTTGTATGCATTATTTGTTGGCAACCTTGTTATTTACAACGTTTTTGGAACAGATTCCTGTTGATTCGTTCCACAAATTATACCCAGGTTAGGGTTAAGTGCCAGCCATGCCGCTCTATTCTCGGTCAACTGTAATTAGCCTATTTCCCTCTTTGTGGCACTTGACCAAATGATTGGGCAGAAGTCCAGCACATCCCTACCAGGTAAAAAGAAGGCTGACAACCAGGAACCAGATGACTCGGAGCTGCTGGATAGCCTGGAGGCCCAGAAGGGGCAGGTGGAGTGGAGGGTGGAACCCAGCCTGGAGAGTGGTTACGGAACCCGCAGTGAGGCATCCTCCGCCTCTTACATAATTGCCTTGCTGCAGAGCCTGTGCTTTGAAAGCCTTGCAGATTCTGCACTCGGAAGCCCTTCATGCCACGAGACCCTTGAGCTGGACATGGTGGACATCCCAGATGAGGACTGATTACCTTCCTCTGGATGAGCTTGACAATGTGATTTTCCAGGAGAGCCCATTCCAACAGCCAAACAATAGGAAGGACAATCAAAGGGACAACCTTTAGACGATGACATGGACTGCTTCTTTCCACCTAAGCCAAAAGCTTCTAGACAGGAGCCTAGACTGGATAGTACCTGTGTCAGAGAACAGGGAACAAGTCGACCCTTTGCGGAGAGTGTGACGATTGTGATGCTTGCTTCACCTCCATTTACCTACCTGTGTTTGCTGGAATAGAGTGTGAGCCCCTTGGGTGTGCTGGAGTGAGTGAGCGAGGTGCATGAGAAAGCCTTCATTGTCACCCTGCAAGGGAACCTCAAATACAGTAAGGTGGAGTGGCGAGTCAGTGCTTCCATTTCGGACGAAACGGGTTACATGGATGTGGACCTCTCAGACCAGGTTCTGACGGGCCTGCTGGGGTTCTCAGTGGCCAAGAAGCTGAAGCTGGACCTGGCCCAGATGGACGCAGGGATGAAGGCGTGTTAGCAGGGCCTGGTGGACATGTGCTGTGTAATGACTCTGAGGTTGGACGTGAAGGCTGTGGTCCTCAAGGTTAATGCAGTCACAGAGGAGAACTGCCGAGCCCTGGAGGAGCGAGTGAAAGGTAGGCATGGGCGGGAGGACTCTGGGATGTGGACTGTGGAGGACTTTGATGACTGGGCTCTGGGGAATTTGGTGCCTTAGCTGTAAGTGGGTTTAAAGCTCTGTCTGGCCCTGAATCCACTGTCAAGTGTGCTTTACGATACCTCTGTTGTTAAGTTAATTCATGCAGCCATTCGGCTACTCTTGATTAAAACCATTTTGTTAAAATTATTCTGAATTCTGAAATTAGCTTTTTGTGTGTATAAAGAAACAAGAGCTTTATTACAGTATGAAAATACGTATGTTTAAGAAGGACGTTTTTGATAGTAGGTCTACTGTTGTATATTGTCTCTCACTGATGATAGATTAGAATAACTTTTGCTAATGTATGACAGTATTTTATTCTACAATTTTGAAGTAATCAAATCTGAGTTAATGATTTTCTTTGTATCCTCTGTACTCAGAATTACTTTTCACAGTTCGGCCTTTACTGCAGTTTAGTCCATGTGGGCTACTACACAATGACACATTTTCAGTCATTTACTGCAGAAGAATTCCTGCATTTTTTTTTCTGTGAGTAGTGGAGTGATGCTCAGGCCATGGGGAATCCGCTCTCTTCCCCCGTAAAAAAAAAACAACGGAGTAATAGTCCGCCTTTGCTTATTGCTATTCCGTGTTGTCCACACGCATCCACACGCATTCATCTGACTTCATTAAGCCCTAATCAGGTTCAACATTCGAAATTAGGAACCTGCATTGCATGTCATTAGCCTGTTATGAGTTAATGACTGTGCCCACTGTGGAAAGCGTGTTGTGCAGGGTAGTGAGAACCTATAGGCCTGGTGAATTATCTGCATAAGTAGGAGACGGGCTTGGTTGGGTGGGTGCATTACATGGCTGAAATTGTAGGCTGAAAAAATGGATACATATACAGTAGCACTCATCCAAGGGTTTTTCTTCATTTGTACTATTGTCGACATAGTTTTGATGTCTTCACTATTAGTCGATGAAATAACACACATGGAATCATGTAGTAACCAAAAAAGTGTTAAAGAAATCAAAATATATTTTAGAATTTAGATTCTTCCAAGTAGCCACCATTTGCATTGATGACAGCTTTGCACACTCTTGGAAGACCCAGAGTTACTTCTGCTGCTGTAACGGTTCTCTTGTGGTGAAGGAGAGTCGGACCAAAATGCAGCGTGTAGATTGCGATCCATGTTTAATAAACAAACGTAAAACACGAATCAATACAAATACTACAAAAACAAAGAACGTAATGAACGTAACGAAAACCGAAACAGCCTATACTTGTGTAAACTAACACAGAGACAGGAACAAGGACACTAAGGACAATCACCCACAAAACACACAAATAATATGGCTGCCTAAATATGGTTCCCAATCAGAGACAACGATAAACACCTGCCTCTAATTGAGAACCACTTCAGACAACCATAGACTTAACTAGAACACCCCACTAAGCTACAATCCCAATACCAACACACCACATACAAAAACCCCATGCCACACCCTGGCCTGACCAAAATAAATAAAGATAAAGACAAAATACCTCGACCAGGGCGTGACAGAACCCCCCCCTAAGGTGCGGACTCCCGGACGCACCTCAAAACAATAGGGAGGGTCCGGGTGGGCGTCTGTCCATGGTGGCGGCTCCGGCGCGGGACGTGGACCCCACTCAATCACCATCTTAGTCCCTCCTCCTCACGTCCTTGGATAGTCCACCCTCGCCGCCGACCATGGCCTAGTAGTCCTCACCCAGAACCCCACTGGACTGAGGAGCAGATCGGGACTGAGGGGCAGCTCGGGACTGAGGGGAAGCTCGGGACTGAGGGGAAGCTCGGGACTGAGGGGAAGCTCGGCACTGAGGGGAAGCTCGGCACTGAGGGGAAGCTCAGGCACTGGGGGAAGCTCGGCACTGGCTGGCTGGCGGCACTGAGAGGAAGCTCAGGCAGGTAGTTGGATCTGGAAGATCCTGGCTGGCTGGCGGATCTGGAAGAGTCTGGTTGACTGGCGGATCTGGAAGAGTCTGGTTGACTGGCAGATCTGGAAGAGTCTGGTTGACTGGCAGATCTGGAAGAGTCTGGCTGACTGGCGGATCTGGAAGAGTCTGGCTGACTGGCGGATCTGGAAGAGTCTGGCTGACTGGCGGATCTGGAAGAGTCTGGCTGACTGGCGGATCCTGGCAGACTGACGGATCTGGCTGCTCCATGCTGACTGGCGGCTCTGGCTGCTCCACGCTGACTGGCGGTTCTGGCTGCTGCATGTAGGCTGACAGCTCTGGCGGCTTCTTACAGACTGGCAGCTCTGGCGGCTCCGTGCAGACTGGCAGCTCCTTGCAGACTGGCAGCTCCTTGCAGACTGGCAGCTCTGGCTGCTTTATGCAGACTGGCGGCTCTGGCTGCTTCATGCAGACTGGCATTCTGTCTGCTTCATGCAGACTGGCAGCTCTGGTTGCTTCATGCAGACTGGCAGCTCTGGCTGCTCCATGTAGACTGGCAGCTCTGGCTGCTCCATGCAGGCTGGCAGCTCTGGCTGCGCTGAACAGGCAGGAGACTCCAGCAGCGCTGTAGAGGAGGAAGGCTCTGGCAGCGCTGAACAGGCGGGAGACTCCAGCAGCGCTGGACAGGCGAGGCGCACTGTAGGCCTGATGCGTGGTGCTGGCACTGGTGGAACTGGACCAAGAACACGCACAGGAAGCCTGGTGCGGGGAGCTGCTACCGGAGGGCTGGCGTGTGGAGGTGGTACTGGATAGACCGGACCGTGCAGGCGCACTGGAGCTCTTGAGCACCGAGCCTGCCCAACCTTACCCGGTTGAATGCTCTCGGTCGCCCTGCCAGTGCGGCGAGGTGGAATAGCCCGCACTGGGCTATGCAGGCGAACCGGAGACACTGAGCGCAAGGCTGGTGCCATGTAAGCCGGCCCAAGGAGACGCACTGGGGACCAGATGCGTAGAGCCGGCTTCATGGCATTTGGCTCGACGCTCAATCTAGCCCGGCCGATACGCGGAGCTGGAATATACCGAACACGGTGCCTGCCCGGTCTCTCTAGCCCCCCGGTAAGCACAGGGAGTTTGCGCAGGTCTCCTACCTGGCATAGCCATACTCCCTGTGAGCATCCCCCCAATACATTTTTGGGGCTGACTCTCAGGCTTCCATCCGCGTCGCCGTGCTGCCTCCTCATACCAGCACCTCTCCGCTTTCGCCGCCTCCAGTTCTTCCTTGGGGCGGCGATATTCTCCAGGCTGAGCCCAGGGTCCTTCACCGTCCAGTTCGTCCTCCCATGTCCAGTCCTTCTCTCACTGTACCTTGGGGCGGCTACACTCCCCTGGTTTAGCCCAGGGTCCTCTCCCGTCGAGGATTTCCTCCCAAGTCCAGAAATTCTTGTCGCGCTGCTCCTGCTGCTGCTGTTGCCTGTTACCACGCTGCTTGGTCCGGGTGTGGTGTTTATTCTGTAACGGTTCTCTTGTGGTGAAGGAGAGTCGGACCAAAATGCAGCGTGTAGATTGCGATCCATGTTTAATAAACAAACGTAAAACACGAATCAATACAAATACTACAAAAACAAAGAACGTAACGAAAACCGAAACAGCCTATACTTGTGTAAACTAACACAGAGACAGGAACAAGGACACTAAGGACAATCACCCACGAAACACACAAAGAATATGGCTGCCTAAATATGGTTCCCAATCAGAGACAACGATAAACACCTGCCTCTGATTGAGAACCACTTCAGACAGCCATAGACTTAACTAGAACACCCCACTAAGCTACAATCCCAATACCAACACACCACATACAAAAACCCTATGCCACACCCTGGCCTGACAAAATAAATGAAGATAAACACAAAATACCTTGACCAAGGGCGTGACAGCTGCAGAGGATAAGTTCATTAGAGTTACCAACCTCAGAAATTGCAGACGAAATAAATGCTTCACAGACACATCTCAACATCAACTGTTCAGAGGAGACTGTGTGAATCAGGCCTTCCTGGTCGATTTGCTGCAAAGAAACCAGTACACAAGGACACAAATAAGAAGGGACTTGCTTGGTCCATGAGCAATGGATACTAGACTGGTGGAAATGTGTCCTTTGGTCTGATGTGTCCAAATTTGAGATTTCTGGTTCCAACTGCCGTGTCTTCGTGATAGGCAGAATAGGTGAACGGATTATCTCCGCATGTTTTGTTCCCACCGTGAAGCATGGCGGATGTGGTGTGATGGTGTGGGGGTGCTTTGCTGGTGACACTGTCTGTGATTTATTTAGAATTTAAGGCACACTTAACCAGTATGGCTACCACAGCGTTCTGTAGCGTTACGCTATCCCATCTGGTTTGAGCTTAGTGGGACTACCATTTGTTTTTCAACAGGGCAATGACCCAACACAGCTCCAGGATGTGTAAGGGCTATTTGACCAAGAAGGAGAGTGATGGGGTGCTGCATCAGATGACCTGGCATCCACAATCACCTGACCTCAACCCAATTGAGATGGTTTGGGATGGGTTTAACCGCAGAGAGATGGAAAAGCATCCAACAAGTGCTCACCATATGTGGGAACTTCTTCAAGACTGTTGGAAAAGCATTCCAGGTGAAGCTGGTTGAGCGATTGCCAAGAGCGTGCAAAGCTGTCATCAAGGCAAAGGGTGGCTACTTTGAAGAATCTCAAATGTAATATATATTTTGATTTGTTTAACACTTTTTTGCTTACTACACGATTCCATATGTTATTTCATAGTTTTGATGTCGTCACTATTATTCTACAATGTAGAAAATAGTTCAAATAAAGAAAAACCCTTGAATGAGAAGGTGTGTCCAAACTTTTGACTGGTACTGTATGTCGATACATACTGTAAAGTGGATACATAGATGGTTGGCGTGTGGTGCTTGCAAGAACATGGTGGTGGGTTTGAATCCCGCACAGGCCTTGTCTAGGCTATACTATGTGTCGACTGTTCATCACTTTAATAGAATGCCTGCTAAATAACAATACCATATTAATGCATAAATACCTTGGTCTACAGAGCTTTTTCATGCCTTACACTCTTCTTATTCATAATACATTAACTATCTGGTACTATAACAGGTCATATTCAATAAATAGTCTGAACTTCAGAAAATAAAGACTTATGTCCTAGCAAGGCATCTTTCTCCTGTTTTAGGAAAATTGTATTTATTTATTTGAGAAAAAAACATGAGAAAATGTTTGACTGTGCTAATAGAGGCCATTTGCAATGTTTTTTTCCCTTGATTTTACACCACCCCCTGCCCCACCCCCTCTTTCTGTTGCAGTCTGAAGGGGATAATCAAGGTAGGAGTTAAAAAGTGCCTTTTCGTTCTCCAGCGAGTTTGTATGTTCCCCAAATTACAGGTGAGTGGTGGTGGGCGCATGGGGAGACATTGTGCTCATTTCTCTAATGCTCGTGCCATGTGTAGTATACCCTTTTGGTCCTTTCGTTTTAGAGGAAAAATGTCCATCAGCAAACCAAACTAATACTCGCAGCTGTAATTTTCCTTCCTCTTATTAGACATGGGTAATGAAAAATCCACTTAGCTTTGTCTGAGTTCCATGAAGATCAGTAAATGGTTTTTCTGCCGGAGCTGGCCCTGTTTGTGTTTTGTGTGTTCCCAAGTTAAAGATGCGTGCCAGTAGGGAATAGAAATGACCAGAAAATTGGTCTCATGAAACATTTGGTACATTATTTTATCCCGAGGTTGGATGGGATTGGTATTATTATGATCTAGCAGAGAGGGGGTTCAGGCAGAGGCAGAGCCATATCTCTCTATATGACTGACTCTGGGTTCAAGAGGTCAAGTTCCGTGATGTTTGTTCCTGGCCTCCGTCGGTCACATAATACAGTATTAGTCATGCTAATGATTAGGCCATCATGGGATTAGTTTGTAGTCACACTCAACATCTGTATAATGTTTTATCTAATTGAAGACAGAGGGTTTTGAGTTTGTTTTTGGCCCTCATTACTCATCATTTCATGTTATATGACAGCCTATGATTTATGCTTGTTTACTATCATTGGACCTGAATAGTTTTTTTTGTATTTACTATTTAAAGCTCAATGCAAACAGCTGACGATTTACAAATGTAGGACCAAAGGACACTTCCCACTGGCACACATTGGTTGAATCAACGTTGTGTCCACATAATTTCCAAGAGAATTACGTTCAACATCGTAGAATAGGCGTTGTGTTGTTTCATGATAAAATTATTCTTGGCAAGGGCATAACTTATTTGTTGCAGTAAAGCACAGTAGGATGAAATATATTGTATGTGTAGTATTGCCATAGAAGATGATTGAAGTAGAACTGCCCAATGAATGGTGTACATGGAAAAGTTCTGATGTTTTGTAGTAGCCGTCTACACTGTAACATTTTATTCAACATGCAACTGGCTGTAAAGGATGGTTTTTAATTTACCGAATGGTTACCTGGAAGAAAATGGGGGAGGGTCATGCTTTTTCAAGTTCAGTCAAGGCGAGGGTTTAGTGTTTTAAAAAAAAATCTAGTCCAGTAAAGGGTCATGTAATTTATAATTAATTGATTTCATTTCTATATTTCACTGTTTTATAATTAGTTGCTTGTTAAGCTATACAGTGCATTCAGAAAGTATTCAGACCCCTTAACCTTTTCCACATTTTGTTACGTTACAGCCTTATTCTAAAAGTAAAACATTTTCCTCATCAATCTACACACAATACCCCATAATGATAAAGTGAAAAACAGATTTTCAGAAATGTTTGCAAACTGATTTTGAAAATGAAAAATACAGAAAATAGTATTCAAACAAGTGGTGTACTTCAGCCGGGGCGGTCGCACCAAGACCCGCTACGTACATGGGCCCGGTGACAGGCCCGGACCTGCGTCCCCATATATCATTTGAATACCGCCCTACCGTGCCCAAGCATCAATTGTTGACACCAGTCCATCACATCCACAATTTGAGGAGAAGATCTTTCTTTAATGTAGGCTATATGATAAATGATCCCACTGATGGTTTCACCAACAAAATGTTTTTTTTTACACTATATAAGTTAGCATGATATTTTAGTGCATTGCGGACAATAAATCAAATTAATTTGCTAAATAAATCATATTATTTAATAGTTTCAATACCGTGTTAAGATAATGAAACGCATTCTGGGATTCATTGTGCAAATACTCTCTAAAGTGTCGTTGTTTCTATCATCGTTTTAAGCAACAGTTGAGCTAGCTATCAAGAGACGATGGCCGGGGAAAAAAATAGAGTCGAGAATAGAAAATTATGGATTTAAAAATCAGCAACGTATCAACACAAGTGGAGCCCAAAAGAGGAAGGCCAAAAATGAGAAAGCAAAGGATGTATCAAAATTAGTTAAATTATATTCATTTTTCAAATGCAGTTCAAGTGCAGCCATTGCTGGCACAAGCAATCTAACGGGACCAGAAGAGGATGTAGGTTTATCAGCGCCAGCAGCAGCTTTTAGTGGGTCAAGTGAGCCAAGGTCAAGCTGTTCCATCCTGCCAGAAGAAGCAACTTTGACAGAGGATGATACAGGTTGTCAGGTATCGGCGGATACGACCCTGAGCACAAGCCAGGCTGGACAAGCTATCCCCAGGCTGGGCGGGGAGGAAGAGGAGCAGGGCGAGGCTAGAATCCTGGTGGTTGAGGAAACAGGTGGAAGTGGGACAGACGGCCTTTTAACCTGTCCAACTGACAGGGGGCATTACGCAACAAATGTGGATGCAAAAGTTAAACTGCATGTTATTGCATTAGGCTCGTGTAAGACTACTGGCCCATTCCCAAGAGATGAAGAAAGGCCGTGTTTTTCCAAGTCGTATTACACCATTACAACTAAGGCTGGAATCAAATTACCACGTACATGGCTATGTTATTCGGCCAAGCTAGATTGTGGGTATTGTGAGCCTTGCTGGCTGTTCGGAGATCGGTGTGCCCCTTTCTTCTCTGATGCGTGGGTGAATGGGGTGAGAGATTGGCGCCATCTAACATCTTAAATAGTGTGTCATGAGACATCCCAGATTCACATGGGTGCCTGTTTGGTATAGAAATGGAGAGAGGCGTGCGTAACGCAGCAAATTTATGGCAACAGGTGTTGGAGCGCATAGTTAATGTAACTCTCACACTTGCACCATGTAATTTGGCATTCAGAGGGCACCGTGAAAAGCTGGGGCAGGCCAACAATATAATTGAACTTCTGGCATTTGCAGAATCTTAACTATCTCAGTCCTCAAATCCAAAATGAGCTGATTTATATCTTAGGGAGAGATGCAGGAAGCCCCATTTTTGTTCTATTATTATGGACGCCACACCGGATGTATCCAAAGTAGACCTGTTAAGCAAAGTTTATTGCTATGTGAGAGTGATAAGTGATGCAGATAATGTTGCCACAGATCTGACCATCACAGAATTGTTTTGGAGATTTCTAGAGACAGCTGACACATCAACAGCTGAGCTTCAACATAAAATCCTAGGCAGCATAGAGGAAAATGGGCTGGATATTTCAAAATGTGGTGGGCAGGGGTATGATGGAACTGCTAACATCAGCGGGGTCTATTCAGGGTCTATTCGGGTGTACCGGCCAGAATATCCGAAAAAGAGCAGCTTGCTGTTTATGTGCATTGCGCAGAGTACAATCTTAGCCTGGATTTTAAAAAAATCTGAACCTGGCTTCAACAGTTTTATGATACTGTTGAACTGTTATACACCTTCTTCGGCCATAGCATAAAGAGATGGTCAATGCTGAGTGTTCTATTTGATTTAGCATTTTTTTTTAAAGTAAATGTAACTCTAAAACGACTGTGTCCCACCCGCTGGTCATCTAGATATGAGTCCCTTGCCGCCCTGAGATACAGGTATGTGGACGTAATGAAGGACCTCACCAAGATGGTACTTTTAAGTGACAAGAAGGACGAGATGGAAGATGCAGCAGCACGGAAAACATTTATTTTTGTCGTTCTGCAGACTAAGGTTTTAGAAAATGGGAACGTCGTCTCCAAAATGCTACAGGCCAAAGACGCAGACCTGCACAGGGCAGCCAGCCACCTCAAGGACATGATAGAGGTCCTGTCCGGAATCCGACAGGATTTTTGAGAAGGCCAAAGTCACCGCAGAGTCCCTTGCCGACAAAATGGGGAGCTCAGAACGCATTTGAAGACACTCCAAGAAGGAAGGCGAGGCGTCATTTTGATGAGCTGTGCGAGGACGAGCGACTGTCTGATGGGTCGTTTTTAGTCAACGTCTTTAATGCAAACCTTGACATCGTTATCCACCAGCTGTCAAACATATTTAATAGTCTGCGGGGAACAGTCTTTTTTAACTCCATCCATCCCACTACCCTGGCCAATGCAGATGATGATGTGCTCTATGAGACCGCCAACCGGCTGGCTGAACATTACAGCAAAAATATATCAGCAAGCTTCCCTGGCCAATTACTCTATTTCAGGGCCTGTTTTAAGAAGGAAAAAGCACACTACAGTGAGAAAACTGGCCAAGATGCTCATTGTGGATTACAATTCAGTCACTGCTACATTTGGGCAAGTAGTTACAGCTAGTGCTCCTTTAATTAAATCATACCTGAGGAGCAGGATGGGACAGGAGAGACTGAGTGGGTTGGCCATTCTGTCCATTGAAAACACCAGGGCCAGGACCATGGATTTGAGTGCCATAGTCAACGACTTCACAGAGCGCAAGGCCCGTCGAATGCCAATCAAATGAGTGAGTAAGCTTATATTTATACAGGGCAGGCCACCCAGACAGCCTATATAAATCAAGCTTTATTGAGATGAATTTACATTGCTTGTCAATCTACGACTATGCTCATATTGTCTTTGGAACCATGTTCTGGTGCACGGCCGCTAAGCCATTTCTTTTTCATCATAGCCTATACGTTTAAATAGGCTATAAATATAATAGTAAGCATACACAGAAAAAGGCTGTAACATGTGAAAAAAGTAGCGGGGTCTGAATATTTTCCGAATGCACTGTATATCGGTGTGCCCTATGCCGCCTTCCTCTCTGGGCACGCAAGACTAGTGTGGTCTCAATCAAATTAATCCGAGCCGATAGTCTACGAAGTGCATGCTCGGAGAAATACAGAGCTAAGAGCAAAGTTATATTTCTAAGATCAGTAGCTGCTGGGATGGTGTAAGTAGTAGGCACATTTAAACCATCTTCATTTTAATTAGCTTTAATAACAGAAAGAGGGCTTTGTTGGAGCCTATTTCTTCCTATGAAGAAAGAAGAGGTAGGCCTTCCTGTTTAATAGACGAAATTAGGCTATAGGCTGCTATGTCCATAGATTTTGTCGGTCAATTTCTTTACCCACCATACACTCTTCAAATAGCCTATACCTCCATGTCAGTGAAGGGCAGTTAAAACCAAGACTCGCATTGAGGGGTATGAGAGGCTATGCCATAGTCTACCTATGATTAAAGAAAATGGCAAAAAGCACAGGCCTACCCAGTACTAGCGTATTATTTTAAAGAAAATAAAACTGATACGATTATATGAAGTGATCTATAACAGCGCTTTGTTCCGCAATACTTTTTTTTGCTAGAAACCAACTGTAAAATACCCGGAAACAACGTGACTCTGATGCATATGGGAATATCATTGTTTAGTTTCTTTGAATTTTCAGAGGCTGATCTACAACCTCTTATAGCCGAGGAGGCAACACATAGACTTTGCTGGGGAAGTAATCTAATTCTGTCACTATCAATTGATTAAGTTATTCACTTTCTGTACAATAGATGTTTAAACACAGACAGCTTTTAGGGAAACACTTGTGACCTCCTCTCGTTGGGTTAAGCCACGGAAGAAGAGTAGCCAGCCGTTAAAGCACACATGTTTCTGCGTCGGTAGGCCTAACTTTTGAAAGTACCATGCTCAGGGTAGTGGTTAGAGCGTTGGACTAGTAACTGGAAGGTTGCACGTTCAAATCCCCGAGCTGACAAGGTACAAATCTGTCGTTCTGCCCCTGAACAGGCAGTTAACCCACTGTTCCTAGGCCGTCATTGAAAATAAGAATTTGTTCTTAACTGACTTGCCTAGTTAAATAAAGGTAAAAAAAAAAAAATTGTCTCAGATTTAATAATTTGCAAACAGGGAGAGTTTCGTTGCAAACAAGACACACTGATTTGGCATTGGTCAGGGAGTGACCAAGATCTGTTGCACCTGTCCTTGTGCTTGTTTCAATCCCCTCCAGGTGTCGCCCACTTATCCTCTGGGTATTTATACCTGTGTTTTCTGTCTGTGCCAGGTTGTCTTGTTTGTCAAGGTTACTAGCGGTTGCCCTGTCAGTGCCTGACTTTTCTCAGCCTCGCTTTTTCTCTGCCTCCTGGTTTTTGACCCTTGCCTGTCCTGACCCTGTACCCGCCTGCCTGACCTCTCTGCCTGAACCTGCCTGCCATCCTGTACCTTTGCTCCACCTCTGGATTACTGAACTCTGCCTCTCCCTGACCCCTGAGCCTGCCTGCCGTCCTGTACCTTTGCCCCTACTCTGGATTACTGAACTCTGCCTCTCCCTGAGCCTGCCTGCCGTCCTGTCCTGTACCTTTGCCCCTACTCTGTATTATATCGACCCCCGCCTGCCTTGACCTGTTTGCCTGCCCCTGTGGTTACAATAAACATTGTTACTTCACACAGTCTGCTCTTGGGTCTTACCTTAATTCCTGATAATTGGAGAATTATGATAAGATGAACACACAAGCCTATCTCTCTGTCCATTCTCAGCCTGTAATTTCGGTAATTAGTGTGGTATTAAGAGATTATGCTAATGCTGTATGTAAAATTACGTAGAATTGCATGAAATGTTTATAAAACAAATAAAACATCTCAGACATGCAAATACGATGATAGATGCATGCAATGCTTTTACTATAAAGGAGATCTTTCCACCCCTGCTCTTGTCAACTGTGGTCTGCGAACCCATAAACCTTCTGACCTGCAGCCCTGTGTGCTATCAAAACTCCTGCATTGCCATGTAATGCCTACAGAACAAAGGACAGTTTCTAAAACTGCATACCTGACTCTGGTCTGTCCAATAAGTGAGGTTAAACGCTAGACATGTTCTGTGCTATCCACTTGGTTTTAATTATTATTTTGGGAATAAGGAAGGGTCACTTTTTTTCAAGAGTTCAGAGAGGGTTTAGGTTAAATATATTTTAATTTCAGAGCGATCCAATTTTCTCCATGTAACCCTTATAATAAACAACGTTCACTCCCTAATAGTGTCACGGCTGTTGAAGGAAGTGGACCAAGGTGCAGCGTGGTGGGCGTACGTTTTCTTTTATTATAAAAAATGACACCAACAAAACAACAACCGCGAAAACAACCATGACACTACAGGCTATGTGCCATAAACAAAAGTCAACCTCCCACAAAGACAGGTGGAAAAAGGGCTACCTAAGTATGGTTCTCAATCAGAGACAACAATAGACAGCTGTCCCTGATTGAGAACCCTACCCTGCCAAAACATAGAAATACAAATAATAGAACATAGAATACCCACCCCAAATCACACCCTGACCAAACCAAACAGAGACATAAAAAGGATCTCTAAGGTCAGGGCGTGACAAATAGGATTGTGAGTTTGCTCAACGTGTGGCATATAGCTATGCCAACATTCATTCTCAAGTTGAGTTGTATGTTCACTAAACTTTGAATTTTATGTTGAGTCAATATAGCATTCAACTAGAGAATTAATTGTATTTCTATCTTATTTGCATATTTTCCAGAGTGCCTTTCGAGTGAATTGTAGTTACCACTCATGACTGCATTTGTTAGCAACAGAGACATGGTTGTTGCATTCAATGCCTTTTTAGTCCTGTAGCCTTCATCAAGGGAGTGTCTAAGTGAATATATCAAATCAATTCAAATCAAAATGATTTATATAGCCCTTCTTACATCAGCTGATATCTCAAAGTGCTGTACAGAACCCAGCCTAAAACCCCAAACAGCAATTAATGCAGGTGTAGAAGCACTCTTTATGACAATACATTCATAAACTGAGTGTACAAAAGATTATGAACACCTTTCCATGGCATAGACTGACGAGGTGAATTCAGGTGAAAGCTATGATCCCTTATTGATGTCACTTGTCTAATCCAATTAAATCAGTGTAGATGGCGGTTAGGAAACATGTTAAAGAAGGATTTTTAAGAGGCATGGATTTGTGTGTGTGTGCCATTCAGAGGGTGAATGGGCAAGACAAAATATTTAAGTGCCTTTTTAAACATGGTATGGTATTATGTGCCAGGTGCATCAGTTTGTGTCAAGAACTGCAATGCTGCTGGGGTTTTCACATTCAACAAGAATGGCTCACCACCCAAAGGAAATCCACCCAACTGTGGAAACGCTTTCGACACTTTGTAGAGTCCATGCCCCAACGAATTGAGGCTGATCTGAGGGCAAAAGGGGGTGCAACTCAATATTAGGAATGTTCTTGTTACGTGTGCTCCCTCTCCGGCCTCTAGGTCACCAGGATGCTCGTTATGGGTCACACCTGTCACCATCGTTAAGCGCACCTGCGCGTCAGACTCACCTGGACTCCATCACTTCCCTATATAGAGTTGAAGTCGGAAGTTTACATACACCGTAGCCAAATACATTTAAACTCAGTTTTTTACAATTCCTGACATTTAATCCTAGTAAAAATTCCCTGTTTTAGGTCAGTTAGGATCACCACTTTATTTTAAGAATGTGAAATGTCAGAATAATAGTAGAGTGATTTATTTCAGCTTTTATTTCTTTCATCACATTCCCAGTGGGCCAGAGGTTTACATACACTCAATTAGTATTTGGTAGCATTGCCATTAAATTATTTAACTTGGGTCAAATGTTTCGGGTAGCCTTCCAGAAGCTTCCCACAATAAATTGGGTGAATTTTGGCCCATTCTTCCTGACAGAGCTGGTGTAACTGAGTCAGGTTTGTAGGCCTCCTTGCTCGCACACGCTTTTTCAGTTCTGCCCACAGATTTTCTATGGGATTGAGGTCAGGGCTTTGTGATGGCCACTCCAATACCTTGACTTTGTTGTCCTCAAGCAATTTTATCACAACTTTGGAAGTATGCTTGGGCTCATTGTCCATTTGGAAGATCCATTTGCAACCAAGCTTTAACTTCCTGACTGATGTCTTGAGATGTTGCTTCAATATATCCACACAATTGTCCTGCCTCATGATGCCATCTATTTTGTGAAGTGCACTAGACTCCCCTGCAGCAAAGCACACCCACAACATGATACTGCCACCCCCTTGATTCACAGTTGAGATGGTGTGCTTCACGGTTGGGATGGTATTCTTCGGCTTTGCAAGCCTCCCCCTTTTCCCTCCAAACATAACGATGGTCATTATGGCCAAACAGTTCTATTTTTGTTTCATCAGACCAGAAGACATGTGCAGTTGCAAACCGTAGTCTGGCTTTTTGATGGCGGTTTTGGAGCAGTGGCTTCTTCCTTGCTGAGCGGTCTTTCAGGTTATGTCGATATAGGACTCGTTTTACTATGGATATAGATACTTTTGTACCTGTTTCCTCCAGCATCTTCACAAGGTCCTTTGCTGTTGTTCTGTGATTGATTTTCACTTTTCACACCAAAGTATGTTCATTTCTAGTAGACAGAACTTGTCTCCTTCCTGAGCGGTATGACGGCTGCGTGGTCCCATGATGTTCATACTTGCGTACTATTGTTTGTACAGATGAATGTGGTACATTCAGGCATTTGGAAATAGCTCCCAAGGATGAACCAGACAAAATAAATTCTGAGATCTTGGCTGATTTCTTTTGATTTTCCCATGATTTCAAGCAGAGGCACTGAGTTTGAAGGAAGGCCTTGAAATACATACACAGATTTTCCTCCAATTGACTCAAATTATGTAAATGTTCCTATCAGAAGCTTCTAAAGCCATGACATCATTTTCGGGAATTTTCCAAGCTGTTTAAAGGCACAGTCAACTTGCATGTAAACTTCTGACCCAACTGGAATTGTGATACAGTGAATTATAAGTGAAATAATCTCTGTAAATAGTTGTTGGAAAAATTACTTGTGTCATGCTTTCCAAAACTATAGTTTGTTAACAAGACATTTGTGGAGTGGTTGAGTTTTAATGACTCCAACCTAATTAAATGTAAATGTATGTAAACTTCTGACTTAAACTGTATGTCACTCCCTTTGGTTCCTTCCCCAGGAAACATTGTTTCTGTTTCATGTCTGTGTGCTGTTTTGTATTATGTTCCGTTTATTAGAACACTCACACCCTGAACTTGCGTCCCACCCCGGCCAAACCCAAACTCAGACGACACTATGCCAATTGTGCACCGACCTAAGAGACTCCCAATCACAGCCGGTTGTGATACAGACTGGAATCGAACCAGGGTCTGCTGTGAGACCTCTAGCACTAAGATGCAGTGCCTTAGACCACTGCGCCACCTGGAAGCACCTAAAGTGGTGTGTAATTGCTATTGGAATCCAGCTATAGTGAGGAAAACTTTTGGAAATTTCAATCACCCACAACCTGCATTGAGAATTACTGCCCGGGTAGGGAAGATTGATTATTGAGGCGACCTAAATCATAATAACTGGAACAGCCATCTCAATAATGGGTGTGGTAATTCCAACTACTAACATATTGTTTAGTTTAGAAAAATGTATGTTATGTGTGTATGTGGCATAAGATTCATTAACCAATCAATGTACATACAAAAAAACAGGTATTGGAACAAACAATTCTGAAAAACAACCTACAATAGAGCAAGCTGGGAAATATGAGGACGGGCATGGTTTTGAGTGCTTTCGAGCAATCATGAATTTGTCATTTTACTCAACAAGCTTATTAAAATTCAGCTCACTTCAAAGCAGAGTTTGTTGAGTAAACAAACTTGAACACATTAGCTAAAATTCTTGTCCTTCTGAAGTCCACTCAACTCACAGAATGGCGCTGATTAAGCAATTGGTTACGTTGGCTTTTTTACAGTGTAGTAACTAAGGCTTCTTCAAAAAAGCCATACAATCCATAATATGGTTTTCACCCACAATCTGAATTTCAGTCTTGAAACTCAATGGAATATAGCAGTCCAAACCAAACAATTTTACCTTAATCTCTCTCTCTTTCTCTCTCTATTTCTCTAAGATGGAGCCGACAGAGATGGTCACCTCTCTTCGGAGTCCTTAGGAAACTATGCAGTATTTTTTAAAATGTATTATTTGTTACATTGTTAGGAAGTCTTACGTCTTATTACATACAGCCAGGAAGAACTATTGGATATAGTTCAGGAATACGATTTTCCCGAAGCGGATCCTCTGTTTGGACCACCACCCAGGACAGTGGATCTAATCACAGAAGCCGAAAACAACGGAGCCACAGAAGGGGCAGACAGAGTGGCCTCCTGGTCAGGCTCTGTAGACGTGCACATCGCCCACCACTCCTGAGTATACTACTCGCGAATGTCCAGTCTCCTGACAACAAGGTAGATGAAATTCGAGCAAGGGTTGCCTTCCAGAGAGACATCAGAGATTGTAATATCCTCAGTTTCACGGAAACATGTCTCTCTTGGGACATGTTGTCGGAATCAGTTCAGTGTCTCTTCAACCTCAAGAGGCTGAAGAAATTTGGCTTGTCACCCAAAACCCTGACAAACTTTTACAGATGCACAATTTTTGGCAAGGCCAAAAAGATCATCAAGGGCAACGTCCACCTGAGCCACTGCCTGTTTACACCACTACCATCCAGAAGGCGAGGTCAGTACAGGTGCATCAAAGCTGGGACCGAGAGACTGAAAAACAGCTTCTATCTCAAGGCCATCAGACTGCTAAACAGCAATCACTAACTCAGAGAGGCTGCTGCCTACATTGAGACCCAATCACTGGCCATTTTAATACATGGATCACTGGTCACTTTAAACAATACCACTTTAAATAATGCCACTTTAATAATGTTTACATATCTTACATTACTCATATCATATGTATATACTGTATTTTATACCATCTATTGCACCTTGCCTATGCTGTTCGACCATCCGTATATTTTTATGTACATATTTTCGAACTCCCCATTAGATTTGTGTGTATTAGATAGTTGTTGGGGAATTATTAGATTACTTGTTAGATATTACTGCACTGTCATAACTAGAAGCACAAGCATTTCGCTACAATTGTATTAACATCTGCTAATCATGTGTATGTGACCAATTAAATGTGATTTCACTCTCTCACTCTCTCTCTCCCTCCCTATCTCTCTCTCGTGCGCTCTTGCTCTCTCTCTCTCTCTCTCTTTTGCCTCCATTCAGTGTTGCAGCTATGCTTAGTTAACCTTACCCAACTAATGGGAAAGCCTATTAGCCTCGGTGCGCTGAAAGAGCTACTATGACAGAGCCATGACAGCGCTACAATACAGACAGACAAAAACGTCTTCTTCTCCCTGACCCACTTCCAAGGCACAGTCAGTCCATTCTTTCTCCATATGAAATAATTACGTCCATTTGAATATGTGCTATATGGGAAAGAAAAGATTTAGAGAATGGGTAATTAAGCATAAAAAAAGACAGAATACACTGGCCTCCACTTGTCCTTTCTTTAAATGGGAGAGGTCTGTCAAGCTCATTAATTGGAAGGTAATGAAAATGGTATAAATCATGTTCATGTTGACCTGACACCACCTCAACCCCCCTTGCCTTCCCCATTCTGTGTTCACGTGCCTATGCATGTTTATTGGTACTTTTTTATGTTTATTGGTTTAGATATTGCCTTTTATTTATGAGGCAGGATATGAATGAAAAGTAATCAACAGGAAACCATTGAGAAAACGATGAATTAAGGGAAATGAGGCCTCAAACTGAATAGTATGTGCGCATGTGAGTGTGTTAAAGAGCGAGAAAGCTATAGGAGATGGCGAAATAAAGGCCACATGAAAGGTTGAAGCGACATAGCTCTAATCAGCGTCAATCAAGATGTCTTCCCATCTCTGACTTGCTGTATCCGAAACAATGAATGAAAGGTTGTTTGGCAGTTTTTTTCTGTCGCCACGGCGATTAGCAGAGGATTAGGACAGATGTTCTCTAAATTGAAGGATATTTTTTTAGCTCACATTTTACCCAAGCCCTTCACAATAACACGTTGCCCATCTTTAAGAGTTCTCAGATTGACCGAAGTATGGCTGTGCAATGAAATCGTTTTTGATGTTAATTTTGGGATGCTTTGTTGCCCATGACATCCATACCTATGTGTGTTTGTGTCAGTGTGTTTAATTAACTAAATCCGTGTGCTTGTAATTTATTGTTTTCTGCTCACTCTAGCTGTTAAACCGCTTCATCTTCACCTGCTACTTTAACAACTGTAGATTGGTGATCTTCGGGGAGCTTGAAAAACTATTTTGATGGTATTTACACTTTTTAAAATATATTTGCGTAAAATGTCAATGGTCATTTCACTGGTAAAAATAAATTAGCCGGACTACTGCTCTTGAACAATTTAAGCTGGACACACCAAACCGATTTTAAATGTGCTCTGACTAAACTTTTATAATAACCCTGCTAATACTACTACAATAACGTATTCCACTACCATCCACAAACTTTTAGTTTTATTTATTTAACTAGGCAAGTTAAGAACAAATTCTTATTTTCAATGACAGCCTAGGAACAGTGGGGTTATTGGTTAACTGCCTGTTCAGGGGCAGAACGACAGATTTGTACCTTGTCGGCTCAGGGGTTTGAACTTGCAACCTTCCGGTTACTAGTCCAACGCTCTAAACACTAGGCCACCCTGCCGCCCCAGTTAGAGACCTTATCTGAGACCTTGCAATATCGTCTCCTTTGACCTTGAGTAGCCTACCATAAACATGCAATTTCCATAGTCTGTTCCTGGCAGAATAGGTCAACAAGGCTTTGCTGTGTCTCTGCTGATTTACACCATACCAGAGCTCTAGTTATTATGCATCCATGTTCTGTATTGTAATGCTACCAATGTGAATGAACCTTCAAGAAGATACCGGATGGTCGATCTCGTCTCTTGACTATAGACTGAAAAGGAAAACCTGCACTTCCCTATTTTGAATCTCCTGATTTAATGGAATTGACTCCAACCGTCTTCTAATTCAGTCACCTTTCCCCCCCATGGTCCCTCTATCTATGGTCCTTCCAGTCTGGACTATAGCAGGTGTGGTTGTTAACAATGTTCTTAACAGCGAGGTCCAAGGAGAAAGAACATAATGTCTATGAGTGTCGCACAGCTTTAACGACACCAGCCACCAGAGAGCCCCGCTGCTAATCACTAAATTGTCACCACACACCAGCACTCTGTAAACAGCTAGCGCTCCGGCAACAGAGGTTAGGCTAGAGCGGCTAAATTATACCAACATAATTATGATCATCAGCATCTCCCTCTGTCAGAAACACAGTCACTCTGTCTAGAGACTTGATCAAGTTTTATTAATCTATTCAAATCGAAAATGTAACAGCTGGCAGCCAATAGTCTATCAATTAGGATACATTATCATGCGCTTGCAAGTTCACTACCTGAGTTTTTTTTTAATTAATAGGAAACGTTGGCACGTGTTGTTTAGGAAGTAGTCCCTTCTGCTGCGAGTACTTTTGTGTTTAATATTTAAACCATTTAACCCCACTTTTTGTATTACATATAGGGGCAGCTTCCCAGACACAAGGCAAGCCTTGACTTGGAATCCACAGGGGAAAAGGAAGGGAGGACTACCAAAAATGTCACTGGAGAAGTGACATCGAAGTAGAGCAGAAAGATTGGCTACCTCTGGAATGACTTGGTTTTTAATCCAGGACTGTGCCCTCTATGAATCTCTATGCTTTTTTACCAAAACGGAATAGATTTACTTATAAGTGATAGGTGACAATTGCTTACAGTACCTAATTCACATATAAGCAATGGTATTTAACCTTATATTTTGGGTTATGACAGGGTAAGACAGTCAGTTATACTGAGCTCATACAATCTGTTATTCAAGAATCAATGGGGATTTAATTACCATTTTGAAGAACTGAAAATATCCCAGATTGTGCCTTTAAATGACACGTTTACATCCCTTACATTCAGACATGTGAGGCAGCAGGAGACTTAGAGCTGGATGCTGCATGGACTTGGTTAGAGCATTAGAGCCTACAGAGGCTTTTTGAAACAAACAAAATAGCAAGAGCACATGTCCTTCCAGAGGCACCAGATGCTCTTTACCAAGGCCTCAGAAACTAACATCTCTGATTTGAGGGAAACCTTTTTGAGAAATGTTCCTTTGCCGTAATTGAGATGCCTTTCAGACTGAAATCCAATTAATAAACCCGCACAAAATACAACCCCACAGTCATGGAGTAAGAGGGGGGAAGAAAATGAACTGGCTAATTGAATGGTTCTCCGCACGTGTTCCCTGAAAAGACTAGTGTCCACCCCCCCCCACCCCACATATACACACACACGCACAGAAACACACACATGGTCAGGCTTTGTACCTGCGTCAGAGCCTTCTACTATTCCAATACTCCTGAAAACAATTAGTTTCCCCTCTCATAGCTGTGTAGTGTAGTGTGGGGGAAGGACAGGCCACATTAACCTACATCACTTCCTGGAGTGTGCGTGTGTGTGTGTGTGTGTGTGTGTACATAGAGTACACACACACTACGGTGACTTTGTCCAAGGGCTGAGCGGAGGCAGAGGCAGTACAAGGCCGGAAGTAGTGGCTGCTTTATAACACCAGATTCAATAAGGAGTCTGAATTGATAATCAAATGCAAAAAAACGTAGAGAATGACGCACAAAATGGAGATGTGTATGTCCTGCTCCCCAAAAGGTTTAATGAGTAGAAACAAGAACAACAATACATGTTGCTACTTTACTTGTACATAGACCCAGTGGACCAACCTTAATCCCCAGACCTTTTTAGAGGTTTTAATATCCAATCTCTATTAAGATGTGCATTGAACAGGATGGATACAGTAGATTGTTACCAGGTTCTAGACCCACATCCCCTCTCAAGTTAAGACATTGTTCTCCCTAGCCGAAAGCATCCTAATGCATCTTCAAGGGCTCTCGTCTCTCTCTTATGGACACCAGTTGCCATGGGGACGTTAGTAATTCAGCAGGAATGTGGTTATACAGGTGCATTTTCACATTTGAACGCGTGGAAACATCTGGAATTACAGAATGCACTCCTTTTGCACTTTGAAATGCTTTTAAAATCATATTAAACTGACTTTACTCCAACCAATACTTTATAGCCTAAAATAAATGATATTTTTAGACCAACTTGACCTGCAGCGCCCTTTGTAAAAATGCATTCACAAAAACACAAAAACAACAACAAAACCAGAGGCGTCCATAGAAGGGAACAGGGGCACGTACCCCCTTAGATTTGTCCTGTTTAAAAATGTGTTTTATTTATTAATTAAATCATGTCATAATACTAGCCACTTAGTAATTTTATGAAGTTGGCTTTAACTAGCCCAGATAGGTGCCCCTTCTCCCAACCTCATAACTAGCTACCAAGAAGCCATTTCAGGCTATTGATCAAGTTAGAGAAGCTAGCTTGTCTAACTCAGGGCTCTTCAACCCTGTTCTTGGAGAGCTACCGTCCTGTATGTTTTCGCTCCAACTCTAATGTAGCGCACCTGATTCAAATAAAAAGCTGGTTGGTAAGCTGAATCAGGTTAGTTACAACTGGGGTTGGACTAAATACCTACAGGAGGGTAGCTCTCCAGGAACAGGTTTGGAGACCCCTGGTCTAACTATCTTAGCTGGCATGCCTGCAGGCAAGGTTGGTAGACTTGGTAGAAAAGCAAGCAATAACTAAATGTACTGAATAAAACTCAAATGCCTTTCAGTCTTTTACACAGATTTTAGCAGGCATGCCGAAAGCATATTTAGTTTCTTTAAAAAAAAGAACCACCAGTTCGGAGGATACAGACAGCTCAAGAGGTATGCTTCGATATGCATATAATATATATATGTTTTACATAGTGAAGCATAATGATTATAGGGGGGCTTGCCTAACCTTACAGTAGAAAGCTGAGTGCCGGTGCATTTATAGGCAGTCAGACACGCCGTAACCCGGGCTTTGGAATACACACATCTAATCAAACTAAGGTGATACAGGGAATTGCAAATGCCATGCAGTAGGCAGAACAAACACACAGCAGTATCTACATGGGGCAAATAAATGTAAATAATTAACATTTCATATTTATTTTTATGCCGCTATATTGGCTGTCCAATGCATTTCCCCCGTGGGGACAATAAAGTATATCTTATCTTAAAATCATAATGAATAAAAACATACATTTATCTGAAATGTGGCATAGAGATGAGAGACAATCTTGACACTGAACTAACTAGACTATTGTGTTTTGAATTACATCCATCCTTCTGTTTAGGCACATGGGATTCTCCAATATCATTTTGTATTAAGCTCCAATGCCACTGAACACGGCCATGCAATTAAGTGTCAACAACCTCTTATACATCAATTAAGGTTGGTTCGGGATAATTATGAAGTAGTAGGCACTACACAAATCATTGTGTTGTTTATCAATATTTTAATTGCCTGTTTGACAAATACAAACAAAAGTGAATAGAACTATAAAAAAAAAGGTATTTAGCCTACAATATGGTGCATAAATGTCTCTGCATTACCTGCACACATCACTTTGTAATGCAGCAGTATTAAAGGCCAAGTGCAGTCAAAATTCTGTTTTTTTGTGTGTCTATCATATTGTACAACAGTGGATGAAACTAGCACTGTAGAAGTGTGATAAAAATGTCATCCGTGTTATTTCCTGACAGTTGCCGCTGGTTACAAATCCAATCTACACAGGACCTTCTAATCAGCAGGTTAAAAGACCAATAACAAAGAGAGTTCCTAATCTCGCTGCCAAAACCAGCTAGTTTTCAGTTTCCCCCTCCACACTCAAAACACTCCCAGACAGTCCTAGCAAAATTCTTGCTTGAGAAAGTTTTTTTTGCTAAAAAAGCCATTTTTGCACATTTGAATGGAAATCTATTACAGTAAGGTACTTAATTGTTGCCCAGAAATGATTTGATAGTGATATAAAAATGGCTGCATTTCAAATCAAATCAAATCAAATTTATTTATATAGCCCTTCGTACATCAGCTGATATCTCAAAGTGCTGTACAGAAACCCAGCCTAAAACCCCAAACAGCAAACAATGCAGGTGTAAAAGCACGGTGGCTAGGAAAAACTCCCTAGAAAGGCCAAAACCTAGGAAGAAACCTAGAGAGGAACCAGGCTATGTGGGGTGGCCAGTCCTCTTCTGGCTGTGCCGGGTAGAGATTATAACAGAACATGACCAAGATGTTCAAATGTTCATAAATGACCAGCATGGTCGAATAATAATAAGGCAGAACAGTTGAAACTGGAGCAGCAGCACAGTCAGGTGGACTGGGGACAGCAAGGAGTCATCATGTCAGGTAGTCCTGGGGCACGGTCCTAGGGCTCAGGTCCTCCGAGAGAGAGAGAAAGAAAGAGAGAATTAGAGAGAGCATATGTGGGGTGGCCAGTCCTCTTCTGGCTGTGCCGGGTGGAGATTATAACAGAACGTGGCCAAGATGTTCAAATGTTCATAAATGACCAGCATGGTTGAATAATAGTAAGGCAGAACAGTTGAAACTGGAGCAGCAGCATGGCCAGGTGGACTGGGGACAGCAAGGAGTCATCATGTCAGGTAGTCCTGGAACATGGTCCTAGGGCCCAGGCCAGTTGAAACTGGAGCAGCAGCATGGCCAGGTGGACTGGGGACAGCAAGGAGTCATCATGTCAGGTAGTCCTGGGGCATGGTCCTAGGGCTCAGGTCCTCCGAGAGAGAGAAAGAAAGAGAGAAGGAGAGAATTAGAGAACGCACACTTAGATTCACACAGGACACCGAATAGGACAGGAGAAGTACTCCAGATATAACAAACTGACCCTAGCCCCCCGACACATAAACTAATGCAGCATAAATACTGGAGGCTGAGACAGGAGGGGTCAGGAGACACTGTGGCCCCATCCGAGGACACCCCGGACAGGGCCAAACAGGAAGGATATAACCCCACCCACTTTGCCAAAGCACAGCCCCCACACCACTAGAGGGATATCTTCAACCACCAACTTACCATCCTGAGACAAGGCCGAGTATAGCCCACAAAGATCTCCGCCACGGCACAACCCAAGGGGGGCGCCAACCCAGACAGGCCGACCACAACAGTGAATCAACCCACCCAGGTGACGCACCCCCCCAGGGACGGCATGAGAGAGCCCCAGTAAGCCAGTGACTCAGCCCCGTAACAGGGTAGAGGCAGAGAATCCCAGTGGAAAGAGGGGAATCGGCCAGGCAGAGACAGCAAGGGCGGTTCGTTGCTCCAGAGCCTTTCCGTTCACCTTCCCACTCCTGGGCCAGACTACACTCAATCATATGACCCACTGAAGAGATGAGTCTTCAGTAAAGACTTAAAGGTTGAGACCGAGTTTGCGTCTCTGACATGGGTAGGCAGACCGTTCCATAAAAATGGAGCTCTATAGGAGAAAGCCCTGCCTCCAGCTGTTTGCTTAGAAATTCTAGGGACAATTAGGAGGCCTGCGTCTTGTGACCGTAGCGTACGTGTAGGTATGTACGGCAGGACCAAATCAGAGAGATAGGTAGGAGCAAGCCCATGTAATGCTTTGTAGGTTAGCAGTAAAACCTTGAAATCAGCCCTTGCTTTGACAGGAAGCCAGTGTAGAGAGGCTAGCACTGGAGTAATATGATCAAATTTTTTGGTTCTAGTCAGGATTCTAGCAGCCGTATTCAGCACTAACTGAAGTTTATTTAGTGCTTTATCCGGGTAGCCGGAAAATAGAGCATTGCAGTAGTCTAACCTAGAAGTGACAAAAGCATGGATTAATTTTTCTGCATCATTTTTGGACAGAAAGTTTCTGATTTTTGCAATGTTACGTAGATGGAAAAAAGCTGTCCTCGAAATGGTCTTGATATGTTCTTCAAAAGAGAGATCAGGGTCCAGAGTAACGCCGAGGTCCTTCACAGTTTTATTTGAGACGACTGTACAACCATTAAGATTAATTGTCAGATTCAACAGAAGATCTCTTTGTTTCTTGGGACCTAGAACAAGCATCTCTGTTTTGTCCGAGTTTAATAGTAGAAAGTTTGCAGCCATCCACTTCCTTATGTCTGAAACACATGCTTCTAGCGAGGGCAATTTTGGGGCTTCACCATGTTTCATTGAAATGTACAGCTGTGTGTCATCCGCATAGCAGTGAAAGTTTACATTATGTTTTCGAATAACATCCCCAAGAGGTAAAATATATAGTGAAAACAATAGTGGTCCTAAAACAGAACCTTGAGGAACACCGAAATTTACAGTAGATTTGTCAGAGGACAAACCATTCACAGAGACAAACTGATATCTTTCCGACAGATAAGATCTAAACCAGGCCAGAACATGTCCGTGTAGACCAATTTGGGTTTCCAATCTCTCCAAAAGAATGTGGTGATCGATGGTATCAAAAGCAGCACTAAGGTCTAGGAGCACGAGGACAGATGCAGAGCCTCGGTCCGTTGCCATTAAAATGTCATTTACCACCTTCACAAGTGCCGTCTCAGTGCTATGATGGGGTCTAAAACCAGACTGAAGCATTTCGTATATATTGTTTGTCTTCAGGAAGGCAGTGAGTTGCTGCGCAACAGCCTTCTCTAAAATTTTTGAGAGGAATGGAAGATTCGATATAGGCCGATAGTTTTTTATATTTTCTGGGTCAAGGTTTGGCTTTTTCAAGAGAGGCTTTATTACTGCCACTTTTAGTGAGTTTGGTACACATCCAGTGGATAGAGAGCCGTTTATTATGTTCAACATAGGAGGGCCAAGCACAGGAAGCAGCTCTTTCAGTAGTTTAGTTGGAATAGGGTCCAGTATGCAGCTTGAAGGTTTAGAGGCCATGATTATTTTCATCATTGTGTCAAGAGATATAGTACTAAAAGACTTGAGCGTCTCTCTTGATCCTAGGTCCTGGCAGAGTTGTGCAGACTCAGGACAACTGAGGTTTGGAGGAATACGCAGGTTTAAAGAAGAGTCCGTAATTTGCTTTCTAATAATCATAATCTTTTCCTCAAAGAAGTTCATGAATTTATCACTGCTAAAGTGAAAGTCATCCTCTCTTGGGGAATGCTGCTTTTTAGTTAGCTTTGCGACAGTATCAAAAAGGAATTTCGGATTGTTCTTATTTTCCTCAATTAAGTTAGAAAAATAGGATGATCGAGCAGCAGTAAGGGCTCTTCGGTACTGCACGGTACCGTCCTTCCAAGCTAGTCGGAAGACTTCCAGTTTGGTGTGGCGCCATTTCCGTTCCAATTTTCTGGAAGCTTGCTTCAGAGCTCGGGTATTTTCTGTGTACCAGGGAGCTAGTTTCTTATGAGACATTTTTTAGTTTTTAGGGGTGCAACTGCATCTAGGGTATTGCGCAAGGTTAAATTGAGATACTCAGTTAGGTGGTTAACGGATTTTTGTCCTCTGGCGTCCTTGGGTAGGCAGAGGGAGTCTGGAAGGGCATCAAGGAATCTTTGTGTTGTCTGTGAATTTATAGCACGACTTTTGATGTTCCTTGGTTGGGGTCTGAGCAGATTATTTGTTGCAATTGCAAACGTAATAAAATGGTGGTCCGATAGTCCAGGATTATGAGGAAAAACATTAAGATCCACAACATTTATTCCATGGGACAAAACTAGGTCCAGCGTATGACTGTGACAGTGAGTGGGTCCAGAGACATGTTGGACAAAACCCACTGAGTCGATGATGGCTCCGAAAGCCTTTTGGAGTGGGTCTGTGGACTTTTCCATGTGAATATTAAAGTCACCAAAGATTAGAATATTATCTGCAATGACTACAAGGTCCGATAGGAATTCAGGGAACTCAGTGAGAAACGCTGTATATGGCCCAGGAGGCCTGTAAACAGTAGCTATAAAAAGTGATTGAGTAGGCTGCATAGATTTCATGACTAGAAGCTCAAAAGACGAAAACGTCATTTTTTTTTTTTGTAAATTGAAATTTGCTATAGTAAATGTTAGCAACACCTCCGCCTTTGCGGGATGCACGGGGATATGGTCACTAGTGTAGCCAGGAGGTGAGGCCTCATTTAACACAGTAAATTCATCAGGCTTAAGCCATGTTTCAGTCAGGCCAATCACATCAAGATTATGATCAGTGATTAGTTCATTGACTATAATTGCCTTTGAAGTAAGGGATCTAACATTAAGTAGCCCTATTTTGAGAAGTGAGGTATCATGATCTCTTTCAGTAATGACAGGAATGGAGGTGGTCTTTATCCTAGTGAGATTGCTAAGGCGAACACCGCCATGTTTAGTTTTGCCCAACCTAGGTCGAGGCACAGACACGGTCTCAATGGTGATAGCTGAGCTGACTACACTGACTATGCTAGTGGCAGACTCCACTATGCTGGCAGGCTGGCTAATAGCCTGCTGCCTGGCCTGCACCCTATTTCATTGTGGAGCTAGAGGAGTTAGAGCCCTGTCTATGTTGGTAGATAAGATGAGAGCACCCCTCCAGCTAGGATGGAGTCCGTCACTCCTCAGCAGGTCAGGCTTGGTCCTGTTTGTGGGTGAGTCCCAGAAAGAGGGCCAATTATCTACAAATTCTATCTTTTGGGAGGGGCAGAAAACAGTTTTCAACCAGCGATTGAGTTGTGAGACTCTGCTGTAGAGCTCATCACTCCCCTAACTGGGAGGGGCCAGAGACAATTACTCGATGCCGACACATCTTTCTAGCTGATATGCACGCAGAAGCTATGTTGCGCTTGGTGATCTCTGACTGTTTCATCCTAACATCGTTGGTGCCGACGTGGATAACAATATCTCTATACTCTCTACACTCGCCAGTTTTAGCTTTAGCCAGCACCATCTTCAGATTAGCCTTAACGTCGGTAGCCCTGCCCCGGGTAAACAGTGTATGATCGCTGGATGATTCGCTTTAAGTCTAATACTGCGGGTAATGGAGTCGCCAATGACTAGAGTTTTCAATTTGTCAGAGCTAATGGTGGGAAGCTTCGGCGTCTCAGACCCCGTAACGGGAGGAGTAGAGACCAGAGAAGACTCGGCCTCTGACACCGACCCGCTGCTTAATGGGGAAAACCGGTTGAAAGTTTCTGTCGGCTGAATGAGCGACACCGGTTGAGCGTTCCTACAGCATTTCCTTCCAGAAACCGTGAGAAAATTATCCGGCTGCGGGGACTGTGCCAGGGGATTTATACTACTATCTGTACTTACTGGTGGCACAGACGCTGTTTCATCCTTTCCTACACTAAAATTACCCTTGCCTAACGATTGCGTCTGAAGCTGGGCTTGCAGTACAGCTATCCTCGCCGTAAGGCGAGCACAGCGGCTGCAATTAGAAGGCATCATGTTAATGTTACTACTTAGCTTCGGCTGTTGGAGGTCCTGACGAATCGTGTCCAGATAAAGCGTCCGGAGTGAAAAAGTTGAGGAAAAAATTAATAAATATATGAACGGTAATTAAAAAGTGAAAACCGTAAAGTTGTCAGGTAGCAAAATAGGTTGGCAACAAAACGCACAGCAACTCGAAAACAAGCCTGCAAGTTGTGACCGGAAATGACATTACTACTCCATTTGGGCCTTTAACAAAGAAAAAAACAGTATACTTATTTAACCACATGCTGCATTTGTAATAATAGGTAAAACCAATCAGCCAAGCAGTTTGGTAAAACATTGAAATGGTAGGCCACCCATGGCTTTACACTTTGCAATAATGGCACCAAGAGCTTAATTTGCTTAGTTATACACTTATTATAATCCAAAATATTCAACCCCAGATACTTACACAATAACTCATGTGGCAGGTTGCAAGTAAAAACCATGCTAAACAGTACACAACAAAATAGCCTATACAGCAAAGGTCGGATGATACCATGATAATGTAGTGTAACTACTGGCCTACCTAGACCATGTACATCTGTACCATCAGACCTCAGTCTTCTTCCTACTTCCCAAAATACACACACTGAACACAAAACTGTTGTTGCCATTTTTTTTTCATCAGCTGAAATAAAATATCCCAGAAGTTTTCCATACACACAAAACCATATTTCTCTCAAATTTTGTGCACACATTTTTTTACATCCTTGTTTCTGAGCATTTCTCCTTTGTCTATATAATCCCGCCACCTGAAAGGTGTGGCATATCAAGAAGCTGCTTAAACAGCACGATCATTACACAGGTGCACCTTGTACTGGGGACAATAAAAGGCCACTCTAAAATGTGCAGTTTTGTCACACAACACAATTCTACAGATGTCTCGGCCGCACAACCACAGACCACGTGTAACCACACCAGCATAGGACCTCCACATCCATGTGGCCACTGTCATGCTGGAGAAGTGTGCTCTTTACAGATGAATCCCGGTTTCAACTGTACCTGGCAGATAGCGTGTATGGGGTCGTGTGGGCGAGCCGTTTGCTGATGTCAACGTTGTGAACAGAGTGCCCCATGGTGGCGGTGGGGTTATGGTATGGGCATGCATAAACTACGGACAACGAGCACAATTGCATTTTATTGATGGCAATTTGAATGCACCGAAATACCGTGACGACATCCTGAGGCCCATTGTCGTGCCATTCATCCGTTGCCATCACCTCATGTTTCAGCATGATAATGCACGGACCCATGTCTAAGGATCTGTACACAATTCCTAGAACCTGAAAATGGCCTAGTTCTTCAATGGCCTGCATACTTACCAGACATGTCACTCAATGAGCATGTTTTGGATGCTCTGGACCGACGTGTACGGCAGCATGTTCTAGTTCCCGCCAATATCCAGCAACTTCGCACAGCCATTGAAAAGGAGTGGGACAGCATTCCACAGGCCACAATCAACTCTATGCGAAGGAGACGTGTCGCACTGCATGAGGCAAATGGTGTTCACACCAGATACGGACTGGTTATCTGATCCATGCCCCTACCTTTTCTTAAGGTTGCGTTTATATTTTTGTTCAGTGTAAGTGGCTTCTCTCTGTTCTCTGTGACTAGCTTTCTTTGTCCCCGTTTCCCTCCCTTCCTATTTCCTTCCCTCATCTCCCTAAACTATTTGTACTATTCTGTTTGTCTGCATGCCCACTCACACACGTTTGTTTTACTATCCTTGTAGGGACCAAACAATTGATTCCTATTCAAAATATCCTATTTTTCCCTAACCTCTAAACCTAACTTTCACCCTAACCTTAATGGTAAACCTAACCCTGAACCTAACCCCTAAGCCTAGAATAGCCTTTTTCCTGAGGGGCAGCAGCAAAATGTCCCCACTTGTCTGAATTGTCCTTAATTTACTATCCTTGTGCATAGTTCTGGTCACCACAAGGATAATAAAACACACACACAAAATGCACACAAACAAATCTAATAACTCCAGGAAGTTATGGAGGTCAGTGTGGCCTGTCCTTCCCCCACACCACACCACACAGCTATGGCAGGGGGAACTAATTGTTTTCTGGAGAATTTCAATAGTAGAACCTTATTAGGAATTAGAATACATGGGTACAAAGCCTGGCCATGGGGAACAAACAGACATACTGACACCTGGTCAGCTGACTTGGTCCAAAAACACACATGTATACCAAAAGAGATTGCTGTAGTGCCACCATGTGGTCACAAGCTATATAGGTCTCAGGAATGAATGAAATATAGTATTACAAATAATTCATCTAAAAATAGCAGCACTCTAATGACATCAATATGAAACACACTTTCAATGCTCTGAAATATCTTTAATATCTTTACATTTAGAAAAAAAATTCATTGTCATTGTAAATGTCATATGTCAACTTAAACTGTATCAGGATCTTTATCTTTACTTGACTTGTGACAAGAAAGAGGTCAGGGTGCTTCCATTCGCCATGCTCCTCTTTCCATCCTTTTCTGTCCATCCTCTGCTCGCCATTCTTTTCTCTGTCCTCCTCCAGCCTCTCAGGGGACCAGGCTGCAGTTGAAGAGTGGGGAGGACAGGATGGCGCAACAGCCATTGAGAGAAGCCATACTGAATCTTCCTTCCAGAGTCATGTTAGAAGGGCTAACTAGCACACTGGGACAACACACACACACACACACACACACACACACACACACACACACACACACACACACACACACACAGTGGTTTAGCAAGGTTGATAGTACATGGACACACACACACAGCACATGCCCTTTTGCACCTCGCAGCCCTCCTTTTATTTAACACGAACATTCCATTCCATTAGTTTTAGCTATACTTTCTGAATTGACCTTGTGGCAGCTTCCACAATATTGGATGATTTGTTAGATCCCGATCCCGTCCCGATGTCACAGAGTGTCTACAGATTATAATGGGTGTATCGACAACGAAAGTGAGCAGCTGATTGGCAGAGTGTCACGTTCGTTAGCATGAATATCGGACCAAGGCGCAGCAGCGTATGTTGAGTACCAAAAGATTTGAATTATACAGTGAAACTTAACAAAGACAAAAAACAAATAAAGAATAAACTAACAACGAACCGTGACTACAGAGATGCTACGTGCAATAACTCAAAACAATATCCCATAACACACAGGTGGAAAAAATACTACTTAAGTTTGATCCCCAATTAGAGACAAGATAGCCAGCTGCCTCTAATTGGGAATCATACTACAACACCAACATAGAAAAAACAAACTAGAACCCCACATAGAAAAATTCAACTAGACTTAACACCCTGACCTACTCTGCCATAGAAAATAAAGGCTTTCTATGGTCATGACGTGTGACACAGAGTTGAGTGTTATGTGCAGGAAGTTATACCCTTTCTGTTAAATTTTCGGATGAGCCGAGGCACCTTTCAGGTAATTTGCATGTCTTAACAGCCTCTGTCTCTTGATTAAAGTAGCCTAAATAAAGTTAATCTCAAATGATGTAGCTAGCTATCCAGGGGCGCAACTTTCACTGGGGTCGGGGGGACATTACCCCATAGTGTCTCAGTTTCTGGCTACTCTTTAGTTGATCAATCTAGCTGGCAAGGTAACTGCTGTTTGTCAGAAAAGTGCAGCTTGTACTGTAACTGACATTCTACGTTAGTTAATGTTTCATACCATCTCGACTGATGTGAATGAACTACTAGCAGCTAGTTAGCTAGCTAGTAGCAACCACAGCCAGTTCAGCTCTAGCTAGCCTCTTGGTATTTGTCAGGTAGCATTATCTATCAGCTGTTGTGTGTATGGAAATGTTTTGTAGCCTTTGTTTTGTCCTTTCAACAGAAGTACATTTGATCATGTATCATGGTACCATTAGCTAGCAGAGTTAGTCAAAAGTTAGCTAAGGTTAGCTAGGTAGCTCACTAACGTTAGGTATTAATTTTGCCTCTACACGAGACCTGAATCAAACAATGAAATCAGCAGCCAATTGACTGAAGACTGATGTTTTCTGTTGTTTTTATCAGCTCAATGTGAGTTTTTATTAGTCAGTATAGCAATGTAACGTTAGTGATCTGTCAGTTTCCTTAGCTAATTCCCTACATTTCACACATACACAGTATAAACAGCTCTACAGGCGTCACTGTCATGGTGCACATGTCTTAGCAGGATGAGATGGTAACCGGTGTCCCTGCAGGGTCAGACAGCCAGGGAAGACCACTCTACAGAGCTCAGGTACATTTTGCAGTATATTATAACAATCAGTGAATGGATACAAAGTTCCATCTTGAGTTGATGGGTAGGCTACAGTCTGGGATAAACGGTTATTTAGATTGCTGAACCATTGATTCTATTAAATGTATAATATAATGTATAAATGTACACCAATGTAATTATTTGTCATGCCTCATCTGAGCAGGATCAGATGGTGACAGGGGTCTCATCAGGGTCAGGCAGCCAGGGAAGACCAGTCTGTGATGGAGCTGAGGTGAATTTTTGTAGATACAACACTTTATTTTCTCTGTGCAGCAAACACCGGACAAGCAAGGAGCTTCAAACTATTTTAAGGCAGTCTGACAAACCTCAAATTTCCAAACTGTATCAAGGGTTGATAGAGGCTTTTCCTGATGACACACAACAAGTAAAACAAAAATGTGAGGAAGACCTAGGAGATGCTATTGATGATGATGAATGGATAGAGATATGTTAAAGTGCCCAGTCATGTCTATATCGTCCCAGACATAAATGACTGCAGTTTAAGACCATCCATAGAACATACTATATGCCAGTGAAACTGAATATCATGCACACAAATGTAACTATTCTGTTGGAGGTGTAAAACACAAACACGGGACCTATTTGCATTTGGAAAGTATTCAGACACCTTGACTCTTTTCACATTTTGTTACGTTACAGCCTTATTCTAAAATTGATTGAATTGCTTTTTTTTCTCCTCATCAATCTACACACAATACAATACCCCATAATGACAAAGCAAAAACTGTTTTTGAAATTTGTGCAAATATATAAAAAATATTACATATGTATTCAGACCCTTTACTCAGTACCATAAACAATTAATGAACATGCACCTGTGGAATGGTTGTTAAGACACGAACAGCTCACTGACAGTAGGCAATTAAGGTCACAGTTATGAAATCGTAGGACACTAAAGAGGCCTTTCTACTGACTCCGAAAAACACCAAAGGAAAGATGCCCAGAGTCCCTGCTCATCTGCGTGGATGTGCCTTAGGCATGCTGCAAGGAGGCATGAGGACTGCAGATGTGGCCAGGGAAATAAATGGCAATGTCCGTACTGTGAGACGCCTAGACAGTGAGAGGACGTGTCTTTTTTTGCTGAGTTTATATTATTCAGAAGGCCCCTTATCTAGCAACAGTTACCACAAAGGGCAAATAATCCAAATGTAAAAATGTGAAAGTATGATGTAAAAGCACAATGTAGTCATTGTGAACAGTAAGCCCATGATGAACAATACACAACTGTATCGTTGCTAATTGCCTCTGTGTAACAGTGGTGAAGGGCAAACCTGTAAGATGACAGAATCCAATATTTCTTAGTTTTTTCAGATATTGTGTGAGGATCTCAACCCTCTGGTTCCCTGCAGAGGAGAACGCCTGGGGGATCACGTGTTGGCCTCTCTGTGGCTGTTGGCAAACCAGGAGAGTTTTTGTTTTGTGGCCTACCGCTTTGGCCCAAATGCAGGACAACGGGCTGATTTCGTGAGACATTTGAGGGACAGTGTGGCACAGCCATCAACCAATGGGCCAAACCGGTTGGATGCTACAGACGATTTTGTGAGAAGGCAAAAAAAAAAATTACATCTCAAGCTTGAACAGTCTGATTTTTGCTGGGATTTTTAAAATTATTATGCTAATTAGATTTCTGCGGGCCGCAGACATCGACTCTAGGGTATATTATTAAGGCAGACTTCTAAAACGGAATTGAGTGAAGTAGCAGCGAATAGGGCTATGTTGAATGATGAACAACTAATGAGCACGGAGAGCTTTTGAAGTTTGAAGAAATGAACTTATAGCCTTTCTTTCAGTCTAATAAGGGCCATTCACTTAATTTTGTAGCTTTTCGCTAGCTTTTTGTAAGTAGTTAACTGCTCTCCTCCAAGTGCAGCTGGAATTTAGCCCGAAAGGATATGATTAATGTCATTGGTTAAAGATATGACATTGAATATCAGATCTCAACAACAATTGAAGTGTTTAACCCCACCAGTACCACATCTGTATGTTGTCATGACGGCAAAAAAGACAGTGACTGAAATACTGGACATATCCATTTTGTTGTTGTTGTACATTTGTGTTTTAATTTGATAAAATGCGGGACATAATTGTTTGGTAGTGGGACGCGGGACAAAGGGCCAAAATGTGGTACTGTAGCGCACAATCTGGTGGTCACCCTACCCCCGCCAACAAACATGCACACTGGTTGTACCTGTGGTAGAGCTCAGTACAGCAGGTGAGGAGCTGAGTGCTGTTAATGACTAATGTGGAGTTGAACTCTTCCTTCAGGAAGTCTTCACACAGCAGCTCTGGGATATACAACATACCTGGGAAGACACACAAACACACATACAACCATGACGTCACCACCGAGGATAATGCACGGTGACAAGTTTATAACGCACACTGTTTTTGGGGTTTACCTGCGATGCACGCTGTCATGAAGCATGCCACCGTGCCTGAGATAAGAGCTCTGATGGCACACCTGGAAATATCACCCCTCCGCTCTGGGGCCATAGCCGCTATAGCAGGTAACGTTACAAAAACGTTTGAAGAAACACTACATCAACCATTCTGCCACAGTACAGCCACGACACTCCAATGAACAGAGACCGTGTTACAGCAGGACAACATTGCAATGGTTTAACATACAGTAACATCTTTGAAGAACCTCACAAATGAAACCTATTCTTTCAAAATCAAAGTGGTGTCTCAACAATAATATAATATCGATAGGGACAAAAACACACTGCATTTGGAGTGCCCAGGGGGGAGTGGCTAGAGGTTGATTTGAGATCCAGGATAGGACAGATGTTAGAGGGCTTGACTCACAGAGGCCTCCGATCATCACACCCAGAGAGCTGATGTTCGCGAAGCCACATAGGGCATACGTTGCTATGGTTTCAGAGTGGACCTGGGGGACAGAAAACAACCTGGGTCTAAGTCTTTAGATATATATTCAATATGCAACAGCCAATCGTCATCCATGCAATACTCAACAAGCCATTAACATTACACGTGCAAAAGTGAAATTACCATCAATTTTATGCACAAAATGTATCTGTTACTGAAGCACACAATGTCTCTTCACCAAATACAAGCAAATGCAACGATAAATCCTTGATACAGAGAGCACTCGTAATATCAGATCGGACTTGATAATATCAGAACTGATTTAGTGGTCCAAAAATATTTCCACCATTTATGGAGAGTTTGATGTAGACTTGAATAAAGAAAGTAGTCTGTGTGTGTTTGTCTGTCCGTCCGTCTGTCTATCTAGGAAAAAACAGATAGCCAAATATCAATTCAGTGCCCGTATTACCACTTAGTGACCCCTGACATCACTCACCGATAGGTACTGCTTAACGTCATCCACGTACTCTGGGCCTCTGTCCTCTCTCCTCTTGATGAGTTTTGCCAACCTCTCATAGGCCACAAACTCATTGAAGAAGGTCTTGTAGCCAATCAGCTCGCCCACCATGAAGCTGTCCTCCCAGGCCACACCCATCAGGAAGGAGAAAGGCATGAATACGTATGAGCAGATGATCTGTCATCAGAGAGAGAGAGAGAAAGAGAGAGGGACAGAGTGTCTTAGAGAATCATTGATTTCTATCCAGCTTGTATTTAGTGTGTCTCTGTGTCTGAGTGCTTCTATGTACATGCACTCTTGTGTGTGTCCTCACAGAGAAGCTGAGCTGGGGGTAGTTGAACATGTTGCCCAGCCATGACAGAGCGGCATTGAGGAAAGCGAGCAGGGCCAGGAAGGCAATGAGGTTGACAGCGATGTTGGCCACCAGGACAATAGAGGAGGACGCTCCGCGAGACGCTGCCTCCAGCAGGTTACTGCCCTCCCTATACAAAACCAGAAAAGATACTCAGGCTCATATTCATTAGGCAGACATTGGTTCTTGTGTGCATACATGCGTGTATGTAGGTGTGTCAGTGTCTCACCCTGTCTCCAGTTTGAGGCCTTTCTTGGCTGTGACTTTGGGGATCTCTGTCTCTGGCCAGAAGGTTTTGGCGATAGCCAGGGAGGCCGGGGCTGACATTACGGAGGCTGTCAGCAAGTGGGATGCTTCAATCTGTGTGTGTGTGTGTGTGTGTGTGTGTGTGTCGAATGTGAGGGGTAAGGAAGAGGTGAAGCTCAACATTTTAAAGGCCCAGTGCAGTCAAAAACATGAATTCCCTGTGTTTCATATACAGTGCATTGGGAAAGTATTTAGACCCCTAGAATTTTTCCACATTTTGTTAGGTGACAGCGTTATTCTAAAATTGATGATAAAATAAACAATTTAAGAATCAATCTACACGCAATACCCCATAATAACAAAAACAGGTTTTTAGAAATATCACTTTTACATAAGTATTCAGACTGTTTACTTCTGAAGCACCTTTTGCAGCAGTTACAGACTCATATCTTCTTGGGTATGACACTACAAGCTTAGCACACCTGTATTTGGTGAGCTTCTCCAATTCTTCTCTGCAGATCCTCTCAAGCTCTGTCAGGTTGGATAGGGAGCGTTGTTGCAAAACTATTTTCAGGTCTCTCCAGAGATGTTAGATTGGGTTCAAGTCCGGGCTCTGGCTCTGGGCCACTCAAGGACATTCAGAGGCTTGTCCTGAAGCTACTCCTGTATTGTCTTGGCTGTGTGCTTAGGGTTGTTGTCCTGTTGGAAGGTAAACCTTCTCCCCAGTCTGAGGTTCTGAGCGCTCTGGAGCAGGTTTTCACCATGGATCTCTCTGTACTTTGCTAAGTTCATCATTCCCTCGATTCTGACTAGTCTCCCAGTCCCTGCCGCTGAAAAACATTCCCTCAGCATGATGCCGCCACCACCATGCTTCACCGTAGGGATGGTGCCAGGTTTCCTCCAGACGTGACGCTTGACATTCAGGCCAAAGAGTTGGTTTCATCAAAGAATCTTGGTTTCATCAGACCAGAGAATCTTGTTTCTCATGGTCTGAGAGTCCTTTAGGTGCCTTTTGGCAAACTCCAAGCGGGCTGCCATGTTAATTTTACTGAGGAGTGGCTTCCGTCTGGTCACTCTACCATAAAGTCCTTATTGGTGGAGTGACCGTCGGGTTATTGGTCACCTCCCTGACCAAGGTCCTTCTTCCCCAATTGCTCAGTATGGCCAGGCTGCCATCTCTAGGAAGAGTCCTTGGTGGCTCCAAACTTCTTCCATTTAAAAATGATGGAGCCCAGTGTGTTCTTGGGGACCTTCAATGCTGCAGAAATATATCCCCAGATCTGTGCCTCGACACAATCCTGTCTCGGAGCTCTACGGACAATTCCTTCAACCTCATGCCTTGGTTTTTGCTCTGACATGCACTGTCAACTGTGGGACCTTATATAGACAGGTGTGTGCCTTTCTAAATCATGTCCAATCCATTGAATTTACCACAGGTGAACTCCAATCAAATTGTAGAAACATCTGAAGGATGATCAATGGAAACTCATTTTGATCAATGGAAACTCAAGCTCAATTTCGAGTAACATAGTAAAGGGTCTGAATACTTAGGTAAATAAGTTATTTCTGTTTTTAATTTTTAAACAATTTGATTTTTAATTTAATTTTTAATTAAAGTGTAAAAAAAATGATTTTATTGTATCCATGTTCTATTAAGGCTATAACGTAACAAAATGTCAAAAAAGTCAAGTGGTCCGAATACTTTCCGAAGGCACTGTATTTCACAGCTATAAGGAAGGTGAAATTTTAGTGAGTCGTTATATAAATGGATTATTCTACATTTAGAAAAAAATATAAGTAATTTCAAGCCTTATTCATACGGTTCTGTTGATTTGGAAATGTCAAATTTGACATTTTATTTCCTATTTTTACTGTGTACTTGAGCTTGTTTGACTACACCAGAAAGGTGAGATTTGAACCTTTCTTGGAGTATGCAGCCTTACTAATGATTGTTTATGGTCCTCTCCTGATAAATATTTACTTTTGGGGATTACATAGATTACATTTAGTTACATTTAAGAGACACACAGTATGGATAAGCAAAAGGTCAATTGGGTGAGAGTTCAGTTGTGTCTTTGGTAGAAAACAAAGGTTTGAAATTGTTTATTGACTTTCCTCCTCTTCTCTCTCCTCCTGCCTCCCCTCCTCCCCTCCTCACCCCTCTTCCACCTCACCCCAAAAGAGATGAAGGCTCCCAGTACACTGCCAGCGATGGTGGAGAACCCTCCTGTCATCACGGCATGGATCTCTGACAAGGTCAGCTGGGAGATGTACGGACGAATCAAGAGTGGAGATTCTGTCTGTGAGAGAGAGAGAGAGAGAGAGAGAGAGAGAGAGAGAGAGAGAGAGAAAATACTCCTTTGCTTGACTGTCATGGATTTCTCTTTTGCTGCCTAGCACATCTGTCACTCATACTATTCTCACCTGTCCCACAAATATGTTGCCAGCGGCGACCATGGACTCTGTGGGAGAAGTTCCCATAGTAATCTGCATTATGAAGCCCACCTGGAGGTATGCACAGACAAACATAAACAATGGTGCGAACGTTTCTGTGCCAAAATGATACTAAGGTATGAAACAATAATGCTGGTCACATGAGCAGATATCGGGGGGAACATGTCCCCCCGTCCCCCGGTAAATTACAACCTTGATACAGTACTATGTGGAGGCTGGATCATCCTTGTCTAATTTAGTCACTTGTATGATGACTGAACACGATTTTAACGTATGTGATGTTATGAATACCTTGAGGATGAGCCACTGCATGAAGCCAAGGTGGTAGAGCATAGAGATGACAGTGCTGAAGAACACTACAATAGGCAGAACCTGAAAGCAGAGAAGAAGAAAAATAACGACAGTGTTGGGTTTCTGTCTTTTCTGTCATTTTCTCACAGTCTCTCACGTATACAGACGTACTCATATGATCCTGTACCTGGAACGCAAAGAAGTGGTCTGTGTATTTGTCGCCGAACACAAACCTAGAGCCGGTGTCAGCGTAGGACAGAAACACCTGGGTGAGAGAGGAGAGATGTTTCAACACAGACTGAACTAAATGAGGTCACTTTCCTAACAGGTCTACTCTACTGTATATCTGCTACAGGTGCTGGGCCAGGGGACAGGGTAATGTGATTATGCTGATGAGAGTGACATTAGCAATGTGGTCCAAATGAAAACGAGGGCCTTTGTGCTGGGTAATATTTGTAATATCAATGATCCAATTGATGTACATTTTGCCCTCTGTTTGACTTTCCCTGGATAGTACACAGTAGATGTATATTATACCTCCACTTGATGGCCCAGCCAGTCTACAGCGGTGAATCCTGCTTTGGTTCTGAGGATAATGAGTCCAAACAAGAACTGTAGCGCCACACCCCACAGTAAAGTTCGCCATGACACCTATAAGACACACACACACACACACACACACACACACACACACACAACACACACACACACACACACACACACACACACACACACACACACACACACACACACACACACACACACACATATATAAACACACAAACACACAGGTAGACACGCGCACAAGCATACAGGCTTGCAGGGAAGCACACACATAAACATACACCCACCAGGTCACTCGGAACTACAGCGAATGGTCTTTGGAACGATACAGCGTGGACGCATTAGGGGTGTTTGTGTTTTGCTGGTTTGCCATACCCTGAATGGGTTCCTTGAGAACACCAGCATGAGCATTACGAAGCAGAGGAGTCCGGAGAAAGAGACTAGCTGCCGCGATCCCTGTTTGGCCGTGTCAAACACCAGCCAGCACACCACTGCCACCAGCAGCAGCACACACACCACCCTGCACCGACAGACAGACCAACCAGAGGTAAGAGAGCAGAGGGACAACCACAAGGATCACCAAAAAGACCACGCATCCAGGAAAATGTTCATACTATACAGAAAAGAGAGAGAGTGAGAAGGAGAGAAAATGCAGTTCTCCCACCATTTGACCCAGAGCCAGTGTGTGTTGAGGGTGTCCCTGGCGGGTTGCAGGGCGTCCCAGAGGCGTTGTCCGTAGCGGCCCATCAGCCAGTCCCACAGAAGAAAGAAGACAGCCAGCAGGGTCACCACCAACAGGGCCAGAGCACGCTGCAAGTTCAGCACGCATGCCGCGATCACCACGGCAAAGTAACCTGAAACACATACAGGCTGTGTCCGAAATTGCACCTTATTCCCTATTGAGTAGTACTTTTTATCATTCGGGGTATTAACATACTGTAAGTATAGTAGAATACACAACATGCAATTTAAAAACTTGGTAGCGCATCAGGTGTTTTCCTTGACCTTTTAACAGGCACCCTTATCTGGAGCAACTAGGGTTAAGTGCCTTGCTCAAGGACACATCAACAGATTTTGACCTCGTTGGCTCTGGGATTCAAATCAGCTACCTTTCGGTTACTGACCCAACGCTCTTAACAACTAGGCTACCTGCCACTCTTTTGATATGTCAGTCACTCAGTTAGCCAGCTAACATTTGCTTTACAATGTGGTAATTAATGAAAAGATGGTCTTCAATAACTTGAATTTCACAGAAGAGTAGCCTCGATAGGCATCATTTGGCTGCCATTAAACGTGTTAACTCAATCATCGTAATTTACACAGGCAACATTTCCAGTCAATTTAGTGACAGACAATTTATTTCAGTTGTAATATGTGCTTTTCTTTCATTTAGATGAGTCCTATTTCAATTTCGTTGTTCCTTATAGGATGTTACCTCATTGGGGCAGGAGTATATATATATATATATATATAAAAAAACCTTTATTTAACTAGGCAAGTCGGTTAAGAACAAATTCTTATTTACAATGACGTCCTATCCCGGCCAAACCCAGACGACACTGGGCCAATTGTGCGCCGCCCCATGGGACTCCCAATTACGTCCGGATGTGATACAGCCTGGTGTAGGCCTAGTGAACGCAGGCAATGCCATTGTCCACTGTCTAGTAGCCTACCTGTCACGTCCTGACCTTAGTTCCTTTTTCATGTCTCTGTTTTAGTTTGGTCAGGGTGTGAGTTGGGGTGGGCATTCTATGTATTTCTGTGTTTGACCTGGTATGGTTCCCAATCAGAGGCAGCTGTCGATCGTTGTCTCAGATCTCCAGGTTCTCCCGCCTGTCTGGCGCTTCCAGAGTCTCCCTCCTGCCCGGAGCTGCCAGTGCCGCCCGTCTGTCAGGAGCTGCCGGAGCCGCCCGTCTGTTAGGAGCTGCCCGTCTGTCAGGAGCTGCCGGAGCCGCCCGTCTGTTAGGAGCTGCCCGTCAGTCAGGAGCTGCCGGAGTCGCCCGTCTGTCAGGAGCTGCCGGAGCCGCCCTTCAGTCGGGAGCTGCCCGTCAGTCGGGAGCTGCCGGAGCCGCCCGTTTGTCAGGAGCTGCCAGAGTCGCCCGTCAGTCAGGAGCTGCCGGAGTCGCCCGTCAGTCAGGAGCTGCCGGAGTCGCCCGTCAGTCAGGAGCTGCCGGAGTCGCCCGTCAGTCAGGAGCTGCCGGAGTCGCCCGTCAGTCAGGAGCTGCCGGAGTCTCCCGTCAGTCAGGAGCAGCCGGAGTCGCCCGTCTATCAGGAGCTGCCGGAGTCGACCGTCAGTCAGGAGCTGCCGGAGCCGCCCGTCTGTCAGGAGCTGCCGGAGCCGCCCGTCTGTCAGGAGCTGCCGGAGTCGCCCGTCTATCAGGAGCTGCCGGAGTCGCCCGTCAGTCAGGAGCTGCCGGAGTCGCCCGTCAGTCAGGAGCTGCCGGAGTCACCCGTCAGTCAGGAGCTGCCGGAGCCGCCCGTCTGTCAGGAGCTGCCGGAGTCGCCCCCCTGTCTGGCGCTGCCGGAGTCTCCCGGCTATTCGGGGCCCTCAAGGGTCTCCAGTCCGAGGTCGGCGGCGAGGGTCGCCGCTCCAAAGGCGCCACTTAAGTGGGCCAAGATTATGGTGGAGTGGGGTCCATGTCCCGCGCCAGAGCCGCCACCGCGGACAGATGCCCACCCAGACCCTCCCCTATGGGTTTAGGTATTGCGGCCGGAGTCCGCACCTTAGTTCCTTTTTTATGTCTCTGTTTTAGTTTGGTCAGGGCGTGAGTTGGGGTGGGCATTCTATGTTTTGTAGTCTAGGTTTTGTATTTCTGTGTTTGGCCTGGTATGGTTCCCAATCAGAGGCAGCTGTCGATCGTGGTCTCTGATTGAGAACCATACTTAGGCAGCCTGTTTTCCCACTATGGTTGTGGGTAGTTGTTTTCTGTGTCTGTGTTGTACCATACAGAACTGTTTCGGTTTTCATTTATTTCTCTTGTTCTTTTGTTTTCAGTGTTCATTTTAAGAAATATATTATGGACACTTACCACGCTGCGCATTGGTCCGATATTTCCTACCGTTACACTACCAAGCTGGCTTGACACCATACTAACATCAGATCAGCTGGTCTGATCAGTTTATTCCGCTGTTCTTTTTGTTGTAAACACAGTTCTTTTCGCTCGGAGCTCCCGTTAGTTGCATGTTAAGAAATCCGGCGGTAACCGGCAGGTGCGTGTTATGTTCTGCCTGTTCATTGCAATGCACCCATTGTTATTGTTATTATGGTGCTGGCTTTTCACTTGGCTCTCTCTATCGCACCCAATGCATTACACTGTAATACAGGGACGTGGGCCTGGGTGGACACAGGCCCACCCACTGGGGAGCCAGGCCCTGCCAGGCCCACCCAATCAGATTGAGCAAAAACTTTCCTCAGTATTGTGTATAACAAAAAAAAAATTATCTTGAAAAACTCCCGTCCTTAACCATTACAAGCATACCCATAGCATGGTGCAGCCACCACTATGCTTGAAAATATGGAGAGTGGTACTCAGTAATGTGTTGTATCAGATTTGCCCCCCAAAAAACAACTTTGTATTCAGGAATAAAAAACTTAATTGCTTTGCAAAATATTTTGCAGTATCACTTTAGTGCCATATTGCAACAGGATTAACGTTTTTTATTCTGTATAGGCTTCCTTCTTTTCACTCTGTCAATTAGGTTAGTACTGTGGAATAACTACAATGCGGTTGATCCATCCTCAGTTCTCTCCTATCAGAGCCATTAAACTCTGGAACTGTTTTAAAGTCACCATTGGCCTCATGGTGAAATCCCTGAGCGGTTTCCTTCCTCTCCGGTAACTGAGCTAGGAAGGACGCCTGTATCTTTGTAGTGACTGGGTGTATTGATGCACCATCCAAAGTGTAATTAATAACTTTACCAAGCACTAAGGGATATGTTATTTTACCAATAGGCGTCCTTCTTTGCAAGGCATTGGAAACGTCCCTGGCATTTGTGGTTGAATCTGTGTTTGAAATACACATCTCGACTAAGGGACCTTACAGTTAATTGCATGTGTGGGGTACAGAGACGAGGTAGTCATTCAAAAATCATGTAAAAACCTCTAAAAGTCTAAGCCTATATGGAATTGTTTTAAAATGGTCATACCATGGATCATTTAGCAGTTTGATTTGGAATTTTAGGACCTGTAGGTATAAAAAACAAAAACAAAAAAAACATAATTTTTTCGGGACCCTGTCTTTCAAAGATAAATTCGTAAAAGTCCAAATAACTTCACATATCTTCTTTGTAAAAGGTTTAAACACTGTTTCCCATGCTCTGTTTGGTCGGACAGCCACCTCTTGGCAGAGTCTGGGAAGTTGTTTTTACCCTTCACCAGGTATATGCCAGCTTTAACATGCACGGGGAGCAGCATGTTAAAGCAATTCACAACACACACAAGGTCAGCAAAAAAAGAAACGTCCTCTCACTGTCAACTACGTTTATTTTCAGCAAACTTAACATGTGTAAATATTTGTATGAACATACAATTCAACAACTGAGACATAAACTGAAAAAAAAAAATGAAAAAGTAACAGTCAGTATCTGGTGTACTGCATTAAGTACTGCAGTGCATCTCCTCCTCATGGACTGCACCAGATTTGCCAGTTCTTGCTGTGGGATATTACCCCACTCTTCCACCAAGGCACCTGCAAGTTCCCGGACATTTCTGGGTGGGAATGGCCCTAGCCCTCACTAGGGTCAGGATGAGCCTGCAGGAAGGGTACCACATGAGGGAGGAGGATGTCTTCCCTGTAACACAGCGTTTTGATTGCCTGCAATGACAACAAGCTCAGTCCGATGATGCTGTGACACACTGCCCCAGACCATGACGGACCCTCCACCTCCAAATCGATCCCGCTCCAGAGTACAGGCCTCGGTGTAACGCTCATACCTTTGACGATAAATAAAAATCTGACCATCACCCCGGGTGAGACAAAACCACAACTCGTCAGTGTAGAGCACTTTTTGCCAGTCCTGTCTGGTCCAGGGACGGTGGGTTTGTGCCCTTAGGCAACGTTGTTGCCGGTGATGTCTGGTGAGGACCTACAAGCCCTCAGTCCAGTCTCTCGCAGCCTATTGAGGACAGTCTGAGCACTGATGGAGGGATTGTGCATTCCTGGTGTAACTCTGGCAATTGTTTTTGCCATCCTGTACCTGTCCCGTAGGTGTGATGTTCGGATGTACTGATCCTGTGCAGGTGTTGTTACACGTGGTCTGCCACTGCGAGAATGATCAGCTGTCCGTCCTGTCTCCCTGTAGCGCTGTCTTAGATGTCTCACAGTAATTTATTGCAATTTATTGCCTGGCCACATCTGCAGTCCTCATGCCTCCTTGCAGCATGCCTAAGGCACATTCACGCAGATGAGCAGGGACCCTGGGCATCTTTTTTTGGTGTTTTTCAGAGTCAGTAGAAAGGCCTCTTTAGTGTCCTAAGTTTTCATAGCTGTGACCTTAATTGCCTACCGTCTGTAAGCTGTTAGTGTCTTAACGACCGTTCCACAGGTGCATGTTCATTAATTGTTTATGGTTCATTGAACAAGCATGGGAAACCGTGTTTAAACCCTTTACAATGAAGATCTTTGAAGTTCTTTTTTATTAATTAAAAACATTTTTTACCCCTTTTTCTCCCCAATTTCGTGGTATCCAATTGTTGTAGTAGCTACTATCTTGTCTCATCGCTACAACTCCCGTACGGGCTCGGGAGAGACGAAGGTTGAAAGTCATGCGTCCTCCGATACACAACCCAACCAGCCATACTGCTTCTTAACACAGCGCACATCCAACCCGGAAGCCAGCCGCACCAATGTACCGGAGGAAACACAGTGTACCTGGCAACCTTGGTTAGCGCTCACTGCGCCCGGCCCGCCACAGGAGTCGCTGGTGCGCGATGAGACAAGGACATCCCTACCGACCAAGCCCTCCCTAACCCAGACGACGCTAGGCCAATTGTGCGTCACCCCACGGATGCGGGGACCCAGGGACTCTGATGGCACAGCTGGTGCTGCAGTACAGCACCCTTAACCACTGCGCCACCCGGGAGGCCAGGATCTTTGAAGTTATTTGGATTTTTAAGAATTATCTTTGAAAGACAGGGTCCTGAAAAAGGGATGTTTATTGTTTTTGCTGAGTTTATATATAGAATTGGGCCTTTAATACTTTACCCCATAGAAACGCATTGAAAAGACATTCATGAAATACAAAACAGACAGTCAAAAATAAATCATAAGGAATAAGGTTTTTAAGTGTCTTTCCTATATCTAGGATATATAAGAAAGCTAAGGAAATATTTTAGTTTTTTTTGTTGACATATTTATCCCCTTGTTAGCACAAATCTACCTCCATACTTCCAATATTTTTTTAAAACTGGTTACCTTCAGACGAGAACCTTGCCACTTGTGGGAGTCAGAGCAAAACGCATCAGAGCAAAATGGAGAACACCATCGAGTCTCATCTTTCCATAGAGTGGTCAAACTCTTCGGGCGCAACGGGTGTTGTTTTCTTGAGAAGACCGATTTTCTGGATGTCTCCATGGTCTGACTATAACAGCTGTCGTTCGGCCACCTTCCACTGTAGAAGGCCAACATAGGTGGATGCCTATTGTATGCAGCCCATTAAAAAAAACATTTGTTACAGTTTATTAATATATTACTTAGATTGACGCACTGGTGCATCAATAGACACTTAAGGACACTATTACAGCACACCGAGTGAGTCCACGCAATTTATGTGACTTGTTACGCAAACGTATACTCTTAAATCTAAATCTAAATCTTGCCATAACAAAGGGGTTGAATACTTATTGACTCAAGACATTTCAGCTTTTCATTTGTAATACATTTTTAATTCAGGCTGTAAACGCAACAAAGTGTGGAAAATGTTGAGGGGTGTGAACGCTTTCTGAAGGCGCTGTAGGTAAAAAAAATGTGAAAGTGATTCCGATCTTTAGCTCTGGGGGGGGGGGGGGGGGGGATCCAGGAGAGCCTCTGCCTTTTTAAAAATATTATTTGACGATGTTCTTCTTTTAGTGTCTGTGTGTCCTTTGTTGTGTTTTGATTGGTGTTACATGTATTGGCTGGTGTAATGAAATGTCCCCTTTAGGGGATTATTAAGGTGCTATTTTACACAACAAAAGGCAAGTTAGTACTGTTAATGTTTCCCCTAATGGGGAAACTTGGTGAGATAATGGTCAGAGAATGATTTATGGGCAAGTTGTTGAAAGGTTTCTTTCTCTAAATACATGTTTGCCAAGGAGTAATGTGGAGCAAGTGTAAAAATCGCAGCCAAGTCTTTGAAGGGCTTTGTCTCCTACGTGGGTTTACAAGTTGATAAACTTTCCAAGCAGTATCCTCAAATTGCAGTGTAATGATACACCCTACTCTGAACTTTTATAAACTGTAAAAAAAAAAAAAACGTATATTGAATTTTGGATGATAAGCTGTGTTAGACGTGTTGAGTCACATTTATTGATGGATGACTGTTGCAGGAACCCCCCCCCCCCCCCCCATGTAATTACAGGAAATGTAACCATCAAACACCAAATACAGTATCCACTAACAACTATACTGTTTAAACAGCTCATTACATGTCAGACTGGTCAGAGGCCTGCATTACATTTTTTACCTGCAGCCAAGACAATGCCCAACACCAGCCTGATCCTAGTCCTGTGCTTCTCCAGATATCGGTGGATCCCTTCCATTCTCTTTTCCAAGAACCTGGAGAGATATCAAGCAGTACATACACTGTCACTTAGGGCTGACTTAGTGTAATTTTGAGGAATTGCTTGAAAATAAGTTACAATTGACAAAACCATAGAGACCTTTTCTTTAGCTCCTCTGATGGCCGATGAGCAACTTCTACATAAATGCAGATAGAGTCCTGTGACAGACAGACAGACAGACAGACTATAATACCCAGAACTTTGTATGTCAGGTGCAAAAGGTATATTGTTAATGATGTGCAAATAGTGGGGTTATTGTAGCTGGTAAATTACATTATGGGCCTGTGAACTCCAAATTTTAGAGGTGCAGCGCTTGCGCTTGGCAACCTTGTTGGCAATTCAAGTCATGTAAACAGACTTGGATATAGGGAAGTATAGTCTGTCTGAATGTTCACTCTCACTGTGTATGTGCAACAGGTAAAACAAATATTATGCAATCACAGGTGTGATTTGTTTGCACATTGTGAGTTTAATCTCGTGTTGAGTTTATTATTAATCTGTTCAAGAAAAACTTCACTGTTTTTCATCGATTTCTCGTAATGATTTCCAGTAACTTTGGATGGGGAGAGCACATCACCTTCTGTCCACATTCAGAACCCACATATTTTAGGCAGAAGTTGTTCTCCCTTAGTCTGTTTCTGCTCTCTTGTCAATTCCTTATGGAAATTGTTGTTCTGCAAGAGGTAGCAGGTAGCCTAGTGGTTAGAGCGTTGGACTAGTAACTGAAAGGTTGCAAGATTGAATCCCAGAGCTGACAAGGTAAAAAGCTGTCGTTCTGCCCCTGAACAAGGCAGTTAACCCACTGTTCCTAGGCCGTCATTGAAAATAAGAATTTGTTCTTAACTGACTTGCCTAGTAAAATAAAAGAGAGCAAAACAGACTGGCACCCAGGCTATTTCTTCTATTGTTTGAGAACAAACCCACACTCCTCTCTATCAGAGTTTATCTCTTTGAAATGTAATTGATTTCAGGCAGTGAATGGAGTGTTACAGGAAGTGAGAGAGTAAACAATTGAACATGAGTGCATGAAAAGCCTCATTTTAATCATCCACACACTCATCCAAGGATTGCACACACATAGCACCAGAGTAGTACATTATATTGAATGAGAGAAAGGGTCAGCAAGTGAGTAGCATTTAAGTCTACAGCGAGTGGATATCGAGAATTGTGTTTGTGCATTCGTCTGTGTCTGTTTGTGTACCTGCACATCTACCTGTGGATGTATGTTTCTAGTGTGTTTGTCGAGTATGAGGATGTGTGTACCCTTACCTGAGAGTGGAAGGCCTGGTTGTCCAGCCCATTTCTCTGGCTATTCTCTGATAAACCATTCAGCTCCATAGTAAACACCGACTGACTGCAGGTAGGCAGGAAGCTCTCTTATAGGAGACCTGCGCCCGCCTATTAGTGCAAACAGGGGTGCTTGTGTGTATGTGTGTGCGCGTGTGTGTGTGTGTTTCAAGTTCAGTTAGCTTTAGTCTAACTACCAGATTTATTTATTTTTACTTCCATGATTTTATATAAAATAAATACAATAATAAAACATATATATATATATATATTTTTTAAACTAGAATGACGAAGCTGTAAAACATTATCCAAAATATAATAAATACTGTTTGTGTTCAATATGAGGGTTTCAGCATGAAAGATTCTACCACGTTAGAATTAGAAGTTGTTCCAAATGTCACATTTTGATGTGTCTAAAGTTGAGTTTAGGCATTAACTCCACATTTTTATGGTTATGGTTAAGATCAGGCATTAACTCCAAATTCTTAAGGTTAGACATTAACTCTAATTGGTTAAGGTAAGGTTGAAGGTTTGGGATAAAATATCAAAAACAACTTTCTACAGCTGGATTTGAACTTACAACCTTTGGAATCAGAGGCAGAAGTGTATGTCTATTAGAGGTCGACCGATTATGATTTTCCAACGCTGATACCGATACCGATTATTGGAGGACCATAAAAGGTGATACCGATTAATCGGACAATTTATTTATTTGTAATAATGACAATTAAAACAATACTGAATGAACACTTATTTTAACTTAATATAATACATCAATAAAATCAATTTAGCCTCAAGTAAATAATGAAACATGTTTAATTTGGTTTAAATAATGCAAAAACAAAGTGTTGGAGAAGAAAGTAAAAGTGTAATATGTGCTATGTAAGAAAGCTAACGTTTCAGTTCCTTGCTCAGAACATGAGAACATATGAAAGCTGGTGGTTTCTTTTAACATGAGTCTTCAATATTCCCAGGTAAGAAGTTTTAGGTTGTAGTTATTATAGGAATTATAGGCCTATTTCCCTCTATACCATTTGTATTTCATTAACCTTTGACAATTGGATGTTCTTATAGGCACTTTAGTATTGCCAGTGTAACAGTATAGCTTCCGTCCCTCTCCTCGCTCCTCCCTGGGCTCGAACCAGCAACACAACGACAACAGCCACCATCGAAGCAGCGTTACCCATGCAGAGCAAGGGGAACAACTACTAAAAGGCTCAGAGCGAGTGACGTTTGAAACACTATCAGCGCGCGCTAACTAGCTAGCCATTTCACTTCGTTTACACCAGCCTCATCTCGGGAGTTGATAGGCTTGAAGTCATAAACAGCGCAATGCTTGGCGCACAACGAAGAGCTGCTGGCAAAACGCACGAAAGTGCTGTTTGAATGAATGTTTACACGCCTGCTTCTGCCTTCCACCGCTCAGTCAGATACTTAGATACTTGTATGCTTGTATGTCAGATTATATGCAACGCAGGACACACTAGATAATATCTAGTAATATCATCAACCATGTGTAGTTAACTAGTGGTTATGATTGATTGTTTTTTATAAGATAAGGTTAATGGTAGCTAGCAACTTACCTTGGCTTACTGCATTTGTGTAACAGGCAGTCTCCTTGTGGAGTGCAACCAGAGAGAAGCAGGTCATTATTGCATTGTACTCATTAACTGTAAGGTTGCAAGATTGGATCCCCCGAGCTGACAAGGTGAAAATCTGTCGTTCTGCCCCTGAACGAGGCAGTTAACCCACCGTTCCTAGGCCATCATTGAAAATAAGAATGTGTTCTTAACTGACTTGCCTAGTCAAATAAAGGTATATATAAAAAAAAAATCGGCACATCGGCGCCCAAAAATACCGATTTCCAATTGTTATGAAAACTTGAAATCGGCCATAATTAATCGGCCATTCCGATTAATCGGTCGACCTCTAATGTCTATCCACCATCCCCATCCGCAGCACCCTAACAAAACTGAAACTTACTTGAAGGTAACAGCGCTCACTGTTACTCCTAGTGGCCAGTTTCCAAGTCATGTCCCAACGTCCTCAGACATGGATGGATGTCAAATACTGACTTGTATCATGGGTGACCTGGCAGGAAATATCCTTCATATATTTACATACTTATTTATTTTACTATGTCAATATGTCTTTGTTGTAAATGTTTTGACACCACACTGGTGGCAGTTGTGAAAAAAAGTTATTTGGAAGAGTTGCAGAGTTAATTGAAAATTATGACATTGGTGATTAGCTGCTTTCATTAATAAGGCCATTTTTTTCTTGAACTAAAACTCATGGACAATATGGACACAGATACACATTGAGAAAAAAAAAAATTATATGCATAATTTTTGTAAAAGTTATTCAAGTTTAAATTAGCAAAAATACCATATAGATTGCCAATTAATTACCATAATTACAGATAATGTATTGTAACTTTGATAAATTACAGGTAGTTTTGCAACCCTAGTTCCATTGTTTTAAGAGGGCCTTTCCTTCTATAGTCAAGGGGTCTGAATCCTTTCCGAACGCACCGACCTTTTACGCATTTTGTTACAACATTATTCTAAAATGTATTAAATAAGAAAAGTCCTCAGTAATCTACACACAATACCCCATAATGACAAAGCAAAAACAGGTTTACAAATTTGACAAAATTAATTAAAAATAGAAAGCAGAAATACCTTATTTACGTAAGTATTCAGACCTTTTGCTATGAGACTCAAAATTTAGCTCAGGTGGATCCTGTTTCCATTGACCATCCATGAGAAGTTTCTTTAATTGAATTGACCGTAGGTAGAATCCAATCAAGTTGATTGGACATGATTTGGAAAGGCACACAACTGTCAATAAAAAGGTTCCGTAGTTGACAGTGCATGTCAGAGCAAAAACCAAGCCATGAGGTTGAAGTAATTGTTTGTAGAGCTTCGAGACAGAATTGTGTCGAGGCACAGTTCCAGGGAAGGGTACCAAAAAAATTGAAAGTCCCCAAGAGCACAGTGCCCTTCATCACTCTTAAATGGAAGAAGTTTGACACCACCAAGACTCTTCCTAGAGCTGAATCTGATCGAACATCTCTGGAGAGACCTGAAAATAGCTGTGCAGCAACTCTCCCCATCCAATCTGACAGAGCTTGAGAGGATCTGCAGAGAAGAATGAGAGAAACTCCCCAAATACAGGTGTGCCAAGCATGTTGCTTCATACCCAAGAAGACTCGAGACTGTAGTCACTGCCAAAGGTGCTTCATCAAAGTAGTGAGTAAGGGGTCTGAATACTTATGTAAATGTGACATTTCAGTTTTTTTTAAATGTATACATTTGGAAAAATGCCCAAATTCAAAATGGATTAAATATATTTTTTCTCACCCATAATGACAAAGAGAAAATATAGAATTTTAGAATTTTTTGCTAATTTATTGAAAAGGGTATATAACAAAGTATTGAGATTAACTTTTGTTATTGACCAAATACTTATTTTCCACCATAATTTGCAAATAAATTCATAAAAAATCCTACAATGTGATTTTCTGGAGAAAAAAAAATCTAATTTTGTCTGTCATAGTTGAAGTGTACCTATGATGAAAATTACAGGCCTCTCTCATATTTTTAAGTGGGAGAACTTGCACAATTGGTGGCTGACTAAATATTTTTTTGCCCCACTGTACATGGCTGCCCCAGGGAGGTTTAGGAAACCCTCCGGGCCAGTCAATCGTTCATGTCAAAATATTGTCATAATGCTATTTTCAATCTAATTTCAATATAATTAAAGTAAGAACATAATTTCCAGAAGCTGTTAGTACGTTATGTAGGTTATCACACACACAGCACAGCCTGAGCGGAATGGGCTATTATCTGTTGGGGCAGCAACAGCATGTAGCTCTCGACTGGTATAAAAACATTTTTAAATACATTTTCTAAACAGTTATGTTTGTATTGCATTGTTCAATAAATCCCTCTTGTAACTAAGGTATTGTGTTTTGTCATGCATATGACAGTCTTAAAGGGAAATGCAAACATTTTTCTACTTCATATTCATAATCTCCAGCCTCACCCCAACATATGTGAAAATGGTTTCTATGTTTTGTAGTAAAAAAAATGAGAAGACAAGTGTTTCCAATGACACCATCGGTGTGTATCATGTGATTTTAACCAAATTGGTTGATGATGTCAATGGAAACATCCATCTCCATCCTTCTCCTTTTGTAGATGAGGTGGTGCTGGAGTTGGGGCGATTAAACAACGGAAGCCCATTCATTTTCAATGAAGGAAGTGAAGTGGGTGATGCAAGCATGGGCGAGGGACGTAAACAGGGCGGGACCCAAGTTGGAATAAACTGAACTTTATTATAATACTCTGCGACATCGCATTTTGATTGACCAATCGAAGCTCACTGTAGTTTCCAACCCCTGCTGGATTGGCTGTTGATACCTAGCACTACCGATCTTGCTTGATAGCTTGCTAGCACAACATGAGGGTGAAGATGGTGTGGCTATCCGATATGATGGCATTTCCGCAGTCAAATGACCAAATCTTCCTCTAGTGGCCTCATGGGTGGAACGTTTTTAATATTTTTAATGATTTATAGTTAATCAACATTATAGATTAAAAAACAGCCCAAAATCTGGTGTCTATGTCAAAGGGTTCAGTTATATTTCAGTCTTCAGTGATTTATATAAAGCGTAATATTAGGATGCAAACTCAAAATGTGATACATTTCAACTCTACATTGGACATGGTGAAGGTTTCATTTTCTTCAGACCATAACCATGTGTGTAACGGTTTTCTTGAGTCGAAGGAGAGGAGGACCAAAACGCAGCGTTGTTATTATTCATGGTTCTTTAATAAAGAAACTATACATGAATAGACTAACAAAACAAGAAATGTGGAAAAAACCAAACCAGCCCTATCTGGTGCAAACACAGAGACAGGAACAATCACCCACAAAACCCAACACCAAACAGGCTACCTAAATATGGTTCCCAATCAGAGACAATGACTAACACCTGCCTCTGATTGAGAACCATATCAGGCCAAACATAGAAATAGACAAACTAGACATGTAACATAGAATGCCCACTCAGATCACACCCTGACCAAACAAAACATAGACACATACAAAGCAAACTATGGTCAGCGTGTGACAATGTGTATGAGGTGTATACTTTTGTTTCAAAGTATATTTGTTTAAGACTAACAAGAAACACTGTGTGACCCTGATTTAGCCCACTGCAATAAAAGGTTGTCATGTTTTTGAGGAACTAGTACATTTCTAGTTACTCTAAGTGGGCTGTACTTGTACTCTTAATCAAGTAATTTCACAAGGAAGGAACTTACTTTTTACTGGGTTAATTTGACCAAATCCCTTCAGTGACATAGATGTATATTATTATATATTATGTCACAGGGCTTGACATACAGGGCTGCCCACTGACCCAGGGAGATTTAGGAATCCCTCCAGGCCAGTCAATCATCCACATCAGTGACCCAGTTGGACCGTAATGCTGTTTTAAATCTAGGCTTCATAATTGATGAAAAAACAGATGGCTTCCCAAAGCTGTTAGTTCGTTATGCAGATTATTTAGTCTATCACACACACACGCAGCACAGCCCGAGGGGAATAGGCTATCATCTGGCAGGCAGCAAGAGAGTGCAACTCTTAACTGGTTGTCTGTTCACAAAAGCTCACAAAAGAACGACAGTGGTCGGGAAGGTAGGAAATACTTTTCAATTGATGATATCTAACAGTAAATTATGATTTGATGATGATTCGTATCAATCATGTCAGCATTTATTTTGCAAACTCTGCCATCATATGTAGGCTACGTCACTGTACATTGTAGCTTTGGCTACAGAAACACTACTAGTAGAGGGAGACAAGATGGCATCGCTGTGAGAGGGACTGTTTTCTCGCTTGTCCAAGCAACTTTGAGGGTTAGGTGTTTAACAGTCTAATATTGGCTATCAATGTGGCGAGAAACTAACAATAACTTGTTTTAACTACATAGGACAAGTTTGGAGTTCATTTTGGTCAAGTTGAATGGGAAGAACTTGGTAGAAGATGGAATATCCAAGTCTCACTGTCACGTCTACTCCCGCTCCGCTCCTCCCCTCCGGTGTTCTACGTCGCAGGTATACTAACCACAGGTCCTGGGAACAATCATTACATGCACCTGCACATCAGTCACACCTGGACTCCATTACCTCACTGATTACCCCCCTATATCTGATACTCCCTTAGATTCTTTCCCCAGGCAGTATTGACTGTGTGTTTCATGTCTATATGATACTCGTATTTGTTATATTGTTCGATGTTCCGTTTATTATTAAACTCAACACCTGCACTTGCTTTCCGACTTCCAGTGTATACATTACAGAATACTGACTCCAACAATGGAAGCAGCAGGAAAACAGAATATCTCCCAGACGGTCGACGAACAAGGACACCTTGTACATCAACACCATGAACAGCTGGAACAACTGGGGACTCTATGGAGGAGACTCGTCGCAGTGTGCAATGTCTCAAACATGCCCGGGAGGCATTGTCGTCAACTAGTGGAGGATACTCTACAACCAGTCAACCCAGCACAAAGCCCATTCTGCAAACCGCTCAGGTCAGCGATGCCTGTTTGTCCCTCCTGGATAAATATGACCGTACCCCATCTAAATGCAGTGGCTTCCTACATCCGTGCTCCCTCTACTTTACACACCAGATGGAAGCCCCCACCACCGAGAGGTCCAAGGTCGCCACGGTTATTTCTCTGCTGACTGGGCGGGCGTTGGAATGGGCCACGGCCGTCTGGGAGAGAGGAGAGGAGGAGCTAGGTTCATATGAGGGGTTCATGGCTCTGTTCAAAGGCATCTTCTATCATTCCCCGGAGGGCAGAGAGGGGGTGGGCACTTACTTCAATTACGGCAGGGGGACCAGACGGCTGCCGAGTATGCTCTCACTTTCCAGACAGTGGATGGTATGAGCCGGTGCTTCGCACACTATTCAGAAGAGGTCTGTGCGAGGAAGTCCAGACGGAACTGGCCTGTCAAGACCACTCCTTGGATGCACTCACTGCGATGGCCATCCGTCTGGATAACTACTTCAGGAGCGTCAGTACTCTCATCGCTTCTCTCCCTCCCTCAGTGAACACTCTGAATCAGAGCCTGAACCCATGGAGTTTGGGGTCACGCGTCTACCCGCGACGGAGCGATGCAGACAGAGACAGCTGGGGCTCTGTCTGTCCAACACTTCCCAATCCGGGATCCACAAGAGCAGAGGGACGGTCAGGTGATCTTCCACCTCCTGGGGCAGGAGTGAGTATTCCATCTTCATCACTTTCTGCTAAGCTCTTTTTGGTGTCCATCACACTAGTTTACTGTCCCTTATATACTGTCTTCAGCGTTATTGGATTCCGGTGCCACGGGGAATTTTATTTACCAGACCCTTGCCTCTCTTAACATCATCTCATACCCTCTCCTCTCATTTCCCGGTTCAAGCCTCGATAGTCGTCCATTAGGATCCGGAACTATCACCCAACCACTCACCCTCACCGTGGAGTCCATTCATCTGGAGAACATCACCTTCTTCACCACCAGCACACAGTACACAAGATCATCCTTGTGATCATCCATCGGCCTCCCTTTGCTCATCCTCAACGCCATAACCCCACCATCTCATGGTCAAGTATAAGAATCACAGACTGGTCACCTGAATGCTGGAGGACCTGCTTCCCCATCCCCTGTGGTTCCACATCAGTAGAGAGTCCTGTGGTTGCTCTTCAGCCCAACATCCCGGAGGTATACCAAGACCTGCGGGAGGTATTCTCCAAGACCCGCACCACCTGTCTTCCTCCTCATCGCCCCTGGGACTGTGCCATCAACCTGCTGGCTGGGTCTGCGCCTCTGTGAAGACGCATCTACCCTCTGTCTGTGGCTGAGACCCAGGCCATGGAGGATTACATCCAAGAGGCACTCCAACAAGGCTTGTCCACACGTCCACTTCTCCTGCGTCGGCTGGTTTCTTCTACGTGTCCAAGAAGGATGGAGGGCTACGTCCATGTATAGATTACAGAGGACTCAATGAAATCACCACGAAGTACCATTACACTCTCCCGTAGGTGCCAGCAGCCATAGAACAGCCCCGGGGGGCCCGGTTATTTATCAAACTGGACCTGTGGAGTGCATACAATCTCATCCGCATCTGGGAGGGGGATGAATGGAATACTGCATTTAGCATGATGCCTGGTCACTACGAGTTCTTGGTGATGCCATTTGGTTTAGCCAATGCTCCGTCAGTGTTCCAGGCATTCGTTAACGAGGTGTTCAGGGACATGTTTGGACACCAGGAGGAGGTTGTGTACATCAATGACATCCTGGTCTACTCGGCTACCCTAGAGGATAACATCACTCACGTTCAAGCAGTACTGGAACGACTCTTGGCTAACCACCTGTTCCTCAAGGCTGAGGAGTGCCAATTTCATCAGAAGGCTGTCTCCTTCTTAGGCTACCAAAACTGTCCCCATGGAGTGAGGATGAAAGACAATAACCTTATTGATGCGGTCAGGTCATGGCCAGTGCCAACCACCTTAAAGGGGCTACAACGGTTTTTGGGGTTTTCCAACTACTACCGCCATTTTATCAGGAACTTCAACTTAGTCGCCGCCCCTCTCACCTCTCTCCTCATGGGTGGTCCCCGTAGGTTGGTGTGGAGCCCAGCAGCCAATGTATCCTTCTGTCTACTCAAGGGATGTTTCACCTCTGCCCCATTGCTCAAACAGCCAGGTCCCACGATCTCCTTTGTGGTGGAGGTGGATGCTTCAGAGGTGGGCTTGGGGGCAGTTCTGTCTCAAAGACTGGGTAATCCACAGAAATTGTATCCGTGTGCATATTACTCTAAGACACTGTCCCCTGCAGAGAGGAATTACAACGTCAACGAGGTGACGTGTAGGTTACCGCTTCCCAGTGACTACCGTATCTCACCATCTTTTTATGTCTCCCTTTTCAGGTCTGTGGTTCCTGGTCCCCCATCGACTTGGGAAACGAAGATCTGATGGACCCCCTCGCAATGTCATCCTGCGCTTCACTATGCGCCACCACAGGAACATCATCTGGAAAATGGCCAAGGGCAACAAGTTTCTGGACGAGAAGAAGTTCCGCATCAAAGAGGCTCTGATACCGCAAGATCGGACAGCCAAGGAGAAACTGTGGCTGCTTATATAGAAGGCACGACAAGAGGAAAGCAGGCTGGGTTCAAGGGCCCAAACGTCTTCTTCGAAGGAAGAAAGATCACTTGAACTGTGAGTACTGCCAAGAGCACATGTACTGTACTGCCATGGGTAAATTTACAGTTTGAAATACAATTTATGAACACTTGCCAACTAAAAAATGGAAAAAAGGGATTTGTTATCCTGTTAACCACCGCTACATCAGCTGAGCATTGTTGGGCAATGTCAAGGTTCACTGTTTTGTTCACATTACTACATATGTTATCTAGTTTGTGTCTTTCTTTTTTTAATGCAGGAGTTTGTATTCAACTCACTCAATATCGTTAGTCCTGAATGCTAGGGGTTTGAGAGATCTTACGAAAAGAAAAGTCTTATTTTTACATTGTAAATGCAGTAACTTTCACGCCCTGACCTTAGAGAGCCTTTTAATGTCTATTTGGTTTAGTCAGGGTGTGATTTGGGGTGGGCATTATATGTTCTGTTGTCTATGTTTTTGTATTTCTATGGTTCTCAATCAGGGACAGCTGTCTATCGTTGTCTCTGATTGGGAATCATACTTAGGCAGCCTTTTCCCCTTTTGTCATTGTGGGAAGTTGACTTTTGTTAATAGCACTATAGCCCTGTAAGGTTCACGGTTGTTTCTTCCTTTGTTTTGTTGGCGTCATTTTAAATAAAAGGAAAATGTACGCTCACCATGCTGCACTTTGGTCCACTTCTTTCGATGGCCGTGACAGTAACGTGACAGTACTCCAGATATAACAAACTGACCCTAGCCCCCGACACAAACTACAGCAGCATAAATACTGGAGGCTGAGACAGTAGGGGTCAGGAGACACTGTGGCCCCATCCGAGGACACCCCCGGACAGGGCCAAACAGGAAGGATATAACCCCACCCACTTTGCCAAAGCACAGCCCCCACACCACTAGAGGGATATCTTCAACCACCAACTGAAAGTGAAAGTGACGTGAAATTTTCGAAGTCACAATGGGGAGACATGGCCTATTTCAGTCATGATTCAAACCATTCTGCTGGTGTTTTGACACTTATCCACAAGGTTAAAGGTGACATCCTAGAATCCACATCTTCACAGGATGGGAAATGAGTCGTAACTGTTCAAATGTGTATTTTATAATGTGTGTGGACATGCACCAAATAAGACCCTTTTTGCCCAACTTACCAGAAAATGACAAGATTTACCCAACAAATACTCAGAGGATTTTCTAATTATTTCAGGGGATTTTAATGAAACATCTGACTCTGCTGATCGTTTTCCTCCTAGAATGAGTCAAAGCTCTCAAAATAGCAATATCGTCACAACATTATGCAAGGAACTCTGTCTGATGCCTGTCGTGATTTCAATCCGGATCCAAAGGGTTATACCTGGACCAACAACTATGTCACGGAAATATAGAATAGATTTATTCCTAATTTCCCCATTTTTGTTACAATTTGTTATAGATGTAGATCTTCAGTTGGCTCCCTTTTCTGATCATCGTTTGATTTCCCTGAATTTCCAGGCTACTAAAAATTTGAGGATAATGGAAAATTAGCCACACACTACTTAAAGATCCTATTCTCATTGGAAACATAAAATTGTTAGCCAAAGATTTTTTTGCAAGAAAAGACTTGGGTCATGGAAGTAGATGGGAATTCTTCAAATATAAAGTCAGAGTTGAAGCCATTAAACATGCTGAAGCACCTAAGAGAGAAATATTTAATGAGCAAGCTTGACAGTTTTCTAAAGATAATCTATCTCAAGAAGAGTCTGTATTTAAATCTTTACAACTAGAATTAGAACAGCTTTACATGGATTTGGCAAAGGGTGCCTTTGTCAGATCAAGACCAAAATGGATTGAAAAAGGGTTAGAAACAAGTAATTTTTTGCACTTGAAAAGAGAAACCAGAAAATGAAATCTATGTCACAACTTCCGCCGAAGTCGGTCCCTCTCCTTGTTTGGGTGGAGTTCGGCGGTCACCGGCTTTCTAGCCACCGCCGATCCACTTTTAATTTTCCATTTGTTTTGTCTTAGTCTTACACACCTGGTTTCAGTCACCTAATTACCTGTTTATTATTTAACCCTCTGTTCCCCATGTTTGTTTGAGTGATTGTTTATTGTAATTCGGTCCGTGTTTGTGGGCTATCATTGCCTGTCAGTTCAATCCCCCAGCACCTCCGCTCCGACGCCCATGGAGCTGGGAGGTGCTGCACGTAGGGCGACTGGAGGAGGGGCCATTCCCTGCACCATCTGTGGCCTCAGAGGGCACACTGCTGGTCAGTGCTGGGGGGGTTGCTCAGGGAGTCGAGGTAGCAGGCAGGGCACTATCGTATCACCCCAGGTGAGTCGGCACCAGGCTCACCCAGAGCCCCTTGTTGCTCACATGTATATGTTTATTTCATTTCCTGAGTTTTCCCCGCATTCCCAGCATAAGGCGCTAGTAGATTCAGGCACAGCTCGGAATTATATTGACCATTCATTAGCTCATAGTTTAGGGATTCCCCTTGTTCCTGTGGATATGCCCTTCCCTGTGCAGGCCCTAGCATTTCCACTTCAGGGGTGGAGATGGAGAGTGACCGCATTTCAGCTGTGTGTAATTGGCCGACTCCCACCATGGTAAAGGAAGTGCAGCGGTTTCTAGGGTTTGCCAACTACTACCGGAGGTTATCCGGGGTTTTGGTCAGGTAGCAGCTCCCATTACCTCACTGCTGAAGGGGGGACCGGTGCAGCTGCAGTGGTCGGCTGAGGTGGACAGGGCTTTTGGTCACCTGAAGGCTCTGTTTACCTCGGCTCCCGTGCTGGCTCATCCAGATCCCTCCTTGGCGTTCATAGTGGAGGTGGACGCGTCAGAGGCTGGGATAGGAACCATGCTCTCTCAGCGCTCAGGCACGCCACCAAAGCTCCTGTGCTTTCTTTTCGAAGAGGCTCAGCCCGGCGGAGCGAAACTATGATGTGGTGGACCGGGAGCTGTTGGCTGTTGTCAAGGCTCTGAAGGCGTGGAGACATTGGCTTGAGGGGGTTAAACACCCTTTTCTCATCTAGACTGACCACCGCAATCTGGAGTATATCCGGGCGGCTCACTCCCCCCAGTGTCCAGCTGGGCGCCTGTACGTTCCGTCTGCTGTCCGCGACCGGTTGATCTATTGGGCCCACACGTCACCCTCCTCTGGTCACCCTGGCATCGGGCGGGCGGTGCGTTGCCTTAGTGGGAGATACTGGTAGTCCACCTTGGCCAAGGACGTGAGGGTTTATGTTTCCTCCTGCTCGGTGTGCGCCCAGTGCAAGGCTCCCAGGCACCTACCCAGAGGGAAGTTACTACCCCTACCCGTTCCACAACAGCCGTGGTCGCACCTGTCAGTGGACTTCCTGACGGATCTTCGTCCCTCACAGGCAACACCACGATTCTGGTCGTTATGGATCGGTTTTCTAAGTCCTGTCGTCTCCTCTCTTTGCCCGGTCTCCCTACGGCCCTATAGACTGCAAAGACACACGTCTTCTGGCACTACGGGGTGCCTGAGGACAGTTTCTGATCGGGGTCCCCAGTTCACGTCCAAGGTCTGGAGAGCGTTCATGGAACGTCTGGGGTCTCGGTCAGCCTCACCTCAGGCTTTCACCCCGAAAGTAACGGGCAGGTGGAGAGAGTAAACCAGGATGTGGGTAGGTTTCTGCGGTCATATTGCCAGGTCCGGCCGGGGGATTGGGCAGTTGTGAAAGCTACGTTTGCCACATTCAGAATTATATCCCTGTAATTGAGGATGATTTCCACTCAGTTTGTGATTCACCTGTGTCAATCGAAGAAATTAGAGAGGCTCTGAATTCAATGAAAAATGGGAAATCACCTGGCCCTGTTGGCTTGTCAGTTTAATTCTATAGGCAGTTTTGGGAGTTACCAGAAGACCCTATTTTTTATGTTTCAAGATTGCATTGAAAATGGTCTCCGCTATGAAACATGATTTCACTGATTCCGAAGCCTTATAAAGACCCTTCTCTCATTGACAATTGGAGATCATTATAAATGCGACTCAAACAGGATTTATGAAGGGCCGTCACATTAAGCTCCAACATTCGTTTAGTCTGGACCTCTTAGATTATTCAGTTGCAATTGATTCAGATGCTGTTGTTGTCACGCCCTGGCCTTAGATATCTTTGTTTTCTTTATTATTTTGGTTAGGCCAGGGTGTGACATGGGTGATTTATGTGTTTTGTCTTGTCTAGGTTTTTTTGTAGATTTATGGGGTTGTGTTCTTTTAGGTGTCTAGGTAAGTCTATGGTTGCCTGGATTGGTTCTCAATCAGAGGCAGGTGTTTATCGTTGTCTCTGATTGGGAGCCATATTTAGGCAGCCATATTCTTTGGATATTTTGTGGGTGATTGTTTCCTGTCTTTGTGTTTTATGCACCAGTTAGGACTGTTACGGTTTTCACGTTTATTGTTTTGTAGTTTGTTCATGTTTGAGTTTCCTTATTAAAGAACCATGAACTATAACCACGCTGCGTTTTGGTCCGCCTCTCCTTCCCAGGAAGAAAGCCGTGACAGTTGTCTTATTTTGGGACTTCTGCAAAGCCTTTGACACAATTGAACATGAAATTCTCTTTCGGTCTCTTAAACTTTTTGGTTTCGGGGAACATTTGATCAAAGTGATTTGGATGTTTTACGAAGATATAAATAGTTCTGTGTTACTAAACCCTAATGCATCCAAAATATACAGTATCAACAGAAGTGTATGGGATGCCCGATTTCACCCTTTTTATTAATTTTGCTAGTGGAACTTCTATCACTAGATATTCTGAATTATGCAAATCTGCATGGTTTATCCATTTTTAACAGACTGGCTGGATTAAAACTGAACGTTTCTAAATGTGATGTTTATATGACTCTGATGATAAAGAAATAGAAAATATTTCATTTTTTACTAAAATGTCATTATATTCCTGAAGATTACCCACTAAATTGCATAGGTGTACTGCACAAATTCCCCCCCAAATAAAGCTCTGTCATGACGTTGGCCTCTTTGGGTATAGCAAGCACATCCCTCTCCCCCTTGGCTCCTCCTCCTCTACAACAGCAACACGTGCTAAATGACTACGCTAAACCTGCCACAGCTTTGAAATTAGAATTCAGTGGTTCCGCGACTCACAAACACGATAGCTCACTGGCTAACACCGTCAAACAAGCTCGGAACGAACACCCACAAGCTTACTATCATAGGCTTCGTTCTGCTTACTTTGGCCTACTCACTGAAACAGGCATGGAAGACCTGTTACCTTTTAAACAAATGTTCCTGTCTAACATGTATCCTACCTTCATTACCTACTTGGGCCCTGCCGCCCAAGTTGGCTTGCCTATCTTACAACTCAGAGTTCACAACGCTAAGAGCCCTGACCACTCGGTTCTGAAGTTTGACCAGGAGCACTCCCTACAGTTAGAGGGTGCATTATCAGGTATTGGAGCGTTGAGAGATGACGCACAACAACAGTTTCTACCACGAAACCACGAATCCAATAACCTTCGCGGTCTCAATAACTGTAAAGTACGTCGCCATCAACATGACTACCGCTACAATCGACCGGTTCGCTACGTTCCTGCACCCAACACACAAAGTGTCAGAGCACAAGGGTAACAAAGGGGTGAAGAACGATCAAAACGTAGACCAATGTTCTCCAGAAGTTCCGCTACGTGAAGAACTAAAGCGAGAACAATTTGAGAAAAGGGTAAAAGACTAGACGGGGAATTACCGGACACCAGGTCCACAGGAATTAACACCCATAGCAAGGATGTTAAAGTTCTAATTTCTCCCGCTCTCATTCAAGACCCTATCCAGGGTCCGCTTGATCAAGAAACAAGCCTCCGTGCTTTGTCTATAGACTCTGATACAAAGGTTGCGAAGAAAAAGGTCAAACGCTTCGTTAAAGCCAAGCCCACTCAAAATCAGAAAAGTCAATCTGCTTCCACCTTGAACAGAAATGGCACATTACGTCGTTGCGAACAACCACTCCACTTTGTGGGGAATATGTCCACTAACCATGAATCTAAACGGCCATACCTGGAAACTGCTTAACTTGTCATGTGCTAATTGATTGGGGTGCGACAATATCACTCATCTCTCAAACATTGTTTGATGATCTTAAAAGGGCTTTGAAGCCAACTAAACGTTGGTTAAAAGTGGAACGATGCGACACTACACTTCGAGGGGTCTCTCAGACTACCTCGCCTCTCACATTGAGAGTCATGCTGAAACTACACTTCAAGGACGTATCGCTCGTTCACCCTGTGTATGTTACCAGCCTCGAAACTGTAACCCTGCTCCTTGGATCAGACTTGATGGATCGGTTACTCCCATTGATGGATTGGAAAACAAACCAGGTATGGTCACAGGCCACTGTGCCTCCTCCACTGACCATACTGTCTTCCCCTAATGCTAGCTGCAACGCAGTCATTCACGACAGGTATCTGTCGAAAGCACCCCTTGGGAAAAAGATGTTTAAAAACCTCTTGGGGCAGAATCCGATCCAAGGAGATATTACGATATCTCGACACATTCCATCAGCCAACCTGATTGACCATTCTTTTCATGATTTCGAGCCAGCTGTTTCTGTGAATAAGCAACTTCCCTCCTCCTTGCAGTCGTGCAATACGGTAGTTGAGAGGAACTCCTCTTGCCCTTCGAACACTTCCACAAGCACTGTGGCCGTCTCAGCAAGAAAAACATTGATGCGCAGAGTATACTCTGCTTCCGATGATACACCTTCTGCTATGTTGGGGACTGTCACCCCTTACAATGACACTAATGGTGTCAGTCCAGCAACTGACACGATGACTCCCACTGGTGAAACACTTTGCGATATCACAGACCGATATCCTCGTCTCAGTTCGCAGGTACTGAAGAGGTTGCCACACGCGGACGCGGTGATGACTGACATGCCTCTACAGCCACTGAGCGTTTTGAAGCACAAACACCAGGAGATTTGGTTGAAAAGTTACAGCCATTCTCATAACAACGCCGTCGCTGACAACTCGTACATAGGGTCTGACCTTTTCGTTTGCGCCACGAACACCAACACCACCCGCTGGTGGGGGGGTCCAGAGACACAAAGGGGGGGAATAGTAGCCCAGACCCATGATGAGCCTCATCGAGGCCGGTGGGGGGGGGTCGAGACTACGGACAACACCATACGAGGCCGCCAGAGCATAAATTCAATCTAGTTATAAACTCCCCTATGAGAACAGTGAGGAGCAGACAGGCCCCTAGACGGGGCTTATCTTAGAACACATCTAAGATAGTACTGAGGTGTACCACACTGGTCGTAAAGGAAGTCCAGTGGACTTGTCCACCTCCAAAACAATTGGCAGCAGTAATCATTCCTTGCCATGTGTAGGTTCAACTACAATACAACTAGTAAAATGCTCCAATCATGTGTTCCCGTAGTATGATATTTCAGAATAAATCGGTAGGATAACTGGTCCCTTTGAGCACCAGTACCAATACCAGCGACAGTCAGTCTAGCTACAATCAGTTAGAAGGTTAGAGACCTAACCAATCAAATTACCCTTGACGATAGCGACATAGGAGTCACTCAGAGTGCAACACGTGGAAGGGAATCTCCAGTGCACTCTTCTGATGGTTAACACACATGTCACTAATAAATAGAATCCTCAAAATTATTAGAATCATTAACCACAATCACACCACGTACGACTGGTCCAATACTTAAAGAGTACTTCCGTAGTGAGGTTAGCTCCTCCGTGGATAACATAGCTATTAAAGAGACTTCATACCTATCGCCACTACAATAGTGGAAGACACAGTGACTTGTAGTAAAAACTACTACAGACTCCCTCAACACCAATTCTGACTGACCTCTAGGCATTGACCTGAAAATTACCTGACTATGTCAGACTCATTCTGAACAAGTTGTAATCTGCCAGGATACTTGGTTTTCTTCCCTTGACATGCGCGCTTGTGTAAGCATAAACGCACATGCACAACGGAACATCCAATTAGGATTTATGCTAGGACCACTTAAGGGTTCAAGCAAAATACCAGCCTTAGTAAATAAAGTTGAACATTTACTTCTAGGCCTTTGACTCTACAGCACTCATCAGTTTTCTTCCCAGAAGTCCATAGGTCATCCCTGTAGACTGCCCAAAACTAGTGCCTTACAGCTGTGAACTTATCATATAGTTATCAACTTAGGATAGTGCCTAAGCAACACACCAAGTAAGAAAACCCTAGATATGGCATTAGAGACAATGCCATGATAGTCATTTTGCCAGAGCATTGGACGTATATAGAATACAGTCCAATTAGATGATTTTTATAGAACTATATTTTGTATATCTTTTGTTTATGCTTCCATTCATTTACATTTACATTTACATTTAAGTCATTTAGCAGACGCTCTTATCCAGAGCGACTTACAAATTGGTGCTTTCACCTTATGACATCCAGTGGAACAGCCACTTTACAATAGTGCATCTAGGTCTTTTAAGGGGGGAGGGTGAGAAGGATTACTTTATCCTATCCTAGGTATTCCTTAAAGAGGTGGGGTTTCAGGTGTCTCCGGAAGGTGGTGATTGACTCCGCTGTCCTGGCGTCGTGAGGGAGTTTGTTCCACCATTGGGGGGCCAGAGCAGCGAACAGTTTTGACTGGGCTGAGCGGGAACTGTACTTCCTCAGTGGTAGGGAGGCGAGCAGGCCAGAGGTGGATGAACGCAGTGCCCTTGTTTGGGTGTAGGGCCTGATCAGAGCCTGGAGGTACTGAGGTGCCGTTCCCCTCACAGCTCCGTAGGCAAGCACCATGGTCTTGTAGCGGATGCGAGCTTCAACTGGAAGCCAGTGGAGAGAGCGGAGGAGCGGGGTGACGTGAGAGAACTTGGGAAGGTTGAACACCAGACGGGCTGCGGCGTTCTGGATGAGTTGTAGGGGTTTAATGGCACAGGCAGGGAGCCCAGCCAACAGCGAGTTGCAGTAATCCAGACGGGAGATGACAAGTGCCTGGATTAGGACCTGCACCACTTCCTGTGTGAGGCAGGGTCGTACTCTGCGGATGTTGTAGAGCATGAACCTACAGGAACGGGCCACCGCCTTGATGTTAGTTGAGAACGACAGGGTGTTGTCCAGGATCACGCCAAGGTTCTTAGCGCTCTGGGAGGAGGACACGATGGAGTTGTCAACCGTGATGGCGAGATCATGGAACGGGCAGTCCTTCCCGGGGAGGAAGAGCAGCTCCGTCTTGCCGAGGTTCAGCTTGAGGTGGTGATCCGTCATCCACACTGATATGTCTGCCAGACATGCAGAGATGCGATTCGCCACCTGGTCATCAGAGGGGGGAAAGGAGAAGATTAATTGTGTGTCGTCTGCATAGCAATGATAGGAGAGACCATGTGAGGTTATGACAGAGCCAAGTGACTTGGTGTATAGCGAGAATAGGAGAGGGCCTAGAACAGAGCCCTGGGGACACCAGTGGTGAGAGCGCGTGGTGAGGAGACAGATTCTCGCCACGCCACCTGGTAGGAGCGACCTGTCAGGTAGGACGCAATCCAAGCATGGGCCGCGCCGGAGATGCCCAACTCGGAGAGGGTGGAGAGGAGGATCTGATGGTTCACAGTATCGAAGGCAGCCGATAGGTCTAGAAGGATGAGAGCAGAGGAGAGAGAGTTAGCTTTAGCAGTGCGGAGTGCCTCCGTGATACAGAGAAGAGCAGTCTCAGTTGAATGACTAGTCTTGAAACCTGACTGATTTGGATCAAGAAGGTCATTCTGAGAGAGATAGCGGGAGAGCTGGCCAAGGGACGGCACGTTCAAGAGTTTTGGAGAGAAAGAAAGAAGGGATACTGGTCTGTAGTTGTTGACATCGGAGGGATCGAGTGTAGGTTTTTCAGAAGGGGTTCAACTCTCGCTCTCTTGAAGACGGGAGGGACGTAGCCAGCGGTCAGGGATGAGTTGATGAACGAGGTGAGGTAAGGGAGAAGGTCACCGGAGATGGTCTGGAGAAGAGAGGGAGGGGATAGGGTCAAGCGGGCAGGTTGTTGGGCGGCCGGCCGTCACAAGACGCGAGATTTCATCTGGAGAGAGGGGAGAAAGAGGTCAGAGCACAGGGTAGGGCAGTGTGAGCAGAACCAGCGGTGTCGTTTGACTTAGCAAACGAGGATCGGATGTCGTCGACCTTCTTTTCAAAATGGTTGACGAAGTCATCTGCAGAGAGGGAGGAGGGGGGAGGGAGGATTCAGGAGGGATGAGAAGGTGGCAAAGAGCTTCCTAGGGTTAGAGGCAGATGCTTGGAATTTAGAGTGGTAGAAAGTGGCTTTAGCAGCAGAGACAGAAGAGGAAAATGTAGAGAGGAGGGAGTGAAAGGATGCCAGGTCCGCAGGGAGGCGAGTTTTCCTCCATTTCCGCTCGGCTGCCCGGAGCCCTGTTCTGTGAGCTCGCAATGAGTCGTCGAGCCACGGAGCGGGAGGGGAGGACCGAGCCGGCCTGGAGGATAGGGGACATAGAGAGTCAAAGGATGCAGAAAGGGAGGAGAGGAGGGTTGAGGAGGTAGAATCAGGAGATAGGTTGGAGAAGGTTTGAGCAGAGGGAAGAGATGATAGGATGGAAGAGGAGAGAGTAGCGGGGGAGAGAGAGCGAAGGTTGGGACGGCGCGATACCATCCGAGTAGGGGCAGTGTGGGAAGTGTTGGATGAGAGCGAGAGGGAAAAGGATACAAGGTAGTGGTCGGAGACTTGGAGGGAGTTGCAGTGAGGTTAGTGGAAGAACAGCATCTAGTAAAGATGAGGTCGAGCGTATTGCCTGCCTTGTGAGTAGGGGGGGAAGGTGAGAGGGTGAGGTCAAAAGAGGACAGGAGTGGAAAGAAGGAGGCAGAGAGGAATGAGTCAAAGGTAGACGTGGGGAGGTTAAAGTCGCCCAGAACTGTGAGAGGTGAGCCGTCCTCAGGAAAGGAGCTTATCAAGGCATCAAGCTCATTGATGAACTCTCCGAGGGAACCTGGAGGGCGATAAATGATATGGATGTTAAGCTTGAAGCTTGAAGGGCTGGTAACTGTGACAGCATGGAATTCAAAGGAGGCGATAGACAGATGGGTAAGGGAGAAAGAATGAGAATGACCACTTGGGAGAGATGAGGATCAGTAGGAGTAGCAGTGTTATCTGTGTGCCACCACCCAAGAAGTCGCTGACCAGAAGCTCTCCTTGGGGTGTGGCAGTTCCAGAGGCTACAGACGTGTGGGTCGGGCGAAGAGAGAGCAGTAGGTCTGTAGCAGTGTTATCTGTGACAAGTGATCCATGTTTCCGTCAGTGCCAAAATGATTAAAATGATACAGAGGGACTGGAGGGAGGCACTTTGTAGGCTGAGATGAACTCTGCCTTGTTGGCCAGCAGATCGGCAGTTCCAGAGGCTACCGGAGACCTGGTTAGCTGGCTAGCTAACAAATCAAACCGTTCTGTAAATGAAATAAGATAATCACTCTAAGACTACACACTCTAAACTACACAATTATCTTGGATACGAAGACAGCAAAGACAACTATGTAGCTAGCTAACACTACACTAATCAAGTCGTTCAGTTGAGTGTAATAGTTTTTTACAGTGCTAGTATTCGGAAGACGGTGGACGTTTGCTAGCTGGCTAGCTGGCTAGCTGCTGGGCAGATAGCAGTGTAGACTACGTTAGGACGACGAAATACGATAATTACGCAATTATCTTTGATACAAAGACGGCTATGTAGCTAGCTAAGAAGAAATTGCTAAGATTAGACAAATCAAACCGTTGTACTATAATGAAATGTAATGAAATGTAATGAAAAGTTATACTACCTGCAGACCGAAGCGCTCGGATGCGACCGCTCGCTCCAACCTGGAAGTAGATCGCTCTACTGTAGGCAAAGGAGACATCCAGGTCGCTTCAGAGACTTTGTTTGTTCCCTTTGTGGAACAAACAGACAACTGTGTGTTATGAGTTATGCTGTTCGTTTGTTGTGTTGTACTTACCAGTACCCAGTGTTCATGGGGTCCGACATGCCAGTCAACCTGCTATCTGCCAGCCTCGGGAGGGGGGGCACCGCATGTTTAAGACCATGGTTAGCCATTGTTCTCTCTCCTACGTTTTGTCTTAACAAGGGATGGTCATTGTTGTTTTATATTGGGATATTTTATTTATTTATTTATTTATTCGGCATGGATTTATTCGGCATTTATTCGGCATTTATTCGGATTTACCCAACAGTAGTCTGAGTTGGGTTGGGTTAATAAACCGCGAATTCGTGAACTCAAGCCTCTGTCTGACCTTTGTTTATTTATGACCTAGCCAGATCCTTACAACATGTTACTATTGTTCCTCTTTGGTGCATTTAACTATATGTCGCAAGTAAAAGCCCTGGGTGGCGAGTTGATACAATTCCAAGTCTGGAAGGTTAAAACCACCGTCAGACTTAGGGAGATGTTAAACTTTCCTTTTTAATTCTATGAGTTTTATTTGCTCATAAAAAAGTGTACTTTTTTAAAGAATGTCTTCAGTGGGGTAATTGGTATTACTGAGAATAAATATAACGACTTTAGGAGCCATGCCATTCTGAATAAATGTATTCTACCTGTAAGATTTATGGGAAGATTGTTCCATTTAATTAGATCTGCTTTCATATAGTTAAGTAATGGGATTAAGTTATCTTTATATATTTGTTGTTTATTGTCACTTACTGTACTTACTGTATTAAGACCCCTAGGTATTTGATATTTTTTTGGTCCACAGTAGATCATGAGTTATTATTTTTGAGATTTTAGAGTATTCTGAAAATATTTTTAGACGGGCGTTGACTTTTCAATATTGATCAGGTATATCAGGAGATCATCTGCAAATAGGTTTAGTTTATATTCATGTTTACCAATACTGATACCTGTTAAGACGCACCCATCCCGTTAGCGGGATCATTTTCATCAACATCCTCTGAATTGCAGTGCGCCAAATTCAAATTAAATTACTAAAAATATTAAATTTTCACAAAATCACAAGTGCAATATAGCAAAACACAGCTTAGCTTGTTGTTAATACACCTGGCGTGTCAGATTTCAATAAAGCTTTTCGGGCGAAAGCATAACAAGCGTTTATGTAAGAACATCTCTCTCAGTAGACAAAATATTACAAACAGCTAGCAGCCAAGTAGATTGGTCACGAAAGTCAGAAAAGCAATAAATTCAATCGCTTACCTTGGATGATCTTTGGATGTTTGCACTCACGAGACTCCCAGTTACACAATAAATGTTCCTTTTGTTCCATAAAGATTATTTTAATATCCAAATATTTGTTTGGCGCATTATGTTCAGAAATCCACAGGCTCGAGCGGTCACGACATCGCAGACGTAAATTCCAAATAGTATCCGTAAAGTGCGTAGAAAGATGTCAAATGTTTTTTTATAATCAATCCTCAGGTTGTTTTTACAATGTATAATCGATAATATGTCAACCGGAATGTAGCTTCTTCCAAAGGCGAGAGAGAGAAAATGGCCGTTGCGCATGATAAACTCTGCTGGCACCCAGCCATCCACTGACGTGATGGGTTCTTTCTCGCTCATTTTTTAAAATGAAAGCCTGAAACTATGTCTGAAGACTGTTCACAGCTTGAGGAAGCCGTAGGAAAATGAATCTGGTTGATATCCCTTTAAATGGAGGCAAGGCATCCAATGGAACAGAGAGTTTTCAGGAAAAACAGCACTTCCTTGTTGGATTTTCCTCAGGTTTTCGCCTGCAATATCAGTTCTGTTATACTCACAGAGAATCTTTTGACCGTTTTGGAAACTTTCGAGTGTTTTCTATCCTAATCTGACAATTATATGCATATTCTAGTTTCTGGGCCTGAGAAATAGGCAGTTTCAAATGGGTACGTTTTTTAGCCAAAAACGAAAATACTGCCCCCTACACTCAAGAAGTCAAATTTGGGTCCTGTCTAATTCTTTGGGTCCTGTCTAATTTTTGCATGCAGTTCAATTGCCAGCTCAAACAGGAGGTGGAAGAGAGGACATCCCAGTCTTGTTCCCCTTTCTAAAGCAGTTAATCAGATAATGTATTATTTGTGTATTTTTTTGCTTTAGGACATTTATATAAGATTTGTATTTAATTTAAATGATTTCAGCTGGAAAGTTGAAATCTTCCAAGATTTTGAATAGAAAGGGGCATTCAAGATGGTCGAAAGCATTTTCGGCATCAACAGCCATTATTAATATATCTATATTTTGTTTTTTAGCGTATTAAATTGAAACATGTTCTTGTATTTGTTTGAAGTTCTAAATTGAGTGACGTGTGTTGTCTTTTGTATAAATAGGTGCGGTACTTTGTCCCAAAATGTTAATTAGAATTCCATGGGAAAGCTGTCCGTTCCTGGGGCTTTTCTCCTCGTGAATGTTTTAACAGTGTCTGATATTTATTAACTCTGATGTATATAGATTTTCATAGAAGCTTTTAAAATTGTAATTAATCGCATTGGACTTCCTAATTAATGCATCTGTATTAAATTATAACTAGTTTGGCGTGTATTTGTTTTGTGAGGGCTGCAAGATGTTTACCAGGTTTATTTGCCATTAAGTAGTATGCTTTATTTGAGTTCAACATGTAGTTGTTGACTCTTCAAAAGTAAAGTATCATATTCCTGCTTAAGTTCTGACATTTTATTTTCTTCTTTACCTAGTAAAGATTTTTTATGGGCATTTTGTAAGATATTGATTTATTTTTTATTTCTAACACAGATTTAACTTTTGCTGTGTATGAGATTATCATTCCCCTAATGTACGACTTAAAAGCATACCACATTATATTGGGGTTCGGCTTTTCTCTGTCCTCTATGTTTACATTTGTAATGGTTTTTATTTTTTTATTTACATATTTAAAACATTTCGGGTCTTGAATATGGCCTCTGTTAATTCTCCATATTCTGTCGTTAAGTGTATTTTCTGTTGGTGTAATTAAGCATGATACCAAAGAATTATCAAATATCACAGATATTTTTGAACACAGTAAATTCTTGAGTGCATTTTTCGATAATGTCCATTATTTATGTCCAAGTAGTTACTTTTGTTAGCGCGTTTAGTACACAAATCCAAACGCTTGTGCAGGTCCATCCGAACATCGGGCGAAAACTTCAAAAGGTTATATTACAGGTCGAAGAAACTTGTCAAACTAAGTATAGAATCAATCTTTAGGATGGTGTTATCATAAATCTTCAATAAAGTTCCAACTGGAGAATTCCTTTGTCTGTAGAGAAGCAGTCGCTATCATGTGAATTGCGCATGACCAGGACCTGGCTCTTTGCCAGACATCTAACTCATTCAGCTCTCATTCAGCTTGACAACACAGTAGAAGCCTCATTCAAGTTTCTAAAGATGGTTGACATCTAGTGGAAGCCCTAGGAAGTGCAACTTCATTCATATCCCACTGTGTGTTCAATAGGGGCTGGGTTGAAAATCGACCAACCTCAGATTTTCCACTTCCTAGTCACGTTTCGTTGTTAGTTTATTGATTTATTGTTTTGTTTTTGCTAAGTTTCACTTTATAATAAATATGTGGAACTCAACATCCGCTGTGCCGGATCCAGCCATGGATCACGGTGTCAAGGAAGGCTCCTGCCATGGAGCGGGACTGGACACCAGCCCTGGCCTGGACATTGGTGCAGAAGAAGGTTCCTGCCATGGAGTGGGACTGGACGCCATATCTGGACTGAGCACCGGCGCAGAAGAAGACTCCGGCCATGGAGCAGGACTGGACGCCGTGTTTGGACTGGACATGGCCGGATCCGCGGGATAAGCGAGTTCTTCGTCCCGCACCAGTGCCGCCACCGATGCTGGCGTATCTGCGAGCTGAGTGGGTACTTCGCCCCGCACCAGAGCCGCCACCAACACTAATCACCCCCCCTACCCTCCCCATTTGGTTTCAGGTTTTGCGGCCGGAGTCCACACCTTTGGGAGGCCTGACCATAGAGAGCCTTTGTTTCTCTATGGTGTAGTAGGTCAGGGCATGACTGGGGGGTATTCTAGTTTATTATTTCTATGTGGGGTTCTAGTTTATTTTTTCTATGTTGGTAATTTGTATGATTCCCAAATAGAGGCAGCTGGTAATCGTTGTCTCTAATTGGGGATCATATTTAGGTAGCATTTTTCCCATCTGTGTTTGTGGAATATTAGTTTGTGTTTTGTGCTTGTGCACAATGTAGTCACATTTCATTGTTAGTTTATTGATTTCTTGTTTTGTTTTTGCTAAGTTTCCCTTTATAATAAATATGTGGAACTCAACATCCGCTGCGCTTTGGTCCGTCTCTCCACACGAACTTGACGGGTAGTTAGAGGTCGTTTTGTGAGCCAATGCTAACTAGTGTTAGTGCAATGGCTGGAAGTCTATAGGTATGTGCTAACATGCTATAAACATGCTATGAAATATGTACAATATTAACAGAGCTCTCTGCCTAGGCTACCTCATGGTGTCATGGCAACCACGAAACCAATATATACAGTACCAGTCAAAGGTTTGGAAACACCTACCCCTTCCGGGGTTTTCCTTTATTTAACTATTTTCTACATTGTAGAATAATAGTGATGACATCAAAACTATGAAATAACACATATGGAATCATGTAGAAACCAAAAAAGTGTTAAACAAATCAAAATATATTTGAGACTCTTCAAAGTCGCCACCCTTTCCCTTGATGACAGCTTTACACACTCTTGACACTCTCTCAACCAGCTTCCTGATGAATGCTATTCCAACCGTCTTGAAGGAGTTCCCACATATGCTGAGCATTTATTAGACACCCAGTGATGATTTAACAATGAAAAGACTCATTGAGGGCTTTAAAAAGTGACCATTTCAGCAACAAGTCTGACTGTTGTTCAGATAGTATTGGTTGACTGATACTGAACCTAAAACATGACCAATTAATAATTTATTCCAGATCATAAAGTTAGTACATCATTCCTGAGTCGACCTATTAGAATAAAGCTCAAGCCAAAACATAATACATTAGCCATTGTGACATCACTGCTGTACAATTCACTTCCTCCCAAACTTTTTAGCGCTGTGACCCACCTAAAGCTTTGGGAGTCTCTCATGACTCAACATGTCAACACAACCACTGCCATAATGCCATACTGTCTAATGTGCAACAACAACAATGTTTCTAGGCAGGACTGGACTATAACCGGTCCTCTTCCACCATTTGTGAAACGGTGAAGTAAGCACTGGAGAGCTATATTTACCATTGTAAATGTTTTTTTTTTAAACGGACTGAAACAGTGAGGGACTTCCTGGTATTGTCCTCAAAATATATATATATTTTTACGTTTTCCATTGTGTGCCCTTATAAACACTGCCCTGATCTGAAGGGATTAGAGAAGTGAAAGCAACATGGCTGAGATCCAGCTTGTTTCAGAGGCCAGGAAAGGAAGATTGGCATAGACAAACTTTGACAGATATTGATCTGCAGTGTCATGAGTAGTTAAGTATGCCTACTACACCCAAGTTCATTTTAATAACACACATAAATGAAATTTGCTGCAATGGATAATTGGGCAAATATCAACTTAAAGTCTGAATAGAAGAAAATTAAGGACTCTGAATGAATGAAACAAACAATAAAATAAGATTTTCATCATTATCTTAATATATTACACTATAGTGCCTATATGAACCATTAATATAGATATTAAGATCTTACTTTAAATAAATATTGGATATTTTTGTCACTCATTGGATGCAGCCACAAAGACAGTCATAGCTTCAGGACAATAGCCTACAATGTTTTTTCTTACCCATTGAGCTACTGTGTGGGCATGCATTCTTGCTCAATGACCACAGAGGGGCAGTACATGATTTGTCTTTAATACCATGGCGATAAGCTAGCTTTGAAATGGACTTGATTTCCCAGTACAAGCTGTAGGCCAATTTTGGGGGGATAAGACCACAGACGGAGGGGAAGTCAGTTATAAGCGAAGCCATACATGGCATATTTTCAAACCATTTTGCGAATGAACTAACTAGAGCTGTTGTAACTAGCCATTACAATGAAAAGGCTAATGGGCCTACTGCTTATCGACATGATATTCGGTTTACCTATGTTTACCAATCGATTGTTATCCCGTTGGATGATTAATGTGGACTATTTTCCCTGGAGTATTTGACAGAGTAATTGGAAAAGACGTTTAAGGTGTGGGTGGTGCTCCCCGGCAAGCACCAACTCAGTTAAACCAGTTCCGGTGCAAGAGCCACAGACCACTAATAAAACGTCCCACAATTCCACTCTAACGCTTTTCCATTTCACTCACTCACACCCCGTCCCACCACACACAAACTCTCCTCTGTTTCCTATAGGCCTCCTACGTCATAATATTAACACGACTTTAAACTGCTCTGTAGCTCATCCCAAGCAAGGTGAGAGAGGGTTAAGTGCACTGGCGCCAAATCTTATGATAGGCTCAGGCGGGCGTGTCCCTATCATCACATGGCACATCATTTTGAAGCATGTAACCAGAGAGGAAGAGGCAAAGCGAGAGTGTTTACTCCTCCCAACATCTTTCCATGAAAATAAGACCATGAAGTGAAACATTTTTGTATGAAGGTCAGTCAGCCAGTGTCGAATTTGATCAACAAAAAAATGTAGTTGCTAATTTGCTACCTGAGACTTATTTGATCGAATAGACGTTTCATCGTGGTTATTAGGTGGTTGTGAATGCACTGATTTAAAGTGGAAGCACTGGGTATTTCGGAAACTAAAAAAAGAATAGGACTTTATCTCAGAGTTGTTTGTACCTGTTGTTCACATGCGTATCTGCCCTCTCATTGGCTGAATAGTCCCACCTTATCTCGCATCCTCCCCCACTGCCTTACATCAAACAGCACAGTGCTTCCATCTTTGAGGACGTTTATTTCCATTGTTAAAGCGGTCACTCAACAATCTTGTCAATATAATAGATCATCTGTGGTGTAACAGCGTGTACCATGGTCTATAGGGGCTATATCATGTGTAAACATATTGTTACTTTTGGATTACTATTACAGTGTTATTTGGTTGTTAATTTGATTCGTTCTGACATTTCTTGATTCCTTGTTTTTAAAAAAAGAGATTATTGTGTACTTTGGCATGTAATGCATTGTTAGGAGCTAGTAACATAAGCATGTCACTGCACCCGCTACAACATCTGCTAAGCTGTGTATGTGACCAATAAACTTGTATTTGATTTGATATGCACACCGTGCTATGCTCAACCTCAATTTGGAGACACCCCCATAGATTTGTAGAGACAGATTCACCTCGGTAATTAGGCATATGCTCCTCAATGCAGACATAGGCTACATGTTGTGCGTCAGTGCGCACGTCACATCCTATCCTCACATGGGGAGAACGCGCGACTGAGAACTGGTGTGTGTGCGTGCGTGCGTGTGTGTGTGTGATCTGGCAACCCACTCAGCACGGACAGACACTGACGTCTTTTGGACGTGTTTTTTTTGTTTATGTTTGGTTCAGATTTTGTCCCATCCTGTACTGAACTATACTGTAATCTACTGTATTCTACTCAACTGAATTAAACTACTGTGTAGCACTGTACTGTAATGTGCTCTACTCTACTGAATACAACTCTACTGTCCTGTAACATACCATCAGTGCATTCAACTAATGTTTTGAAAAAACAACTTGTTGCAGTCATAGCAAGAAAAAAATATTTAAGTAACCATTACTGGGAATGTTATTGTAGTTGAAGTGGTCTGTTTAGTTAATTCTGTAGGTTGGACCACTTTGAACATCATCACTGACAGTTTTAAAGCTTTTAAAAAAGCTTACATAAGTGCATGTGACAGATGGGAGCAATAATAAATATGCTATGTTGCAATCTTCATTTGGCTCCTCTTTCCTATATTAAAGATTGAACAATCTTTATTTTGATATAATGCTTACTTAATTGAACATGTACAGTGACTTCAGAAAGCATTCACACCCTTTGAGTTTTTCAAATTTTGCTGTGTTACAGCCTGAATTTAAAATGGATTAAATTGCGTCTTTTTTTGGTCACTGGCCTACACACAATACCCCATAATGTCATTGGAACTTTGTTTCTTGAAATTTTTACACATTTAAAAAAATGAAAAGCTGAAATGTCTTGAGTCATTAAGTTCAACCCCTTTGTTAAGGCAAGCCTAAATAAGTTCAGGAGTACACATTTCCTTAGTCACATAATAAGTTGCATGGACTCACTCTGTGTGCAATAATAGTGTTTAACATGATTTTTGAAGTACCTCATAACTGTACCCCACACATACAATTATCTGTAAGGTTGCTCAGTCGAGCAGTGAATTTCAAACACAGATTCGACCAAAAAGACCAGGGAGGTTTTCAAATGCCTCATTAGGAAGGGCACCCAAATGGGTAAAAATAAATAAAATCAGACATTGAATAACTAATTGACACAGTGAAAAGAAGGAATCATGTACAGAATAAAAATATTCCAAAACATGGATCCTGTTTGCAACAAGGCACTAAAGTAATACAGCAAAAGAAATTGCAAAGCTATTCACTTTTTGTCCTGAATACAAAGTGTTTATGGGGTGGCAAATCCAATACAACACATTACTGAGTACCACTCTACATATTTTCAAGCATATTGGTGGCTGCATCAGGTTATGGGTATGCTTGTAATCTTTAAGGATTGGGGAGTTTTCAGGATACAAAGAAATGGAATGGAGCTAAGCACAGGCAAACTCCTAGAGGAAAACGTGGTTCAGTCTGCTTTCCACCAGACACTGGGAGATGAATTCACCTTTCAGCAGGACAATAACCTAAAACACAAGGCCAAATCTACACTGGAGTTGCTTACCAAGAAGACAGTGAATGGCCAAGTTACAATTTTGACTTAAATCTACTTTAAAATCTATGGAAAATCCTGAAAATTGTTGTCTAGCGATGATCAACAACCAATTTGACAGAGCTTGATGAATTCTGAAAATAATAATAGGCAAATGTTGCAGAACCCAGGTGTGGACAGCTCTTAGACTTACACAGAAAGACTCACATCTGTAATTGCTGCCAAAGGTGCTTCTACAAAGTGTTGAATCAGGGGTGTGAATACTTATATAAATGTGACATTTCTGTATTTAATTTTCAATAAATTTGCAAACATTTCTAAAATCACGTTTTCACTTTGTCATTATGGGAATTGTGTATACATGAGAGACAGAAATATGTCATCCATTTTGAATTCAGGGTGTAACACAACAAAATGTGAACAAAGTCAAGGGGTGAATACTTTCTGAAGGCACTGTATGTATAGTTGACATTTGACCATACAGTCAATTACCAGAAAATATATATCTTCAACATCTGTAGGCCTCTTTTCAGGTTCATTCAGAGCCGAAAATGAACCAACATCTGGAAAATACATATTTTTTACGTTTAATTTAGAACCTTAAATTAACTTAGCTTTTAGATGTCTTTTCAATGTCCCTCCATTACAGATGACATGTTATTGATTCACTACATGCTGAAATATTTATGGTTATGAAATTGAGCATAATGATTTAATAAGGTGATGGAGGCTGGTACACGGCGACTAAAGAGGGAATGATTGGTGACTGAGAGTAGTGCCCTTATACCCCGCTGTGCCAGTGGGATAAGTCAAATGTCATTGAAGCAGATGCACACCTGCGTTGTCATTTTGTTTTTTAATTAACACATGATTTTCTATTCGAATACACTCTGGCTGTAAACCTAGCCCCGTATTTCTCATGCCCGATGTTATGCTATTTGTCCATTATAGCCTACAAGGACACCAACGCATCTCGTCCGACCGAGACACTTCTAAACACAAGTCCGCCGGTGAATGACCGGGAGGAGAGCCCTTTAACCCCTGGCCATCTGGAACAATCAGCGTGGAATCGGAACTAAAACAATGGCTGGAGGGCGTATTCTTGACGGCGATCTATAACATGCTGTATGTTTTGATGTTGGTTGGCCTACCCGCGCCGCCTCCTCCTCAGTGCACTGCTTGAACAACGCAACAATAAACGGTGTGCGTATCAGCGCCGTCGTCTCTGTTCATTATCTATTCATCCACGGCTCTGCCTCTGGCAGACCTGCACAGGACATAGGGTTTTGTGTGGAATTATAAGTGCCAGTGTTTATCTGACTGAGAGAGAGAGAGAGAGAGAGAGAGAGAGAGAGAGAGAGAGAGAGAGAGAGAGAGAGAGAATCCTTGGCATACACACACGTCGGTGTCTCAATGTGAATTTGAGTGACTGGCTGGATTCTTGTGGAGACGAACGGAACGGATAAACCCATTTTCAGCATCTCAGCCATTTGCGCGGAGAGCGGCTGGTGCCTGCTCGTCTGGATTGAGCATTTGACAGCGTCTCTTTCTGCTGGAGCTTGGTTTATCCAAGCCGTCCCTGGTCGGGCATGGAGGGAGCCGAGATGAGCGCCTTTCGGAGGGGTAGTGGGGTGTTTCTGTTCGGGTTGTGTTGCGTACTAATGGGACTGTGGAGGCTCGGGACCGCCTGCCCCGCGTCCTGCTCCTGCAGCGGGACCAGGATCGCCTGTGTGGACCAGGAGCGGGGTATCATGGCTTTTCCCGTGTTGCAGTCGGAGCTGGAGATGGACAACATTACCGACATGTGAGTCACAGTCCATGATCCATCACCGGACCCAACATACAGGCCTCGGCCTATGACAGATGTGTCTTCCACGAAACGAGTGCCTTTTGAGTCACTTTGATATTTTAAGTAGCAATTGTGCACCAATATTGAATCGTAAAAGCCTATTATATTAATTCAATTGCCCTTTAATATAGACCACATGAGAATTCAATACATCTGAATTGTGACATGTCCTTCCATGCACCCTCTATGACTTCTAGGAAGATTTGTATCCACATAATCCCAACATTTCTAAAACATGTCATCATCGTTGTAAAGCTCTAGTTATGCTGTTTCTCTGACAGTAATTTCTGAAGATTATTATGTGATCCATTTACACCTGTCCCTCATTTTAAGGTAAACCCTATTAAATGAACTGAACTCTCATTTTAATGTCGTGAAACTGTTCCTTTGTAATACATCCTATAGTCAAACCACAGTGTAAAAGCAGGTGAGCTAGTTCTACTCTTTTTTTGGCCACGTTCTGGTGTTTTGTGAACATGTGCTTTTTATGACAGAATGTTAAAAGGAGGTGAAATCCAACGTTTAAAAAAAATCAGGTTACACTATTCAAAAGGCACACAATTGGTGGAAAGACCAGACATAACCTTCCTAATCGGCACACGATAAAGAGGTGAAAAAAAGTTCATGCGTTTTAGGCTATCAAGGAGTAGAATTGAAGGTTCAATCGAATGGCCAATTCTCAGTCAAAAGTTGGGCTATTTGAATTAGCTAATAAAACGTATTTTATATTTTTGCAGCAGTGATGTTAGGAAAATACATGTGTGTGTGTGTGTGTGTGTGTGTGTGTGTGTGTGTGTGTGTGTGAGAGAGAGAGAGAGAGTGTGTGTGCGTGTGTGCGGGTACATGCGCTCGAGTGTGTATGTCAGTGTGAGAGCGGTGGGGACTACTGAACCGCGAGGGAGACTGTTGTGGTGCTATCCGTACCGATCGACGCTCCACGGTGGCTCCGGGAAGAGGTGTAGTCCTAATCCCGCAAATATTTGCAAGGACAATGGGCCCGAAAACCTACAATTATATATTCAGATTTGTTTTGCATCTATTTTGGGGAAAAAAATGAATTGGAGTAGACGAAATTAATTTCCACACACGTTTCAGAGCTGAAGACAAACAGAGAATCAAAAGTAGAGCATTTGGAATGCTGAGGACATGATGTGAGCATCTCTTTGTCAAGACCATAGCATACCCTTTGATGCATAGCCTCTATTTCAAAAAGTTATATATTTTAACTTTATTTAACTAGGCAAGTCAGTTAAGAACAACGTTTTATTTACAATGACGGTCTACCGGGGAACAGTGGGTTAAATGGCTTGTTCAGGGGCAGAACGACAGATTTTTACCTTGTCAGCTCAACCTTTCGGTTACTGGCCCAACGGCCTAACCACTTGGCTACCTCGCGCTCGATTGTAAAGTTACAGTGTAAACATATGCAAAAAACATATACACTTAAAAAAATGCTTTGTTGATAAAATATTGAATAAATGTATTTATATGGAATAGACGACTGTTAAAAATGACAACAAGTTGACGAATGGAGTTAGGGCCTATCCTATATGTTGACAATCATCCCTCCATTTGTGAAATTTGTATTTTCAAACTACCTTGACAAAAGTCTTCATCAAAAACTCCCATCACGGAAAAACACCTAAACATTCAATGCTTGAAAGGGGCCTTACAGATAATTACATGAGGTAGTCATTCAACAAAACTCTAAAAGTCTAAGCTTTTGGGGGTGGTTGGGGGGTGTCTACTAACCTGACATATGGAATTGTTTTAAGATGGTCATACCATGGATCCTTTAGCTATTTGATTTGGAATTTTAGGACCCCTGTAGGTGAGAAACAAAAGAAGAAACCCGCACACTGCTTTCACTGCTCTTTAATAAGCTTAACTATCGGCCGTTTCCCCTATAGGTAAAAAAAAATCATCAGAAGGAATAAGGTTTTGAAGTGCCTCTCCTACATCTAGGAGATATAAACAAAGATCAGGAAATATATCTATTTTTCGAACATACAGTGCATTCGGAGAGTATTCAGACCCCTTGACTTTTTCCACATTTTCTTACATTCCAGCCTAATTCTAAAATTAATTAAATTATTTTTTTCCCCTCGTCAATCTAATGACAAAGCATAAACAGGTTTTTATACATTTTTCAAATGTATAAAACATTTAAAAATGAAATATCACATTTACATTAGTATTCAGACCCTTTACTTAGTATTTAGTGATTACAGCCTCGAGTCTTCTTGGGTATGACGCTATGAGCTTGGCACACATGTATTTCTCCCATTCTTCTCTGCAGATCATCTCAAGCTCTGTCAGGTTGGATGGGGAAAGTTGCTGCACAGATATTTTCAGGTCTCTCCAGAGATGTTAGATCAGGTTCAAATCCAAGTGGCTGATTATTTATTTAATCAGTTTTAGAATGAGGCTGTAACGTAACAAAACATGCTATCGTACACGTCAATCCAGAGCATCCCAAACATGCTCAATGGGTGACGTGTTTGGTTAGTATGCAAGCCATGGAAGAACTGGCACATTTTCAGATTCCAGGAATTGTGTACAGATCCATGTGACATGGGGCCAGTGCATTATCATGCTGAAACATGAGGTGATGGCGGTGGATGAATGGCACAACAATGGGACTCAGGATTTCATCATGACATCTTTGACCACTCAAATTGCCATTCATAAAATGCAATTTTGTTGGTTGTCTGTAGCTTATACCATAACCCCATTGCCACCATGTGGCACTCTGTTCACAATGTTGACATCAGCAAACCCCTCACCTGGTACAGTTGAAACAGGGATTCATCCATGAAGAGCACACTTCATCAGCATGCCAGTGGCCATCGAAGGTGAGCATCTGAAGTCGGTTACGACACCGAACTGCAGTCAGGTCAAGAACCTGGTGAGGATGACGAGCATGCGGATGAGCTTCCCTGAGACAGTTTCTGACAGTTTATATAGAAATTATTCAGTTGTGCAAAACCACAGTTGTCCTGGTGGCTAGTCTCAGAGGATCCCGCAGGTGAATAAGCCGGGCGTCCTGGGCTAGCATGGTTACACATGATCTGCGGTTGTGAGGCCGGTTGGACGTACTGCCCAAAAGACATTGGAGGTGGCTTATGGTAGAGAAATTAACATTACATTAGCTGTCAACAGCTCTGGTGGACATTCCTGCAGTCAGCATGCCAATTTCACGCTCCCGCAATACTTGAGACATGTGTGCATTGTGTTGTGTGAAGAAACTGCACATTTTAGCACGGCCTTTTGATGTCCCCAGCACAAGTTTCACCTGTTCAATCATCATGCTGTTTAATCAGCTTCTTGATATGCCAAACCTGTTAAGTGGATGAATTATCTTGACAAATCAGAAATGCCACTAACAAGGATGTAAACAAATTTGTGCCAAAAATCTGAGAGATATACGTTTTTTTTGTGTTACCTCTGCTGCAGAGGATAAGTTCATTAGAGTTAACTGCACCTCAGATTGTAGCCCAAATAAATGCTTCACAAAGTTCAAGTAACAGACACATCTCAAATTGCTGCAAAGAAACAACTACTAAAGGACATCAATAAGAAGAAGAGACTTGCTTGGGCCAAGAAACACAAGCAATGGACATTAGACCGGTGGAAATCTGTCCTTTGGTCTGATGAGTCCAAATTTGCGATTTTTGGTTCCAACCGCTGTGACTTTGTGACACGCATAGTAGGTGAATGGATGATCTCCGCGTGTGTGGTTCCCACCGTGAAGCATCACTTTTCTGGTGACACTGTCAGTGATTTATTTAGAATTTAAGGCACACTTAACAAGAAGCATGGCTACCCCAGCATTCTGCAGCGATCCGCCATCCCATCTGGTTTGCGCTTAGTGGGACTTTCATTTGTTTGACCAAGAAGCAGAGTGATGGAGTGCTGCATCAGATGACCTGGCCCCACAATTACCTGACCTCAACCCAATTGAGATGGTTTGGGATGAGTTGGATGACAGTGTGAAGGAAAAGCAGCCAACAAGTGCTCACCATATGTGGGGACCTCCTTCAAGACTGTTAGAAAAGCATTCCAGGTAAAGCTGGTTGAGATAATCTCAAGAGAGTGCAAAGCTGTCATCAAGGCAAAGGGTGGCTACTTTGAAAAATCTCAAATCTCAAATCTATTTAGATTTGTTTAACACTTTTTTGTTACTACATGATCCCATATGTGTTATTTCATCAATCAATCAAATGTATTTATAAAGCCCTTTTTTCATTAACATAAATCCAGCCTAAACCCCCAAACAGCAAGCAATGCAGATGTAGAAGCACAGCGGATAGGTAAAACTCCATAGAAAGGCAGGAACCTAGGAAGAAACCTAGAGAGGAACCACGCTCTGAGGGGTGGCCAGTCCTCTTCTGGCTGTGCTGGGTGGAGATTATACGAGTACATGGCCATTTAAAGCCAGATTGTTCTTCAAGATGTTCAAACGTTCATAGATGACCAGCATGGTCAAATAATAATCACAGTGGTTGTGGAGAGTGCAAGGTCATTACCTCAAGAGTAAATATCAGTTGGCTTTTCATAGCCTAGCATTCAGAGGTCGAGACAGCAGGTGCGGTAGAGAGAGAGAGAGTAGAAAACAGCAGGTCCCGGACAAGGTAATGTAGCACGTCTGGTGAACAGGTCAGGGTTTATTATCCACAGGCAGAACAGGAGCAGCACTACGACCAGGTGGACTGGGGACAGCCAGGAGTCATCAGGCCAGGTAGTCCTCAGGGATGATCCTAGGGCTCATGTCCTCCGGGAGGGAGAGAGGGAGAGAGAGAGAATTCGAGGGAGCATACTTAAATTCACACAGGACACCAGATATGACAGGAGAATTACACCAGATATAACAGACTGACCCTAGCCCCAGCACATACACTATTTCAGCATAGATACTGGAGACTGAGACGGGTGGGTCGGGGAACACTGTGGTCCCGATCGACAATACCCCCGGACAGGGCCAACCAGTCAGGATATAACCCCATCCACTATGCCAAAGCACAGCCCCAGCACCAATAGAGGGATATCAACAGACCACCAACTTACTACCATGATACAACTTACTACCCACAAAGATCTCCTCCACCACGTGTGCCTGAGGAGGTGCAAAACCGGACAGGAAGATCACGTCTGTGACTCAATCCACTCAAGTGACGCACCCCTACAAGGGACAGCATGGGAGAACACTAGTAAGCCAGTGACTCAGCCCCCGTAATAGGGTCAAAGGCAGAGAGGGGAGCCGGCCAGGCAGAGACAGCAAGGGCAGTTTGTCGCGCCAGTGCCTTGCCGTTCACCTTCATACCCCTGGGCCAGACTACACTCAATCATAGGACCTACTGAAGAGATGGGACTTCAGTAATGACTTAAAGGTCGAGACCAAGTCTGCATCTCTCACAGGGATAGGCAGACCATTCCATAAAAATGGAGCTCTATAGGAGAAAGCCCTGCCTCCAACTGTTTGCTTAGAAATTCTAGGGACAATAAGGAGGCTAGCACTGGAGTAATATGATCAACTTTTTTGGTTCTAGTCAGGATTCTAGCAGCCGTGTTTAGCACTAACTGAAGTTTATTTAGTGCTTTATCCAGATAGCCAGAGAGTAGAGCATTGCAGTAGTCTAATCTAGAAGTGACAAAGTATGGATTAGCTTTTCTGCGTAATTTTTGGACAAAAAGTTTCATATTTTTGCAATGTTACGAAGATGTAAAAAAGGTGTCCTTGAAATATTATTGATATGTTCGTCAGAAGAGAAATCAGGGTCCAGAGTAATGCCAAGGTCCTTCACAATTTTATTTGAGACAACTGTACAACCATCAAGATTAATTGTCAGATCCAACTGCAGATCTCTTTGTTTCTTGGGACCTAGAACTAGCATCTCTGTTTTGTCCGAGTTTAAAAGTAAAACATTTGCCACCATCCACTTCCTTATGTCTGAAACACAGGCTTCCAGGGTAGGCAATTTTGGGGCTTCACCATGTTTCATCGAAATGTACAGCTGTGTGTAGTCCGCATAGCTGTGAAAGTTGACATTGTGTTTCCGAATGACATCCCCAAGAGGTAGAATATATAGAGAAAACAATAGTGGTCCTAAAATGGAACCTTGAGGAACGCTGAAACTTACAATTGATTTGTCAGAGGACAAACCACCCACAGTGACTTAGTGATATCTTTCCGACGGATAAGATCTAAACCAGGCAAGAACTAGTCCGTGTAGACCAATTCGAGTTTCTAATCTCTCCAAAAGAATGTGGTGATCGATGGTGTCAAAAGCAGCTCTAAGGTCTAGGAGAACGAGGACAGATGCCTTGGTCTGACACCATTTAAAGGTAATTTTCCACCTTCACAAGTGCAGTTTTAGAAATATGATCCGTTCTAAACCCAGATTGAAGCATTTTGTATACATTATTTGTCTTCAGGAAGAGACAGTGAGTTCATAGTTTTGATGTCTTCACTATTATTCTACAATGTAGAAAATAGTAAAAAAAAAATCAAGAAAAACCCTTGAATGAATAGGTGTGTCCAAACTTTTGACTGGTACTGTATATTTTATTTCACCCTTTTTTTGTGCTCACAAACCTACTTCCATATTTCCATAACATGTTGAAACTGGTACCGGGTCATAGAACATTGTGGGGGTCATAGAACAAAACGAGTCTCCCCTTTCCATTGTCGGGTCATATTATTTTGTCGCCCAAACTGTTTGGATGCTGTAGTCAGAAGTTGGCACATTCACAGTACCAACTTCAGACGAGTCCTGTGGGGCTTGTTGGGGTCGTGTTAGTTTGTAGGCCAAACCATTTTGGACGCTGCAGACGTTTTCACGAGAAGACCGATTTTCGGGATGTCTCCTGGTATGACAAACAGAGCTGTAGCTCTGCCACTTTCCACAGCAGATGTGATAGGCTGACATAGGCTGATGCAGTAGATTGAGATGCAACTCATACGAACCCCCCTGATGTCTCTAGCTTTTAAAAATTATGTTAATTACATTGGTCGCACGGGTACGTCGATCGACTCTTAAGGATGAATATCTGTTGAAATGTGTATCGGTTGTTCAGTGGGCCTGCTACTTCTGTTTAACTAACCTATTTTTCCCAATTTCATTTTTGACAGATATATTGCAAACCAAAGTAGCTTCTCGTCCATCAATGACAAAGACCTGCATTATTACCGGAACCTCACGAATCTGTAAGTCCTTTATGCTATGTGATGTCTTATACTTGCGGTCATGATGGGGCCCAGATTGTCAACTAGTGCAGTATGATCATGTTTTTGTGTGTATTTGCTTTACAGAACTGTGACTAACAGCCGGCTTACCTATGTATCTCGAATGGCCTTCCAGAACAACCTCAAGCTTCAGTATCTGTGAGTGGCTTCTACAGGCCTAAGGCAACATTTATCTCAATGTGAAGGCCAAATTAGAGTTCTTACAAAAACAATTGTTGACTGTCAGACAGACAACCCATTGGGAAAAAACTGGTTGAATCAACATTGTTTCCATTTAATTTCAATCAAAAAATTCTATGTGATGACATTGAATCAACGTGGAAAACTGATTGGGTTTGAAAAAAGTAATGAAAGTAAGGGAATTTCATGTTTTTTTCACTCAACTTTTAACCTAAATCCAATGACATGGTGGCATGTTTGGTTGGTTTCACGTTGAATTCAAATCAACCAAATGCAAATCTAAACTAGATGTTGAACTGACATCTGTGCCCCGGGGCAGTTGTTCGAATGGTTGTACAGTTTAGAATTTCTTTTGGATATTTTTTTTCGCATTGTCAATAATGTTAATTCTGATTGACAGGAATTTGAAAGACAACAACCTGTCATCTCTGTCTTGGAGGATATTTCGACATTTAAACATATCAAATCTGTGAGTTGCTTTTTAAATCAACTGTATTCTGTCTAATACTCGCCTGTCTCTGTCTTTCTCTCTCTCTCTTTCTCTCTCTCTCTCCCTACCTCTCTCTCCCTTTTTAACTTTCCCCCTCTTTCAGCAGTGTTTTATGTACCCCCGATTGACAATGTGTCATCATGGATCCCCAAAAAACATTTGAGTGTGTGTGCGCGGATGTGCTCATCGGTTTGTGCTTATACGTGTGTTTATGTGTGCATGTGTGCGTGTGTGTGTCAGTGTCCGTGTGTGTGAATCGACACTCAGCGCTGTGTTTCTGTCTGTGTAGGATTCTTTCAGGGAACCCGCTGCACTGTTCCTGTGAGAACATATGGATGAAGCTGTGGCTGGGAGAGGAGGCCGATGCTCAGGACCTCCAATGTACAGCGGAGGGTGGCGGGAGGAAGCCCCTGACCAGGCTCAAGCTCCCTCACTGCAGTAACGGCCCCACTTGATTTGTTTTTTATTGAAAATGTATCCTTCCCATGCTGATAATGACCCCCCCCTCCTCATCCCCCTCCTGCCCCCCTCTTATGTCAGAGCGGGCTTACTGTCAGAGACAGAGAGATAATGTTCATAATGGAGAGTGGGCAACGCTGGACTTGGGATATCCAGTATCAGCAGAGAGAACTTATGTCACGGACAGTCATTCTTTAAAGTGGCTCGCTTGGAACAACATGCCCTCCTTAGTCATACCCAGAGAGTCAACGCCCTTCCAACCCTAAACTCAATAGTTTTCGGGCATTGTTTACTTTACAGGCTTTCCGTAAAAGCTCATATTAAGATTCTAAGACGTAACTCATCTTGAGGTAAGAAAACAGTTAAGGTTGGGTGAAAATGTCAGAAAACTATCCCTTTACTGGGCTTTGCTGAATAAAGGAAGCTGTCCTTAGATTCACATGCTGTATCCTAATGTGAAATTTGCCCATTATGAGTACCCACAAACCAAAGCTGGTCTAGGACCAGTTTCCCCCTTCCACTCAGTAACTCTCACCAGTCTGTATTAACACAAAGGAACCTGGGCCTGTACTAGTGTGCTCTGGGGTACAGAGGAGGCTATATAATGACATTGATAACACTTATTGATCCGGCTGCCCAGCCTCCACTCCATTAGGATGCTATTTTCACCTTCACCACAGTTACGTGCGGGCCCCTGGAAAGACGGCAGGGGGACCCCGTTGTATGAAGACGACACACGGGAGAGGCCCCACATGTGTACGATGCCGCATGGCTGCCAGCCAGCCAGAAACACTGAGTACCCTGCAACCCCCCTTTCTCTCAGTCATTCTCGCTGTCGTTCCCTCTCACTCTCTCTTGACCATCTCTCTCCCAGGGAATCTCTCCGCCGTTTTCAGTGAATCTCTCTGTTCATCTCACCCCCCCCCCCTCTCTCTCTCTACCCCCCTCTCTCCCTCTCCCTCTCTCTCTCTCTCTCTCTCTCTCTCGCTCTCTCTCTCTCTCTCTCTCTCTCTCTCTCTCTCTATCATCCTGTACTATATGAGCTCCACTGCTCAGTGCTGTAGTTTTCATGTGTTGGATGCAGAGGTTATCTGAGGCCAAGATATAGTCTTCACTGCTGCCTGTCAGTATTTATATTGGAGATGTTGATGCTGATAGTTTTACTGGTGTCTAAAACTGGTTTCAACCAGTATACAACCATTGCAACCAGTTTAGCCCACGGGGTGTGTTGTTAAAGATGGACACATTGTAAAGGTATACTGTGCCAGCTGGCAGTGCTTGTAAGAGAGTTGCATACGATGGTAAGGGCTGATATTGCGCTCTGAGTGCTGAAATTAATAGTTTTCTGGGTTTTAGAATGATTGAGAGGGTTGCCATGCTGTTAAGAGTCTTGGCGACGTCCCTGAGTGGAGATAAGAGATCTGTCCATTTCATCAGCCAGGACTTTCGACAGACATTGGCCCTTTTTCGCCAGACGCTCCCATGCCATTGACCATGTCTAAGAGGCAGCCAAGTTTCTGATTGGACACATAGTCAGGTCACAGTCAGGTCACAGTCCCCTCCCCTCCCCTCCAACGTCTGTTGTGTTGTTGTCTCCCTTTAGAGAGGCTCCAGACAGTGTCCAATCGATTTTATCGGAGTTGCGAGACACATGGAGTTGTAATCTGTGTGTGACCACTGCCGTGTGTGTGCTGTGATTTTTAACTAAGATGGCATTGAATCTCCCCTTCGTTGTCGTTGGCAGTGGTTCCCATGGCGACTCTGAGCCCGTCCAAGGTTATGGTGCAGGAGGGTGCTGATGTGGTGCTGACATGCAACACCTCCGGAGAGCCCTCTCCTGAGCTCATCTGGAAAATGACCCCACTCATCTCCTACTATGAGGTCAGTCACCACGCCACCCCCCCACCAGAAAGCCCATGGCCCCGGCTCAAATCGGTCTCGGGTCAAAAGTAGTGCACTATATAGGGAATAGGGTACCATTTTAGACACACCCATGAGTAGGGCCAGGAGTTTTACTGACCACATGACCTGACCAAGAAACAGATTTATTCATGGTCAAGTAAAACTCCTGGCCCTATCCATCAGCAGGTGCAAAAATAAGTGTTTCGTGGTTAAGTAAAACTCCTGGCCCTACCCATCAGCAGGTGCAACAATAAGTGTTTTGTAGTTCAGTAAAACTCCTGGCCCTACCCATCAGCATGTGCAACAATAAGTGTTTTGTGGTTAAATAAAACTCCTGGCCCAACCCATCAGCAGGTGCAAAAATAAGTGTTTTGTAGTTAAGTAAAACTCCTGGCCCTACCCATCAGCAGGTGCAACAATAAGTGTTTTGTGGTTAAGTAAAACTCCTGGCCCAACCCATCAGCAGGTGCAAAAATAAGTGTTATTTATTTCAAGCTGGAATCTTTAATGGTGAAACTGCCACGTCTGTTTGCGACATTACAACAGCAAATAAGTTACTGCAAACAATGAACACTGTTATTTCCCCTCTGACATCATTGCAAACGCGGTAGAACAACAGAAATGTACTGCCATTTTCTTTGTACCACGTTGTGCGACGCTCCTCACCTCCCTTCATCAACTAAAAATAAACGACAACGGCGGTGGTGCTGTTTGCCCTACTGCAGATTCCATCTTTAACAGTAAAGTTGATGAGAAGACTGGATCCAAAATATGCAAAAAATGCAGAAAAATGCAGAAAATGTTTTCACAAAAATAATTAACTTGAAAAACAAACTTACTTGGCCAATAGCAAAATTACCTCAAGTTGAGGAGGACTAAGGCAAACCGTCTCAAACACAGGGCAAAACGTCTCAAACACAGGGCAAAAGGCCTATAAACTCACACACGTGAGTATATGGCAGGGCTATAGCAACAGCGTGTTACCTAGACAAGCAGCTGAATGAGGTGAACAGGGATCCTACCTCACCACGGATTTTAACACCAATTATTCACTAGTATTGGCCTATAATGGTACTTGCTAATCTAGCTGTGTAACACCATTTGTTTTAGCATAGGTTCTCATACAGAAGAGACGGCACGATGTCAAAGAATCTAAGAAAGAAACTACTAGGGAAGGATATCTGTTTATAAATGGTAAAGCATGATCTTACAATATCACTAACAACCAGCAACAGGTATTGTGTTTGCGAAATAAATAACTGTTGATGTGTTAAAGCATTGGTCATGTGGGTGAGATGGGTACCTGACTCACTGTGTCTCTGTGTGTTCTTCTGCAGATTGAGACCTCGGGCCAAGTGTCTGAGCTCCATCTCTATAACCTCTCCTCCCTGGACAACAACTGTAAGATCACCTGCAGTGCTGGGAACATTGTGGGCGAGAATGAGTCCACAGTCCTCCTCAACATCCTCTGTGAGTTCCAAACATGACTCACATCTCTAGACAAGAGGGGGAAAGGATGAGAATAACACCTGCCTTAACTCGTTCCCCCTTCTTTTCTCCCCGTTATGGCTTCTACTTCTATCTGTCTCACTCACTCGCTCACTCACTCCCTCACCCCCTAACTCACTCTCTCTCTCTCTCTCTCTCTCTCAGTTCCCCCTAACATCAGTAAGTTGAGTGATGCCTACCAGGACCACCACTGGTGCATCCCATTCAGTATGTCTGGGAACCCAAAGCCCGAGCTCCGCTGGCTGTTAGACGGGGAGCCGGTCATTGAGGGACCCTACATCATGACCATGATCCATGACTTCTCTGAGAGGGAGTACCACGGCTGCCTGCAGCTGGACAGCCCCACACACATCAACAACGGACCGTACACCCTGCTGGCCAGCAACAAGTACGGACAGGACCGCAAGACCGTCAATGCCCACTTCATGCACAACCCCTTTGAGGGAGGTATGTGTTGTGTAGTGTAACCACTCTCTGAATCCCAATTAAACCCCTATCCCACTTTTGTCATTCTGAGAGGATTGGATAGTCTGCAATATGGCAACAACTCCACCTGGCCTATCAAATGGTAAGATGGAGCTACAGTATTACCATATAGTTTACATCTATCTCCAATCCTCTCAGATCTACTGAAGTTATTAGGGCGAGGGGCTAGGGGTCAAATTGCACATATGACGCGTGTCAAACTGAATTCCTAGAGAGCCGTGTGTCTGCACATTTTTAAAACTGTAATTATACTGAAAAAAATGTAAATGCAACAAAATAAAAGATCCCAGAAATGTAACATATGCACAAAAAGCATATTTCTCTCAAATTCTGTGCACAAATTTGTTTACATCCATGTTAGTGAGCATTTCTCCTTTGCCAAGATAATCCATCAAGCTGACATGTGTGGCATATCAAGAAGCTGATTAAACAGCATACTAATTACACAGGTGCACCTTGTGCTGGGGACAATAAAAGGCCACTCTAAAATGTGCAGTTTTGTCACACAACAGAATGCCACAGATGTCTCAAGTTTTGAAGGTGTGTTCAATTGGCATGCTGATTGAAGGAAAGTCCACCAGAGCTGTTGCCAGAGAATGTAATGTTCATTTCTCTACCATAAGCCGCCTCCAACGTCGTTGTAGATCATTTTGCAGTACGCGCAACCGGCCTCACAACCGCAGACCATGTGTAACCATGCCAGCCCAGAACCTCCACATCTGGCTTCTTCACCTGCGGGATCTGCTGAGACCAGCCACCTGGACAGCTGATGAAACTGAGGAGTATTTCTGTCTGTAATAAAGCCCTTTTGTGGTGAAAAATGAATTCTGATTGGCTGGGCCTGGCTCCCGAGTGTGTGGGCCTATGCTCTCCCAGGCCCACCCATGGCTGCGAGCCTGCCCAGCCATGTGAAATCCATAGATTAGGGCCCAAGGAATTTATTTCATTTGACTGATTTCCTGATGTGATCTGTAACTCGGTACAATCGTTGAAATTGTTGCATGTTGCGTTTATATTTTTGTTCAGTATATTTTCAATTGGTGTCCAATTAAGACCTACAGTAGACAAGCAGGTGAGCGGAGTTCTTATCTAATCTATTACCTTTATTGATTAATCAAGTACTTTTTGTATTTTACCCAACAGGAACAGTGACAGAACCTCTTTACTATGGTGAGTTGCTGTTCAAATATTTACATGGAAAATTGACTGTCTAAATCACTGATTGAACAGTTTAGCAATAACCAATGTGCTTTCCTTTTATGATGTCCTGACACCTGAGGATTATTGACTTGAGAAATGCTTTGGAAACTGATTGCTGAGCGTTGCGTTTTGTCTCATAACATGTTAGTACTTTCTTTTCTCTTTCCTCTCCTCGTGTCACACTGTCTCTGGGCACCACAGACCCAACTACAGGTATAGTCACTGTCCCTTCACGTGACCTATTCACACAGCGGAGCATTCAAAGCACACAGGCCTATGTCACTCTGACACACTCATAGAGGGAACACTTTACTTGAAAGGGGGACCTTCATGAGGACTTCATAACCCAACCCATACATACTGCATTCGTGAACAGCAATGTTTATGCCAACAACCGCAAGCCATAATACAAAATATTCTTATTAAGTCCTTATGTGGGCACCCCTTCAACTAACGTGCTACCCACACGGACAGACATATTTGATCAACGACTTTTGAAATGAGGGAAACTTTAGCATCTGCTGTCTTCTCTTCTCTTCTCTTTGAAAACAGACGACACACCTCTAGATCCACCGGAAGACAGAGTGGCTGTAAGTCACACTCCAAGACACCTCGTTGCGCACTTGTGCTGTGTTTTGTGTTTTGTGTGAGCCTTAGAACTGTTCTGGGAGCAGTGCTGTTGTGGGAGCTGAACATTTGTGTTTACAGTATATCCTATGTTTTAATGTGGTATGTTTCACCGGGACTATTGTTATTAATAGTACCATATAGTGTGTTTATAGTTGACAGTATGTTTAAGTTTTAGACATTTATATGTCCTGTTTCTATGTGGTTGGTGTCATGTGTCTCGGTGCTAGTAGGCTACACGCTGCGGCACAATGTGTTTCAGAGTGAGAAGTGGTGGTCCTGGCCCAACAGCTGTGTCATTCCTTCAGGTGTACGTGGTCGTAGGGATTGCAGCAGTAGCCTTCACGGGTTTCCTCTTGATGCTGGTCATCCTAAAATCCGGGGGGAACTCAAAGTTTGGAATCAAAGGTACAGTAAGTCTCTTTACACTGTAAACTACTGTAACCTATGTCAATCGCTAGCATGGAAAGACCGGGGCTTTCTCTCAAATCTGAAATGGCAGCCTATTCCCTAAATAGTGCACTTCTCTTGGCACTGGCACTGCATAGGATGTAGGGTGCCATTTGGGATTAAAGCATAGGGTGGGGTCTGAATGGTGGTAAAGAGGTACTCAGATGTTGCTGGTGAATAACATGCATGTGGATGTCAGTGATGTCAGTGATGTCATGTGGATGCCGTCTCAATGTCTCATTGTGTCTTGTTCCACACTAATCATCCCGCAAACCTTTATTGCGCATCCCAAATAGAAAGAAACCGGTGCACTGTGGCCCACCTCTGTCTTTACTGATGCTGTTGTCGTCTAACGCGAGTTGTTGTCCAACTAAGAGGATTTCGATACTAACCGACATGAGCAGAAACAGTGGAGGGGTCAACTCACTCTCACTCAAATCTCTTAGTTTGTACTAATACTGAACCAAACTGGAAAATGATATGAGGATCAAAACGAAAAAAAGCACTTTTGAAATCCTCTCTCTGCAATGGATTGAATCCTGACCTGAGTGTGTATGAGTGTGTGTGTTTTTGATAAGATAGTCTATGTAGGAGTCTGGGAAGACCACAGCTGCCTCAGTATAGCCTGTTATTTCGACACTGATTGGTTTGTTGCCCCTCTGAGGGTGACAGGTGTGAAAGAAAGCTGTAGAGGGACAGTGGTGGTGTCTCCTTGGAGGATGAGGTTCCACTGGAGGCTGTCGATTGCTCTCCTCCCTCTCAGCGCCTTCCCTCGCAGTGCATACGTGCATACGTGTACAATATGTGTGCATAAATGTCTGTCTGCATTTGTGTGCGCGCATGCGCATCTTAGTAGGGAGTTAGCTGGAGTTTCAGCGTCGCCCACACAGATGTTCACCTCGAGTCTCTTGCGCCTCACTACATTTCCTATCCTTTCCTTTCTGATGGAGGAAGTGACACTACTGTCACTCAAAAGCATGATCCACACTAAAAGCAAACACTTTCACTTTTAGACACACACACACACACACACACACACACACACACACACACACACACACACACACACACACACACACACACACACACACACACACACACACATAGGACAGTATGGATGTACAAGTGTGTGCGATACGAAAGGTTTGAAGAGAACGTAGTGAGCCCTGTTCTTTAGACACCTCAGTACACACACACACACACACACACACACACACACACACACACACACACACACACACACACACACACACACACACACACACACACACACAGACACAGACACAGGTGTACATGGTTGCATGCATTTTTCATATCATCCTGCAACTGCTCTTCTGTTATAAATAAGACATGGCGTACAGTAAGGATCGGAGATACTGTCTTTTACTCTATACTGCCTATGTGTGTGTAGATTTAGGTTGTTATTGTATTTTACAGTTTGTGAGAGTCAATATGAATGTGTGCGTGTCCAGAGTGTTAAGGAGTCAGATGTCTGTGTTACCAACTCAGAAAATGTTGTGTCTGTAAAGATAGAATAAGTCCTAAGAAAAAGATCTGTAATGGTCGTCAGAGAAAAGCCATTGTCAGGTATTGGTGTCCTTTCTAAATCTGTTTGTTTGCCAAAATACATTTAAATTAGATCATCTGTCTGAAAACTTAGAATTGGTCTCTACAAATATGTCGTTTCATGACAAAACAGACCCAAACCTGTTTGAACTTCCTTGGAATGGAAAAAAAGAGAGGACGAGAGAGTGAGAGAGGGAGAGAGCACTTCTGTATGCTTATCAATGATTCAGGAGGGCAGGTATCAGTTTTCTCTGTGTTTGGAAAAGTGCCGGACAATCAATAGGAACAGTGCCGGACGATCAATACATTTCTCTCAAGGTCAGAAGTATCTCTGATCGTACTCTATAGAGCATGCTCACTCTATGTGTTCTCCTCCTCATGCAGAGCACACTTAGGCCCCCTTCAATTATCAAACGCCTGCCCTCATGGACCTACCTCACACCTTGCACTACCCCTGTGGGGAATGGGATTTGTACAGAATGGGGCCCATTCTGAGCTCCAGACGTCTTCAGAGGGCCACAAGCACATGTAGTGGAGGAACTTCACAGGCACAACGGCAATGAGTAACCTTGCCAAAGACCAGAAGCTTTAGCTTAATGGGCAATCAATCTTGAGGTACGCAGATGGCCTGGGTATTTGGTATGTGGTATTTTATTAGGATCCCCATTAGCTGTTGCGAAAGCGGCAGCTACTCTTCCTGGGGTCCACACAAGTTGTGAAACATGATTTAATAAAGAACATTAATAGACAAGAGCAGCTCAAGGACAGAACTACATCCATTTAAAAATGGCACACGTAGCCTACATGTCAATACATACACACAAACTATCTAGGTCAAATAGGGGCGAGGCGTTGTGCCGTGAGGTGTTGCTTCGTCTGTTTTTTGAAACCAGGTTTGCTGTTCATTTGAGCATTATGAGATGGAAGGGAGTTCCATACAATAATGGCTCAATACCTGGTAGGTTGCAAGCATGATGCAGGCAGGCACGCACACACACGCACACACACACACACACACACACACACACACACACACACACACACACACACACACACACACACACACACACACACACACACACACACACACACACACACACACACACACACACACACACACACACACACACACACTGTTCCCCCTGAGTGCTTGAGATGTGTGTGGAATGCTTTTGTGACAGTCTGTGGGAGTTGGACGTCACTCATCTATCCTCAGTTAATCACAGATAAAGTGCCCACTTGAGAGGTCAAAGGTCAATGTGTGTGTGAGAGAGGTGCCGGCTGGACAGGAAACAGCAGGTCTCCTTCCTGTCCCATAGCGACAGGAAATGTCTCGCTGTTGCTGAGTGTGTTTGAGGTTTACTACATGGCCTAGTGACAACCTTCTATTCAAATTGCTAGAACAGTTTTTTCTGCTCAGGCCACACGGGGAGGAAAAACTCCTGGCCCTATGACATCATGAGTTTTTACTCACTACTCCTGCTTTCCCTCAACAAGTTGTTCTTTGCGCCAATGGCCTTTATGTTGGACCTTGATCATGTTGGCAGCATTATAAATGTCCAATAATTCAGTCCATGTTCATTTGTTTTGTATTTATGGAATGGCTGCGTATCATGTTGCTCTGAGGTACTACTCTGTCCAGCTCTAATTCACCACCACACTGTTTCTGTGCAGTCACAACTCTGTACAGAGCACTGGGCTGGGAGATTTGGAACTGCACTACAGCAGAAAAGAGCTAAACAAAGGAGTCGATTGCTGAGGGAACATGTCCGATCCACATCAACGGGTCTGCAGTAGAGAGTAAGCAGTTTTAAGTTTGTCGGCCCCACATTACCAAGGTCTTGACATGGACCAAAAACACCACCACTCTTGTCGAGAGGGCGTAACTTCCATGAGGCGGCTGAAGAAATTCAGCATTCCATCCCGGGTCCTCTCCAAATTCTGCCGCTGCACCATCGAGAGCGTCTGATCGTTTGCATCACGGCCTGTTACCGGATTTGTTTCATCCACGACCGCAAGGCCCTCCGGTAGGTGGTGAAGACGGCCCAGTACATCACCGTGCGCCCACCCATCCAGGACACCTACTCAAATCGGTGCCTGAGGAAGGCCAACAGTATCATCAAAGACCTCACCAGCCCCAGCCATGTGCTGCTGACTCCCTTACCGTCGAGCAGACGGTGACGGAGCATGAGGTCTGAGGAACAAGTTATCAGACTGCTGAACACTTCAACTGACCACCTGCACTGACTCTCCATGCTTTAACACACACACACACACACACACACACACACACACACACACACACACACTACAGACACATCACAACTGCTGATACCAGACTCTTATTATGATTGCTAAACACTGCACAATTTAAACACTTGGCACCCAATCTCCCTTCCCCAAAACACTTGTAAATATTGGACTATAAATTGCGCCTTCCCGTATTATGCTTTAATGTTTATTCTATTTTATTGAGCCATTTACTTTATGTTCATATCCTTGTCTTTCATCATTTCTTGTTGTTGTTGCATTGTCGAGAAGGAACCTGCAAGTCAGCACTTCGTTAGACTGTGTACACCATGTGTATCCCGTACATACGACTAATGAAACTTGAAACTTGAATATTGATCAATTGGGATCAGCACTATACCAGATAGAGCTTATTGATCGACTGATCGCAGGCCTGTCTGTCGCAAGCAGATTCCTCTCTCATGGCCTATCGAATCTTATCCCTTTCCATCACACTGTTTCGCTAAGGTCAGCAGACTTGTTCAGGCGCTCAGTGTGTGTGTTTGTGTGTTTGTGTGTGTGTGTGCGTGCGTGCGTGCGTGTGTGTGTGTGTGTATGTATGTATGTATGTGTGTGTGTGTGTGTGTGTGTGTGTGTGTGTGTGTGTGTGTGTGCGTCACACATGCTCCTGAGTTATAGGGCTCAGCAGATCATTGCTCCTCTATGTGCAGGAGGCCTAAAGCAGGACTGTTGGGAATGGCATGGCTGACTATTGAGTTTTCAGTAGCGGGGAGAAATCAGCTGCAGTTAGTAGCATTTAGGGAAGGTAGTGCTGAATATTAAGTAGTAGACCTGCGACAGATGTCTATCAATTGAGTGTACTAAAATGCATTACATGACCAAAAGTATGTGGACATCTTTTCGTCGAACATCGAACGTCGAACACTTTTCTGGGAAGGCTTTCCACTAGATGTTGGAACGTTGCTGTGGGGACTTGCTTCCATTCAGTCACAAGAGCATAAGTGAGGTCGGGCACTGATGTTGGGCGATTAGGCCTGGCTCTCAGTCGGCATTCCAATTCATCCCAAAGGTGTTCAATGGGGTTGAGGTCAGAGCTCTGTGCAGGCCAGTCAAGTTCTTCCACACTGATCTCGACACACCATTTCTGTATGTGCCTAACTTTGTGCATGGGGCCATTGTCATGCTGAAACAGGAAAAGTCTTTCCCCAAACCATTGCCACAAAGTTGGAAGCACAGAATCGTCTAGAATGTCATTGTGAGCTGTAGCATTAAGATTTCCCTTCACTGGAACTAAGGGGCCAAGCTCGAACCATGATAAACAGCCCCAGACAAGTATTCCTCCTCCACCTTTACAGCTGACACTATGCATTCGGGCAGGTAGCATCTCCTGGCATCCACCAATCCCAGGTTTGTCCGTCGGACTGCCAGATGGTGAAACGTGATTCTTCACTTCTTCATGTCTGTGAGCTTTACAACACTCCAGCTGATGCTCGGCATTGCACATGGTGATCTTAGGCTTGTGTGCGGCTGCTTGGCCATGGAAACCCATTTCATGAAGCTCCCGACTAATAATTATTGTGCTGACGTTGCTTCCAGAGGCAGTTTGGAACTCGGTAGTGAGTGTTGCAGATGATTTTTACACGCTGCTCGCTTTAGCACTCGGCCGTCTTGTTCTGTGGGTTTGTGTGGCCTACCACTTCGTCGGCTGAGCCGTTGTTGCTCCTAGATGTTTCCACATCACAACAACAGCACTTACAGTTGACCGGGGCAGCTCTAGCAAGGTAGAAATTTGACAACTGACTTGTTGGAAAGGTGGCATCCTATGACTGTGCCACATTAAAAAACACTGAGCTCTTCAGTAAGGACATTCTACTGCCAATGTTTGTCTCTGGAGATTGTATGGCTGTGTGCTCAATTTTATACACCTGTCAGCAACGGGTGTGGCTGAAATAGCTGAATCCACTCATTTGAAGGGATGTCCACATAGTTTTGTATATATAGTGTTCTAATCTTTGTTGCGTGAGTATCACAGTATTCAGTGTCGTTGTGCTGATCAGGGTCTGGTGTTTCTAAATTGTGTGGCAGGGGTACAGTAGTGTTGAGTTCTATTGAATGTAGTGAGTGGTGTTGAACAGTGTTGAGTGGAATTGTAGTTTTCAGGAGGACTGCAATAAGACACAGGAGGGGGATGGCCCCAGAAGCCCACTGCATGCAGTTGCCACGGATACACACGTCATAACCAGCCCTGCTCCAAATATGAATCACCATCACACACACACTCGCACTCACCCGCCGGACTATCTGCATTGACCCTCTTAGTTTGCACGGACTCCTTTCACTCCTTTCCATCTCCTTTCATACGCTGCTGCTACTGATTATTTCTATTTTTCGGTAAAACTTTTGTAATTCTATTGCTTATGAGCTTTGTTGTGTTCTTGTCACATTTTATTCAACTTATGGGTCGGTAATCAGCTGGTGACTCTCCAGATTTGATTGGTTTTAATATAACTGAAATAACTGTTTGATACATGGAACTAGGAAGCACTGAATTTAGTAACGTGTGTTGTCATTTGTGTAAATAAGGGCACTACTTTCTCCCAAAAATGTTCATTCGAGTTCTATGGGAAAGCCGTCCGTTCCTGGGGCTTTTCTCCCCGTGAATGTTTTAACCGTGTCTGATATTTATTTTTGGGTGATCTCTGTTTTAAGTGATCTGCTGATAATTGCTTCAGGGTTGTTGGGTCTAAGAAGGCTGTAGGATCAGTCCCACTGTTGTTTATTCAGATTCATATCGATTTCCAAAGAAGCTTTTAAAATTGACATGAATTAATTCATTTGAAAATTACAATTGTTTTGGTGTGTATTTGCTTCTTGATGGCTGCAATATTTTTTACCAGGTTTATTTGCCATTAAAGTTGTGTACTTTATTTGTAGTTTAACCTGTAGTTGTTGTCTCTCTTGAAAGTAAAAGATCATATTCCTGCATATGTAAAAAATATATGTTGTTTTCTTCTTTACCTTGTAATGATTTTTATTGGCTTTTTCCAAGAGACTGATTCATTTTTCTTTACTTTTAATTCCTAACTCAGATATAACTTTTTCCATGTATGAGATTATCATTCCCCTAATGTACGTCTTAAAAGCATCCCAAATTATATCTGTTGTTGGCTTTTCTCTGTCCCCTATGTCTACATGTTTAATGTTTACATTTTTGCCCATTTACGTATTTAATAAATTTGGGGTCTTGAAGATGCGCTCTTTTCATTCTCTATATTCTGTCACATGACATAGTGAATTTTCTGTTGGTGTAATTAAGCATTATGCTGGAGAATGATTCGATGTCACTACGTCATGGATTTACAAACCCAGTAAATTGTTGCGTGCATTTAAAAATAGTAATCTCCAGGTGTCCTGTAAATTATTTTTAAATTTGACATTTTTCATCATCTTTGCAGGCTCCTTGAGATTGAATGCTACTTCTGTCAATCTTATCGAATATATGATTTAGGTCGCCTGCTAAAATAATAGTTATTGTCTGGATCTGACTTTTTCTAGAATTTTGTTATGTTACAGCCTTAATCTGAAATGGATTAAATATGTTTGATTTTTATCATCAATACCTCATAATGACAAAGCGAAGACAGGTTTTTAGAATCTGCTTGCAAATTTATAATATTTTTTTTTTAAATACCTGTTCAGACCCTTTGCTATGAGAAATTGAGCTCAGGTGCATCCTGTTTCCATTGATCATCCTTGAGATGTTTCTACAACTTTATTGGAGTCAACATGTGGTAAATTCAAATTCAATTGATTGGACATTATTTGGAAAGGCACACAACTGTCTATATAAGGTCCCACAGTTGACAGTGCATGTCCGATCAAAAACCAAGCCATGAGGTCAAGGGAATTGTCCGTAGAGCTCCGAGACAGGATTGTGTCGAGGCACAGATCTGGGGAAGGGCACCAAAACAATTCTGCAGCATTGAAGGTTCCCAAAAACACAGTAGCCTCCATCATTCATAAATGGAAGGAGTTTGGAACCACCAAGACTCTTCCTAAAGCTGGTCACCCGGCTAAACTGAGCAATTGGGGGAGAAGGGCCTTGGTCAGGGAGGTGACCAAGAACCCCATGTTCACTCTGACAGAGCTCCAGAGTTCGTCTGTGGAAATGGGGGGAAACTTCCAGAAGGACAACCATCTCTGCAGCATTCCACCAATCATGCCTTTATTGTAGACTGGCCAGACAAAATCCACTCCTCTGTAAAGGACACATGACAGCCCGCTTGGAGTTTGCCAAATGGCACCTAAAGACTCTCAGATCATGAGAAACAAGATTCTCTGGTCTGATGAAACCAAGATTGAATTCTTTGGCCTGAATGCCTAGCGTCACGTCTGGAGGAAACCAGGCACCATTCCTACGGTGAAGCATGGTGGTGGCAGCATCATGCTGTGGGGATGCATTTCAGCGACAGGGACTGGGAGATTAGCCAGGATCGAGGGAAAGATTAACAGAGAAAAGTACAGAAATGTTCCATGATGAAAACAGCGCTTGAGAGGATCTGCAGAAAAGAGTGGGAGAAACTCCCCAAATGCACGTGTGCCAAGCTTGTAGCATTATACCCAAGAAGACTGAAGGTTATAACCACTGCCAAAGGTGCTTCAACAAAGGACTGAGTAAAGGGTCTGAATTTCTGAAAAGCTGTGGTTGTTTTGTCATGAGGTATTGTATGTCGTTTGATGAGGGGGGAATGATTTAATACCTTTGAGTAATTGTAACATAACAAAATGTGGAAAGAGTCAAGGGGTCTGAAGAATTTCCGAATGCACAGTACAATTAAATCAATGTGTATTTTGTAACATGTAAGGTAATATTCAACATTATAAAATGGGAGATTCACCGTATGAACACCTAGTTATTGTTTACAGTATATATATAGAGCGTGTGAGCATGTGGGCTGAGTGGACATTTAACAGAGAACACACAAAAAAAACATAAGGCAAAGTACTTCTTTGTACTTTGAGGAACTGTGCCTTTTTAGGGCTTTTAAGCTCCTACTCCTCTCCTAATGTACCAACAGTCTGTGGATTATGTCATTGGAGAAAGACTGCCACTTAGGTACTGTGGTCAGTTTTGTATTACCTTGTAAATTAAAAGGGAGAGTGGGTCAGAGTGGGTCATGAGATGAGTAGAGGGCCCCACACATACTTCTGAGAAGTGTCTGATGCCCTCCCAGTCACCCTGTCCCAATCCCTCGGATAGAGCCCCTCTCCACTCTCACCAATAACGCCATTGAATCTTAATGACAAACAGAATAATAATGACTCAACACTCTCTCCTAATCTGTCCAGAACACTTTTTCATTTTAAAGTAGGTTTCGCAAGTCAGATGACATTGTAGTATAGTTAAATCCTTCCTTCTCTCTCTCCCAAGCCAAACCCATCCCTCTCCACCTCCCCCTCCCAGATTGCACCCCCTTTACACCACCCAAGCCAAGTTTGCCCCAACCTCCCATCCTTACCCATCCAAGCCAAGCTTGTCCCAAGCCAAGCTTGTAGCTTGTTTGGGGCTTCATCCGTGCTTGTGAACTCTATCCTCTGCGCTCCCCTCCACACCCACAGCACTGCCGGGAAGCTGAGGTGAGACTTGATCCTCTTTTCCTCCACTGACTGTCTAATTGGAATGTATTCCTTGAGTTTCTCTCTCAACCTAGCAGACAGGTCCTAGACGAATTGAATGGACCGGCCGTCCTTTCTCCCTGTCCCTCAGAAAGTTTATTTTGGTCTGATAGTTCCACATCTCTCCTCCTCTAAACTTTTCCCTCCGCTTGTGGACTTCAGTGCACAACACATCAGCTATCTGTGACCAGGCTAAAAAACCTTTCCAAGCCAAACCTTCATATCATAACCGCTAACCGCTAACCGCTACATCGTTAATGTCACCATATTAGCTAACGTCATAGCTTATCAACATAGCTACTAGAACTAACGTGTAAGTAAACCCACTACAATCATGCAGTACAGTGAACAGTCAGCAAGCAGTTTAGCAGTTACACCGGCTCTAGTACTTCATTTTTAAAGAAATGAATTATTTGTTCAAAACTGTTCAACTGTTGTCTTTCTCTTTGAGTCAACTACTCACCACATTGTATGCACTGCAGTGCTAGCTAGCTGTAGCTTATTCTTTCAGTACTAGATTAATTCTCCGATCCTTTGATAGGGTGGACAATACAGTGCCTTCCGAAAGTATTCGGCCCCCTTGAACTTTGCGACCTTTTGCCACATTTCAGGCTTCAAACATAAAGATATAAAACTCTATGTTTTTGTGAAGAATCAACAACAAGTGGGACACAATTATGAAGTGGAACGACATTTATTGGATATTTCAAACTTTTTTAACAAATCAAAAACTGAAAAATTGGGCGTGCAAAATGATTCAGTCCCCTTAAGTTAATACTTTGTAGCGCCACCTTTTGCTGCGATTACAGCTGTAAGTCGCTTGAGGTATGTCTCTATCAGTTTTGCACATCGAGAGACTGACATTTTTTCCCATTCCTCCTTGCAAAACAGCTCGAGCTCAGTGAGGTTGGATGGAGAGCATTTGTGAACAGCAGTTTTCAGTTCTTTCCACAGATTCTCGATTGGATTCAGGTCTGGACTTTGACTTGGCCATTCTAACACCTGGATATATTTATTTTTGAACCATTCCATTGTAGATTTTGCTTTATGTTTTGGATCATTGTCTTGTTGGAAGACAAATCTCCGTCCCAGTCTCAGGTCTTTTGCAGACTCCATCAGGTTTTCTTCCAGAATGGTCCTGTATTTGGCTCCATCCATCTTCCCATCAATTTTAACCATCTTCCCTGTCCCTGCTGAAGAAAAGCAGGCCCAAACCATGATGCTGCCACCACCACTTTTGACAGTGGGGATGCTGTGTTCAGGGTGATGAGCTGTGTTGCTTTTACGCCAAACATAACGTTTTGCATTGTTGCCAAAAAGTTCAATTTTGGTTTCATCTGACCAGAGCACCTTCTTCCACATGTTTGGTGTGTCTCCCAGGTGGCTTGTGGCAAACTTTAAATGACACTTTTTATGGATATCTTTAAGAAATGGCTTTCTTCTTGCCACTCTTCCATAAAGGCCAGATTTGTGCAATATACGACTGATTGTTGTCCTATGGACAGAGTGTCCCACCTCAGCTGTAGATCTCTGCAGTTCATCCAAAGTGATCATGGGCCTCTTGGCTGCATCTCTGATCAGTCTTCTCCTTGTATGAGCTGAAAGTTTAGAGGGACGGCCAGGTCTTGGTAGATTTGCAGTGGTCTGATACTCCTTCCATTTCAATATTATCGCTTGCACAGTGCTCCTTGGGATGTTTAAAGCTTGGGAAATCTTTTTGTATCCAAATCCAGCTTTAAACTTCTTCACAACAGTATCTCGGACCTGCCTGGTGTGTTCCTTGTTCTTCATGATGCTCTCTGCGCTTTTAACGGACCTCTGAGACTATCACAGTGCAGGTGCATTTATACGGAGACTTGATTACACACAGGTGGATTGTATTTATCATCATTAGTCATTTAAGTCAACATTGGATCATTCAGAGATCCTCACTGAACTTCTGGAGAGAGTTTGCTGCACTGAAAGTAAAGGGGCTGAATAATTTTGCACGCCCAATTTTTCAGTTTTTGATTTGTTAAAAAAGTTTGAAATATCCAATAAATGTCGTTCCACTTCATGATTGTGTCCCACTTGTTGTTGATTCTTCACAAAAAAATACAGTTTTATATCTTTATGTTTGAAGCCTGAAATGTGGCAAAAGGTCGCAAAGTTCAAGGGGGCCGAATACTTTCGCAAGGCACTGTATGTCAGTTCATGCTGCAAGAGCACTGATATGTTGGAGGATGTCCTCCAGGAGGTTGTTAGAATTACTGTATAAGTCTATGGAAGGGGTTGAGAACCATGAGCTTCCTAGGTTTTGTATTGAAGTCAATGTACCCGGAGGAGGACGGAAACTAGCTGTCCTCCGGCTACACCATGGTGCTACCCTACAAAGTGCTGTTGAGACTACTGTAGATATTTATTACAAAACAGTGTGTTTTAATCAATTATTTGGTGGCGTGAATATATTTAGTATAGTTTTATCTAAAAAGGATAACTTTTTAATGTTTCACCATTTAAAAAAAAAATATTCACGGAGGATGGTCCTCCCCTTCCTACTCTGAGGAGCCTATACTGTTGTGTATATAGCCAAGTTATCATTACTCATTGTGTATTTATTCCGCGTTATTATTTTTTCTATATTTTTCTCTTTGCAATGTTGGGAAGGAACCAAGTAAGCATTTCACTGTTAATCTACACCTGTTGTTTACGAAGCACGTGACATATCAAATTTGATTTGACGCACACTGTCGTGCACGCACACACACACCTTCATGTTCACACACACCACACATTCATACGGGCCTACAATCACATGCAAACACACATATGATCAGTGGAGTTGTATACAGGTGAGGCAAGTTGGCAAGGAAGGGCCATGGCTAGAAAGTGATTACCAGGAGATGTGGTTCAGACACCTAGGTTGTGTAACATCTTTGTGTGAGGTGTGGAGCAGCTGCTGTTCTCTCCCATGGCGTGTCTGTCCAAGACACATTCCAATCCCTCCTTACTGTTCCAGTTATCAACCTGATGGCGATTAGGGTATTGTTTTTGGCTCGATACTCGCCCTCCACTCCGCCACTCCTCCATTCCCAGGCAGATGGAAAATTCTAATAAGAATCTGTGTCAGCTGCTGCCACTCCTCCTGCCACTCTGATTAATTTCCAATAACAAACCACTAGTCCATTGTTGATATAGTCCTAAAATGTGTTGCATGTCAGCAATCAAGTTTTAAAGATGTATAACTTGCAAAATACTGAAATATTTTGCATTGTGTGATGCATGCCTTGGCATGCTGTCAATTAACTTCTGGGCCACATCCTGACTGATGGCAGCCCATTCTTGCATAATCAATGCTTGGAGTTTGTCAGAATTTGTGGGGTTTTGTTTCCCCACCCGTCTCTTGAGGATTGACCACAAGTTCTCAATGGGATTAAGGTCTGGGGAGTTTCCTTGCCATGGACCCAAAATATCGATGTTTTGTTCCCCGAGCCACTTAGTTATCACTTTTGCCTTATGGCAAGGTGCTCTATCATGCTGGAAAAGGCATTGTTCGTCACCAAACTGTTCCTGGATGATTGGGAGACATTGCTCTCAGAGGATGTGTTGGTACTATTCTTTATTCATGGCTGTGTTCTTAGGCAATATTGTGAGTGAGCCCACTCCCTTGGCTGAGATGCAACCTCACACATGAATGGTCTCAGGATGCTTTACTGTTGGCATGACACAGGACTGATGGTAGCGCTCACCTTGTCTTCATCCAGATTTTTTCCAGATGCTCCAAACAATCAGAAAGGGGATTCATCAGAGAAAATGACTTTACCCCAGTCCTCAGCAGTCCAATCCCTGTGCCTTTTGCAGAATATCAGTCTGTCCCAGATGTTTTTCCTGGAGAGAAGTGGCTTCTTTGCTGCCCTTCTTGACACCAGGCCATCCTCCAAAAGTCTTCGCCTCACTGTGCGTGCAGATGCACTCACACCTGCCTGCTGCCATTCCTGAGCAAGCTCTGTACTGGTGGTGCCCCGATCCCGCAGCTGTATCAACTTTAGGAGACGGTCCTGGCGCTTGCTGGACTTTCTTGGGCGCCCCGAAGCCTTCTTCACAACAATTGAACCGCTCTCCTTGAAGTTCTTGATGATCCGATAAATGGTTGATTTAGGTGCAATCTTACTGGCAGCAATACCCTTGCCTGTGAAGCCCTTTTTGTGCAAAGCAATGATGACGGCACGTGTTTCCTTGCAGGTATCCATGGTTGACAGAGGAAGAACAATTATTCCAAGCACCACCCTCCTTTTTAAGCTTCCAGTCTGTTATTCGAACTCAATCAGAATGACAGAGTGATCTCCAGCCTTGTCCTCGTCAACACTCACACCTGTGTTAACGAGAGAATCACTGACATGATGTCAGCTGGTCCTTTTGTGGTAGGGCTGAAATGCAGGGGAAATGTTTTTTTTGGGATTCAGTTCATTTGCGTGACAAAGAGGGACTTTGCAATTAATTGCAATTCATCTGATGACTCTTCATAACATTCTGGAGTATATCCAAATTGCCATCATACAAACTGAGGCAGCAGACTTTGTGAAAATTAATATTTGTGTCATTCTCAAAACATTTGACCACGACTGTATATACACTGAGTGTACAAAACATTAAGAACACCTTCCTAATATTGCGTTGCACCCCTCCCCCTTTTGCCCTCAGAACAGCCTCAATTCGTCAGGGCATGTAGTCTACAAGGTGTCGAAAGCGTTCCACGGGGATGCTGGCCCATGTTGACTCCAATGCTTTCCAGAGTTGTGTCAAGTTGGTTGGATGTGCTTTGGGTGGTGGACCATTCTTGGTACACATGGGAAACTGTTGAGCCTGAAAAACACAGCAGCATTGCAGTTCTTGACACAAACTGGTGCGCCTGAAACCTACTACCATACCACGTTCAGAGGCACTTAAATATTTTGTGTTGCCCATTCACCCTCCGAATGGCACACATGCACAATCCATGTCTCCAATTGTCTCAGGGCTTAAAATCCTTCTTTAATCTGTCTCCTCCCCTTCATCTACATTGATTGAAGTGGATATAGCTTTGACCTGGATTCACCTGGTCAGTCTATGTCATGGGAAAGAGCTTGTGTTAATGTTTTGTACACCTGCCCTTGCACTGTAGGACTAATTCACTAATCAACCTTAACCCACCACTCAATGCTGTTGATCCCACTAACTATACTAAGCACCACTGTCTTACCAGCAACTGGGACCTACTTTCTACTATTGGGGATTGTTTTACATGTAGATATGATTTGAATATATTATTTCTAATCACATATGCTTTATATATCATTGGTTTTATTATGATTTCACCATTGTCCTTTATGTTGCTGCTCATTTTATTCGTTTGATCTGTGTTTTTCTTCAGGCTTTGTGTTATTCATTAATGTTCCAGTGGAGGTGGTTGGGCGCTAGGAGAGACGGACTCACAAACACAGACAGACAATCAGACAGACAAAAACAACAAGTGGAACAGACAACTAGCAGGATGGTGTCATGTAAATAGAGTGTGGCGGTTGAGGTGTACACGGCACAGTGAAGGTGAGCTATAGGCCCAGTAGAGGAGCCGGCCATCCAATCAGCAGGAGGTCCGGTGGTGAAACCCTGAAAGCCTCTCTGTAGATGAATAATGCAGAGCAGAGGGGCCGAGATAAGACGGCCATTAACCTACATCTGCCCCCCCCACACACACACACACGCACAAACAAACACACACACGCACAATTAATCCAGAACACTGTCTACCCCCAACACACACACCAGAAAATCTAGACTCTATACTAGATAACACTAGGCTCTCTCCTCCAGCACCACTTTCATCACCATCTACAGAGGAGTCTGTCCAAGGAATTTAGAGTGGGTTAATGGGGTAGGTGTTCAGGTAAGGCCATAGTGAGATATATGTTAGTGCCCAGACACACTCGATCTAACTCTGTCTCAGCACTCTGTGCTGAGATCTCATGTATTAAACACACACCTCTGGAAGGCTGTGTTAAATTAATCATCACAGTATAATTCCCCCAGCACTCCAACTCTGCGTCAGACAGACATACACACAACACACACACATACTTTGTACATGCAGATACAACTTAACACATTTACAAACATAGAAAAGACACACAATCACACATGCATCTCCACATGCTAACACGTGAACTTACACAATACTTTCAATTTACACAAATAGGTCAAATGCACGCAACACACACACACACACACACACACACACACACACACACACACACACACACACTCAGTTCAAATGTAGGTCAGGTTTGATGTATTTAATTGATGATCTTACACAGGGTCACTGTTGAGACACATTTATCAGACAGCTTCCATGAGATACAGATACACAGGGTTACACTTCCATAGGAAAATAAAATGGTTTTCATAAACCATTAACCTTCTGTTACCAGGACATATAGTATATCAACATGTTTTGCACATATTTGTACCTATTTCAGTGCTATATATTTTTTAAGAGAAATGAGATAGTCATTCTAACAATGAGGAAAATAAATACTGTATTAACATTTAATAAACTGGAAGTGCATCTTAAAGGTCTAATGCAGATGTTTTTATCTCGATATCAAATCATTTTTTGGGTAACAATTTAAGTACCTTACTGTGATTGTTTTCAATTAAAATGGTCAAAAAGAAACAAAAATATATTTTTAGCAAAGAGCAATTTCTCAAGCAAGAATTTTGCTAGGACTGTCTTGGGGTGACCTGAGTGGGGAGGGGAAAACTGAAAACTAGCTGTTATTGGTAGAGAAGTTTTAAACACTCTTTCTTATTGGTCTATTAACAAATTTCCCATTTGGTGATGTCACCAGGCAGGCCAAAACTCCATCCCACCAAAACAGGCAGAAATTTCAGACAGTGTTTTCATACAGCTCTTACACTATCATCATTTTCACAATTTCACAGTATTATTCCCTCATAGTGCGGAAATACAGTACCAGTCAAAAGTTTGGACACACCTACTCATTCAATGGTTTTATTTATTTGTACTATTTTCTACATTGTAGAATAATAGTGAAGACATCAAAACTATTAAATAAATTCTAAATAAATCACCGACAAAGTAGGTGAATGGATGATCCCTGCATGTGCGGTTCCCACTGGGAAGCATGGAGGAGGAGGTGTGAGGGGGTGCTTTGCCTGTAACACAGTCTGTGATTTATTTAGAATTCAAGGCATACTTAACCAACATGGCTACCACAGCATTCTGCAGCCATACGCCAACCCATCTGGTTTTTGCTTAGTGGGACTATCATTTGTTTTTCAACATGACAATGACCCAAAACACACATCCAGACTTTAAGGGATATTTGACCAGGAAGGAGAGTGATGGAGTGCTGCATCAGATGACCGGGCCTCCACAATCACCCGACCTCAACCCAATTGAGATGGTTTGGGATGAGTTGGACCAGGAAGGAGAGTGATGGAGTGCTGCATCAGATGATCGGGCCTCCACAATCACCCGACCTCAACCCAATTGAGATGGCAGCCAACAAGTGCTCAGCGTATGTGGAAACTCCTTCAAGACTGTTGGAAAAGCATTCCTCATGAAGCTGGTTGAGAGAATGCGAATAGTGTGCAAAGCTGCCATCAAGGCAAAGGGTGGCAACTTTGAAGAATCTGAAATATAAAATATATTTTAACACTTTTTTGGTTACTACATGATTCCATTTGTGTTATTTCATAGTTTTGATGTCTTCACGATTATTTTACAATGTCGAAAATAATACAAATAAAAACCCTTGAATGAATAGGTGTGTCCAAACTTTTGACTGGTACAGTATATGTGACCCATTTCAGGAAGCTAGGCATATGCGGCACGTCACCACTTCACAGGGGAAGCATTTGAACATAAAAAATATGTTTTTTGGGTAGAAATGCCTTCTGGAACATATTCACTTGCATGTGCTTTAATAACAAATGTGTATGCCATCTGTAAATATGAATACATTTGCTAGATAATTCTGAGTTAGTTTAGTCACAGAAAAAGACACGAACCTCCCCACTAGACATGATTGGCTGAGATAATGGATGGGCTGGAGATGCCGAGAGATGAGTTCTGATTGGTCTGCCATGTAAAATGCTTCTGTCTATAACATGAGCTGCTGATTATGTGTAGATAATCATTGCTACCACTGCTTTTTTGAAAGATATAACGTTAGCCATGGAGTACTGCAAAAGTGTTGCTACTGCTCTCAACAACATTGTTGCCCTGAATTTGGCATGCTCTATCGACCAAGATCAGTGGGAAAAAGTTGTGATGGACTACTTTCTGCACACAGTCAGCGTGAACCGCAGTGACTTGACAGAACAGGCCAAACAAACATTCATCCATGTATACGGGTAAGAGTGTAGCTACATTTTCAGATATTATACAGTGCATTCGAGACTCTTCCTAGAGCTGGCCGGTCGGACAAACTGAGAAATCGGGGGAGAAGGGCCTTGGCCAGGGAGGTGACCAAGAACCCGATGGTCACTCTGACAGAGCTCCAGAGTTCCTCTGTGGAGATGGGAGAACCTTCCAGAAGGACAACCATCTCTACAGCACTCCATCAATCAGGCCTTTATGGTAGAGTGGCCAGACAGAAGCCACTCTTCAATAAAAGGCACATGACAGCCCGCTTGGAGTTTGCCAAAAGGCACCTAAAGGAGTCTCAGACCATGAGAAACAAGATTCTCTGGTCTGATGAAACCAAGATTGAACTCTTTGGCCTGAATGCCAAGCGTCACGTCTGGAGGAAACCAGGCACCGCTCAAAACCTGGCCAATCCATCCCTACTGTGAATGGTGGTGGCAGCATCATGCTGTGGGGATGTTTTTCAGCGGCAGAGACTGGGAGACTAATCAGGATCGAGGCAAAGATGAACGAGCAAAGTACATTGAGATCCTTGATGAAAACCTGCTCCAGAGTGCTCAGGACCTCAGACTGGTGTGAAGGTTCACCTTACAACCGGACAACGACCCTTAGCACACTGCCAAGACAATGCAGGAGTGGCTTCAGGACAAGTCTCGGAATGTCCTTAAGTGGCCCAGCCAGAGGCCAGACTTGGACCCGATCAAACATCTCTGGAGAGACCTGAAAATAGCTGTGCAGCAACGCTCCCCATTGAACCTGACAGAGCGTGAGAGGATCTGCAGAGAAGAATGAGAGAAACTCCCTAAATACAGGTGTGCCAAGCTTTTTGCGTCATGCCAAAGAAGACTCACGGCTGTAATTGCTGCCAGTGGTGCTTCAACAAAGTACTGAGTAAAGGGTCTAAAGAGTGATATTTCAGTTTTTTTCTTCTAAAAAACATTTCTAAAAACCTTTTTTTGCTTTGTCATTATGGGGTATTGTGTGTAGATTGATGAGGGGGAAAAAAACATTTAATTCATTTTAGAATAAGGCTGTAAAGCAACAAAATGTGGAAATATTCAAGGGGTCTGTTTGTTTCTAATTTTGTCAAAGTCATTTTCATTTCAAGTTAAAAAGTACTGTTAGCGTGCTAGCGAACTCTAGCTTGCTGGCTCGCTAGCTAACATTACGTGCAATATTCCCTCAATTTTTTTTCATCACAGAGCACATTTCAGGTCTTCTGAGCGCAAACTTGAACGTTGTAAAAAGTCTGTGTAACTTCCAGCGCGTAGCTGCTTTAAGTTAAATTTTTAACAGTGGCCATATAGGCTACTGTGGCTATTTGATTATAATGTAGACCTACCAGAGTGGCCTATCATCAAAAACAATTTCCCCGAAAATGCATCCCATAACATTTTAATGTGGAAATAGCAGCCAATGTGTGGTGTTCAATGTAGGTCTACAATTCATGAAACTTTTGAAAAAAATATATGTAGGGCTTGACATGAACCTGTTTATCCACTTGTCCTTCAAACAAGGAGGTGACTGAAAATGTTGTTGTGTTGTTTGAATCAAGAAACCACTACAAAATAAAATATGTTATTATTCCAATACCATTATTACAGAGAATCAGACAAATTATTCGACCCTCTGCCTATTGGTTACTTAGCTTATTCAAGCCTGTTGCATTGAAAGTGCCTAATATTGTGTTGATTCGATCACAATTGCCACAGTAAAGTGAAACATTGATATTTTTAACAGGGAAAACTCTAGAACAGTGGTCACCAACCTTTTCTGGGTCAAGATCACTTTGAGTCAAAATGCAAGCCGAGATCTACCGCTCAACATTAACCAATTAAAAACAGTACTGTAGCAAATGAGGTTTGTGCAGTAAGCTGTAGGCCAAATACATTATCACCGCATTTTGGCTTTGATAGAATTTCTATAGGCTGTATGATCACACCAGTAATCGATCCGTTGTTGTATTACTTGTGAAACACAGCTGAGTGAGCATACATTTAAATAATTTGCTTTTAATTAGAATTTTAATGGACTGATGGAGCCTGCATCTGATTGTCCGTCTCAGCAGAGGGAAAGAGCAGCAGACTTAGGGTCCGCCTCTCAACATCCCTAGGCTCTCCCCTTTCCTCCACTAACCAAAAAGGGACACCATCTTCCAGCTGGAAAAATTTGAGTCGCGGCGAATTATTTCTGCCTCATGCACAAATTCATGTTGTTACCCCTATGAACAAAGAAAGTGAAATATTCCTCAATATTAAAAAAGCCACTAATAATAACAGCGCAAGCCTATAGATACACTTTCCTACTCATTCATTACTTATAAAAGTGTTGAATACAAAGTGTTGACAGTGCTGAGTAAGATCTTAAACAGCATCTCTTTGTTGTATTCGTTGACAGCCTCTCTCTAGTCATGGTTTTAAACGTTTTGAAATCTCACAGCATCAACTTTGCTGTAGCTTTCTTTTATGCCTGCTACGTTACTGCAGACACGGTCATCTGAGCCATCCGATTGGCTAGCGGTAGGCCTATAGTGCACTTGATTTGCTCCCTGGGCCCGCCGGGAAGGCAGAGCTTGTACCTTCAGACACATGTAATGGTTCAAAATGGCAGTGGTGTAAAGTACTTAAGTAGAAATACTTTAAAGTACTACTTACGTAGTATTTTGGGGTATCTGTACTTTATTTGACTATTTATATCTTTGCCTACTTTTACCTTTACTTCACTACATTCCTAAAGAAAACTATGCACTTTTTACTCCAAACATTTTGCCTGACAACCAAAAGTACTAGTTACATTTTGAATGCTTAGCAGGACAGTTAAAAGTCCAATTCACACGCTTAACATGAGAACAACCCTGGTCATCCATACGGCCTCTGATCTGGTGAACTCACTAAACATAAATGCTTTTTTGTAAATGATGTCTGAGTGTTGGAGTTGCCCCTAGCTGTCAAAAAAAGTAATAAAACAGGAAATGGTGCCATCTGGTTTGCTGAATATAAGGAATTTTATGTATAGCATTTACTTTTACTTTGTACTTTTACTCAAGTATGACAATTGAGTACTTTTTCAACCTCTGTACTTAAGTACATTTAAAATATTTTACTCAAGTAGTATTTTACTGGGTTACTTTCACTTTTACTTGAGTCATTTTATATTAAGGTATCTTTACTTTTACTCAAGTATGACAATTAAGTATTTTTTCAACCTTTGCAAAATGGCAACAGTTCGCCTACGGGCACACAGGGCAGCAGAATCGGGTGCACCAAACCAACAGCCCGAGACGAATAAGAAAAAACCAAGGCTTTATCGTTGTTTTTTTTACAGAAATGTTTGGCAATAGCCTAGGAATACGTTGGACCGGTAGGTGACCATTGCTCTAGAAAGTTGAGTGAAGTTCAATCTCGTGCTTCTGATATTTCTGCGTGGCAGTCCAGGGGGAGCTGCACGGCAGTCTCGGGGCTACTGCGAGAAGCTTAGAGGGAACATTGGTTATGTGCATTATCTGTGTAGTAATATTATTTCTATCTCAGATAGTCATCTGCATTGCTAGTTAAAGCCTAATGTTAGCTAGCTAGCTAACATTGAACCCGGTTGGTTAGATTTAGCTACCTGCAGATTCATGCAACAGCAGTTCATGCATGGTGGCTAGCTATGACAATCTGTTCGTAGTGTAGCTATGGGTTTGGATTAATGTTCATTGTTTAGCCTCGTCAGATGATTACATGGGGATGATTACGGCCAACTACTGTATTTCATGAACATGTGTATATGTCTAGACAATAAGGACCAATCAATTTAGCTAGATGTGGCCGGGGGCTGGTTATAGCATTTCTTTCACATGACCCATCAATTTAGACACGTGTGGGTAAGCATCATCTAATATGTATACTATATTTTTATCGGGACATGTTCTATTTTTGATATTTCTACTATGCAAATATGTAAGTTACCATTTAACTGTAGCATTTACACCTTCTGTATCCTGTGCATGTGACAAATAAACTTCGATTTTTATTTGATATATTTGGTGTTTACCAGAGATGGTAATGTGAAGAACAACATGACCTGCACCAAAGTCAGATTAGGATTTTGGCCAAGGACTAGATAACATGTATTTTTACTACTACTTTTTGCCACTACTTTCACCACTTTTAGTCTTGAAATCTTTGGTTGTTTACTACACTACCTTACTCACTCTGTTTAGCACATGGCCTCACATGTGAATCCTTAAGGAGATGGGTGGGGCTAAGGCTTAAGTGGTTGTGAATGATGTTGAATGGGTGTAGACAAAGAAATACATTCAAGGGCCATTTTCTCAAAAGTGGGGTTTCAAGTTTATCAACTTTCAAAGCAGAATTACTTTCCCATTCTTCCTTAACTGCAGTGTATGATATACCATTTTGTAGTCTGTAATTTTATCCAATAAAAAAATGGAATAAAAAACATAAAAAATGTCGCTACATAAGACCGAATTAAGGATCACTTTCATAAAACGCAGGAAAATCACATTGTTGATTGCACTGGGCCTTTAAAGTTTTTTTTCTATTGGAATATATGTGTACCCTCCAATAGGCAATATAAAATATGTTTTTATAGGCTACTTGCTGGAATATTTGGAGCCAAGAGCCTCTGGTAAGTGTATTATGTGGTTGTTGTGCTATACATGATGGATTGATTGCTGTAGTGTTTTTACGTCATATCCAAGAGGCATATAGTTACAGTAAACTATGATATAGGCCCTCATGTGAACCATTTCCATTTTTGAGCCTGTTTCTCATGCTGAGGTCTATAAAGCACAACAAGCAATGGAGAATAAAAAGTATGCAGGTCCAGACAACCTGGACCGCTACCTTTTAAAGATAGCAGCTGGTATTATTACTGAACCTGTGGCTCACATTTTCAACTCGAGTCTCTTGACCAATTTCATACCCAGCATTTGGAAATCAGCTTATGTCCTCCCACTGCTAAAGGGTGGAGATCCCTCAGATGCTAATAACTATCGTCCTATCTCTAAACTCCCTAACCTGGCCAAAGTATATGAATCCCCCTAGTGAACTCAGTTAAAAACGTCTTAATTAAAAAGAACATACTGAGTGGGGTTCAGTCTGGCTTTAGATCAGGACACAGCGACACAACTGCAGCTATGGCAGTGGCAAACGACATCATTAATGCACTTGATAAAAAGCAACGTTGTGCTGCTCTGTTTGTTGAGTGTAAATGCTTGTTTTGGGCTGGATCATGTTGTTGTATTGTATTTTTGTATGTTTAATTCTGTAATTTATTGATCGTTGCTGCCTTCTTGGCCAGGGGTCTTCCTCGAAAAAGGGGCTCTGGGTGTCAATGGCCTTTTCCTGGTTAAATAAATGTTTAATTTTTTAAAATTTTAAATTCTATTGAGGTTCACTCATTGACAATAAACACAAATGGAACTGTATATTGGTAGTCACTAAAGTGAATGCATTTTTCTCATGTCCACCCTCTCTGTCCTTCCTCCCCCTCTCTAGTGTGTGTTTGGGTTCTGTAGAAGCCCATCCACACACTCCGTCCACACACAGGCCATGAGCGCTGCATGGACATGACACACACACACACACACACACACACACACACACACACACACACACACACACACACACACACACACACACACACACAAATAGCGGCTGAAAGAGTGCAATTCAAAGCCCTCATTGACACTCAGACTGGATTGTCAAAATGTCATCATTCCACGCATATGTGTGTATTAATGTGGCCATTCAACATTAAACACATCAGGGAACCTACAGTGTGCCCCACCACACTTACAGCCATTCATTTACAAGACAAACAATGGATGGCAAACAATATTGGGAGGTTTTTTGCCTGTCTCTCTTTCTCTTCCCTTTTCATTATTCTTCCTCCCTCCACTCTACTCCACTTTCCTTCCTTTTCCTTCTCTCTCGTCACCTTTGCTTTTATTGAGTGGGACGAGGGGAGCTGGTTTCCTAGTGGCATATGAGAAGGTGAATGTGGTTTTTTATTAAAAATAGAAAAGCACTGACAGAGAAAGAGAGAGAGAGAAATCTCTATTTTTAAATGGAGGGGTTTGGTTAGGAATCTGATATGCTGTTGACTGCAGCTAAGTCCTGCTCTGTCAGGTACAGAGAGGGCTGGATTCAGAGCCTGTCATTTCATTGCAGTGTAAATGAAATTGTATCCTTCTTTCTATCTCCATCGGTCTTCATCCCTTCATCCTTCTCTCTCTCCCCCTATTCAATTCATTCATTTGTCCATCATCCTCCTCCTCATCTCCTTTCTCTATCTCTCCCCCTCTCCCCCTCTCCTCTCATTCCTACGTACACTTTTTTGTCTCCTCCTCCTATCCCTCCACCCTTAATTTCCTTAGTGTACATGAGATCGATAGATCACTTCCTGTGTTCAGCGGGGTTAGAGGTGGATTTAGAGAGCAACATGCTCGGGTTACCCTGCTGGAGGGCCCTGGGGTGGCTGATTTGGGGGGGGGGGGGGGTCAGGGGCCAGAGGGGTGACAGTGACAGGACACTTTACTGGTCACTCGACATCACTGCCGGTTAGCACTGAGCATGTCTGAAGTGGACGAGGAACGCAAGTTCCTCCTGGGTTCAATCTCAGCATCTCCCCTCATTTTGACAACACTGATAGACATGATGCCATTTTAAACCGTTTAATACACTCCACATGACCATAACCCCAACAGCCCTTAACCCCCATGTCCAATAAATGTTCTGCTGCTGTCAGTCTGTCTGTCTAAGGGAGAGCGCCCAGCAAGCCAGAGGAGATCAATATAGTCAACCAGGTCACCGGTGATACAAGTCCGTATTCAACGTCCATCCATGTCTGAGGATGTCAGGAAATGATGTGGAAACCGGCCACTAGGAGCATCAGTGAGCAGTGTTAGCTTCAAATAGGTTCCGTAAGCATCTGCCTTTGATTCCAAAGGTCGCATGTTCAAATCCAGCAATAGCAAGTTGTTTTTTGAGATATTTGTTTAAAGCCTATCCCAAACCTTAACCCTTACCGTAACCAATTAGAGTTAATGCCTAACCTTAAGAATTGGGAGCTAATGCCTGAACTTAACCCTAACCTTAAAAATGTGGAGCTGGTGTCTAAACTTAACCTTAAACACTTTGAAATTAGAAATTTGAGAAACATGGAGTCACCCCCCCCCCCCCCCCCCAGTCCAGCCGGCCCACCCCAGCAGCGGAGCAGCTCTCTGTCTGTTTAATGGTGTTAGGTTAGGACCTGACCCCACTTAAGCTTTTACCTACACCCCCCAGCCCCAAACGACTCCCCGCGGCCCACTGACCTGCTCCCTCCCCTCCCTTCTCCAGGCTAAATAGCATTTATAATGATCTGACCCTGGACCTCACGTTAAAAGTGAGCACCCCCCCCCCCACACACACACTCACTTAGAGACAATAACCTGCTTGGGATGCTGTGTGTGTGTGTGTGTGTTTTTTAAGCACATGCCCACTAATATCATGGCTGAAAACCATAACTCTCTAATTACTGTAGTATCTGGTGTTTGATTGAGATACAGAACGAGGATAAGTTCATTACTCTCAGATTTTGTCAGGCCTAGAGTGTGTTTCTGTGGGGTTCAGAGAGGCGTGTATGTGGGCCGCCGGACGTCACTGTCTCTGGTAAGTCATGTACATGCCCTAACTGCCTGTCGTCTACCAGGCTGTCTGCACCTCAGGTCAACCTGATTAGACCAGCCGTGCTCGGAGGATCACTTCTCTCAGTCAGAGAAAATCCATACGTACGTCTCTTTTTACACTGCCCAGAACATTGGGGTCCAGTCAGATCCAAGATGGACGTCTCTCCAGTCTCAACAATGCATTGAAGTGCAGCCACTACTGTACAATGTGGTAGCGTCACGGCTCTTCCTGAGGACGGCGGTGGGGAGGGAGGCATAATGGGGGCACATAATTTGAGCACCCACAGGGGAGAGAGAAGCCTGTTTGCGGAGAAACCACTCAACACATTAGCGGTGGAGAATGAAAGAGCTCCTCTGTAGAGCGCGATAGTGTCCTCGCTCCGCTTGAACCTCAAGTAGCAGAGAGAAGCCACGGCAGCCCAGTAAAGAAAGGCTGGACGAAAGAGATCCGGTGTTGTGAGATCGTAAAGTTTAGTTGGAATTCTCAAACCACCAGGAGGCGAGGCTCACCTTTAGTCCTAAACTAAGACCCCTGCAGAGGTTTTCCCGGTCAGATGTTGTGGTGAGGAAAAACTCCTGGCCCTAGTCAGTATGAATTAGGGTAAATCAACCCACTACGGGATGGTTAACTTGCCAACCACTGCTCCACTAGGCTTAACCTTCGTGAGGGAGATCATAACTACCTCGTTATTACCTTGGTAAGGGTCGCTACAATGCTTTTCATGAGTGCTGCTGTCATGCGCCAGGGCTTATGTTGTGTCCTGTTTCCACAATGCATCTACTATTTTCGACGGACCTGTGCTTTGACTTGTAGGAACATACCAGTCATGTTTCACCACAATCCGATGATCAGGGTGCACGCATGGAAGCATACACCCACACTATCACACACACACACACACACACATACTAGCACACAGACATACAAACACACACACAACCTTATAAGCCTGCTGAGAGACAATCCCTCTTTGTTTCTCTGTCCTTTTCCATTGCCTCCTCCTCCTGAGGAATGCACCACTTCCATGACTCCACTCCTCCAAAAACAACACTGTGGTGTGTGTGTGTGTGCGCGTGCACGAGTGTAGGTGCGTGTGGGGCGTGTGTATGTGTTCGTGTTTAGAGATTGAGACTGTGTGTATGAGAATTATAGCTTAATTGTTTATTTTGGGATGGGAAGTGGAAACCAGAGAAGAAACAAGAGTTTGGTCCACAAAGAAATGATGGACAAACAAAGGAATGAGCACGGGCTCAGCGTCAGACCATCGCTCTCTTTCCCCATTCACAAAGCACTCTATCAACGCACTTTCTCTCACCATGACCTAAACTACTGTTGTACGTTCATCGCCTCTGAGGGGATACACACATGCAATTTGAATACATTTTTAAAAAATAGGTTTGGTCCTCAACTTCCGCTATTTTAAAGAGGTCATTCACAATTGCCAAATCCATTTTTAGACTTTCAAATTCATGATATATAGCCATTGATCTTGAGGAATTTGACTGTAAATGCCGCATGAGCTTATTTCAACTGTCTGATCTGGCTTTCCTAGCTGCCAATGCATTTGAGAGTGGTCACATTTCTCCAGCCCCACCCCTTAGATGTTTACGGGAGGGGGGAAATTGCCTTGCGATGAGGAATGTTGGGCCAGTAACTGAAAGGTTGCTGGTTTGAATACCCGAGTGGACTAGGTGAAAAGTCTGTCTGTGCCATTGAGCAAGGCACTTGACTCTGATTTCTCCAATGAATCACTCTGGATAAGTGCGTCAGCTGAATGTAAAAATGTAAAATGTTCACTGAAACAGTGGAGGGGCGGATGCTTTGTTGTTGTTTGCAACACAGATTTCCCATTTAAAGACCAATTTTCTGTTGGTGGATCAGAGGAGACCGATGAAATCCTAGACAGTAATAATACAAAATGCACTCAAAATGTACTATTGTACTATATTTGAATATTACCTGTTGTAAAGTTGCATATAAAATGTGTTATACCCATATTGCGTGCTTTGGATATGGGCTTTGACAATGAACAAGGACGGGTGTGGTGATTGGTATGTAATTAAGCTTTGTGCTTTTTTGCTAAGACAAAAACATGCCTCCCCTTCCATTTTTTCTTTCCTTCTTCCACCTTCATTTTCCTCAAACACCTCTTCTCTTTTCTTCTCTTCATCTCTCTCCTCTGAATTCCACTCCCCTCGCTTTCTCTCCTCTCTCAGGTGCATCGTCTGTGATCAGCAACGATGACGACTCAGCCTCTCCTCTCCACCACGTGTCCAACGGCAGTAACACTCCGTCCTCCTCTGAGATGGGCCCAGACGCCGTCATCATCGGCATGACCAAGATCCCCGTCATCGAGAACCCTCAGTACTTCCGCAGCAACAGCATGCTCAAATCAGACACCTGTGAGTAGAACAACAAGACCATGGCTTACGCACACACACACACACACACACACACACACACACACACACACACACACACACACACACACACACACACACACACACACACACACACACACGCACAGAGACAAGTATGCAACACACATATGAATGTCTTCCCTTCACCACCAGTTCATTTTAACTGGTAACAACATGTTCTGAGCTGACATAGCCTACTATGCTGCAGCGAAGAAGAGTAACGTGCGGACTAGGAGATCTCAGGGGATCTGAGTGCTGATGTCCCCGTGAATCTGTTACACCAACACATATTGTAGACGCCATCTAAGAACCCACACCTGAATGTGCGTATGCATGGGTTGCCATAGCAACAACCTCTCCGCTGCTATGGAACTGGCCTTGGAGCTGCTGATAAAATGTGTTGAGTGGGACAGGACGCGTTCTCGGTGTGTGTGTGTGTGTGTGTGTGATGTACAGTATTGAGTGTAATTGACTGACATTTTATTTAAGAAAATGTATTGGCTGGTCTCCAGAATAGTGCAGCGTTCTAAGGCACTGCATCGCAGTGCTTGAGGCGTCACTACAGCCCCGGGTTCAATTACAGGCTGTGTCACAGCCGGCCATGATCGGGAGACCCATGAGGCGGCGCACAATTGGCCCAGCGTCGTCTTGTTTAGTGGAGGGTTTGGCCGGCCAGGATTACCTTGTCCCATCGTGCTCTAGAGACTCCTTGTGCCGGGCCGGGCGCCTGCAAGCCGACTCCGGTCGCCAGTTGGATGGTGTTTCCTCCAACACATTGGTGCGGCTGGCTTCCAGGTTAAGCAAGGGGGGAGGGTGGGGGGGTTCTTCTATCCTTGTGGGGGCCTTAAATCCACCAAAGTCCCCACAAGGTAAAATTCTCTGTTGTGGCAACATTTCCCACATCCCCATGAGGACAAACACTATTTTAAGATTAGGGATTAGGTTTAGTATTAGGGTTGCAATTAGGGTTAGAAATAGGATTAGGGTTAGGAGTTAGGTTTACGATTTGGGTTTGGGTTAGGGTTACAAGTTAAGGTTATGGTTATGGTAAGAGTAAATGTTATGGTTAGGGTTAGGGTTTAGGGAAAATAGGATTCTGAATGGAAAATAATTGTAGGTCCCCACGAGGATAGAAGAACAAAACGTGTGTGTGTGCGTGTGTGTGTGTGTGTGTGTGTGTGTGTGTGTGTGTGTGTGTGTGTGTGTGTGTGTGTGTGTGTGTGTGTGTGTGTGTGTGTGTGTGTGTGTGTGTGTGTGTGTGTGTGCATGTACAGTCCCAGTGAAAAGTTTGGACACACCTAGTAACCAAAAAGGTGTTATGTTAAATTTTAGATTCTTCAAAGTAGCAACCCTTTGCCATTGATAACAGCTCCTGTGTCTATGACAGTTCCTGTGCATATGACATTTAGAGGCAAAGATAACCTCTACAATAGGACTGTGTCTCTCAGTGTGTGTGTGTGTGTGTGTGTGTGTGTGTGTGTGTGTGTGTGTGTGTGTGTGTGTGTGTGTGTGTGTGTGTGTGTGTGTGTGTGTGTGTGTGTGTGTGTGTGTGTGTGTGTGTGTGTGTACAGTACCAGTGAAGAGTTTGGACACACCTAGTAACCAAAAAAGTATTATGTTATATTTTAGATTCTTCAAAGTAGCAACCCTTTGCCTTGATGACAGTTTTGCATACTCTGGGCATTCTCACAACCAGCTTCACCTGGAATGATTTTCCAACACTGTTGAAGGAATTTCCACATATGCTGATTACTTGTTGGCTGTTTTTCCTTCACTCTGTGGTCCAAATCTCAAACCATCTCAATTGAGTTGAGGTTGGGTGATCGTGGAGGCCAGGTCATCTGATGCAGCTCTCCATCACTCTCCTTCTTGGTCAAATAGCCCTTACACAGCCTGGAAGTGTGTTGGGTCATTGTCCTGTTGAAAAACAAATGATTGTCCCACTAACCAGATGGGATGGCGTATGGCTGCAGAATGCTGTGGTAGCAATGCTGGTTAAGTGTGCCTTGAATTCTAAATAAATCACAGACAGTGTCCTTTAGTAGTGGTTTGTTGCAGAAATTTGAACATGAAGGCCTGATTCACACAGTCTGCTCTGAACAGTTTATGTTGAGATGTGTCTGTTACTTGAACTCTGTGAAGCATTTATTTGGTCTGAAATTTCTGAGGCTGGTAACTCTAATGAACGTATCCTCTGCAGCAGAGGTAACTCTGGGTCTTACATTCCTGTGGCGGTCCTCATGAGAGCCAGTTTCATCATAGCGCTTGATAGTTTTAGCTACTGCACTTGAAGAAACTTTCTTGACATTTTCTGCATTTACTGACCATTTCTCTTTGCTTATTTGAGCAGATCTTGCCATCATAGGGACTTGGTATTTAGGGCTATCTTCTAAGTAGGGCTATCATCTGTCTATCACCCCTACCTTGTCACAACACAACTAATTGGCTCAAACACATTAAGAAGGAAAGAAATTCTACAAGTGAACTTTTTACAAGGCACACCTGTTAATTGAAATGCATTCCAGGTGACTACCTCATAAAGCTGGTTGAGAGAATACAGAGAGTGTGCAAAGCTGTCATCAAGGCAACAGGTGGTTACTTTGAAGAATCTCAAATATAAAATATATTTTGATTTGTTTTTGGTTACTACATGATTCCATATGTGTCATTTCATAGTTTTGATGTCTTCACTATTACTCTACGATGTAGAAAATATTACGAATAAAGAAGAACCCTTGGTAGGTGTTCTAAAACTTTTGACTGGTATTGTATGTGCATGTCTGTCTCCGGCTTCTCCTGTATGGGCCAATGGAGAGAAGGTTGTGATCTGACTGGATCTCTGCAGCCCCAAAAAATGGATTCGTAAAATGTCAGTCAATGATGCTCAATACTGTACAACTCAGTGTTTGTGTGTGTGCGGGCGCATGTGTGTGTATAAATGTAGTATTCACTTTGATGAGGAAGAGCTAAACAGTTCTAGGTAAGGTATTCTGTCAGGGGAGTGGGTGTGACTCTAATATCTTGGCCTCCATTGGTTTGTCCGCTCCATTAGAGTAGTCATAGCTCATTAAGAACATGAGACACACACACACACACACACCCAGCTGATAGACACGCTCACAGATGCACTGTCAACTTGCATGCCTTGCAACGGAAGGACTAAAGGCCGACACAACAGAGGTTTCCTCCTTTCTTAGTGCAGTCTACTCTTCTTTCAACCCCTGTTTCTTCCTTTTCTTCTCTCCATCCCGGTCTCTGGGTTTAGAAGGATTAACATTGTACTGGAAAGTTTGATTCACAAATGTATTTTTACCAGGATGTTTACTTGCAGAAGGGCTCTCCTCCTGTGGAAATGATCCCGTTCACCCATGACATCAGAACACAGGGACTAAAGTCTAAAGCCAACCCCTATTCTACCATCCAGAAGGCTTTGAAAAGCACAGCTACTTAGCCGAAACTAGAGAGGATGACAGACTGTGGACGGGGGTGGACTTGGATAGGGAACATGTCTCTTCTTGACATGTACATATTACGTACTTACAAAGAATGATAAAAGAGTACATGTGTCGAGTTTGGTTGTGTAAATGTATATTTACTGTACACGAATTGGCGGTAATGGTGGAGTTGTATGGTTGTAATGGTAGAAATATCTGAGTTTTAACTTGAAAGTATTTGTGTAACCATGCTATTATTGTTGTGAAAGAAGAGAATTAGTGAGCAATGGTAACGAGCTGTGGCTTTTGTGGATAGATGTTCTGGGAACTGTGGGAACTTACATGTAATTAATTCCCTGAGCTGTTGTTTTGGCAGATGTGATGTCATCAGGTCCACATGTTTTGGCAGATGTGATGTCATCAGGTTCACACACATACACACAAAGCTGCGCTCAGGTCTTGAGTCTGTATGTGCTAGTCTAATGGCCTAGGCTCTCTGTCTCCCTCTCCCTGTCTTTTTTTTAACATAATATTGGGTTATGCCTCTCAGTAAGTTAGTGCAGATCGATGCAGCTTCAAAGTCTAGCCCGCTGTAATGCAATAGCTCGAGTGGTGAGCTTTTCTTCAAATGCATTTCTTAATCAGATCAGAAATAAATCTTGATGGTTTGTGTCCGGGTCCACGGTTTCTCTCTCTGAAGACAGTAACCTGCTGATGAATATGTTTTGGTGTTCTCCACTGTCCTCGTGCTGTAGAGGGAGGCCTGGGTTGAGATAAGTGGGTGCAGAGCATCTACAGTATCTGGCTGCATGAAAACCGCTCTGGGAGAAAGCACTGGGAAAAGCCTGCTATGTTATTACCACCAGACTGATCTCAGTGTTTGTTCAGTCAAAAATCGTTGTTTCAAATAGACTTTCAAACGTCAATTTCTGACGATTCCCACCTGACAGCTATTACATTTGCTGAGAGACAGAGCTGAGCTAACACTGTGCAACACGATGTTACAAATTGCTATCATCACAATAAAAAGACAGATTACAAAATGAATAGTAAAACTCCCTTTCAATTGAAAATACATTGATTACACAAAACACATCACCACAATGTACAGTACCAGTCACCTACTCATTCAAGGGTTTTTCTATTTTGACTATTTTCTACATTGTAGAATAATAGTGAAGACATCAAAACAATGAAATAACCCATATGGAATCATGTAGTAACCAAAAAAGTGTTAAACAAATCAAAATATATTTTAGATTTTAGATTCTTCAAAGTAGCCACCCTTTGCCTTGATGACAGCTTTGCACACTCAATCACTGACAGTGTCTCCAGCAAAGCAACCCCACACCATCACACCTCCTCCTCCATGCTTCATGGTGGGATCCACACATAAGGAGATCATGCGGTCATGCGGTCCTCCTGAGAGCCAGTTTCATCATAGCGCTTGATGGTTCTTGAAATGTTCCATATTGACTGACCTTCATGTCTTAAAGTAATTATGGACTGTCATTTCTCTTTGCTTATTTGAGCTGTTAATGCCATAATATGGACTTGGTCTTTTGCAAAATAGGGCTATATTCTGTATACCACCCCTACCTTGTCACAACACAACGGATTGGCTAAAACGCATTAAGAAGGACATAAATTCCACAAATTAACTTTTAACAAGGCCCAGCTTTTAATTCAAATGCATCCCAGGTGACTACCTCATGAAGCTGGTTGAGAGAATGCCAAGAGTGTGCAAAGCTGTCATCAAGGCAAAGGGTGGCTACTAGGAAGAATCTCAAGTAGAAAATATATATTCATTTCTTCAACACTTTTTTGGTTACTACATGATTCCATATGTGTTATTTCATAGTTTTGATGTCTTCACTATTTTTCTAAATTGTAAAAATAAAGGAAAACCCTTGAATGTGTAGGTGGGTCCAAACTTTTGACTGGTACTGTATATAAATAAAATAAAATAGTAGCTAGATCATTCGGTGCAACAAATGATGGCTCCCAGACCCCTTATCCAACCATAAGCCATCTCTTGTCATATACAATACATCCAGTTTAGGAAGTCACACTGATATCTGTAATAACTAGGTTCTGTCTGTCTTGCAGTTGTCCAGCACATCAAGAGGCACAATATAGTTCTGAAGAGGGAGTTGGGAGAAGGGGCGTTTGGCAAGGTTTTCCTGGCCGAGTGCTATAACCTGTCTCCTGAGCTCGACAAGATCCTGGTGGCTGTCAAGGTAACGCTGCTCTTCACTGTCTATCACAACCTACTGTAGACTACATTGTTTGACCAATTTCCAAATGGACTCCTAACCCCCAACCCCCTAACACTCTTATAGGAAAATCTGCCAAATAGCCTGCTTCCACCAAGGCTTCCAGCGTTCTAAGTCTGTGGTGAAACGAGATCTCATTGGAGAGTTTTCATAAAAAATACATGACATGATGGGAAAGAATCCCCCCCCCATCCCCCTGACCTCCTGTACTTTCTGTGTCCCACTGTGGGACTCCCACATTATTCTAAGTGTGAAGTGGAGCTTTCTGTATGTACTAGCAACCTGCAACCAAGTCACATCTAAGATTATAGATGTGCCATGGCACTTTCCAAGTTGCCATCTCTACGGTCTAACATATTCATATCCACTAATGGTAGCGGTTTTACAAGAAAATATTGGACAGGCATGCAGCCATATAGGCTAGGCTACCATGTTTATGGAAAAATATGCAGAGGAGCCATTGATCAAGATACTGAACAGTGATATTAGCGATATTAGCTAATGCGTTAGCAGTCTCATGAAAAGATGCTAGAAGTCACACAGGCGATCAAAGGCACCAATGTCCTGGTCGGTTGTACAATATCATAGGTAAATCACGTTCAGGGGGTAGTTTTCTGAAAGCTATGTGTGAACAAACGTCTTCTGTACGTGTGAATAAACTTCAGAACTTGTCGAAAGAAGCACTTCAATGTTGGGTTGGTAGTGCATGGACGTGCAGTTGCCCAACACTGCCTTGCAGCTCTCAGGGACCCACTGCCATCATCTACAAGTCCAGAGCATCAGTTCAGAACTATCAGCCCGCTCCAGCAGGATCTCACTGATCATCCCTAAAGCCAACACCTCATTTGCGGGTAGATTGAACTTCACACAACTTTCGAGAGTTTTCCCTGTTAGTTGACACCATCAACGTTTCCCTTTTTTATACAAATGAGAACTTTTTCAACTATTTTAAATAAAGGTGAAATAAATAAAATAAAATTATAATTACCTTTGCTAGAAGTCACACAGGCGATCAAAGGCACCAATGTCCTGGTTTGTACAATATCATAGGTAAATCACGTTCAAGTTTTCTGAAAGCTCAAACGTCTTCTGTACGTGTGAATAAACTTCAGAAACTTGTCAAAGAAGCAGTCACCATCAACGTTTCCCTTTAGTGTGGCAATTGTGATCAAATCAACGCAATATTAGCCACTTTCAATACAACACACCGCAAACTAAACAAACGATGCACTAGTAAGATTCTATCGTGCAAGACTCAGCCTGTACGCTACACAGACTGGTGCGGCATAATAATGGCCGTAATGGAACAAATGGAATGGCATCAAACACATGAAAACCATGCTTGATGTATTTGATACCATTCCACTGATACCGCTCCAGCCATTCCCACGAGCCCGTTCTCCCCAAGTAAGGTGCCACCAACCTCCTGGGATGGATCTGTGCTATTTACTTTGAACTGGACTGTGTTTACAGCTGTGGTCGTGAGTAGATGCACTTGTCTTGAGATCAAAGCAAGAGCTGCATGTAGCCACGTGTGCACATTCTGTTCATATCCTTTGCTAGTTAGTGAGTTATTAGCCCAGTTATAGATCATTTGTAGTCAGCAATGGGGGAGTCATTGATTCCTACAAGAGCACAAAACGTGTACATTTCTAGCCATCTTTGAAAAGAGAGTCAGGTAAAGAGCTTTTCTTTTGTCTTAAAGGGTCAGTGATGTATTTTGAGAAGGCTTGAATAAACTAAGTAGCCAATAGGCAGAGGGTAGCATAATTTGTCTGATTCTCTGTAATAATGTTTTGGGAATAATAATGCATTTTATTGTATAAAGTGGTTTCTTGCATCAAACAACACATTTTCCGTCACCTCCTTGTCTGAAGGACAAGTAGATAAACAGGTTAATGTCAAGCCCTGCATGTTTTTTTTCTTCTCAAAAAGTCTCATGGAATGTTGGCCTAAATTGAACAGCACACATTGGCTGCTACTGTAGGCTGAATGGTAGAACAGCTATTTCCATGTTAAAATGTTATGGGATGCATTTTCTCCATTGTTTTTGATGGTAGGTCACTCTGGTAGGCCTACATTATTATACAATTGCCAGAGTAACCTACTTGTCCACTGTTAAAACTGCAACTTAAAGCAGCTACAGCCTCAGTGTTCACAGTAAAGTTTGCGCTCAGCAGACTTAGTGACATTTTTTTTGTTGAGGGAACACTGCCCAAATCCATTTCTGTTCTGATCATAGTGATGAGTCCTGTTTCCTGGAATGGACACTTCAGTTCTCTGTAAGCACAAAACACCCTATGTACTCATATACCCACTTTTTGTAGAACCAAATCAATTATTCATACAGAATCATTTCTATATATTTCTGTAGATATGAATATAGGCCCATATCGCTTACATTTCCTGAAACTCTCTCTCTTCATCCCTCTCTCTCTATCTCTCTTGTTCCTTCTCTCTCTCTCTCTCTCTCTCTTGTTCCTTCTCTCTCTCTCTCTATCTCTCTTGTTCCTTCTCTCTCTCTCTCTCTCTATCTCTCTTGTTCCTTCTCTCTCTCTCTCTCTCTCTCTCTCTCTCTCTATCTCTCTTGTTCCTTCTCTCTCTCTCTCTCTCTCTCTCTCTTGTTCCTTCTCTGTCTCTGTCTCTCTCCCTCTGTCTCTGTTTCTCTCTCTCTCTCCCTCTCTGTCTCTGTCTCTGTCTCTCTCTCCCTCTCTGTTTCTCTCTCTCTCTCTCTCTCTCTCTCTCTCTCTCTCTTACTCTCTCTCTCGCATTTGCCTCTGCACTAAAAACGCTATGACAGATTTAATGAAAATAGCAAAGATCAGAACATGAGAACCAATAACACTACTTCTGTAAACAATGACACAGTAATCACTTACTGTATAAAAGTGTACACCATCTCTGCTTGGTCATTGCCAATAAGCTAACATTGTGGACTATGGTTTTGTTTCTATAACTCATTTTTACTTTAAGAGCCACTTAAGTCTGCACTTGGTGGACTTGAGCCAAAAACATCTTGTGGCAGAATAGTACCCTGTCAGTAAACATTTCTCAAACTCAGTGTGCATGTAGTGAGTTTTGAGGAAACGTCGGTAGTAACCTGTGTGTGTGTGTGTGTGTGTGTGTGTGTGTGTGTGTGTGTGTGTGTGTGTGTGTGTGTGTGTGTGTGTGTGTGTGTGTGTGTGTGTGTGTTCAGACCCTGAAAGAGGCCAGTGAGAATGCGAGGAAGGACTTCCATCGAGAGGCCGAGTTGCTGACCAACCTGCAGCACGAGCATATCGTCACCTTCTACGGTGTGTGTGTGGAGAGCGACCCCCTCGTCATGGTGTTTGAGTACATGAAGCACGGGGACCTCAACAAGTTCCTCAGGTAAACCATTCTTTGGGCATGTACAAATTGTACAAAACGTTTTTTGAACTCCAAGTACAGATAGGACAGATGGAAATTAATTTCCTTAGGCATTAATCACGCAAACACATTTATTTTTTATTGTGACACAGCATCAGTGAGATCCAAACCTATAATTTTATTTTCTTTATCGATGGAATTAGTCCACTGCGATACCAGGATGAAGCTCGCTTGCCATGTTTTTTTTACGCATACTAAGCTGTTCATTTTAGTCTATTCAAACAGCCCCCATTTCAAAGTAAACAATCACTCAATTAGTGGGCGGCGGGCGCGGCCGACACACCTGAACACACTTAACAAGATAGAGGATAATGAGAGTTTTGTTGATGCTGAGAACAAAATGTATATATTTTCTCTTTCTCTGAACTTGACTAAACTTGACATTCTGAGAATGGAATGTATATGTTCTTAGAATGTTTTCTGAACGTTACTAAAGTTCCTTGTGGTTTTAATGGAAAGTTTTCTTAATGTTCTCAAGAACAATTTGGAAAACGGCTTTAAATAGAACGAGGAAACCTTTATGAAACATTATGCTGAAGTACTGAAAGTCCCACAGAAGAACGTTGTTTCTTAACGTTCTATGAACTATTTAAAACGTTCCCAATGTCGAACCGGATGGAGAATGCTTCTAGAACATTACCATCATTGAAATATAAATGTAACCATGTTTGAACTTTTAGGAAACGTTCGGTTCAAATAATGAAATACCAAGAATATTGTTTTTTTGTCAAGTTCCTTAATTACTCTAGTGGGCTAAATCAGGGTCACACACACTGTACAGTAGTGATTCTCCTCGACTCATCCCAAAACCATCTCAATTGGGTTGAGGTCAGGTGATTGTGGAGGCCAGGTCATCTGATGCAGCACTCCATCACTCTCCTTCTTGGTCAAATAGCCCTTACACAGCCTGGAAGTGTGTTGGGTCATTGTCCTGTTGAAAAACAAATGATAGTCTCACTAACTGTCAAGGGGTGCGTAACTGGTGGCATGGAAGTCAAACACAGTAGAGCAGAACTTGGTAAATGGCGGGAGCCGTTTAATGCACATAACTCCCGGCTTACAAAAATCACAAAAAACACATGGGCACAAAACCCGTCACCAGTCACAAAAGGCACACGTACTTACAATGAACAATTCCCGACAAGGATATGGGGGAAACAGAGGGAACATATACAACATGTAATTAGGGAATTGAAACCAGGTGTATGTGACAATCAGACAAAACAAATGGAACATGAAAAATGGATCGGCGAGGGCTAGAAGACCGGTGACGTCGACCGCCGAACACCACCCGAACAAGGAGAGGAACCAACTTCGGCAGAAGTCGTGACACTAACCACAAACCAGATTGGATGGCGTATCGCTGCAGAAAGCTGTGGTAGCCTTGCTGGTTATGTGAGCCTTGAATTCTAAATAAATCACATACAGTGTCACCAGCAAAACACCCACACAGCACCTCACCTCCTCCTCCATGCTTCACGGTGGGAACAACATATGCGGAGACCATCCGTTCACCTACTCTGCATCTCACAATGACACGGCAGTTGGAACCACAAATCTCTAATTTGGACTCATCAGACCAAAGGACAGATTTCCACCAGTCTAATGTCAATTGCTTGTGTTTCTTGGCACCAAGCAAGTCTCTCCTTCTTATTGGTGTCCTTTAGTAGTGGTTTCGTTGCAGCAATGAATAACCTCAACCAAATTCCAAAGACTGGTGACATCCAGTGGAAGCGGTAGGAACTGAAAACCAGTTCCTAAGAAATATCATTTGCCAATGAGAACTCACTGAACAGACAGAGACCTAAAAAAAAAAATCTGAACGGTTAGTCCTCGGGGTTTTGCCTGCTACATAAGATCTGTTATACTCACAGACATGATTCAAACAGTTTTAGAAACTTCAGAGTGTTTGCTATCCAAATCTAATAATATGCATATCTTATATTCTTGGCATGAGTAGCAGGACGTTGAAATTGGGCACGCTATTTATCCAAAAGTGAAAATGCTGCCCCCTATCCCAAAGAGGTTAAAGAACACCATATATATTCTGTTAGACAAGTAACTCTTTATCCACAATATAGAATATATATGACATTTGCTTCCCTCCAGATCTGAGGGCACACACTTTCTCGTAGGCTTAAATTGAAGATATGTCAAATAGGAGTGGCAATATCGTCTACTATTATCCTCAGTTATTTTCCATCCAGGTTGTCAGACCGCAGTGGCTTGTCTATGTTGATAGACAACAATACTTTTTTCACCTCTTCCACACTCACTTTACGGAATTCAAAAGTACAGTGCTTGCCTTTTGTACTTTGGTCAGATATACTTGGATGTGTAGTGTCAGAGTTTGTTGCAGGCAAGTTTGCTAATCTTGCCAATGAAAAAATCATTAAAGTAGTTGGCAATATCAGTGGGTTTTGTGATGAATGAGCCATCTGATTCAATGAATGATGGAGCTAAGTTTGCCTTTTTTCCCAACATTTCATTTAAGGTGCTCCAAAGCTTTAAACTATCATTCTTTACATCATTTATTTTCGTTTCACTGTATAGTTTATTTTTATTTAGTTTAGTGACATTATTTCTCAATTTGCAGTACGTTTGCCAGTCGGTTGGGCTGCCAGACTTATTTGCCATACCTTTTGCCTCATCCCTCTCAACCATAATATTTTTCAATTCCTCTTCAATCCAAGAGGATTGAACAGTTTTTACAGTCATTTTCTTAATGGTTGCATGCTTTTTAGTAACTGGAATATGGAATTTCATAAATCTGTCAAGTGCAGCTTCTGGTTGCTCCTCATTACACACCACAGACCAGCAAATATTCTTTACATAGTCAACATAAGAATCACTACAAAACTTATTGTATGACCTCTTATCAACTATATCAGGCCCAGCCTTTGGAACTTTAGTTTTCCTAGATATGGCTACTATGTTGTAATCAATACATTCAATGGATTTGGATACTACTTTAAAGCAGATTTCTGCAGCATTAGTAAAGATGATGATTTCATTCCTGTGCTGTTTGTAACTACCCTAGTAGGCTGACTGACAACTTGAACCAGGTTGCAGGCACTGCTCACAGTTTGACGTTTTTTCTTCAGTGGGCAGCTTGATGAAAGCCAGTCAATTGTCATGTTGGTATGAATGATTCGGGAGACAGGCGCAGGAATGCGTAATAGTTTTTAAAATTAAACCCAAATTACGGTGTGCTGTGTAAAGGCACGGGGACGAAGTCCAAACAAACACTATACAAAACATAACACATAACTGCACCACATATCACACTTTCACAAAATGCTTGAAGACATGGCTAAAGGTCAATCAGATTTGTGAACATGGTCCCTAGCTGTGTGTTGCCACTTTCCATGTTGTCTGTTGTCTGTAGCTTGTGAGGTGTGGAAACACTTTGTTGCTTTTATGAATTCTGTATTGCTGCTTTTTGTTCTGTCTGTATGCTACGTCTTGCTTGTCCTATGTTGCTCTGTCTGTATGCTATGTCTTGCTTGTCCTATGTTGCTATGTCTTGCTTGTTCTATGTTGCTATTGTCTATATTGTAATTGTTTTTAATAACCTGCCCAGGGACTGCGGTTGAAAATTAGCCGGCTGGCTAAAACCGGCACTTTTACTGAAACGTTGATTAATGTGCACTGTCCCTGTAAAAATAAAAAATAAACTCAAACTCAAACACAGGGTAGAAACCCAAACTAAAGAGCGAGGGGTACCTCGAATAAATAACACACGTGCACAATGATTAACACACGGGACAAGACCCGTAATCATCTGTGCAATCCACAATGGCACAAAAGCCAAAATACACAGCGCAGGTACACACACTCACCAATAGACATAGTAACAAAAATCGACAATGGAAACCAAAGGGCACACTTATACAAGTACTAATCAGTGGGAATAGGGGACAGGTGTGCGTAATGACATCAATATTTAAATCACCCAGAAAATATAATTCTCTGTTGATATCAGATACATTATCAAGCATTTCACACATATTATCCAGATACTGACTTTTATCACTTGGTGGTTTATAGCAGTTCCCACCAGAATGGGCTTTAGGTGAGGCAGATAGCCATATTACTTCAACAGTATTTAACATGGGATTTTCTCTAAGCTTTACAGGGATGTGGTTTTTAATATAGACCTCAACAACGCCCCCATTGACATGTCTGTCTTTTCGGTAGAAGGCATAACCATGTATTGCTACCACTGTATCATCAAAGGTATTATCTAAGTGTGCTTCAGAGATTGTTCGAATATGAACATCATCTGTTAAAAGCAAGTGATTGACTTCAGGCACCTTGTTTCTTAGTCTACATATGTTCATATGGGCTATTTTTAGCACTTTTCTGGGTTGCTTGATTGTTATTAATGTTTTACTGGGAAGCTTGTCAGAAGTAGACTTGCTCATGTTATGTACATTGGAGCTGATAGTGCACAGTGAGCTGCACACAGTGGACTTCCTACTAAGGCACTCCGCCTCAGTGCTGACAGTGTAACTGGTTCATAGGCACATGGTTACTGCATACAATAGCTGTAGGATCAACAGAGGTATTCAGGGCAGTTAGGGGGACATCAACTAAGTTACTTACATTGTGTCTGCCAACGCCCCTGGGATCATGCACATTTGATGCAGCACTATGACAACTTAGTGTCACAATGGTAGGGATTAACAGAGTTGATCTTGTGTCATTGATAACTAATTGTCTCAACGGAGCCTTGAAATGCTTGGACAGAGTCCAGGAGCCAAGATGATTTGGATGGACCCCATCATTCCTGTAGAGTATCTTCTGTTTCCAGCATGCGTCAGAGTTAACTATAAAAGTGATTCAAACAGAGCTACAGTAATATTTTTGCCAGGTGTGTAATGACAGTAGCCATTGACTGCAGGAAAGGCCTACATATGCTAAGAATGTTCCAAAGCCAAGCAACTATCCTGCACCATTCCTAGAAAGTCGTGGGAAAGTTGTATGCAAAATAGCAATAGGACAACCACGCCATCACTAAGTTCTAAGAAAGATATGGGATGTCACATTTCTGGTAGTGATTTGTAATTTCAATTGATTTTTTTCTCCCCTCCTCTCCTCCTGAAGGGCTCACGGTCCCGACTCTGTGATGATGGGTGACGGTCCGACAAACCGACCCGTGGAGCTGACCCAGTCCCAGATGCTGCACATCGCCCAGCAGATCGCTGCAGGCATGGTCTACCTGGCCTCCCAGCACTTTGTCCACCGAGACCTGGCCACACGTAACTGTCTCGTGGGAGAGAACCTGCTGGTGAAGATCGGTGACTTCGGCATGTCCCGAGACGTGTACAGCACGGACTACTACAGGGTAAGTGTATGTGTCGCCCTCTTTTTTCTTGACCTTGTACTACCTCCCTTTGCATGGTTCTCCCTCTCTCTCCCTGCATGGGCATGATCTGCAGGCTATAGAATCTTCGTCCTCTTCAGAACTGTTACAATAAAAACGAGTATTCGAGCACATTCAAGTTTCAAGTTTTTTATGTCACATGCACAAGTACAGTTAACTACCTTTTTTGCAAACTCAAAACCCAACAATGCAATAATCAATAACAATGTAATACTAGGAAAAAACACACAAGAAATAAGAAGAAATATGAAGAAAACAATAAGTGAGTAAATAAGTAAACATACTATATACAGGGTCAGTTCCAGTACCAGAATTACAATGTGCAGGGATACTGGAGTGATGGAGGTAGATGTGTATAAGGTTAAGGGGATTAGGCAACAGGATATAAGACAGAGAAGCAGCAGCTTGTATGTGAGGGGGGGGTGTAGTCAATATAAATGTACAGTATGGACATATTATGTGTGAGTGAGCAGATGATGGAGTTAGTGTGTGTGAGTGTGTAGGGCCCTGTGAGTGTGCATAGTGACAAACAGTTGAAATAAAAAGGTCAATGAGGATACAAGGTTAATTCAGATTTTGTTAGTTCTTTATCAGTCGTATTGTTTTGGAATAGAAGCTGTTCAAGAGCCTGTTGGTGTCAGACTTGATGCACCGGTACCGCCTGCCATGCAGAAGCAGAGAGAATAGTCTATGGCTTAGGTGGTTGGAGTCTTTAACAATTTTCCGGGCCTTCCTTCCACACCACCTGATATAGATGCCCTGGATGGCAGGAAGCATGGCCCTAGTGATATACTTGGCTGTCCTCACCACCCTCTTTAGCTCCATGCGATCGAGGTTGGTGCTATTGCCATACCAGGCAGTGATGCAGCCTGTCAAGATGCTATCAATGGTACAGCTATAGAACCTTTTGAGGATTTAAGGGCCCATGCCAAACTTACTGACATTGAGGGAGAGGCCGTTGCTCTGGCACCACACTGCCAGGTCACAGACTTCCTCCCTGTAGGCTGATCAATCGTCACCGGTGATCAGGCCTACCACCATCGTGTCATCAGCAAACTTGATGATGGTGTTGGAGTCATGCTTGGTACGCAATCATCGGTGAACAGGGAGTACAAGAGGGGACTAAGAACACACCCCTGTGGGGCACCTGTGTTGCGGGTCAGCGTGGCAGAGGTATTTTGCCTACCCTTACCACCTGGGGTTGGCCAGTTTCCAGGTGCAGAGGGAGGTGTTCAGACCCAGAGTCCTAAGCTTGGAGACATGTTTGGAGGTGACAATGGTGTTGAACCCTGAGCTGTAGTCCATGAACAGCATTCTCATATAGGTATTCCTCTTATCTAGGTGGGTGAGGGCAGTGCAATTGAGATTGCGTCATCTATGGATCTGTTGGGGCGGTATAGAGTGGGTCTATGGTGTCTGTGATGGTGGAGTTAATGTGTGCCATAACCTGCCTCTCAAAGCACTTCATGATTACAGAAGTGAGTGCTACAGGGCGGTAGTCATTGTCGGATGACGCCTTAGAGTTCCTGGGGACAGAAATGATGGTAGTCATCTTAAAACATGTGGGGATTACAGACTGGGACAAGAAGAGTTTGAAAATGACCTTTAATATGCCTGCCAGCTGTTCTGCGCATGCTCTGAGAACGCACCCTGGAAACCCGTCGGGCCCAGCGGCCTTGCGGATGTTGACCTGTTTAGAGACCTTTCTCAAGTCGGCCTCAGAGAGCGAGATCCCAATCCTCTGGGTCGGTGACGGCTCTCACACCCGGCACGATGTTATTGTTGTCGAAGCGTGTATTGGGTTCGTCTGGTAGAGAGGCATTATGGGGCAGATCACGGTTGGGTCTTCCTTTGTAATCCGTAATCGACTGTAGTCCGCACCACATGCGGCAGGCGGCAGAGCCTGTGTAATATGAGTCCACCTTATTCCTATATTGTCCTTTTGCTCGTTTGATGACTCTGCAGAGGTCAAAGCGGAACTTCTTGTACATATTCCAGTCCTCGGCCGAAGCAGTGAACCCTCATCGAATGCATTTTCGAATGAAGGCGGAGACGGAGGTGGTTAACTCGTCAATGTTATCGGCGGAGTGTGGAAACACATTCCAATCAGTGCTAGCAATGCAGTCCTGTAGCATAATCTCTCATTCTGGTGACCATTTCTCAAATGTTTGAATTTCTGCTTGTAAACTGGAAACAGGAGTACGGATTGGCGGATGAGGGAGGGCCTTGTATCCTTGGTTGTGAGTAGAATAACAGTGGTCAAGGACCTTATCGCCCCTAGTGGCGTTGGAGATGTGTTGATAGAAGTTGGGCATCAGGTGTCTTAGTGACGCCAGCAACCAGAAAAACAGCCTCTGGATGTAGTTTTTCTTGCTTGCAGTGAACTTACCAATCAAGTATCTAACTAACTGAACAATCGATCAGTCAGCAGCAACATCCTGTATGGACTGTGTATGGACTGGGTTGAGAAACACTGTAGAGGACTTATTCATAGGTGTCAGTGTATAGATGTCAGCAGTATAGTAGTTACTATGCAACCCGGCCTAAGGTCAATTCGTAGGATTTGGGATGTAAATTTGTTCGCATTTAGTAGGATATTTTACATTACCAATGGAATAGGAAATGGAGGATGTATAGTATCATGTGTCTTACCCTGCCATACAATATCACATTAATTGGATGATGTAATTTATCAAACATCTTGGAGGATGTATAGTATAGTAAGTCTTGCCCTGAGGCCAGGCTGCTTGTTGCATGTAAGCGTTTGTGGCTAACGTTAGCGGCTAATGCAGCAGGTTAGGATTCTAACGCAGCAGGTTAGGAGAACTAACGTAGCAGGTTAGGAGAAATTACGTAGCCGGGTCAAGGGAAGAGTTAGCTAAAATGCTACAGTTGTCCTCAACACGAGTCAAACACGCTGGACGGTCACATTATAAGGCCACCCATCCTCCCCGACCAATCTACTTTCGTTTCTATGTTAAGTAACCAGACCATGAATCCATTTGTAACGTAACACATAACACTAAATGGAGGTACACAAATGTATGTAACATATCCCTGACAGACAGACGGATGGACAGCTGAGAGCTGAGAGCTGAGAGCTCTGTCTGTCTGTGCTCTGCCAGGGATTAATAGGATTGACAGGAGCATAAAAGGGCCCTAAACGACACCCACCCTTAGCTCAAATAGTGTCTCTGTGTTTGGATCTTACTCCATCTCTTCATTCCTCTAGCTCTCTCACCCCGTCTCAGTCAGTCAGTCAGTCTGTCTGTCTGTCTGTCTGTCTGTCTGTCTGTCTGTCTGTCTGTCTGTCTGTCTGTCTGTCTGTCTGTCTGTCTGACTGTCTGTCTGTCTCTCTCTCAACTTTTATTCCAATCCCCACACACCCCAGAAACACACACACACACGCGCACACGCACACGCACACGCCTCCTCTTAGTACAATTAACCACTGGAGTTTCGCCATAGCAATGTGCAAGGGCAGCACAGCTTAAGTTATATCAGACAGTCCCTATGAAAAAAAGTAATTAAAGAACTCTATTAGTATGCAGCTCCGATACTACAGAGAACGAGAGAGAGGCAGAAAAGGAGGGAAAGAGAGAGAGGGAGAGAGAGATGAGGAGAGAGGGCGGGAGGCGAAATGGAGAGTGAGTCAAAGAAATCCACACAAATATAGACGCAAGAGAGGAGGGGTACGGGAGAAAAGAGAAGAGAGGCTTCAGAGTGAAGAGGTTGAGAGAAGGGACCGAGTGTGGAGAGAAAGAAATGAAAAAAAGAGAAAGGAGCCAATGATAGATGCTGAGAAATAGACTGAGAGCTGCTCCCTCCCCCTATAGTTGGGTGAAAGAATGATGAACAATCATGTCATAGGAGGGATCAGAAGGTGGACCAGCACAAGTGGCTTCCTGTCTAGAGATTATGCCTGACAGTGGCTGCATCTGAAATGGTACCCTGTTCACTAGAGCAATTCAGACGCACCAACATACTCAGGGAAAAAAGGAGACGAATTGTACGTAAAGATCAGCCTCTTTTATAATTTCTCTTTAATCCACATGACCACACAAATCTGTATGCTTTTTAATTACAGACCGACAGACAAGGCTCGCTATACTCACTCCTGGGGATAAGAAACACAGTGATTCCCAGTGGAATGACAATCTCCGTAGAAACACAAGGCTACGCAATTCAGTGTACTGGAAAAATGAGGGGGAGTTTTGGTCACAGGTCCTGCAATGGCTGAAGAATTGCAACATTTACCTGGAGCTAACTCTGCAGATAGCACTACAGGGTGATCTGAAAAATCATAGTCAATCAATCAATAATATAATAATACTTTAAGCAAAAACATTTATTTTTAATTTACAATCTGTAGAAATTCTGAGAATAGAAAGGTTCAGAACTTCAGTGAAACATCACAGCACAGTTGAAGAATATATAAAGCCAATATGGATGGTGTTAAGAGACAGATGGGAGGAGTTGAATGGAGCTGAAGTTTGGGAATAACAACTAGTAACAAGAAACTAATGTAAAACATACTGTGTCCATAAAACATATATAGGTTCAGAACTTTTGTGAAAGAAATAGATGGGAGAGGTTGAGGTTAGAGGAAGGACAGGAGTAAAAACAAACAAAATATAACTATTGTAAAATACATTGTATCCGTAAAATGTATATAGTATGTATAAGCTGGAAGTAGAAGCCTAGGTGTTGTTCACTAGTTTACTCCAATTAGGAGAAGGGTGGTTGGGTTAGAAGGTAATAAAGCAAAATATATATATTTTTAAAATGTGTTTATATATGTATGTATATATGTTGTGGTGGTTCATTTCTTTACTATCAAATGAGGAGAGACAAACTTATCACACAAGTCAGAGTTATACTTAAACTAAATCTTTAATCACTTGTTAATAAGGGAGCAGGTCAACACAACACACACATATAAAGTGAATCGATTGAGTGCTCTACGATAATGATGGCTGGTCATGGCTGGTTGACGATTCACGCTCAGATGATTCGTTGAGAGCCCCGAGACAAAAGTACAAAGGTATTTTATAGCCAAGATACACCCCTTTCAACCTACATGATGAACAACAGATATATAGAATGGGTCACAAGGTTAACATTTGTATGAAAGATACCTATAATACATAGCAGACAGTATCTGCTGTTTCATTGTGTAGAGACCAGTGTCTGGCCCTGTATAGAACAGAAACATTAACCTGGGATATTCGGGACAGTAGCGTCCCACCTCGCCAACAGCCAGTGAAAGTGCAGGGCGCCAAATTCAAAACAACAAAAATCTCATAATTAAAATTCCTCAAGCATACAAGTATTTTACACCATTTTAAATGTACAATTCTCATTAATCCAGCCACAGTGTCTGATTTCAAAAAGGCTTTACAGCGAAAGCACCACAAACGATTATGTTAGGTCACCACCAAGTCACAGAAAATCACAGCCATTTTTCCAGTCAAAGAGAGGAGTCACAAAAAGCAGAAATATAGATAAAATTAATCACTAACCTTTGATGATCTTCATCAGATGACACTTATAGGACTTTATGTTACACAATACATGTATATTTTGTTCGATAAAGTGCACATTTATATCCAAAAATTACATTTTACATTGGGGTGTTATGTTCAGTAGTTCCAAAACATGCGGTGATTTTGCAGAGAGCCACATCAATTCACAGAAATCCTCATAATAAACGTTGATAAAAGATACAACTCTTACACATGGAACTTTAGATACACTTCTCCTTAATGCAACCGCTGTGTCAGATTTCAAAAAAACTTTACGGAAAAAGCACACCATGCAATAATCTGAGTACAGCGCTCAGAGACCAAACCAGCCAAAGAAATATCCGCCATGTTGTGTGTAGACCTCTGCAATCAACCTGATACCCCAAAGTCTAAAACAATTTTGGGCACAGTTGACCCCCCCCCTTCAGGCACTGATTCTTCTGGCGTCCTTTTCGTCTTCTTCAGATAGCTTTACAGTTCAAAGTGGATGGCCATGATAATGTCCCAATTTCAATGTTTCACCTGAGCCGCCATCACCTTTACCACCCATTATTTGTTGTCCATTCAACAAATCAGTAAACCAGTAACATAAGAGAAGTTTGGAACATATTTCTCCCCATGCTCACTCCACGTGGACTCCTCTCACACTCCTGAGAAAAGACATGAGAGAAAAGCAGTTAATAGCTTTGATCAGATGCTGTACACCGGTTGCTGGCTCGGACTCATTTCTCTCAGTAGAAGTGGTGCGGACAGGGCCATATTGAACGCCTTTGTTGCTATTCTTCAGCCAATTAGAGGGGGGTTTGAGGTCCACACACTGTTCGGTCCAATTATCTCTTCCATGCATTAAGATACCGTCTGATCAGAACAACAGTTTAGTTCAGTTCATTAACCATATGATAAATGATTACTTTGACCAATTATTCTTAATACAAATGTCTAAACATATGTCAAAGAGAATAACAACACATTCTATTGAAACTGTTCTTTCAAATGGGCTTATACTCCCCATCACACCATTAACTCTATCGCAGAGCCACAGGATCAGGAAATTAGACCTATGACCCATCGGGAATAGAACAGAACAAAACAACACAACAATACACTCCTTCACATATCACTCCATATACATCACTCAAGATATGTCAACTTTAATCCAAAACCTCAGAGGGCTGTTACCTCCCCCATTTTGACACATAACTCCCTATGTGAGTAACGTGTAAAAATAAAAAACGCACTACTGGTCAATAAATAAAACAACATTTCAAAAAACAAAATAGAATTAAAATCACTACTCTTAAGAACTCCATAAATAAAAAATAATTGTATCCATACGGTCGTAGGAAAATAGACTTAAGGCAGCCTACCTTTAGTCAAAGGCAACGCCCTCTCCTTTTTCACATTGATCCAAATCACAAATATGGCTAAGAACTATAAACTTCATCATAATTATCAATATTACAAATGACCTTTAAATCAGTATTACAAATTACCTTAAAATCATTAACCAAATGGCTTTCCAATGAGGGTGATCAAACCACAATGGAAAGTCATTGACAGAGGTCATAGGTCATGCAAACCCTTCAAAGAAGTGTTTCTTACAATATTAGACAATTTAATGAAAGATGTGTGTGGCAGATGTGTTGCTACCTACCCTCACCACCTGGGGGTGGCCCTTCAGGAAGTCCAGGATCCAGTTGCAGAGGGGGGTGTTTAGTCCCAGGATCCTTACCTTAGTGATGAGCTTTGAGGGCACTATGGTCTTGAACGCTGAGCTGTAGTCAATGAATAGCATTCTCACATAAGTGTTCCTTTTGTCCAGGTGGGAAAGTGCATTGTGGAGTGCAATAGAGATTGCATCATCTGTGGATCTCTTTGGGCGGTATGCAAATTGGAGTGGGTCTAGGTTTTCTGGGATAATGGTGTTGATGTGAGCCATTACCAACCTTTCAAAGCACTTCACGGCTACGGACGTGAGTGCTACGGGTCTGTAGTCATTTAGGCAGGTTGTCTTTGTGTCCTTGGGCACAGGGACTATGGTGGTCTGCTTGAAACATGTTGGTATTACAGACTCAATCAGGGACATGTTGAAAATATCAGTGAAGACACCTGCCAGTTGGTCAGCACATGCCCGGAGCACACATCCTGGTAATCCGTCTGGCCCCGCAGCCTTGTGTATGTTGACCTGTTTAAAGGTCTTACTCACGTCGGCTACGGAGAGCGTGATCACACAGTCATCCGGAACAGCTGATGTTCTCATGCATGCCTCAGTGTTGCTTGCCTCGAAGCGAGCATAGAAGTGTTTTAGCCCGTCTGGTAGGCTCGTGTCACTGGGCAGCTCGCGGCTGTGCTTCCCTTTGTAGTCTGTAATAGTTTGCAAGCTCTGCCATATAAGACGAGCGTCAGATCCGGTGTAGTATGATTCAATCTCGTCTTGGAGTGTGCTGTTCTATCTTGCCGGTGCATCGTATATAGCCATGTCGCATTCAGCCACGATTCCGTGAAACATATGATATTACAGTTTTGATGTCCAGTTGGTAGGATATATTTGTGATCGTACCTCATCTAATTTATTGTCCAATGATTGCACTTTGAGTAGTATTGACGGTAACAGCAGCTTTCCCACTCTCCTTCTCCGGGTCCTGACAAGGCATCCCACTCTTTCGGCCCTGTGGGGTGTTTGGAGATTGTCCTCTGCATCCTCCTACTCAAACAATGTTCTGCTCTTACCTCTATCATAAGATTCAAAACCAACTTGACAACTTTCTCTTCTCGTTCAGCTTCACATTTATGAAATCTCCAAGACTTTAAAAATAACATGTAATGCGCCAAATGTATAAAATACATCAGTCAATCCATAAGAAGAAAAAAATGACAATTTGTTGGGCACAACTCTATCGCAATTACCTATCCACCATTATTTGAATTCATTCGATTTAGGTAACTGTCTCTTCTTTGATTCAGTTATTTAAATACAACTCAATTCTCAATATGTTATTCCAGCAGACCATTAAGGCAACAGACAACGTATTACATCGAAATCACCTCTCTATTTATGTTGAATGAATTAGTCTTTCAATTTGAACTAAGCAAGCTGTTAAAACGTTCAGTTTATATCTTAAGCAAACACTGGTGGCTGTATCTTTCCAGGCAAATTCAATCAGAAACTCAGATTGTAGTCAATACCATAGACCCAATGCTATTGACATTTTATGTTTACCTTTATTTAACTAAGCAAGTCAGTTAAGAACAAATTCTTACTTTCAATGATGGCCTAGGCACAGTGGGTTAACTGCCTTGTTCAGGGGCAGAACAACATATTTTTTACCTTGTCAGCTCGGGGATTCAATCTTGCAACCTTTTGGTTACTGGTCTAACGCTCTAACCTGCCACCCCAAATCTAGAACCTTTACATTTTCTAGAAATTACAAAGATTTCTAGAAATTACGAAGAAACACTGCAAATAAGCCAATTTACAATTGTCTGTAGTCGTAAAAACAGGCACATAATAACGTCACAATTCCCAGAAAATAGCCTTAATCTAAGGTCCAAGCGTTTCTCCCGCGAGATTCTCACATGCCAAAGGAATAGATTAGCAAAGAGTTAAATTGACATTCATTGACGAGGAAACAAATCTTGCGCTTTTAATAAAAGTAGATTATGTTTTCTCATGCAACGTATTTAAATTACTTTACTACATCACATTAATCACGCAATGATAATTTGTTTGATGGATACCCTAGGCTTTGTACGACATTATAAATTACGTTGAGATTCCATCTTAATTCACTCTAACTTTATGGAAAAAGGTTTATTCAATAAACCCAGCAACTCCTCTCATACTAGGTAGAAACATTTAAACACATTTTCAGGCCTTAAGGGCAGTTGTATTTCAAATGTAGCACCCGGACATAGAAAATCCAATAAGCGTTTTATAGTTACATCGTTAGGGTAAGTTAACCAAAAGTGGACACACCAATCAGTTTCTGAGACAATTGCCAATACATTGTAGACCGTTTAATAATGCTTAAACCTCATCTTTATCAAATTATCCATTAAAGATACCAACTCAAAACCTACGTACGTCTACGTATGGGTGGTTTAAATTGTATATAATCATATTCCCAGTATTACTTTATCAAATCTCTAGTAATCGATTATACACACATACAATTGATCATATTTTCATATATTCACAGAATCCATATAAAACGCTCAGCAGAACAAAACAAAAAAAACTTTTGTTTCCCGGACAATGACCAGCCCGTCATGGGATCCTCAACGGTTCTCTAACCTCCCAGAGACCATGGCAAAATCAAGCCTCTCAGGAACTATAGACCTTCCGCTGCTTTCTAAAATATCATCCCGTTCTCAATATCACTCCGTGATATTCTATGATGGGCAGTGAAGGAACAGAACCCCAAGATAACTTTATATAAATGTCTATTATCCAAATTTCAATCATCTGAGTAAGCATATTTCTATATGTTACTATCCAAACGTCAGATTAAGACTCATTTCCATATTCACACAACTCTCAAATCACAGTCACACAATGCTATTCTGAAACATACCTAATGAATTCATTGTTTTTCAACAATATTTTAACCTGTAGGAATATTTTCTTATTTCTATCTCATGATTAGTTCGTAGGATAATGCAACTCATACATTTACATCTTTCAATACTTCTAAAATGGGGTACATGTTTGAAAACAATTACAGGTGCAACCTTCTTTATTACACTATGTCATGAATGGTCTTAACTAGTTCACACAGATTCAAGATGTTTTAATATTAAATGGCGGTCACACAGACACTTTTCAGAATGAGGTCCTTCTTCCAATAGGGTTTCACCAGGTACCGTGTTTCACACAGAACCCACAGTCACCCTGGCCCCTCACCCTTACAGACTGCACCAATTCAGTGTCAGGACGGCTCTTGGTTGTTAAAAACACCTTGAGGATGGATTCTAAACAACTTTTGCCATGTTTCTGTCGATATTATGGAGCTAATTTGGAAAAAAGTTTTGGCGTTGTAGTGATAACATTTTCCGGTCGATTTCTCAGCCAAGCATGATGAACAAACGGGAGCTATTTCGCCTACAAAAATAATATTTTTGGAAAAAAGGAACATTTACTATCTAACTGGGAGTCTCCTGAGTGAAAACAACCGAAGTTCTTCAAAGGTAAATTATTTAATTTGATTGCTTTTCTTATTTTCGTGAAAATGTTGCCTGCTGCCAGCAGAGCCTAACATAGCATTATGCCATGATAAATTTACACAAATGCTTACACAAAAATCTGAGATGACAGTGTGATTAACAAAAGGCTAAGCTGTGTCTCAATATATTTCATTTGTGATTTTCATGAATAGGAACATTTTCTAGGGGTATTTATGTCCGCTGCGTTATGTTAATTTGTTTGAGGCTATGATTACGCTCCCGGATCCGGGATTGCTAGTCACAAGAATTAAAGTAGCCCTATGGACAGATACTCCAATCTCCACTGTGGAGCTTTGCAGCTCCTTCAGGGTTATCTTTGGTCTCTTTCTTGCCTCTCTGATTAATGCCCTCCTTGCCTGGTCTGTGAGTTTTGGTGGGCGACCCTCTCTTGGCATGTTTGTTGTGGTGCCATATTCTTAAAAAAAAATGTATAATGGATTTAATGGTGCTCCGTGGGATGTTCAAAGTTTCAGATTTTTTTTAGAACCCAACCCTGACCTGTATTTCTTCACAACTTTGTCCCTGACCTGTTTGGAGAGCTCCTTGGTCTTCATGGTGCCGCTTGCTTGGTGGTGCCTCTTGCATAGTGGTCTTGCAGTCTCTAGGGCCATTCGGAACAGGTTATATATATTGACATCATGTGACACTTAGATTGCACACAGGTGGACTTTATAGCGTCCCACCTGGCCAACATCCTGTGAAATTGCAGAGTGCAAAATTCTAACTACAGAAATATCAATATTCAACTTTCATAAATCACAAGTGTAATAGATCAAAATAAAGCTTAACATCTTGTTAATCCAGCCGCTGTGTCAAATTTCAAAAAGGCTTTACGGCGAAAGCACACCATGCGATTATCTGAGGACAGCGCCCCGCATACAAACACATGAAAATAATTTTTCAACCAGGCAGGTGCGATGCAAAAGTCAGAAATAACGATATAATAAATGTCTTACCTTTGAAGATCTTCTTCTTTTTGCAATCCCAAATGTCTCAGGGACACAATGAGTGGTCGTTTTGTTCGATAAATTCCTTCTTTATATCCCCAAAATGTCCATTTATTTGGCGCGTTTGATTCAGAAATACACCGGTTCCAACTCGCCAACATTAGATACAAAGTATCTAATAAGTTACCTGTAAACTTGGTCCAAACATTTCAAACAATGTTCCTAATCCAACCTCAGGTATCCCAAAATTTAAATAATCGATCAAATCTAAGACGGGATAAACAGTTTCCAATACCAAAGAAAAATAACACAAGCACGCTCCTGTTCACGCGCACCAAAATACTAGAGCCCTTCAGAGTGACACGTACAAAGGACAGAATTACTTCTTAATTTCTCAAAAGAAAAACATTGACCAATTTCTAAAGACTGTTGACATCTAGTGGAAGCCATAGGAACTGCAATATGGGCCCTAATAAATCAGGATTCCCGTAGAAAAGCATTGGAAAACACAATGACCTCAAAAAAAATCCTGGATGGATTGTGCTCAGGGTTTCGCCTGCCACATCAGTTCTGTTATACTCACAGACATTATTCTAACAGTTTTAGAAACATCAGAGTGTTTCTATCCAAATCTACTAATTATATGCATATCCTAGCTTCTGGGCGTGAGTAACAGGCAGTTTACTTTGGGCACGCTTTTGATCCGGTTGTGAAAATACGGCCCCCTATCCAAGAGATGTTTAACTAATGATGTGACTTCTGAAGATAATTGGTTGCACCAGATTTTATTTATTATATTTATAGGGGCTTCATTACTAAATATGTTCTTTTTTAATTTCACTTCACCAATTTGACCTATTTTCTGTATGTCTATTACATAATATGCAAATAAAAATCTATTTAAATTACAGGTTGTAATGCAACAAAATAGGAAAAATGCCAAAGGGGATGAATACTTTTGCAAGGCACTGTATACAGTACCAGTCAAAAGTTTGGACAAACCTACTCATTCAAGGGTTTTTCTTTATTTGTACTATTTTCTACATTGTCGAATAATAGTGAAGATATCAAAACTATGAAATAACACATATGGAATCACGTCGTAACCAAACAAAGTGTTAAACAAATCTAAATATATGATGACAGGTTTGCACACTCTTGGCATTCTCTCAACCAGCTTCATGAGATAGTCACCTGGAATGCTTTTCAATTAACAGGTGTGCCTTGTTAAAAGTTCATTTGTTGAATCTTTCCTTCTCAATGTGTTTGAGCCAATCAGTTGTGTTGTGATCAGGTAGGGGTGGTATACAGAAGATAGCCCTATTTGTTAAAAGACAATATTATGTCAAGAACAGCTCAAATAAGCAAAGAGAAATTACAGTCCATCAGTCCAGGCATTTAGGTCAGTCAATCCGGTATATTTCAAGAACTTTGAAAGTTTCTTCAAGTGTAGTCGCAAAAACCATCAAGCGCTATGATGAAACTGGCTCTCATGAGGACCACCACAGTAAAGGAAGACCCAGAGTTACCTCTGCTGCAGAGGATACATTCATTAGAGTTATCAGCCTCAGAAATTGCAGCTCAAATAAATGTTTCACATAGTTCAAGTAACAGACACATCTCAACATCAATTGTTCAGAGGAGACTGCGTGAATCACAGCTTCATTGTCGAATTGCTGCAAAGAAACCACTACTAAAGGACACCAATAAGAAGAAGAGAAATCTGTCCTTTGGTCTGATGAGTCCAGATTTGCAATAGTTTTTTGTTCCAACCACCGTGTCTTTGTGAGACGCAGAGTACGTGAACGGGTGATCTCTCCATTTGTGGTTCCCACCGTGAAGCATGGAGGTGATTTGATGGTGTGAGGGTGCTTTGATGGTGACACTGTGAGTGATTCATTTAGATTTCAAGGCCCACTTAACCAGCATGGCTACCACAGCATTCTGCAACAATACGCCATCCCATGTGGTTTGTGCTTAGTGGGAGTATCATTTGTTTTTCAGCAGGACAATGACCCAACACACCTACAGGCTGTGTAAGGGCTATTTGACCAAGAAGGAGAGTGATGGAGTGCTGCATCAGATGTCCTAGCCTCTACAATCCACCGACCTCAACCCAATTGAGATGGTTTGGGATGAGTTGGACCACAGAGTGAAGAAAAAGCAGCCAACAAGTGCTCAGCATAACTCCTTCAATACTGTTGGAAACACTTGTTTGGTTAATATATGTTATTTCATAGTTTTGATGTCTTCACTATTATTTTACAATCCAGAAAATAGTAAAAATAAAGAAAAACCCTTGAATGAGTAGGTGTGTCCAAACTTTTGACTGGTACTGTATATATTTGAAAAAAAAATGTTTTATGGGTGATTGGAAGTGATGCAGGCAATTACATTGATGGAAGTTACAATCTATCTGCAATATTAAAGCTGATGTACCCCCTTAAAAAAGGAGGGGGAGGAGTCTTATAGTGAAGCTCCTCCCACACAGCCAGCCTAAAGCCTCCCATAAGCGCTCTTTCAAACCCGCCTCGTTGCCATGGATACCACGGCCTCTGAGGTCACTACACTAAACTCACAATTTGTAATTTTTACTTCTTCTTTGAGGTCTTCTTGCCCAGACTAGCGGTGAGTTAGTTATTTATGAGAGAGAGAGAAAGAGAAAGAGAAAGAGAAAGAGAAAGAGAGAGAGAGAGAGAGAGAGAGAGAGAGAGAGAGAGAGAGAGAAAGAGAGAGAGCGAGAGAGAGAGAGAAAGAGAGAGAGAGAGAGAGAGAGAGAGCGAGAGAAAGAGAGAGAGAATTTTCTCAACTCAGAATATTGAGCTATAAAAACCATTGGGCCCTCTGTCTGAACATGCCAGTAAAACTGCTTCTCTTAATTTTTGATGAACCCAGGATGTTAAGAACAATTAATCAAGGGCTTCCTGACAATGAAACACTCAAACGCACACACAGACATAAACACAAACAAGCACACACATACACTTATGTACATACTGAGGACGCATTTCGTTCTGAACCAAACCAATATTTTTTCGTTACATTCCACTGTTCTGACCAGCAAAATAGCAAATAGCAAAACAGCAAAAAGTTATTAGATTCAAGCTCCAAAAAAGAAACGGTTTATATCATTAATTTCTGTTCCTTTTTAAACCTCTGAAATAAATCTACATTGTTTTACATTTAGCTCGACATGAAATTAATTCACCAATCAGTGAGGATAAAGCAGCTTGCTATGAAGCGGCAAGCTATTTACAAACATTGGACAGACAAGTGTAGGGTGCAAGATCTGACCAAAATTTTGCAGGTGGGGAGAGGTTGTAGGAGGGTGTAGTACTAGGCTTGGCTTGAAGTACTGGACGTCTTGTTTTGTTGTGACATGCATTATCTTATTTAGGCCCACAGAATTATAACTACAGAGGAGCGGCTTCTATGAAGGAACTTTGAATGTCTTTGAACTTCAAAAAGTTGGCTCAACATTGGACCAGTTTGTGTGTGCAGAGCGGCAGCAGAATTGAAATCAAAACCTGTCTTACCTTTTTTTTAGTTAATAAATTTGATGTGAAACGTGATAACTATAGTATCCTTAACTAGCATTGAAAAAGTTAATTGAATCTTCTCTAATTAAAAATCTTTCTCCCTAATTTCTGAATTACACTTGTAATGTCAGTAGGCTTTGCGTCAGAGGGAGAGGGTCTCGTAGTCTACACAGGATTTTCAGCTGGCAGGCAGACACTGGATTAAGTTTCTGAGTGACAGACTGAGGGCTTTGCATAGGTGCTTTGTTACGTTTTTTTTGTGGGACTGGGAAAAAAAAGGCCAGGAATGTAAAATAACATTATTAACCGCTTCCCATGCTTTTAAAATGACTTTCTTGTTCCAGAACATTATAGATCACTTTCATTCCCGGTTCTGATTCTGTTCCTCAATTTTTTGTAAAAATATTTTCCAGTTTTTGGTTGTTTCCTGAACCTGTTCCAACCCCAGAAACACACACAAACACACTCTAACATACAGTGCTGCTAGGAAACTGTAAAAAAGTTGCAGTCACTAAGATCAGGAGCACAGCATTAATATTTCAAACCACTCCACGTTTTACAATGTGATAAAACAAACAACGATAAATAAATACACTCACTAGATGTTGGCTTCGCCCTCAACCCCACACTGTTCTTGACCATGAATCCATCGCAACATACACACTGTACTTGGAAACTCAAGTGGGGTTTTAGTTATGTGAAAACACTTACAGTGAGTTATTTGGTGAGGAGGCGTCAGGAGCCTTTGAGAAGGCGGACTAGAGATGGAGCCAGATTGGTTTACACAAACAAACACACATACCAGGGTTGACTATCTCTTGGCTTTAATGGACTGATAAAGTAAAGGCTACTCTGACGGATAGGAGAGAAGAAGAGACCACGCAGGGCTGAGTGGGCAGCAGACAGCGGTGACCAACAACAGCTTCCTGTATCGTGCAGTGTCTGGGACGATATGACTGTACTGTAGCTACAGTCCTAAGCATTAATAAGTCCACCTTTCCTGAAGCACAGTGGGAGTAACTGCACATGAGGGACAGGGACATACAGTCCATTCAGAAAGTATTCAGACCCCTTCACTTTTTGCACATTTGTTACTTTAGTCTTATTCTAAATACATTAAATTAAATGTTTTCCTCATCAATCTACAAATAATACCCCATAATGACAATGCGAAAACAGGTTTTTAGATATTTTTTTTAAGGTATAAAAAACAGAATACCTTATTTACATAGGTATTCGAACACTTTGCTATGAGACTTGTAATTGAGCTCTGGTGCATCCTGTTCTATATCGTGGAGCTCCACCCATATGGGAGCTCTGCTCCTAGTGGTTTACCCTTCTGCCTAGGCAGCGAATAGCCTGAGAGAAACTTATGCACACACCTGCAGCCAATGGGAGTACAGGTGTCCCTATGTTGCAGATAGAGTTCAGTGTGTCAAATCGGAGGGCATGCTGTCCGGTCCTCTGGCAGTCTCTATGGGGGTGCCACAGGGTTCAATTCTCGGGCCGACTCTTTTCTCTGTATATATCAATGATGTTGCTCTTGCTGCGGGCGATTCCCTGATCCACCTCTACGCAGACGACACCATTCTATATACTTTCGGCCCGTCATTGGACACTGTGCTATCTAACCTCCAAACGAGCTTCAATGCCATACAACACTCCTTCCGTGGCCTCCAACTGCTCTTAAACGCTAGTAAAACCAAATGTATGCTTTTCAACCGTTCGCTGCCTGCACCTGCACGCCCGACTAGCATCACCACCCTGGATGGTTCCGACCTAGAATATGTGGACATCTATAAGTACCTAGGTGTCTGGCTAGACTGTAAACTCTCCTTCCAGACTCATATCAAACATCTCCAATCTAAAAATCTAATCTAGAGTCGGCTTTCTATTCCGCAACAAAGCCTCCTTCACTCACGCCGCCAAACTTACCCTAGTAAAACTGACTATCCTACCGATCCTCGACTTCGGCGATGTCATCTACAAAATAGCTTCCAATACTCTACTCAGCAAACTGGATGCAGTTTATCACAGTGCCATCCGTTTTGTTACTAAAGCACCTTATACCACCCACCACCTCGACCTGTATGCTCTAGTCGGCTGGCCCTCGCTACATATTCGTCGCCAGACCCACTGGCTCCAGGTCATCTACAAGTCCATGCTAGGTAAAGCTCCGCCTTATCTCAGTTCACTGGTCACGATGGCAACACCCACCCGTAGCACGCGCTCCAGCAGGTGTATCTCACTGATCACCCCTAAAGCCAACACCTCATTTGGCCGCCTTTCTTTCCAGTTCTCTGCTGCCTGTGACTGGAACGAATTGCAAAAATCGCTGAAGTTGGAGACTTTTATCTCCCTCATCAACTTCAAACATCTGCTATCTGAGCAGCTAACCGATCGCTGCAGCTGTACATAGTCCATCGGTAAATAGCCCACCCAATTTTACCTACCTCATCGCCATACTGTTTACTGTTTTTTGCACACCAATATCTCTACCTGTACATGACCATCTGATCATTTATCACTCCAGTGTTAATCTGCAAAATTGTAATTATTCGCTTACCTCCTCATGCCTTTTGCACACAATGTATAGACTCTCTTTTTTTTCTACTGTGTTATTGACTTGTTAATTGTTTACTCCATGTGTAACTCTGTGTTGTCTGTTCACACTGCTATGCTTTATCTTGGCCAGGTCGCAGTTGCAAATGAGAACTTGTTCCCAACTAGCCTACCTGGTTAAATAAAGGTGAAATAAATCAAATAAAAAAATGTTAGGGGATGCTTCCCCTCAATCACCCTCCCATTATCTTCAGTAACTTTGGCTGGGCTGAAGAAGCCGAGAAGAGAAGAGAAGAGAAGGGAAGAGAAAGACTCAGGACGAACCCGCCATCGAATTCCAATTCTCAACGTCATCCATCTCAATGAGCACATCTCTTTTAAGAGCTCAGTGTCGCTGCTTCTCTATGGTAGCTATGGACTCACACAACTTTTGTTTCATGTGCTTAGGGTCACAGCACACCAGGAGTGGCCTCACCAATCCCCCCAATGCCTGTGCTGCGCCCTCCTTTCTTTAACCTCTCTAGGGTACGTGGGACACGAATGTCCCACCTGACCAACATCCAGTGAAAGTGCAAGGCGCCAAATTCAAACAACAGAAATCTCATAATTAAAATTCCTCAAACATACATGTATTATACACCATTTTAAAGACAGACTTGTTGTTAATCCCACCACAGTGTCCAATTTCAAAAGGCTTTACGAGAAAAGCATAATATGCGATTATGTTAGGTCAGTACCTAGTCACAAAAAAAGAGCCATTTTTCCAGCCAAAGAGAGGAGTCACAAAAAGCAGAAATAGAGATAAAATGAATCACTAACCTTTGATGATCTTCATCAGATGGCACTCATAGGACTTCATGTTACACAATACATGTATGTTTTGTTCGATAAAGTTCATATTTATATCCAAAGATCTCTGTTTACATTGGCGCGTTGTTATGTTTTACCTCCAAAAAATCTGTTGAAAGTGCAGAGAGCTACATCAATTTACAGAAATACTCATCATAAATGTTGATGAAAATACAACTGTTATGCATGGAATTAAAGATATACTTCTCCTTAACCTCTTGCGACGAGCAATCCCGTATCCGGGAGCGTAATCATAGCCTCAAATGCATTAGCATAACGCAGCGGACATAAATACCCCTAGAAACTTTTCCTATTCATGAAAACCGCAAATTAAATGAAATAAATATATTCAAACACAAGCTTAGCCTTTTGTTAACAACACTGTCATCTCAGATTTTCAAAATATGCATTACAGCCAACGCTAGATAAGCATTTGTGTAAGTTTATCATGGCATAATGCTATGCTAGCTCTGCTGGCAGAAGGCAACATTTTCACGAAAATAAGAAAAGCAACCAAATTAAATCATTTACCTTTGAAGAACTTCGGATGCTTTCACTCAGGAGACTCCCAGTTAGATAGCAAATGTTCCTTTTTTCCAAAAATATTATTTTTTGTAGGCGAAATAGCTCCCGTTTCTTCATCATGCTTGGCTGAGAAATCGACCGGAAAATGCTACAACTAATAACGCCAAATGTTTTTCAAAATTTGCTCCATAATATCGACAGAAACATGGCAAACGTTATTTAGGATCCATCCTCAAGGTGTTTTTAACATATATATTCGATAATATATCCGTCGAGGCAAATGGTTTCTCATAAGAAGCGATTGGAAAAATGGCTACCTCAGTATTTTACGCAAGATTTTCTGCGGGAGACACCATGTGACCACATGCTATATATGGTCCCTTACGGCCATTCTTCAATGGAAATGACTAAAAAGACGTCACAATGCTGTAGACACCTTTGGGAATACGTGGAAAACGTAAGCTCATTCGTAGCTCATTCACAGCCATATAAGGAGTCATTGGCATAAGGCGGTTTCAAAAAATGCGGCACTTCCTGGTTGGATTTTTATCTGGGTTTCGCCTGTAACATCACAGACAATATCTTTGCAGTTTTGGAAACGTCAGAGTGTTTTCTTTCCAAAGCTGTCAATTATATGCATAGTCGAGCATCTTTTCGCAACAAAATATCTTGTTTAAAACGGGAACGTTTTTCATCCAAAAATGTTAATAGCGCCCCCTAATGCATAACTGGTTAATGCAACCGCTATGTCAGTTTCAAAAAAGCTTTACGGAAAAAGCACACCATGGAATAATCTGAGTACAGCAATACAGATACCCGTCATGTTATGGAGTCAACAAAAGTCAGAAATAGCATTATAAATATTCACTTACCTTTGATGATCTTCATCAGAATGCACTCACAGGAATCCCAGTTCCACAATAAATGTTAGTTTATGATATCCATAATTTATGTCCAAATATCTCCTTTTTGAACGCGCATTTAGTACAGTAATCCAAATGCGCAGGCCCTAGGTCCAGACAAAGCCAAAAAAGGTATATTATAGTTTGTAGAAACATGTCAAACGATGTATATAATCAATCTTTAGGATGTTTTTATCATAAATCTTCAATAATGTTTCAACTGGAGAATTCCTTTGTCTTTAGAAATGAAAGGGAACGGAGCTAACTCTCACGGGCACGCGCCTGACTGAGCACATGGCCTTCTGGCAGACCCATGACTCAATCAGCTCTCATTCCCTCCCACTTCACAGTAGAAGCTTGAAACAAGGTTCTAAAGATGGTTGACATCTAGTGGAAGCCTTAGGAAGTGCAATATGACACGCACTTGAGGGAGAGTGTGAGGAGCAGGCACAGGATGCACAGGGCTGTGGAGACGCACTGGAGACCTGGTGTGTATAGCCGGCATCAATGGTACCGGAACTTTAACACACTTCTTATGACGAGTACGGGGAGCTGACTCAGGTGGCACCAAGCTGACAACACGTTCCTTTAGGCCAAATCGGTGCATCCTCCACCAACTCAACAACTCCCATCTCTCTCTCCTCCAAATTCTCCTTCTTCTCCCAGACTGGCTCTGGTTCACTCCTCGGCTCCGCCGACTGCTCCATGTGCCTCCCCAAAAAATGTTCTTGGGGTTTTTGTGGCCTTCCTCCCGACTTCGTCGCTGTACCTCCTTCGCTGCTTCCGCCTGCTTCCATGGCAGGCTCTTCTCTCCTGCCATTATGTCGTCCCAAGTCCAGGAGGTTCTCTCCCTAATCTCCTCCAAAGACCAGGATGCCATTACCTCCCAGGCACACTGCTTGTTCCGTTGTTGGTGGGATCTTCTATCACATTCGTTATAATAAGTGGACCAAAGCGCAGCGTGAACTGGGTTCCACATCTTTTAATTACTAAGTGAAAAATTACTAAGTGAAACTCACAGCAAAACAAAACAATAAATCTCAACCGAACCGTGAAGCTAACAGTAGTGCTAACAGGCAACTATCCATAGACAAGATCCCACAAAACACAATGGAGAAATGGCTGCCTAAATATGATCCCCAATCAGAGACAACGATAAACAGCTGCCTCTGATTGGGAACCATACCAGGCCAACATAGAAATATAAATCACCTAGATGACCCACCCTAGTCACACCCCGACCTAACCAACAGAGAATAAAAAGCTCTTTATGGTCAGGGCGTGACATATTGACAGAATACTTAAGCATCTACCTGCTGGTTCAGATTAGTATGGCTCATATTCTGTTATCTGCCCACTAGCCATTGACAGTGTCTCCAGGCTGAGTAGGGAGGATTGTACTGAGGACGCAGTATATTGTGACACATTGTGTTACGGTACTGTGGGACTGTATCGCCGCAATTGCTGGGCCAGACCTTTTCATTAGGTGGGAAGTGTTAGGTTCGGCAGGGAGTACATTTTGGAGCGTTGCGCTAAAACCACTAGGTGCAGAGCTCCCCTATGGTGGCGGAGCTCCACAATATAGAATGATATTTACTGGAGCTGTAACTCCAGTTCTATGAGTGGAGCAGAGCCCCATAGGACTTAAGGCCCTGCCAACCCCCAGTCTCGCTGAAGATAATATTTTTGAGAGGCTGATTGAGAGGAAGCATCCCCTTATATAGGGACACCTGTACTCCCATTGGCTACAAGTGTGTGCATAATTTTCTCTCAGGCTACTCGCTGCCTAGGCAGCGGAGTAAACGACGAGGAACAGAGCTCCCCTATGGGGCTCCGCTTCATTCATAGAACTATAGTTACAACTCAGTTAACTATTGTTTCCATTGATCATCCTTGAGGTTTCTACAACTTGATTGGAGTCCCCCTGTGGTAAGTTCAATTGATTGGACATGATTTGAAAAGGCATACACCTGTCTATATAAGGTCCCACAGTTGCCAGTCCACGTCAGAGCAAAAACCAAGCCTTGAGGTCAAAGGAATTGTTCATTGAGCTCCGAGACAGGATTGCATTGAGGCAGAGGTCTGGGGAAGGGTACCATACAATTTCTGCAGCATTGAAGGTCCCCAAGAACACAGTGGCCTCCATCCTTCTTAAATGGAAGAAGTTTGGAACCACCAAGGCTCTTCCTAGAGCTGGCCAACCGGCCAAACTGAGCAACCGGGGGAGAAGGGCCTTGGTCAGGGAGGTGACCAAGAACTCGATGGTCACTCTGACAGAGCTCCATAGTTCCTCTTTTGAGATGGGAAACCTTCCAGAATGACAACCATCTCTGCAGCACTCCACCAATCAGTGGCCAGACAGAAGGCACTCCTCAGTAAAAGTAAAAGGCACATGACAGCCCGCTTAAAGTTTGCCAAAAGCCACTTAAAGGACTCTCAGACCATGAGAAACAAGATTCTCTGGTCTGATGAATGCCAAGCATCACGTCTGGAAGTAACCAGGCACCGCTCATCACCTGACCAATACCATCCCTACGGTGAAGCATGGTGGTGGCAGCATCATGCTGTGGGGAGGTTTTTCAGCAGCAGTGACTGAGAGACTAGTCAGGATCGGGGGTAAAGTTGAACAGAGCAACGTAGAGAGAAATCCTTGATGATAACCTGCTCCAGAGCGCTCAAGACCTCAGCCTGGGGCGAAGGTTCACCTTCCAACAGGACAACAATGCTAAGCACACAACCAAGACAACGCAGGAGTTTCTTCGGGACAAGTCTCTGAATGTCCTTGGGTGGCCCAGCTAGAGCGCGGACTTGAACCCGATTGACCATCTCTGGAGAGACATGAACGACCTGAAAATAGCTGTTCGGCGACACTCCCCATCCAACCTGACAGAGCTTGAGAGGATCTGCAGAGAAGAATGGGAGAAACTGCCCAAATACAGGTGTGCCACGTTTGTAATATCATACCCAAGAAGATTTGAGGCTTTAATCGCTGCTAAACATGCTTCAACAAAGTATTAAGTAAAGGGTCTGAATACTTATGTAAATGAGGTATTGTGTGTAGATTGATGAGGGGAAAGGCTGTCACTTAAGTGAAGGGGTCTGAATACTTTCCGAATGCACTGCATTTAAGAAATGTATTTTATGACATGGGTTATTGTTAGATGATTACCTGTTTGTTACATTAACCATGTGCCTTGCTACAGCAAGACATTAAACAAACTAGACTTAACCTTTTAGTGCTCAGAACTACAGTATATATAGTGAGCTCCAAAATTATCGGGACAGTGAAAATGACTATGAGGTTAAAGAGCAGACAGTCAGCTTTAATTTCAGGGTATTTCCATCCATATCCGGTGAACCGTTTAGAAATGAAAGCACTTTTTGTATTTCAAAGTATTGGGACAACTTGACTCATACGGTGCTGTGGGAAAGTATTTGCCAATTTCTAATTTTCGCTACTGTTATCAGATCTTCAACCAAAACCTAGTATTAGAGAAATGGAACCTGAGTGAACAAATAACACAACAATGACATACCTCTTTCATTTATTTAATAAACCAAGTTATGCAACACCCAATGCCCCTGTGTGAAAAAGTAATTGCCCCCTTACACTTAAAAACTAGCTGTGCCACCTTTAGCTGCAATGACTCCAACCAAACACTTCCTGTAGTTGTTGATTAGTCTCTCACGTCACTGGGGAGGGATCAGCGGCATTTGTGGGTTTTCAAGCATGAAATTCTTGTTTCAAGTCCTGCCACAACATCTCAATTTGGATTAGGTCTGGACTTTGACTAGGCCATTTCGAAACTTCAGATTTGTTGCTTTTTAGCCTTTTTCATGTAGACTTGCTACAATGATTACGGATAATGCTATTAAACCAGTCAGTGTGACCACCATTTGCCTCATGCTGCGCGGCACATCTCCTTTGCATAGAGTTGATCAGGCTGTTGATTGTGGGCTGCGGAATGTTGTTCCACTCTTCTTCAATAGCTGTGTACAGTTGCTGGATATTGTCGGGAACTGGAATACACTGTCGTACACGTCGATTCAGAGCATCCCAAACATGCTCAACGGGTGACATGTTTGTTGAGTATGGAAGCCATGAAAGAACTGGGACAAATTTTTGCTTCCAGGAATTGTGTACAGATCCTTGCGACATAGGGCCATGCATTATCATGCTGAAACATGAGGTGATGGCGGTGGATGAATGGCACGACAATAGGCCTCAGGATCTCATCACGGTATCTCTGTGCATTCAAATTGCCATTGATAAAATGCAATTGTGGTCGTTGTTCGTATGCCTGCCCATACAATAACCCTACCCTCACAATGTTGACATCATTAGAGTGGCCTTTTATTGTCCCCAGCACAAGGTGCACCTGTGTAATGATCATGCTGTTTAATAAGCTTCTTGATATGCCACACCTGTGAGGTGAATGATTTATCTTGGGATCAACACTTTACATGTTGTGTTTATATTTTTGTTCAGTATACTTTAAAGAATTCATCACAACTGGTGACTTGGTAACAAATGAAGCCTAGTTGCACTTGATTCAATGAATTCCAAGGAAATAAACAAGTAATTTGCAGGCCATTAATGTTTATTGACCATTTCCCCCCAATGGTGGAACAAACTCCCTCACGACGCCAGGACAGCGGAGTCAATCACCACCTTCCGGAGACACCTGAAACCCCACCTCTTTCAGGAATACCTAGGATAGGATAAAGTAATCCTTCTCACCCCCCCCCCCCTTAAAAGATTTAGATGCACTATTGTAAAGTGGCTGTTCCACTGGATGTCTTAAGGTGAACGCACCAATTTGTAAGTCGCTCTGGATAAGAGCGTCTGCTAAATGACTTAAATGTAAATGTAAATGTAATTTGACCATTTGATTAATGACCAATTAAGTAGTTTCACAGCAAACAACATTTCTGTATCATTCAAAGAAAAGGTGTGTACAGCAGAACAGTGTCCAGGCTGACTGTTTGTGTTGGTGTTGGTGTAGGTGGGCGGTCACACCATGCTGCCCATCCGCTGGATGCCTCCAGAGAGCATCATGTACAGGAAGTTCACCACAGAGAGTGACGTGTGGAGTCTGGGCGTGGTCCTCTGGGAGATCTTCACCTACGGCAAACAGCCCTGGTACCAGCTCTCCAACAACGAGGTCAGTCTCACCTCTCACCGAACCTTAACCCTGACCCTTTGACCATACTCTACCTCCATCCTAGCCTTGGTGCCAGTCTGATTCTGCTCTCTTGCCACCTCCTTATAACAATTCCATGAGGAGGTGGCAAGAAATCAGAACAGACTACCAGGCTAGCTCCAACCTAACTCCCTAGCTGGAATCTTATTCTAAACCCTCACATCCTTTACTTTGGTAAAGCTTTCCAAAGCTTTAGCCTAAGCCTATAGCTCCAAGGCACATGTGTAGGTCTGGAGAGGATTGGAGAGTAAGAAACGCAAAGACAATTAAATCTGGCATATCGGCTGGCATTCTGACACTAACCCTGTTTACCTCCCCCCCCCACACACACACACACAGGTGATTGAGTGCATTACACAGGGGCGTGTCCTGCAGCGGCCTCGCACCTGTCCCAAAGAGGTGTACGACCTGATGCTGGGGTGCTGGCAGAGAGAGCCCCACATGAGACACCACATCAAGGAGATCCACAGCCTACTGCTAAACCTAGCCAAAGCCTCTCCTGTCTACCTGGACATCCTGGGCTGAGCGGGTGTGCGTGTGTGTCGTGGCGTGTGTGCGTATGCGTACATGCACATGGCTGTACAATACAATACAAGAGAGAATGAGTGTGTGCCTGTACGTGTGTGTCTATTGATGCACCTGTCCTCGAGTGTGTTTTAAGCTACGATCAAACTCTTTAAAGGCAATCAGAAGATTCCCCAACTGTTCCCTTGTGCCCTCCCATCTCCTCTCGCTCTCTCTTACTTTCTGCCTACTTCTACTCTTTCATGCATCTCTTAACCTACCACCTTCTTCCTGCTCAAGATACTTTAAGAATGGTTTGCAGTGGGAAGGATTCTCCCATCGTCACAAAGGATTTTAAACTGTGGCTAAGTAGTCTACATTAAATGGCTGAGGGCTCTATTCGAGCAGGCAGTGGGGTTTTTTCCCAATTGGTTTCTGCAAACGCCATCCTTCTGTAAATAAAACCCCTGAGGTCGAGAAGAGGTGCCTCCACTGCAGATAGGCTGTTTCTTCTCTGTACATAGAGGACCAGACATCGGACCCCGCAATGTCCTGCAAAGAGTTGAGATGCGTTGCTCCGTGGAAGGAGACATGGAAGCAACCAGACTGTTATTTTCCCCTCATGTCAACAAGTCATGACATAACAAGATATAGTATTGCCCCTCATGCTGATGAGCAGCAACAAATGACATGCTATTGTATAACTGAAGCAATGATGAAAGTATACTTAAAAGGGAGATTTGTGGCTGTTCACCAGTGGGTGCTCTTCAGCTGTCTGTCTGTTGTCATTGTCTGTGACTATGTACACGAAAGAGGGTATTTGATACATTTTGAGGGGATGAAGATGTTTTAATTCCCATGTCAAGTGCTGATGTCATGTAATTTATCAATGTATGTGTCCAACATTCTCGGACAATCCTGAGACAGAGAGTATGAGCAGGATCTGTGTCAGATCGCCCGTTCATGGTCAGTGGCGAGGATCTCCGTTTAGGCGTGGTTGGGTCAACTGTGGTAGATTCCTGGCACACACACATATCCCCCACCCCCTACTACTACACACACACACTCAAAAGGCTTCTGCAGGAAATTGAATTCTGCATGTTTTATTATTTTAGCCCCACAGTGCTTTAGCGACGGAGCCCCAGCCCTCGTCAGTAATGGTGTAATGTATATTTCATTAAGGAGCTAATGTTGGCCATTAGCACAGTCTCCCCCTCAGACATTTAAGACGTATTGTTTAATGGGAGAGAGGGAAAGGAGATGAGGAAGTGGAGGAGAGAAAGATGGCGAGATAGAGATGAGTGGAGAGAGAGAGAGAGAGGAGGCCTGAATGTCTGCGGGGAAATAGTGAGATAACATCCATCATAGTGCGGTCTTGTCGGTTTTCGAACCCACAGCTGTTTGCTTCACACACCTCACATTCCTGTGGTGGGTTCCTCAACCACACACACAGACACATACACACACCACCCACAAAACCTTCTCTTACACATTCATGGTCAACTGTAGGCTCACCTAGACTTTCAAGATCAAACGCCTGCATTATCATAGACACACAATAAACAGACTTACTGAGATGTAATAACTTCATACAAGACTGTTTGAGTATCATGATATTGTCATATGCTTCTGTAACTGATTGCATGTGACTGGTTTGGTCATATCCTCAGTACTTGATGGTATTGATATTTGTGTTCATAATTATTATTTTATTAAAAAATTATACATTTTTTATGAGACAACGTTTCTGAGGTCTAAATCAATTATGTGGTCTGAATCGGGGCCTGACTCCAATTTAAAGTGATCTAATTGATTATGCTGACAGTATTATGTGCGTGTGCCTCCGAAAGAGTGCAATACTTGGGCCCACATTGGGCTGTGGTCAAAAGTAGTGCACTATACAGGGAATAGGGTGTCATTGCAGACGTAGACTGTGTGTGTCTGTTTGGGTCCTTGCACATGCTCTTTGTTGCATTTTCCTGCCTGCCTCTTGAATTAAACATTAGATCCAATAATGTACCATCCGTTCCACAAAGAGAATGGATGTCTTTCTGTGCGAGAGTAAGTAGAAAATGCTTCACAGGTATTCAATATTGTTTACACAATAACGCTGTGCAATACAAAGCAACATTGTGTGCAACAACCTTCAGCGCGAGAGTAGTTGGCAGTGAAATAACTGCCCATGTGAACTAAGAAACCACTCTTAAAGCGCTTATAGCCTACATGAATTGGCTAAAGTGGGACATGGCAGTGGTGGCGAGTAAGTTAATTGTCTATCAGAGGACTGAGTAAGTGAATTGTCTATCAGAAGACTGAGTAAGTGAATTGTCTATCAGAGGACTGCACTGGAAGACGTTTCTATGTGGCTCTCTTCCATCACCATGGACCCAGTCTGAGTTTACTCTCCATCCTGGTACTGTGACTAATTATGGAGCCTTCCCAGAATCCTTTCTGTTGAAGGTTCAACATTTCCGCCTACCGATAGGCTCTAGGCAATGGGCGGCACCAATCACAGTGCTATCGTTCTCTTTGCTAAAGACAAATGGACACCTCAAAAATGACTGACAATCACAACCCTTAACAAGTGACCTGCTGTGTAGTTACGAACCTCTCCTCTCTCGATGTATCTTCACTTTCTTTCTTTCTTGTTCTCTCCCAGCTGTTACACTGTCCAACTGTGGCATCCCTGATGGGTCAGGGAGAGGCGTGTGTGTATACGACCTATGTGGCTCTGATGGCTTTAGTCTCAGTGCTGTGACTGGAGTTTCTCAGAACGTGTGTAATACTAACGTGACCAGCTTCTCTCGGTGAACGGACCAGTCTGTTGTGACACGGTATCATTAATAAAAGTGTTATGTCTTACGTCATCCTGGGCAGATCTGGTGTCTCTGTGTGAATAAGGGAGTGTTAGTGCGATGAGTGTGCGTGGTAGTGTTTTGCGTACAGTAGCCTATAGATCACACTTTAAAAGAGCTGTAACTTATGTCTATAAATGTGTGGTCTTTACAAGGCCTACGTAGATGCTTCACAAATCAGTTGTAATGTCACAGTAAATGTGATTGATATAACAGGTCCTTACATCTAGACCGTGATGCATAGGCATACGTTTATAAGCCGTGGCACAGGCTATATATAACCCTTTATACTGTGACATTTGCTTACAAATGATTTGAGAAGTATGTGCAGCACCTATCATAAGCATTCACCCCTCTTAGATTTCTTCACTTTTTTTTATTGTGTTACAAAGTGGGATTAGAATGGATTTTAATTGTCTTTTTTTTTTTTTTCTTCAACAGTCTACACAAAATACTCTAATGTCAAAGTGGAAGTTTAAAGATAAAAAAATAAAGCACTAATATACCTTGATTGGATAAGCATTCACCCCCCTGAATCAACGCGTGTTAGAAACACCTTTGGAGCAATTACAGCTGTGTAAATGTGTTATGCAGGTGAGTGAGGACCCAAAAGCGGTTTAACAGAAACAGAGTCTTTTAATGTCCAAACAGGGAAAACATAAATCCTCAATCTTTACAGGAGAGTCCCCTTCTAGCAGTAGAGGAGAATAGCAGGGCTAGCGGCAACAGACTGCAGGTCCCTCCGGGTAGGCGCGGGCCGTAGAGGACAGAGACACCTGCTCACACGCAGCATCTAATGAAGAGGCAGATTACGACAGGACGGGACAAGGGCAAAGCAAACGAGAATCCGACAAAGACAGAAGCAGAAACAGAGAGAGAAATAGAGACTTAATCAGAGGGAAAAGAGGGGACAGGTGTGAGAGAGTAAACAAGGTCGTTAGGAGAATGAGGAACAGCTGGGAGCAGGAAAGGACCATAGAGAGAGAGAGAGAGATAGAGGGAGAGAAAGTAACCTAATACGACCAGCAGGGGGAAACAAAGAGAAGAGAAAGAACAGGGACAAGACATAACATGACAATACATGACAGTACCCCCCCACTCACCGAGCGCCTCCTGGCGCACTCGAGGAGGAAACATGGCGGCAACGGAGGAAATCATCGATCAGCGAACGGTCCAGCACGTCCCGAGATGGAACCCAACTCCTTTCCTCAGGACCGTACCCCTCCCAATCCACTAGGTACTGATGACCACGGCCCCGAGGACGCATGTCCATAATCTTCCGGACCCTGTAGATAGGTGCGCCCTCGACAAGGACGGGGGGACGAACGGGGCGCGAAGAAAGGGCTTGACACAGGAGACATGGAAGACCGGGTGGACGCGATGAAGATGTCGCGGAAGAAGAAGTCGCACTGTGACAGGATTAATGACCTGAGAAATACGGAACGGACCAATGAACCGCGGGGTCAATTTGCGAGAAGCTGTCATAAGGGGAAGGTTACGAGTGGAGAGCCATACTCTCTGACCGCGACAATACCTAGGACTCTTAGTCCTACGCTTATTAGCGGCTCTCACAGTCTGCGCCATATAATGGCAAAGTGCAGACCTGACCCTCTTCCAGGTGCGCTCACAACGTTGGACAAAAGCCTGAGCGGAGGGGACGCTGGACTCGGCGAGCTGGGACGAGAACAGAGGAGGCTGATACCCGAGGCTACTCTGAAAAGGAGATAGCCCGGTCGCAGACGAAGGAAGCGAGTTGTGAGCGTATTCTGCCCAGGGGAGCTGTTCTGCCCAAGACGCAGGGTTACGAAAGGAAAGACTGCGTAAGATGCGACCAATAGTCTGATTGGCCCGTTCTGCTTGACCGTTAGACTGGGGGTGAAAACCGGAAGAGAGACTGACGGAAGCCCCAATCAAACGGCAAAACTCCCTCCAAAATTGAGACGTGAATTGCGGACCCCTGTCCGAAACGGCGTCTGACGGAAGGCCATGAATTCTGAAAACATTCTCAATGATGATTTGTGCCGTCTCTTTAGCAGAAGGAAGCTTAGCGAGGGGAATAAAATGAGCCGCCTTAGAGAACCTATCGACAACCGTTAGAATAACAGTCTTCCCCGCTGACGAAGGCAGACCGGTAATAAAGTCTAAGGCGATGTGAGACCACGGTCGAGAGGGAATGGAAAGCGGTCTGAGATGGCCGGCAGGAGGAGAGTTACCGGACTTAGTCTGCGCGCAGTCCAAACAAGCAGCCACGAAACGACGCGTGTCACGCTCCTGAGTGGGCCACCAAAAACACTGGCGAATAGAAGCAAGCGTACCCCGAACGCCGGGGTGGCCGGCTAACTTGGCAGAGTGAGCCCACTGAAGAACGGCCAGACGAGTAGGAACGGGAACGAAAAGAAGGTTCCTAGGACAAGCGCGCGGCGACGGAGTGTGAGTGAGTGCTTGCTTTACCTGCCTCTCAATTCCCCAGACAGTCAACCCGACAACACGCCCCTCAGGGAGAATCCCCTCGGGGTCGGTGGAGGCTACTGAAGAACTGAAGAGACGGGATAAAGCATCAGGCTTGGTGTTCTTAGAGCCCGGACGATAAGAAATAACGAACTCGAAACGTGCGAAAAACAGCGCCCAACGAGCCTGACGCGCATTAAGTCGTTTGGCAGAACGGATGTACTCAAGGTTCCTATGGTCAGTCCAAACGACAAAAGGAACGGTCGCCCCCTCAACCACTGTCGCCATTCGCCTAGGGCTAGCGGATGGCGAGCAGTTCGCGGTTTCCCACATCATAGTTACGTTCCGACGGCGACAGGCGATGAGAAAAATACGCGCAAGGGTGGACCTTGTCGTCAGAATGGGAGCGCTGGGAAAGAATGGCTCCCACGCCCACCTCTGACGCGTCAACCTCGACAATGAACTGTCTAGAGACATCAGGTGTAACAAGGATAGGTGCGGATGTAAAACGCTTCTTGAGGAGATCAAAAGCTCCCTGGGCGGAAACGGACCACTTAAAGCACGTCTTGACAGAAGTAAGGGCTGTGAGAGGAGCTGCCACCTGACCGAAATTACGGATGAAACGACGATAGAAATTCGCGAAGCCGAGAAAGCGCTGCAGCTCGACACGTGACTTAGGGACGGGCCAATCGCTGACAGCTTGGACCTTAGCGGGATCCATCTTAATGCCTTCAGCGGAAATAACAGAACCGAGAAATGTGACGGAGGAGACATGAAAAACGCACTTCTCAGCCTTCACATAAAGACAATTCTCTAAAAGGCGCTGGAGGACACGTTGAACGTGCTGAACATGAATCTGGAGTGACGGTGAAAAAATCAGGATATCGTCAAGGTAAACGAAAACAAAGATGTTCAGCATGTCTCTCAGTACATCATTCACTAATGCCTGAAAGACAGCTGGAGCGTTAGCGAGGCCGAACGGCAGAACCCGTTATTCAAAGTGCCCTAACGGAGTGTTAAACGCCGTTTTCCACTCGTCCCCCTCCCTGATGCGCACGAGATGGTAAGCGTTAGGAAGGTCCAACTTAGTGAAAAACCTGGCTCCCTGCAGGATCTCGAAGGCTGAAGACATAAGGGGAAGCGGATAACGATTCTTAACCGTTATGTCATTCAGCCCTCGATAATCCACGCAGGGGCGCAGGGTCCCGTCCTTTTTCTTAACAAAAAAAACCCCGCTCCGGCGGGAGAGGAGGAAGGGACTACGGTACCGGCGTCGAGAGCTACAGACAAATAATCTTCGAGAGCCTTACGTTCGGGAGCCGACAGAGAGTATAGTCTACCCCGGGGGGGGAGTGGTACCCGGAAGGAGATCAATACTACAATCATACGACCGGTGCGGAGGAAGGGAGGTGGCCCTGGACCGACTGAAGACCGTGCGCAGATCATGATATTCCTCCGGCACCCCAGTCAAATCACCAGGCTCCTCCTGTGAAGAAGGGGCAGAAGAAACAGGAGGGATAGCAGACATTAAACACTTCACATGACAAGAGACGTTCCAGGAGAGGATAGAATTACTAGACCAATTAATAGAAGGATTATGACACACTAGCCAGGGATGGCCCAAAACAACAGGTGTAAAAGGTGAACGAAAAATTAAAAAAGAAATGGTTTCGCTATGATTACCAGAGACAGTGAGGGTTAAAGGTAGCGTTTCACGCTGAATCCTGGGGAGAGGACTACCATCCAAGGCGAACATGGCCGTGGGCTCCCCTAACTGTCTGAGAGGAATGTCATGTTCCCGAGCCCAGGCTTCGTCCATAAAACAGCCCTCCGCCCCAGAGTCTATCAAGGCACTGCAGGAAGCTGCCGAACCGGTCCAGCGTAGATGGACCGACAAGGTAGTACAGGATCTTGAAGGAGAGACCTGAGTAGTAGCGCTCACCAGTAGCCCTCCGCTTACTGATGAGCTCTGGCTTTTACTGGACATGAAATGACAAAATGACCAGCGGAACCGCAATAGAGACAGAGGCGGTTGGTGATTCTCCGTTCCCTCTCCTTAGTCGAGATGCGAATACCCCCCAGCTGCATGGGCTCAGCACCTGAGCCAGTGGAGGAAGATGGTAGTGATGCGGAGAGGGGGGAAACGGATAACGCGAGCTCCCTTCCACGAGCTCGGTGACGAAGATCTACCCGTCGTTCTATGCGAATAGCGAGTTCAATCAAGGAATCCACGCTGGAAGGAACCTCCCGGGAGAGAATCTCATCCTTTACCTCCGCGCGGAGACCCTCCAGAAAACGAGCGAGCAACGCCGGCTCGTTCCAGTCACTGGAGGCAGCAAGAGTGCGAAACTCTATAGAGTAATCAGTTATGGATCGATTACCTTGACATAGGGAAGACAGGGCCCTGGAAGCTTCTTTCCCAAAAACTGAACGATCAAAAACGCGTATCATCTCCTCCTTAAAGTTCTGATACTGGTTAGTACACTCAGCCCTTGCCTCCCAGATTGCCGTGCCCCACTCACGAGCCCGTCCAGTAAGGAGAGATATGACGTAGGCGATACGAGCTGTACCCCTGGTGTACGTGTGTGGCTGGAGAGAGAACACAATATCACACCGGGTGAGGAACGAGCGGCATTCAGTGGGCTCCCCAGAGTAACACGGTGGGTTATTAAATCTGGGCTCCGGAGACTCGGAAGCCCTGGAAGTAGCCGGTGGATCGAGGCGGAGATGGTGAATATGTTTCGAGAGGTCGGAGACTTGGGCGGCCAGGGTCTCAACGGCATGTCGAGCAGCAGACAATTCCTGCTCGTGTCTGCCTAGCATCGCTCCCTGGATCTCGACGGCTGAGTGGAGAGGATCCGAAGTCGCTGGGTCCATTCTTGGTCGGATTCTTCTGTTATGCAGGTGAGTGAGGACCCAAAAGCGGTTTAACAGAAACAGAGTCTTTTAATGTCCAAACAGGGAAAACATAAATCCTCAATCTTTACAGGAGAGTCCCCTTCTAGCAGTAGAGGAGAATAGCAGGGCTAGCGGCAACAGACTGCAGGTCCCTCCGGGTAGGCGCGGGCCGTAGAGGACAGAGACACCTGCTCACACGCAGCATCTAATGAAGAGGCAGATTACGACAGGACGGGACAAGGGCAAAGCAAACGAGAATCCGACAAAGACAGAAGCAGAAACAGAGAGAGAAATAGAGACTTAATCAGAGGGAAAAGAGGGGACAGGTGTGAGAGAGTAAACGAGGTCGTTAGGAGAATGAGGAACAGCTGGGAGCAGGAAAGGACCATAGAGAGAGAGAGAGAGATAGAGGGAGAGAAAGTAACCTAATACGACCAGCAGGGGGAAACGAAGAGAAGAGAAAGAACAGGGACAAGACATAACATGACAATACATGACAAAATGTCTAAAGGGCCGATTCAGACTCAGGAATTTAACATAACATTAACATTTAAGTCATTTAGCAGACGCTCTTATCCAGAGCGACTTACAAATTGGTGCGTTCACCTTAAGACATCCAGTGGAACAGCCACTTTTACAATAGTGCATCTAAATCTTTTAAGGGGGGTGAGAAGGATTACTTTATCCTATCCTAGGTATTCCTGAAAGAGGTGGGGTTTCAGGTGTCTCCGGACGGTGGTGATTGACTCCGCTGTCCTGGCGTCGTGAGGGAGTTTGTTCCACCATTGGGGGGCCAGAGCAGCGAACAGTTTTGACTGGGCTGCGCAGGAACTGTACTTCCTCAGTGGTAGGGAGGCGAGCAGGCCAGAGGTGGATGAACGCAGTGCCCTTGTTTGGGTGTAGGGCCTGATCAGAGCCTGGAGGTACTGAGGTGCCGTTCCCCTCACAGCTCCGTAGGCAAGCACCATGGTCTTGTAGCGGATGCGAGCTTCAACTGGAAGCCAGTGGAGAGAGCGGAGGAGCGGGGTGACGTGAGAGAACTTGGGAAGGTTGAACACCAGACGGGCTGCGGCGTTCTGGATGAGTTGTAGGGGTTTAATGGCACAGGCAGGGAGCCCAGCCAACAGCGAGTTGCAGTAATCCAGACGGGAGATGACAAGTGCCTGGATTAGGACCTGCGCTGCTTCCTGTGTGAGGCAGGGTCGTACTCTGCGGATGTTGTAGAGCATGAACCTACAAGAACGGGCCACCGCCTTGATGTTAGTTGAGAACGACAGGGTGTTGTCCAGGATCACGCCAAGGTTCTTAGCGCTCTGGGAGGAGGACACAATGGAGTTGTCAACCGTGATGGCGAGATCATGGAATGGGCAGTCCTTCCCCGGGAGGAAGAGCAGCTCCGTCTTGCCGAGGTTCAGCTTGAGGTGGTGATCCGTCATCCACACTGATATGTCTGCCAGACATGCAGAGATGCGATTCGCCACCTGGTCATCAGAAGGGGGAAAGGAGAAGATTAATTGTGTGTCGTCTGCATAGCAATGATAGGAGAGACCATGTGAGGTTATGACAGAGCCAAGTGACTTGGTGTATAGCGAGAATAGGAGAGGGCCTAGAACAGAGCCCTGGGGGACGCCAGTGGTGAGAGAATTTACACCTTTCCTACTCACTTCTCGGTATTTGGTATTAAAATGTACCTTATTCAGTCACGTAAGACTCCCTGCAGTTGTGGCTACCCTGATCGCTATGAATACATATAATTCAGCCACTGACAACCCTCCCACTTGCTGTCCAACAGATTTTCCCCTGGAGTTTTCATTTAATAGCAGTTTCAGTACATGTATCTTAAGCCATCCCTTTAAATACAGTGAACCTTTAAGTTTGAATTTTGTCGACAGACTCACTAGAATATATCAAGAGAACGGGTTCAGAATATTAGGGGTCAATAAAAAAAGGCCATCTAAATATGTGCATATTCGTCTCCATTTCAGCACCAATTCGTAGATTTAAAAATACTCTGATCTTGTAGATTATTTAGGTTTAGGGAAGTATTTCTGAATCATAAAAACAGGTTTGGAGAGCCTTTACGCACAAAAGAAAGCGGTGGTTTGATTCAAAGTAGACACTTTTTCCACTTGGAACCGGAAGGTTCCCTAGACCTTATTCAGGGTTTCCTGGTGCGTAAAGGTGGTGGAATTAAGTCAAGATCAGAATTTGTAGACAGACCTCCACCACACCTTCATTTATTCGATCTCCACCCCAAATGAATAGCGGGGTGAAAAGCATGATATTCTCATGCTTAAGTTCAAGGTCAGAATACGGATAAAGAGAAAAGTGCATAAAAAGGGAATTACGTTCCATTTACACGTGTTTAACTTGGGTTGGAATGTCCTCCCCTAGAGCTTTGCACACCTGGATTGGGCAATATTTACCCATTATTCTTTTCAAAATTCTTCAGGCTGTCAAGGTGTTGGAGATCATGGCTTGACAACAATTGTCAAGCAGATTTAAGTCCACACTGTCACTGGAACACTAACTGTAAACATAAGGCTTTGCATTGAGGACAAAAAAGTGTATTCCTTTGCTGTGTTTTTTTCTTCTTTCAGTGTTACTTCAGTGCCTTGTTGTATACAGGATGCATGTTTCGGAATATTTGTATTCTGTATATTTTTCATTTTTATTTTCACCCATTTAGGTCATTATTGTCGAGTCACTACAATATTGTTGATCCACCTTCAGTTTTCTCCCATCACAGCCGTTGAACTCGCAAATGGCCTCGTGGTGTCATCCCTGAGTGGTTTCCTTCCTGTCCTGCAGCTCAGTTCAGAACGACAACTCTATATTTGAAGAGTCTGGGTGGTTTAATACATAATCTACAGCATAATTATTAACTTGACCACGCTCAGCAAAGAGATATTCAGTGTCTGATTTGTTATTGCTACACATCTACCAATCGCTGCCCTTCTTTATGAGGCTTTCGAACAGCTCCCTGATCTGTGTAGAATGAAATGCAATACTTGACGGGTGGACCTTACAGATGTCTGTATGAGGTCCAGAGGAAGGGGTAGTCACACAGAGTGAATCCATGTAACATATTGTGTGATTTGTTGTGCCACGTTTTACTCCTGAACTCATTTAGGCATTCCTAAGTAAACTGGGTGAATACCTGTGCTGTAACTATATTTGAGTTATTTCATCTGTAAAGAATGTATCAAATGTTCTTTTGACTTTGACATTATGGAGTAAGTTGTGTAGAGCAATGGCAAAATATCACAATGAGATCTATTTCCATCCCGCTTTGTAATGCAACAAAATGTTGTTGTTTTTTAAACTAAGGGGGGTTAATACTTATGATACCCACTGTATATTGGCCTTATAAAGGGCTAATGAAGGCTTTGGCTATAGCTTGTTATTAACGTTTGACCGGCCTCTAGATCCTGTGCTCTCACATACACATGAGCCAACCCAATTACAGTAATCACAATGGGGTTCTGACCATGTGCGGATGAAGTTTCGAGAAAGCTTTTAAATCCCTCACGCAATTAAGAAACAGTTGAGCTAATCCACTTTCTTTTAAATAAGTAGCTCTGTCATCTTTTCAATTTTTTTTTTTTTTACATTGAAACAAAAAAATGAAACGAGAAAACGTATGAAGGGTCAACTCTCTCCATGTGCCGGTGTGTGTGCTGCACGCGTGCCTGTGTGCACGTAGGTGCAGTCCACGTGCTGTGTGTAAGGGCAAGAGGGAGGGACAGTATAATTCTCTATGATGTGCAAAGCACTGGAACTCTGGACTCAGCACTCTGCCCTCATAAAGAAGACCTTTAATCAGTGCACAGTGGAGTGAGGCAGAGGGAGAGGCCATAAACGCAAATCAATGTCACAGAGAGACACAGAGGAAAAGCGGTCTGTGTATATAGGACATCACTCAAACAAGTAAATAGTCAGCACACACGGTCCCCATACTGATATATCTCTATGGCCAATCCTCCACACCCAAATAATTATTCACCATAATAGCTCCACACACTTATTCAGACATACTTCACCTGACTCCCATTCAGCAGTGTACAGTATCTGCTGTACTCTGGCTGAATACGGCCAGAGAACTAGGATGGTCCTTGGAGGGGGCTTCTATCCACTGTATAAAATAAAAAGTTGTGAAGTTGAGCTAACTTTAAAAAATCAAGGCTACCAGCTGCAACACAATTTCTAGTTTATTCAATTTTGGGTCAGGAAAGTTCTGCTAACATACAGTAAATGTGTCGCAAATGCAAACTTCAACATTCAAGTTCACGCAACTGTTTTTTTTCAACTCAGAAAGCATTGGATTAGAGAAGCGGTTCCAAAGCTTTTCATTTCCAAGGACCATCAAACCCCTCTCAAGAGCTCTTGAGGACCCCCATTCGCAGTCAAAGAATTGTGTAATATAACATATCTTAGTGGTCAAATGTAGAGTTTTACCAGTGAATGTAACAGATTAAAGCCTATTATTACAGATGGATGTTTGTTAAACAATTTGCATTGAGAAATCGGACCACTGCAGATTGAAAACCATTAGAATTGGCATGAAACCAGTCGACTGGCATGAAAGGAGAATTTCATGCCAGTCAAATTGGACTTGAACTCTTTCAAGTTGCATTTTCTTTTTTACAGTGTGGTTAGAGTGGAAAGAAAGATTAAGGACAAAGTGGAGGGAGAGGAGGAAAAGTGGGAAGTCGAGGACCTCATGTCCCCATACAACCTCTCTTCTACAGAGCACCTCTGTACCTCTGTGCCTGTCCATTGAGATGATGTGCGTAGTGTGTACGCTTGTCTGTACGTGTGTGCTCGCGGGCGCTCGTGTATGTGTGTCCTAGCAGATGTGGTGCCTCCAATGCTAATGAAGGCAGTTTGACTGGAGCTCAAGAGAGATGGCTTAATGAATGTTCACAGCATCACCATGGAAACATTTGTTTGATGCTTTTCAGACTAGAGAAAGTGTGTGTGTGTGCGTACACATGCTTGTGCGTACTTGTGTTGGGAGAAGGCACTAGAACAAAAAGCACCTTTTGTGTTGAGAGGAAGTTAGAGACGCCATCTGTTGGTTGAAGTGAAAACTCATCAGTGCTATGAAATTGTTCCACAATCTTTAACTATCATTCATAGAATTATGGTTCCCTTTCTCATACGAGTAAGTGTGACCAATTCACCACTCATCCATATGTAGTCAAATATTTCACTTTTTCATTTGTCATCAAATCTTAGTTTGTTCTTATCCCAAATTCAAAGTAACCTTACAGTGAAATTCAGAGATACTTGAGATATCTCAAAGACATCCTGGAAAAAGCAGATGCAGTTGCATAAAATAATGAGAATATTAAAAGTTGGAAACATCCTGGAGGAAATGTGTCATTACAGATAACAGGCATAAACACAATGAAACAATTTCAACCTAGATCCTAGTCAGAGAAGAAACCGATAATGATGTGCTCTAATTGTTGGTATTAACGCGATGCAACCTCTATTTACGTCCTAATCCCCCCTAAAGCTGCACCTGGAACATGACATCATTCCCAACGCTGTGTGCGTGTGTGTGTACATGTGTACATGCGTGTGTTGCAGACTGCGCTTCATCCCACATTGTACAGAGAAAGCCAAGAACACTTCAACAGAAAGCAAAAAGTGGAGAGGGGGAGCAAAATGTGAGTAGGTGACCGCAAAAAAATGGTACTTCTTTCTAGCCGGTCATCGCACTTGGATGCACACATGGATATTGCACCCACCCCCAGAGTGTTTATGTGATTCCAAGAGGAAGACGCAAGTTTTGACTGACGACCAAGCTGAATGTTTACTCTAGGAACATTGCGCGGGCATCCAAAGAAATAAACAAAAGTCGATTCCTGAGTAACTGGAGAGTGTGTGGGGGTTAATACTATGTGTGGTGATGGTGAAGATGAGTAAAAGTCCTGGACTGAGAAGCATCCATACTGTTCTTTCCGGACAGCCTGTAGCAAGTCAGAACCTTCAGAGAGCATCCAAAGCCAACTCAGATGAGCTCCAGCTAGCCATTTGTTCATGATCCTACAAGGCGGATTATGTCCTGCCATAGTTATGATGTTGAGTCACCACCCACCTCAGCCCACACAAAGCCATATACATGAGATTCTTCAAAGTAGCCACCCTTTGCCTTGATGACAGCTTTGCACATTCTTGGCATTAACTCAAACAGCTTCATGATGTAGTCAAATGGAATGCATTTCAATCAACAGCTGGTCCTTGTTAAAGTTAAATAGTGGAATTCATTTCCTTCTTAATGCGTTTGAGCGAATCCGTTCTGTTGTGACAAGATAGGGCTATCTTCTGTATACCACCCCTATTTGGTGAAAGTTCATATTATGGCAAGAACAGCTCAAATAAGTAAAGAGAAACGACAGCCCATCCTTACTTTCAGACGTGAAAGTCAGTCAACCCGGAAAAGTTCAATAAAGTTTCTTCAAGTGCAGTCGCAAAAACCATCAAGCGCCAAAGGACAGATTTCCACTGGTCTAAAGGATACCGATGAGAAGAAGATAATTGCTTGGGCCAAAAACACAAACAATGGACATTAGACCGGTGGAAATCTGTCCTTTGGTCTGATGAGTCCAAATGTGAGATTTTTGGTTCCAACAACTATGTCTTTGTGAGACACAGAATAGGTGAACGAATGATCTCCGCATGTGTGGTTCCTACCGTGGAGCATGGAGGAGGAGGTGTGATGGTGCTTTGCTGGTGACACTGTCTGGGATTTATTTAGAATTCAAGACACATTTAACCAGCATGGCTAACACAGCATTCTGCAGCGATACACAATTCCATCTGGTTTGCTCGTAGTGGAACTATCATTTATTTTTCAACAGGACAATGACCCAACACACCTTCAGGCTGTGTAATGGCTATTTGACCAAGAAGGAGAGTTATGGAGTGCTGTATCAGATAACCTGGCCTTCACAATCACCGGACTGCAACCCAATTGAGATGGTTTGGGATGAGTTGGACCGCAGAGTGAAGGAAAATCAACCAACAAGTGCTGGGCATATGTGGGGACTCCTTCAAGAATGTTGGAAAAGCATTCCAGGTGAAACTGTTTGAGAGAATGCAAAGAGTGTGCAAAGTAATCAAGGCAAAGGGTGGCTACTTTAAAGAATCTAAAATCTAAAATATATTTTGATTTGTATAACACTTTTTTTGGTTACAACATGATTCCATATGTGTTATTTCATAGTTTTGATGTCTTCGTTATTATTCTACAATGTAGAATAATAGTAAAACATAAAGAAAAACCCTCGAATGAGTAGATGTGTCCAAAATGTTGACTGGTACTGTGCCTGAAGAAGATGAGCCGAGAGAACTTACACACCACTCTCATCTAAGAGACTACAAGCCCTAATGCAGGCCTCCTGTTTAGAGCTGTAGAGGGAATACGAGGACCTACATCATGAGCAGGAAGAAAATCGGGAGGGCGTACTCTAGGCTCTCCTGGCCTGAGTCACGGCCATGGAGGCACCATTGCTGCCGCTACTCTCCTGACCGTCACCACTCTAGGCCTCCACGGTTAGAGCCTTTATCACCTGGAGAACCACCTGACCTCGTCTCTGCTTCGAATCCCTGATGAGCCTCGCCCAGTAGTCCCAACTTGCTCCACCATGGAAGCCATCATCTTCCATGTGAGAGAGTCACAAACCTCAGTCCCAGCCAGTGAGCTTCCAACAACAGTTGTGGCCGGCATGCCACATTCCTCCACCGCAGTAGGAGAGCCACGTCCTTCAGCTTTGGCCAGCCACTGGCATTGTATTCAGTGCCCTCAGATGGGCAGCCCTGCACCAGCTGTTAGAGGATCCTCCGCCACCCCCGTGGACTTCCATGGGGCCTCCCAAGACGGCTTGGCATCTCTGTGCACGCTCCTCAAGGGGTGGCCCCTAGCCCATTACATGCACCAGAGCTGGCACACTCCTGGCCCCCATGGTCCTCTAAAGTGACACTGGCTATCAGCTGCCCTGTTAGTTTGGCCAGACGCACACAAGGACTGGACTTGATCCTGTCTGGTCCCTTCTCTTAAAGACTAAGTCCCCCGTTGAGGTATTTCTATTTGTACTTATTATAGATCCCCATTAGCTGCTGCCAAGGAAGCAGCTTCTCTTCCTGGGGTCCAGGAAAATTAAGGCAGTTATACAATTTGAAAAACATTACAATAGATTCATAACAGATTTCACAACACAGTTTTCAGGTGTGGATTTCCACAAGAAATCCAGGGGCAGGTTAAAAAAAAGAAGGTTATTCCTTCCAGCCAATAAGCATGCTTGTATGCACACATGGACATTGTACCCACCCACTCTAGCTCAGAATGTTTATGTCGTTCCAAATCAAATCAAATTTATTTATATAGCCCTTCGTACATCAGCTGATATCTCAAAGTGCTGTACAGAAACCCAGCCTAAAACCCCAAACAGCAAGCAATGCAGGTGTAGAAGCACGGTGGCTAGGAAAAACTCCCTAGAAAGGCCAAAAACTAGGAAGAAACCTAGAGAGGAACCAGGCTATGTGGGGTGGCCAGTCCTCTTCTGGCTGTGCCGGGTGGAGATTACAACAGAACATGGCCAAGATGTTAAAATGTTCATAAATGACCAGCATGGTCGAATAATAATAAGGCAGAACAGTTGAAACTGGAGCAGCAGCACGGCCAGGTGGACTGGGGACAGCAAGGAGTCATCATGTCAGGTAGTCCTAGGGCATGGTCCTAGGGCTCAGGTCCTCCGAGAGAGAGAAAGAAAGAGAGAATTAGAGAGTGCATATGTGGGGTGGCCAGTCCTCTTCTGGCTGTGCCGGGTGGAGATTATAACAGAACATGGACAAGATGTTCAAATGTTCATAAATGACCAGCATGGTCGAATAATAATAAGGCAGAACAGTTGAAACTGGAGCAGCAGCACGGCCAGGTGGACTGGGGACAGCAAGGAGTCATCATGTCAGGTAGTCCTGGGGCATGGTCCTAGGGCTCAGGTCCTCCGAGAGAGAGAAAGAAAGAGAGGAGAGAATTAGAGAACGCACACTTAGATTCACACAGGACACCGAATAGGACAGGAGAAGTACTCCAGATATAACAAACTGACCATAGCCCCCCGACACATAAACTACTGCAGCATAAATACTGGAGGCTGAGACAGGAGGGGTCAGGAGACACTGTGGCCCCATCCGAGGATACCCCCGGACAGGGCCAAACAGGAAGGATATAACCCCACCCACTTTGCCAAAGCACAGCCCCCACACCACTAGAGGGATATCTTCAACCACCTGAGTATAGCCCACAAAGATCTCCGCCATGGCACAACCCAAGGGGGGGCGCCAACCCAGACAGGATGACCACATCAGTGAATCAACCCACTCAGGTGACGCACCCCTTCCAGGGACGGCATGAGAGAGCCCCAGTAAGCCAGTGACTCAGCCCCTGTAATAGGGTTAGAGGCAGAGAATCCCAGTGGAAAGAGGGGAACCGGCCAGGCAGAGACAGCAAGGGAAGGGATCCAAGATGAAGACGCAAGTTTTGGCTGACGACCAAGTTTCCTGTTTCCTCTAGGAACATTGTGCATGGATCCAAGAAAAAACACAAGATTCCTGAGCAACTGAAGTGTGTGTGTGTTAATACTATGTGTGGTGGTGATGTAGAAAAATAAAAGTCCTGGACTGAGAAGCATGTACTGTTCTTGCCAGACAGCCTGTTGCGAAGTCAGAACCTTTGATAATCAGCATTGATATGGACAGATCTCAACACTGCCTCTGTCAAAAGATGGAAGGTGACAGGTTCTAGGTCTAGGTTGAGCAAGCAGTGAAGCAGAGGCAGACAGGGATATAAAGAAAACAATGAAGACATGGTTTCCATGTTTCTATTTCAAACACATTCCAGTTTCTCATTTCCATTCAATTGCTTTGTTTCCATAAATATAATTGACTTTACTTTTGACTCTAAAACCATGCTAGTTAAAATGATCATACAAACCAAAACAAAGAAAACAACGAAAAAAAACAAAGAGGCACAGGAAGTGGTGCAGCCCAAGAGGCTTTGTCCATCTTCTCAAGACTTCCATTTCCTCTTAAACAACCTCCATTAGCTCTGTGCTCACCAAACGAAGCCCAAAACCTGGAATCCACCATGCCGCCGCACTGCAATCACTTCCAGTGGGCAGCCGCCTAGAACGCAAAAACAGGGAGGATTAAATACACGGAATCCAAATCACATGACTCATCAATTATCCTGTGACACCTCCACATGTGCCCTCTCATATTGTCGTACAGATATAGACTCTAGTTGCCATGGTGATCTTTAATTATATTGTAGTAAGGCTTCATTGTTCTGGAAAAAATCAAGTATGCACAATTGATTTCAACAAGGATATATATCTACTGTTACTACTGATTTCAATACAAATACACATTGTGTAGGCTATCTCATGCTCTTGCACACACGTACACACGTAAACACACACACGCACACAAAAACCTAGAATGCAATTCTTAATCATAACTGTAAAGTAAAAAAACACAGACACCTGGTTTAAGTGGTGTTGGTCAGTGCAGTTTAAGAGAAGAGATCAAATCCAGGTCCATGCCGCAGTACTCTCCCATCAAGCAAAAACCTGACATCAACATCAAATCAACATCCAATTATTTGATTGATATCTAATTTAGTTGTCAACTAACACATCATATTCCAATACTTTGAAAAAAACGACAAATCTTACAGAATGTGGCTTTAAAATGAGACAAATACCATCCCCAAGTCCCTAGACAGGACTCATTAATAATAATTACTATATCAGGACTCCCGATCAGAGAGACCCTGTGGCTGTGCATTTCATGGAGGCTCGTCACAACATCAGCTCTCTGAGAAAACTGGTATCAAACATGTTAAGGCTCCTGGAGGGGGGTTATGCTGATAATCTATTACTGAGAACATGTGGATTCACCATTTATCCACAATGTCTCCTGATGGTCTGAATAAAGAGTTCGATATCAGACCCTTTCTTTTACGAACACATAACGTTGATTTGTCTTGCCATCCAGGTCTCTGTGAGAATACATTTTTTTCTTCGCTTTTTCAAATGCAATTTTCATGTAAAGAGGACTTTTTCAACATGCCTGCTCCCAAGCGTTCTCACTACATAGAAAAACATCATGTTGTAGGGCTTCCCTCATGCCCCTTTTCATGATGGCACTAACGTTAGCAACGTGAGTGAGTGCTAGCTACCAACCAGAACACTAAGCTAGTCGAGACCAACAGCTCAAACAAACGGACTAAAAGCTACAAGTAATGAGCGGAGTTAAAATGGACTATACTGAACAAGGTAAATGTCTTACCTGTGATTACATTTTTCCACATACACACTGTAGCTACATGTAGCCTACTTGTGCCCCGGCTCCCAACATTTTCCCGCTCTCCCACAATGAATAGCCTGTAGCCTCAGGGATCTTTTTGCAGGCTCTATTTCCCTACGTGGGAGCAATAATATCTGGATTTTTTTAAACTTGTTTACATGTACATTGAACAACACAGTAGCTTTTCGTCATTTTGCTGATATTTCGGTATAACAAAAGATTGACAATGAAGTTGGCTCTTTTACAATTTGGGTCAATGGGAAAGAATGTTTGTTTTCCCCCAATTTGTGGGCGTGGTCAAGGATAATTCGCTATTTATAATGAGGGACACCTGGAGAAAATTGGACCTCTCTAAAATGAAAATGGATGGCTCTCCCTTCAGTAAAATATATTTTCACCGGACTATCCCTGAACGCTTAAAGACCAAACAAGAGACCTTCCCCTATACCCCAAATAATAATTAAAGTGGATAGCATAGAACATGCCTACCGTTTAACCTTACTCCTAGTTCAGAGCCGAGCCTTAGATGCCGTTTTAGAGAATGTTTGTTTTGTAAGCATTACATGGCAGGGTAGCCAGAAGGTTGTGGATTCGCAGACCACCGTGGACAAAGGTAGCAATGAAAAGACACCCATTATAATAAAATCACTGCATGAATCTAGCATCTTATTTGCTGTCTGGGAGAAAATACTGTAGCCTTTTATAAATGCATTTCTTGCAATTCTACGTCATTTTACCTGACTGTAGACAAGTAGACTCTTTTTTTTTAATACCACAATAGAGCATGACAAAGTATGAGCGCATGCTGCAACACCAGAGAGGTTTTGATTTCTATACAGGCTATTTTAAGGCTGTTTTAAGAGAGGATAGTCTAGGTTTGGAACAGAGCTACAGTCGTCTATCAGCTGTAAAACTGTAGGTCAACAGAACCAGTTACAACTGAAGTATCTGACCATCAATGAATTCGAGAAAAATACATTCGTTTTTAAAACAGCAGCTGCATATCATCAGGTAGGCCGTTACGAACTTGTAACTTTTTTTCATTTGGGAAACTATTTTTTTCTCTTTTATTCTATTTTATTCCTTACATTTTGTGGTTAAAAAAATGACTTGTGTTGACTGTGATTAGGACATGGGAATATAAGAGGAACTGCTAGGCTAAATTTGCAAACTAGGCACGCATAGCTCACCACATGATCCTCAAACCAAAGACTGGCCAAACTTGTGTTTCTAAAAGTGAATTGTAGAATGATGTATAGGCATTCCTTATTTCCTTATTATTTAATTCTGAGTAATAATGTTTTAAATTTCATTTTATTATCAGCCTAAATGTGGAATTTATAGACATGTAGTTGAAGTATTGTTGTTGTTGTGTCGTTAAAATGCAGAGCATTCCTTCCAGCCTGTAGCATGTCACAAATGTGTCACAATTGATTTCTTAAATGGCTGACTATAGCCTTGAAGTAAAAAATATATGGCCTAAATAATTCATTTTCGTTCATTCTTAGGCTACCTGGCTTGCCCCTGGCTGATTTTGATTTAGTATGTTGTTTAATAGCATGCTGAAATGTTGAATGTCAATTGATAGTGACAGAATCACACATTACTTCCCAAGTAAAGTCAATGTTTTATCTCCTCAGCTATAGAAGGTTGTATCGCAGCCTATGAATGTCATAGAGACAAACCAAAGATATCCCATATGCATTGGAGTGACGTCTTTCCCCGGCATTTTACAGCTTGTTTATAGCGTTGCGGACTAAAGCGTCATTATAGATCGCTTTATATTGTTGGATTCTAGCTTGAAATATACACATTCATGTTACCAGACTAGAACTTATTGATTACTGTACATGTTTAATGCATGTATATGTTAGTGTCAATGAAGGTATGAGTATGAGGTACTGAGTGAAGAAGCGGGAGTGCAGAGAGATTACATTCTGTTAAAACACGATATTGTTAAATCTCATGTTTCAATGGAGAGAGGAGAAGGTTAACCACCTGGTTTCAGTCACTGATGAGGTAGGACGGCCGTGGACTAGGGAGGAGTGAGGAATTCAGGCTGAAGGTCAGGTCAGATGAAGTGAGAAGGAACAGTCACCCCTTAAGTTCCTGCCTAGCAACAGAGATGTATTGGCTGTCTAGAGGTGCAAGGAGTGGACTCCACCTAGTAGGAGGGTATAAATATATGTGCTTGTGTAAACATGTCTTTGTCTTTGCAGCTGTTTGACCCAGTGGGGGAATAAACTTGGTTTGAGCTTTACTAGTTGTCCGTGAGTTTTACTCTGTTTCTTCATAACCCAACAGTTGGCGTTGTCGACAGGACTCACCACGATTTACAGTCGAACTAGAGAGTCCAAATCAGTGAAACAGGAACCGCCACCAAAAACAAGGTAGACACAGTTCCTACACCTGTTACCACTCATTCTGACATCTTGGGGAGATGAGTCGTAGGCTGAAACAATTATAGGATATGGACTTAGAAAGCCTGAGTTTTTTCAGTAGTCCCATTGTGATACGACCGGTCATAAATCTATGGTGTAGGACAGGTTCCATAAGGATAGGTTCCGAGATCCATAGGTAAATCTATAGTGTAGAGTAGGTTCCGTAAGAATAGGTCCAAAGATCCATAAATAAATCTATGGTGTAGGGTTGGTTCCATAAGGATAGGTCCCAAGATCCATAGGGAGATCTATGGTGTAGGGTAGGTTCCGTTAGGATAGCTCCCTAGTTGGGGTGTTCCCCTGCGAGATCCGTAAGAGGGACGAAAGTCCCAGCCACGGTGGACATGAGGCAGTAGAGTGTGTGTATATGGATAAATTGACATGCTTGTGTACTAGTACGAAAGGTTGTATAGAAGTAGTCCATGCAAGGGGACAAAGAAAGGAAGTGCGTACGGTGGAGAATAGGAGATATCTGAGAATATCTGTGCTTCAAGATCAAACATTGTCAGTGAGTGGGAATGTGGATGGGGATAAAAGGTTACCTCCAAGTTCTGGAGGAGATCCTCATCGTTGGATAGAAAAGCAAAAAGATATTCAAACATTGTTTGAACATTATTTGAGTGTATTAGCAGTAGCAATAAGGAGAGAGGTTTGTTCCATGACTGTCCTGTGAGGATCACAATGGGTCAGATCAGCTTGGCAATGATTGACAGTAACCAGTCCTTCTCTCACGCACATAAACGGGGAGGAGGGAACTGGGCCGGTTTGGCAGTTCACACCCTGTTGTAAATTACATGAGAAGGGGGAATTCTTTCTCACGGTCAAAAGTGGATAATGGAAAAATAATTCTAACATAAGAATGTGGGGAAAGGTCAGTGGGGAGCTATGGAAAACAAATGTAATATTGCTTTTCATTTTTGTGATGTCATTAAAAATTGTATAGACGAAATACTGTAACTTGGAAAGAATATTTCCTTCATCTCAAGATTTCATCTAATACGTTATGCATATAATATGAAAAATGATGAAAGCATTTTTGTTAGGATGTGAACGTGATTTTAGGAGGGTTAAGAGAATCTATCTCCTCTCGCCTACAATTAATTGAATATACCACAGGTGGACTCCAAACAAGGATCAATCAATCAGCTCAATCAAATGTATTCACCTGACTGTGCTACTGTTCTGCCTTATTATTATTCGACCATGCTGGTCATTTATGAACATTTGAACATCTTGGTCATGTTCTGTTATAATCTCTACCCGGCACAGCCAGAAGAGGACTGGCCACCCCACATAGCCTGGTTCCTTTCTAGGTTTCTTCCTAGGTTTTGGCCTTTCTAGGGAGTTTTTCCTAGCCACCGTGCTTTTACACCTGCATTGTTTGCTGTTTGGGGTTTTAGGCTGGGTTTCTGTACAGCACTTTGAGATATCAGCTGATGTACGAAGGGCTATATAAATACATTTGATTTGATTTGATTTATGAAACACTTTTTGCATCAGCCGATGTCACAAAGTGCTATACAGAAACCCAGCCAAAAACCCCAAAGAGCAAGCAATACAGATGTAGAAGCACGGTGGCTCGGAAAAACTCCCTGGAAAGGCAGGAACCTAGGAAGAAAGGATGATCAATGGAAACAGGATGCACCTGAGCTCAATTTCATGTCGCTTAGCAAAGGGTCTGAATACTTATCTATATAAGGTATTTCTTATTTTAATTTTTAATATATTTGCAAACATTTCTAAAAACCTGTTTTCGCTTCGTCATTATGGGGTATTATGTATCGATTGATGAGGATTTTTAAAAATTTCATCCATTTTAGAATAAGGCTGTAATGTAACAACATTTTGAAAAAGTCAAGGGGTCTGAATACTTTCCGAATGCACTTTAAGTAGTACATACTGTATATTTTCCCCTGTCTGTAAATGTACATTCTGCCAGTGTCAGTGTGTGCTAAGTTGAGGGTCTTGAATTCAAGTGATAGACTCAACGTGAAGCGCTAAGGACTGTCATTCTAAATTTGGGTTGGATAATTTATCAATAGCTCTAATGATGATTCGGAAAGGCAAGAAGGAGAGAGAGAGCACACAGTGAGGGGAGGGTGCACTGCTCATCCTCCAGGTGGTTTCTGAATCTAATAACAAAAATGTGTACGATTCCATTGAGTCTAGGGAGGGTTTCCTCCCAGGAAACCTTAACTTTTAGTGTCCTCCGAGAGGGAGGTATTAGAGAACCCACTAGACTAGATGATAGCTTGGGCTAACCATGATGGGGATGTTTGTTTCACCATGTCTCAGAATCCCAATGTTAAAGCTCATCAATACATATAGCTTTCTGGATGATACAGTATAATGAATTACAGGGCTCGTATTCTGCGTCTTGCTTTGACACCCGAGGATGAGGATGAAGGAGACTGGCATGGAGACTAGCATCCCATTGGCATGGAACAGAACGAATGGACAGTCCTTGCCCCAATCTCATTCTCATGAAGGGTGATGTGAAATGATTAAACATGTAATCTTTCTCTTCCCTGTTCAAGTCAATGTGTTTTCCAGGCGGCGTGGAACATGAGTGATCACTGGTCCAGATGAGGGATTGTTGGAAACTGACTAATTGACTTGAGCACGTTTTAGTATGTCTATAACAACATAAGTAGACTAGCAATAGTGACTAACTACTGATTCTGGCAGGGAATTGGGAAAGCAGAATTGAATATGACTGGGGCGGAGATTTGTGAGGCTCATAGATTAAGGAATTAATGGGCAATATATAGTCTCTGGGTAACGATACCACTCCTCTGTGTATAGTGAGCCAGGGGATGGCTCGTAGTAGAAGGACCGCTAACTGAACAATAGAGACTAATATGAAGTCAAGTTGAACGTCACACATACCCGGACCACGGTGGGAGTAGCAGAGATAGTGTTGTCATTTCAGACACTATTGTCAACGTTCAGTGAGGGGTTCGTCGAAGAAGGTACAACGCTTGAAAGAATAGCCACAGATCCCTGTATACAGGAGGCCACCTCACACCGGAAGGGAGGTTCGCTGTGATAACAGCATCACATCTCCTGCAGAGTGTGATTAGTTTTTATTTTATTTTTTACAATCACTAGGTCCCATCAATCAATGCTTTTTCAAAACACAGTTCTAACCAACTTTCAGCAGCAGTTCATTTCACATCCAAAATGCACTAAAACTACCAAAACACTTCATACATGTTTCAAACCAACTCATTTTTCCATAACACTTGCAAAGGTTGTCACCCAACAAGCACACTTTGTCACTCATAAAACAGTCACCTACCCCCCCCCCCCCCCCTCCCCACTAACAACAGGTAGCATTACACCATGTTTTCTTTTGTAACATTACAAAACAAGAATGACACCTCTCTACTGTTTAGATTTCAATGCAGTGTATGTTACAGGAATGAATCAGTCATGATGCAATATGTTTGTCATTTTTTGGCATTGAGTGATTTAAAAAAATACAAGAATTTGTATACACACACCATCTACCGTTACAGAGACAGTAGCAATGCTAGTCAACCCTGTCTTCTGCATTTGGCCACAGGTTCTCATCCACATCACATCTTGTGTCATCTTGGGCAACACACCTAGGAAAGAATAGTGGGAGGAAAAGTGATTCCATCCTGGAATGGGCTGCAAACCACTCTGACTGCACGGGACTGGTGAAATGCCACATTGTCCCATACAATTACAAACGTTGGCCGATTTCGCCACACCCTTTCCTCACCTGGCACAACCCTTCCATTGAGGTCATCCAGGAATGAAATGAGACGCTCGGTGTTGTATGGCCCAATTAGCGGTTTGTGTAACAGCCATCCATCAGAGGATATTGCTGCATACATTGTGATGTTGGCACCCCTCTGGCCAGGGACATCCACTGTGGCTCGTTTCCCAATCACATTCCTTCCTCGCAGCCATGTTTTGGTCAAGTTGAAACCAGCCTCATCCACAAAGATGAATATGTGGGGTGTTTGCCTGACTCCATGACTCTCTAAAATAAATCCACAAGGCAACATAAGAGTTAGGCTATTACGGTTGTTAACATTGTACCTTAAAACATGCCGTTGTGTGCCTCTGCCCTGTTCGGTTTTGTTCAAAACCAGTTCCGTATTTTATAGTCATCTTACCTGGACATATTGGTTCCTGAGTTGCTTGACTCGTTCAGGGTTCCTCTCAAAGGGGACAGTGTACAACTGCTTCATCCTGACTTGTAATGTAATGTTGTCTGCCAACACTCTTTCCCGAATCTCTGAGTTTTATGCCATTGTTTCTGATGACCATATCAATGATTGCAGTTTCCTGCACAGCAGCAAAAATCCTACCTCTCCCACCTGTGGGAGGTAACCGTTGGGTCCTACGCAGAAATACAAAAACAATTACACACAAATGGGTTTGGAGGCTTTGCTCAATTTACATCTGCAATGTGCAGTTCAGTCAGATGTCCTTGCAGAATTGCACATCTTACCTGGTGCACTCTCAGACCAGTCTCTCTCTCATTGATAGACCGTGATTTATTACGTGATCAATTATAGTAGCCCTAATCTCATCTGAGACAGCAGCTTTTGATCTTCCTCTCAGTCTTCTTCCAACACACATACGTACTCCTCTCCCTCTCCCAGCCACTCTTCTTCCTCTATCAGCCACTTCTCTATCTCTGGCTGGATCCATGTTAACGTTGCAGTACAGCATTATTCCTAAAATGTCCCCTTTTGTATAGATGGTAATGAAATTGAAAGATTAACACCTGGGTAGGTGTTCAGCTACAATGGGAATCAGCTGTGGTTGGTCTAATTGTTTTGATAGTATTTCATGTTTTACATTTGGAATATGTTTCAATACGGTATTACTGTAGAAATTTAGCAAATTGCTGTCTTATTCAATTTTATGTTAGATTTTGAACTTAAATTTAACCGTTTTGAAAAGAGTGTGTAAACATGTGCAAATTGGCTGTGTCTGAGTGAGAAAATAATTCATGACATTTGAAAGATGTAGTCACTGAATGCATTTTGTGCCAAAGCAATGAAAAACGATCCACAGTTTAGCCCACATAGACTGCTGTTGTGCTCACCGTGTGAAGAGTTTAGAAAAAATGACCTAAGTATTGAGAAATGGGTCCTAGCGATTGTAAAAAAAAAATTTACAAAATCTGTAAGAAACATGTGACTCAAGAGTTTTGTAAGGTTGGATACCCTTCCAACGCCACTAACCTCTCCCTCATTCCTAACCTCCAGCAGTGGGAACAGGGAAGTGTCAGAAGGTTGCTGCTTATCAACCGTTGGGACCCCAAAGTTTACACTCGTCGAGGGTGTTCACAAAGGGTGTAGATCGGCCTTGGCATGAGAGATGAGCACCTAACCTGAGTGCAGGGAAGTATTATCTACAGATACCGACTGTAGCAGGCAACAGAAGATCAGGATTTTGGAGACAGAGACAATGCAACAGCTATTCTCACGGCAGTCGCTGTTAGGGTCCGTAATTGAAGGAGTAGTACTGTAGTAGTGGTGAAGGAGGCTATAGTAACAGCATGGAACTGGACTACGGCGCAAATGGGGAGTATTTTGAAGTATGCATCATAGGCAGTGTTAATGGTAGCAAGGGTTATCTTGTTAGCATTGCTGGGAAGGCGTTGATGTTGAAACGCATATACAGTGCTGATTTTGCCTCAAGATGAGGTAAAGGGATTAAGGCCACCGCACGTGTATATCGGGTGGCCATGGAGGAAGAAGGAGACGGGGGGGCGAAGTGAAAATTATATGGCGTTAGAACACCTTTTGTAACCTGTGGCCTAACAGGGAAGACTGGGTGAAAGCATGAGGAGGTTTTGTAGGGCCTTCATTTTTGTGGACCCCAGCAGAACAGTATACCGAAGGTATAGAGTCAGGCTAAGATTGGGAATCGTCATGTTATCAAACTTCGTTTTTTCTTCACATATCTAATTATGTATAGCTTAACGCATTATTAAAACTTGTTGTGTTTTGTGTCTCATTTTGTTTTTCAAGTCTTGTGCTATCACTCTCTTAGGAACCCGGAAGCTGAAACGGAGAAAATCAAAAGCTCCAGCTGTGCTTCCCACCCTCGGAAACAATCCCTTAGGGCCGGGGACGGCAACTTCGGCGTCTCGAGCGGTCATTCATATTGCCTTTGTATTGTATTATATTGTATTCTTGTTTAAATAAAACATAATAATAATAATAATACAAATAAATACTATGTATCAATTTCTGCACTGTAAAGATGAAATAAAGAAAGATCATAGAAAAAAAGATCATAGAAAAGGAGAACATGAAATCACCACAACGAGAACAAGAAGACAAGAGGAAAGGAGAGGATGATAATATAGACCGACATTGGACACACAGTGAAAATGAGTAATACTAGACAGACAAAGAAGGAAAGACACTGGTTATGACTGGCCCGTGCCAGGAACATAATGAGTCGACTGATCAATAACCTGGTCGATAGAGACGTTTTGACATTGTACATTAAGCAGTAACTAATTGCCAGATTGCTAAATGCTTCACAAAAACATATCCAGGACAATCAATGATGCAATTACAAAAACTCATAGACACACACATGCACGCACACACACAAGAGCGAACACACACACACACACACAATGACACACACACACACACACACACTTAAAGGTTCAATGCAGCTGTTTTTTTTATCTCAATATCAAATCATTTCTAGGTAACAATTAAGTACCTTACTGTTATTGTTTTCAATTCAAATGGTCAAAAAGAAACAAAGGTAGCTTCTTAGCTACATGCAATTTCTCAAGCAAGAATTGTGCTAGGAGTGTCTGGGAGTGGTCTGAGAGAGGGGCCTATAATTGGAGGAGCCGGCTGGGAGGGACGTGTAACCTGAAAACTAGCTGTTATTGTCAAAGAGAAGGGCAAACTCTCTTTGTTATTGGTCTATTAACTTATACTGCCTGGTGATGTCACCAGGCGGATCAAAAACCCCACCCAGCCAAACAAGCTGACATTTCAGGTGGTCTTTTCAAACAGCTCTTACATTAATAGTGCATTGTCATAATTTTCACAATTTCACACTATTATTCCAACCGCATAGTGTGGAAATATACACCGAGTGTACAAAACATTAGGAACAACTTCCTAATGTTGAGTAGCACCCCCCCTTTCCCTCAGAACAGCCTCAATTTGTTAGGGCATCGACTCTATAAGGTGCCAAAAGCATTCCACAGGGATGCTGGCTCATGTTGACTCCAATGCTTCCCAGAGTTGTGTCAAGTTGGCTGGATGTCCATTGGGTGGTGGACCATTCTTGACACACCTACTACCATACAACGTTCAAAGGCACTTAAATACTTTGTCTTGGCCATTCATTCTCGGATTTACTGTTTCAGGTGACATCAATGAGGGATCATAGCTTTCACCTGGTTAGTCTATGTCATGGAAAGTGTAGGTGTTCCTAATGGCTTGTACACTCAGTGTATATAAAACACAGGAAAATCCCGTTTTTGATTGCACTGCCCCTTTAATACTGCCAGGGAGAGGCAAGGAGAAAAGGGTTGATGTGGTCCATGACCAGTGGAGTTGTGGTTTAGGACTAACTGTGATTTTGTTTGGGTGGTTTCATTCCCAGTAGAATTGTTGATTTGGTTCACAGCTTGGGTTGACCGCCATCCATTTAAAGCACTCAATGGAAGTGAAAGGTGGTTTAACGTTAAATGTGTTTCATGTCCATAGTGTGTATGTGTGTAACAGGGTCAGGTACATCGTGAATGAGAGCCCACAAAAAAGAGGAATTAAAAAATAATTTAGTTGAATTTTTCAGCCGAGTAGTGCTTCAGTTGCTCGAGGACTCTCCCTCTGAGTATTCCTCCATTTTTAACACACCAGTTCAACTATAGAGGGTGTTATGGTCACACTTTATTTGGATAGGATTCTCCATGCTATCAACTATTTGTTGATAAGCAACTGCTTACGGTTAGGTTTAGAATAAGGGATAGGGTAAAGGTAAAAGGTTAGGGTTAGAGTTGGGGTTAGTAGATAGTTAGTTGAAATGTTACTGTCTGTAGAGCATCTACAGATGGACTATACAAATGAAGTGTTACCGTTGTTGTTGTTTTTAGAGGAGTACATAAACTAGCATGTAAATGATGTGCAGTGAAGCTAGATTCACTCGTTGATGACAGAGCTGGGGTCAATTGTTGTCAATTTATTCAATAGAAATATACTTCCTGAATGGAAAATTGCCAATTGTTTTATATAAAGCTTGATTGAATTGAAAATCGAATTTACTCCACCTTGCTTCGTAGTGTGGCTGACATTTTTTGTTTCCAACAAGTGAAAATAGTGGCAAGTCCTTCAACCTTTGTTGCCGTGTCAGCATTGTCTGACTAGTCCAACAAGCGATGAAGCCCCTCAGATCACGAGCCCCCCGTCTGTAACCCTCTTCACTGTCGTTTTACGGTTGAATTCCATCATCTGAAATTGGATCATGTGGTCAACTGGACTTCTGTGAAGAAGCAGACAGAAGATGGATGCCAAGCTAAAGAAGGCTGCACACTGGAAAACCACCTAACCACTGCTGCCCTGGGAGAAATAAGCTTAATTAAAAGCCACACACTTAACACTGATCCATGGTCAGGTACAAGAGGATCTCAGTTGTGTGATCGAAATATAACCACACTTTTCATGCAGACATGGGGTCAGATATCAAATGAATCCCTCGTGTTAATTCATAAACAAGCACACAACACTGATTTGGCTCCATAAGAGGCCTTACAACTTCCTAATTCTGTCCCGTTGTCGCATAGAGATGTATAGAGATCGCAACGTTGTGTCTGTCGCCTTATATTTGTGGTCTGTGAGCGCACAGGCAGTGCCATTGAGACAGATAAAACGTTGTGATCTCTATACATCTCTATGCGACAATGGGACAGAATGAGTAAGTGGCTAGAATCTAATTTCTTATGATTATCAGTCAAATTAAGAAATTGATGAAATATTGATTATTCTGAAATATCTTAAATTTGCCTATATGGCCTAGGAACCACTAAAATATGTAATAATTACTGAACATTTAATCACCGGAAACAAATAGAACAAATGTGACCGACCAGCTCGATTTGGTCTGATGTAGTAAAATTTGAAATTGTGTTTTTTACATTGGATAAAATTAGAGACTCTGAGCTATGGGAAAAAACAATGGGAAAATAATTCTGCTTTGAAAGTTGATAAACTTGTAACCTCACTTTTGAGAAAATGGCATTTGAATGTTTTGGCAAAACTACTGGAGAGCTCTTCTTTTCTACTCCCATTCAGCGTCATTCACACCCTCTTAAGCCGTAGCCCCACCCATCTCTTTAAGGCATCACATGTGAGAACTGTACTAAACAACCAAGATGTAAAGACTAAAGGCTGGTTTATACTATGTCTAACAACAGTTGTCGCAGTGACATCATGAACATTCTATTGTCTTCCGACATCAAACCTGTCGGTATGAAAAAGTATAAACACAAAAACTACAGGCTACATAACATCAGCAGTCTGCTGGTCCAAAATAGCATAACTAGTGTATTTAACACCAATAACCCACCTGTTTTAAAAATGAAATTAGTATATGTCAATCTAGCAAACCATGCAAATAAAGGCAACTTTCTAAACAATGTTTTTGTTTGTTTCTAGCTTGTTAGCTAGCTAATGTTAAGATAGCTGGCTAGCCAGTTCAAATAATGAACATATCATATAGCTGACAACATCTTCACTTTAGATAATTTGTCTTCATTATTACAGGAAAATAAACTCACCTCAAGTTCATTATTTACAAGTTAATGGCGAGCCAATTACAGAAAATATCTTACGGTTGTGAGTTTGATGAAATATAAGCAGGGCATTCTATTCTAAAAAGTAATACTTCCAGATCAACTGTAATGTCAATACCATTGTAAAGACCCCGTCGGGTCTTTTAAAAAATGACAGGTGGGGAAGCGAAACTAATGCGTGATCTCGATCTGTCCAACTTATCACCTTATCGCCTCTAAAATGTAAAAAACAGAGTTTATATAATGTGTCATTACATACTTATTTGAAGGTTTGTGTCGAATTTGAATGGGGTTATTAGGGCGGAGCTAAAGTGATCTTGGAAGTAAACAGCGGCTTTGAGAATGATGACGCAAGAAATGATGACGCAAGAAATGACTAGGTATCCCCCCCTTACCCCCGTCACTGTCCATTTCTTGTTTTTAAAGGATGATATACTGTATCTCGGTATTTACAGAAGCTATTTCGATCATATTTGGCACAAAAAAGTAAGGCCATTGGACCTACTCAAAATGTGTAAAGCAATATGTCCTTGGCAGAAGGTCAGGATTTATTATACAGTACCCTCAGAAAGTGTTCACACCCCTTGACATTTTCCACATTTTGATGTGTTACAGCCTGAATTTAAAGTTTATTAAATTCAGATTTTGTGTCACTGACCTACACACAATACCCCATATAATCAAACGTGTTTTTGTTTTGTTTCAAATTAATTCAAATTGAAAAGCTGAAATGTGTTGAGTCAATAAGTATACATCCCTAAATAAATTCAGGAGTAAACATCTGCTTAACAAGTCACATTATAAGTTGCATGGACTATAATAGTATTTAACATGACTACCTCATCTCTGTACCCCACACATACAATTATCTGTAAGGTCCCTCAGTCGAGCAGTGAATTTCAAACACAGATTCAACCACAAAGACCAAGGAGGTTTTCCAATGCCTCGCAAAGAAGGGCACCTATTGGTAGATGGGTAAAAAAAGAAAAGTAGACATTGAATGTCCCTTTGAGTTCATCCATTTTGAATTCAGGCTGTAACACAACAAAATGTGGAATAAGTCAAGGGGTATGAATACTTTCTGAAGGCACTGTATATGGCCTGACCAAGTTTATTGTATTTTTTGTAAACAACAGCAGAGACTGCAGTATTTGTCAAAAATAAAATCTCTCAGGTAAACACGCCTGTGTATCCCTCAACACTTTGACTTTTTACATTCCAAACCCAATACTGTGATATCTAACAGTGAGGACACCACACTTGGATACCCTCGAGGGGAGCAGAGGCTTGTGGGAGATTAGTGATGTTATGACAGGTCCCTCCGGGGCTTCCTGTCACAACTCAATGTCTGGAAGCCCTATGAAATATTAGCACCAATAACAACGCCTCTATCAGGACCCGCTCACTCAGCTCACAGTAAAAACAAACAAGTCTTCTCATTGGCTCTAGTTGGCTTAATCATGGGGCGTGTCTGCGCAAGGTTGCAATTGATGGGCTGAATAGGTTTTCTTTGCCTGAAAATGTGTGTATGGGCCTCAGTCTCTGATCCCTCAAAACCAGAACCTAAATTACCTCCTAGCTGGCAGGACCATTTCAGACAAGAATGTTAAGCTCAAACAAGGGCTCTGATTGTTGTGACTTGTGATTGAAGTAAATAGCTGTTTGATTGACAGCTCCGTTAACCTGTAATTCCTTACTTTGACATATGTCTATTACCCGTCACTCTTACAACAGCTATGCTCTTCTTACCTCACCTGTTATTCACTGGTCAGATGTTCCAAGTTATGATATCTACCAGCAAATGCTAAGGCAAGAATGGGTATGCACACCAGGTATTTAAAAAGCTCAAAGTCTTTGGTTGAATATTTGCAACGACCAATTCAGTCATCATGGAATAGCCTACCTTGAAAATCAAGACATTTGGTCCTTGAAAAGTCATTGAAGTTATGTTAGCCGATTTATAAGTTCTACTGTTCCAATACAATTATCTATCATTTCTGATCAGTTTTTATGAGAGATGTAAGTGATATGTTTTTATGAGAGATGTAAGTGATATGTTTTTATGAGAGATGTAAAGTGATTTGTTTTTATGAGAGATGTAAGTGATATGTTTTTATGAGAGAAGCAAGTGATATGTTTTTATGAGAGATGTAAGTGATTTGTTTTTATGAGAGATGTAAGTGATATGTTTTTATGAGAGAAGCAAGTGATATGTTTTTATGAGAGATGTAAGTGATATGTTTTTATGAGAGATGTAAGTGATATGTTTTTATGAGAGAAGCAAGTGATATGTTTTTATGAGAGATGTAAGTGATATGTTTTTATGAGAGATGTAATTCGCTTTCGTTTGATTCCCGTGGCCTCTGTTGTGCTTGTTGTGGTAAAACCACGTGAGGTTATTATGAACAAGACAGCATGAACGTTGGCTTCAACGTGGTTTTCCATTCAAAGCATTCCATTACAAAGGAACCATTTTTTTGGTCGCTTTCTCGTTGTAAAACATGATACAGTAACCCCTCAATAACTCTTCAACATCTAAAACGGCGAGACTGACTAGCTACCACATGGACAGGCATGGACAAACACCACATTTGTGTCGGGAGCATTTGGCCTATTTAGTCAGGCAATGCCCACATTATTCTGACATATTTTAGAATGTAAAAATAATGTGAATGGTAATTGGGTAGGCCTATTAAAAATGTATTATTCGTAAAGTGGTAATGCATACTTTGCTTACATATGTGTGTGTGTTCTATTCACAGAATAGAACACATGGCACTTTGAAATTTGTAAAAAATACATTTAGGACTTTATTTTACGTCTCTTTTCTTTGCCGTCACAGTAAATCTCTCCAAATCAATGTAACACAAAGCGATGCCATTTAAAATGATGGCTTGTCATCATGAGCCAGGTTCTGTATGGAATGCAGACCAGGTCATTATCAATTATTTAAAAAAATAGGTGAGACCAAATCATATGCTGGTGACACCAACTGACAAAGTTGATAGCACCAGTGCCACAAAAGGAAAAACAAGATAAGAGTAGAGTAGAACCCTGGAGTGAGTGTGAGAGAGAGAGCTGATCTCTGTTACTCTCAGTCTATCAGTCCTACTTTAACCTGAAGGTTATTGCTTTTAACTCAGATGGCGTCTATCGACATCCCAGTCGACCTGGCCAGGACACGCTGACGCAGGACTAGCCGGTCAGTCGTCAGATAATGTCTATCACGGACTCTCCCACCACAAACATCCGTGTTGCCTTTCCTCTCACTCTGTGGCACGCTCAAGGTTTTCTTTGTACTATTATGTGAGTTTGGGTATCCTAGACACTGGAAAGACTGCACAATAAATAACCAGCCCCTGGGTAATATGTTGTCTCGTGAGTTTTAAACTATGGCACAAAAATACTACAATATGTCAGTGTGTGCGTGTTATTGTACTTTACCGTCCCATCTGTCATCAGGCTGGTAAGGCCACTGGCTATAGGAGAAGAGAATGTAGAATAGATCCGGAGAAAAGAATGTACAAAATAAAGTATGAAAATGTATGCACTGTCAGTCTCTCTGGATAAGAGCATCTGCTAAATGCCTCAAATGTCAAATGTAGATGGAGGGGGAAAAAAAGAAACAATTTCGAGGAGGCTGAATGAATTACACGACGGATGGGGAAAAAGTGCTGCTTCAAGAAAATAAGTCGAGTTACCATGGCAACGTAAGGTGGAAGTCAGCGCCGCTTTCCAAATAACCAATTACGCCCATGTGAGTATGTTTTATTTTATTTTAATAGCTTTAGTTGACTTAGCTGAGGAACCATTCACCAGGCCACCATATTTCTAGATGGAGAAAAATAGGAAAGTAGAGCAGAGAGGACACTTACGTTAATTACCAATGCAAAGTAAGGGCCTCAGTTTAGTCTATCAGAGACCGTGTGAGACAAAGTCGTGCATGGCGCCTGAGTGATTTGCGTGTGTGTGAGTGTGTTGCGGCTTACGCTGGTTGACATTAGGGTCTATGATAAACATTGTGATCTTCGGGAGCAGCTGAATGCCCCCCTCCTCCCCCTCTCCTCAGATTAAGAGAGGAGCAGGAACGGTAATAGGTTTGGGGCGGAGAAGATATTTTAGTCTTTTGTTCGCTGCACTTCCAAGTGTGTGATTGACACAGGAGAGGGCAGTCAGAGACAGGAAGTGAGGCGTGGGGCTGAAAAGGGAAAGAGGCCTGTTTGACGCTCTGCATCTCGGATTGACATTCTCCCCCACTACTCCCTTGTCCTACCACAACAAGGCTCTCTCAGTGTCCTGCAGCTTCCCTCTTCTCCTCCGCTGTCACTCTGCCCATCAACGGCATAGTGAGCCAGGGAGATGACAGAAAGAGAGTGAATGCATGTCCTCCAGACATAGGTTTCCCCGTGTGCAATGTCATGGTGCCTGTGGGGTGTTGGTTTGGAGATGCTAAACCCTCTACAGGTGTGGATGAATTTTGACCGCCTCCACAAGACTTTGTCGGACCTCAGATTGGCAGATACAGTGCATTCAGAAAGTATTCAGACTCCTTCCCCTTTTCCACATTTTGTTACGTTACAGCCTTACTCTAAAACGGATTAAATATAAACATTTCCTCATCAATCTACACACAATACAGGTGTGCCAAGCTTGTAGCGTCATACCCAAGAAGACTCAAGACTGTAATCACAGGCAAAGGTGCTTCAAAAAAAAGTACTGAGTGCAGCCGGCCACAACCGGGAGGTCCGTGGGGCGACGCACAATTGGCCTAGCATCGCCCAGTTTAGGGAGGGTTTGGCCGGTAGGGATATCCTTGTCTCATCGCGCACCAGCGACTCCTGTGGCGGGCCGGGCGCAGTGAGCGCTAACCAAGGTAGCCAGGTGCACGGTCGAGCTGTGTTAAGAAGCAGTGCGGCTTGGTTGGGTTTCGGAGGACGCATGACTTTCGACCTTCGTCTCTCCAGAGCCCGTACGGGAACAATTGGATACCACGAAATTGGGGAGAAAAGGGGGTAAAACATTTTATTTTTTTAAGTACTGATGTAAAACATAAAATAAAAAAAGTACTTATGTAAATGTTATTTCAGTTCTTTATTTTTAATACATTTGCAAAAATGTCTAAAAACCTGTTTTTGCTTCATCATTATGGGGTATTGTGTGTAGATTGAGGGGGAAAAAAACAATTGAATCCATTTTAGAATAAGCCTGTAACATAAAATGTGGAACAAGTGGAAGAGTCTGAATACTTTCTGAATGCACTGTATAGTCAGAGGGGCACCTAAAAACACGACAAATTCACAAACACATACACCACACACATCCTTCAAAACAGTATCCCCAGACCACAGAAAAACTGAGATTGGCTAAACGGATAATAATACACAGCCAAATGATCCACAGACATTTTCACATTCACGTTTATTTCCCATGATTTCATAGCAAGCTTCAACTTATGTGTGTTTACAATCCAATTAAAAGGTTTCTCACAGGTTGCTTTTTTTTACTCCCACAAACACCTTGAGCGTTTGGCTGCACTATGGTAGACTAGCATTTCCATCTAGCAAAAACGCATACACACACACACACACTTCCTCATATACGGGGGCCACATCTTACAAATAAAATAACAAAATAAATTACAAAAATAACATTAAATAGCCATGCGCTGACTGTACATACGCAACCGAAATGTAATACCTACATCTAGGAGAGAAAAAAAACAAACACTAAAACAAATATCTTATGCTACTCTCAAAAAGCAACAACCTTTCTAAAAATGGAGTACCGTTGCAGTGTACGGGCAAACCAACTAAGCTTACAGACAGACTGGAGAAATACATGTACTTCTCAGTACCGCAAAATAGATCCACAACATCGGCTTCAGCTTTGGGCTGAGCTTCTGACCTTTTAGGTGAGGCTTGTTCTCTCCTGTACCTCGGGGTTCATGCGTATGTATGTTGATTTGCTACATGTGCAAATGGTTCTACTTGGCTTGCTAACTTCCTGGTTATGCTAATTGTGCGTTACTGTTACTAGTTGGTCATTGTGTAATACTGCAGTCTTTATGTAAATACGACCAAGGTGTACATTCCGTTTCAACTTGTGTGTAACGATATAATTACATATAGACACACATTATGTAAATAGAGATTTATAGATTCTCTGTGTGTAACACCTGTGTCGTTTTCATGACAAATGGGGACATGGCACCAAAACCATTGTGTTAACGTGTGTTATTTGTCTAATGTGTCTATTCGTTGTACAACACTTCTGACCATTCTATCTATATCTGTTTGAGATATGCAAGGCAGATAAGTATGGATGTGATATCCATAATGCCCCAAGGCCAGGGGGGAGTGAGGTCAGAGCAAAATGGGGGATATCTGGGAGGCGGGGGTAGGAGGGGAAGGAAAATAAGGTCTGTTTCATCTAGGAGGCAACAAGAGTTTGTGGCTTGGACTATGCTGTAGAGACAGGAGTTTTTCCTGAACACTTGTCCTGACCAGGGAGAGAAAAAAAACTTTGGCTCCTAGCCCTGAGTTTTTTGTAGGTAGGTCACAACATGGTCAGGAGAAATTCCTCGAGCTAGGGTCACAAAAGGGACAGGGTGAAGAGTGGATAAGTAGTGGTCAGGGAGTTTGAGCTAGGTGAGTGAGTCTCTGTGGTTGTTGGACTCGGAGTCGGAGAGGCGGTTATCGTGGGGGTCTGCGGCGTCGGGGTCGTTGTCGGGTTCATCGCCACTCTCTGCGCTGTAGTCCACCTCCTCCATGAAGGAGTGCTCTTCGTCCTCCAGCACGTACGTACTCGGGCTGCTGCTGGACAACAACACAAACAGTCAGTCCATTATTCTAGGCAGGCTCAATTTAAAAGAAAATCTAAGTACTTGAAAGCAACAAAAAAAATAGATTTGAACCTGGGTCTGGACAGAAATGAAATATAAATGATTTCAGAAAGGAATTCAGAAAGATAAAACTAGTGACAGGCAATAAAAAGTATACTAACCCAACAACAAAAATCCCATTAAAACACTAATCGTTTTCTCTTTTTATGCGTCAGTTTAGTGGTTTAATGGTTAAACGTCTGAGGTTTAGTGGTTTTAGTGGTTTTTAATGGTTTTTAATGGTGTGAGGGCTTTGAAAGAGGATCCCATGGAGACAGTGGATGAGGGGGTTCAGATATTGACCCCTGCTCCCCCCCACCCCGCCCCAGAGAGAGGTAAAGTGGATTAGGAGGAGGGTGTGACGGGGTGTAATTGTGTAATGGGCTGGATGGACAGAGTGCTGTCTAGAGAGGAGTGTTAAGATCCCAGAGTGAGAGAGCTTGAGCCATTACAGTCCATTAGAGAAATATTGCAAGGGCCACACTCACTCACTCTGGACTAGCCCCACACACAGCACACAAAGGCCGCAGACACACACAGCATGTGTATGTGCACGCGCTCGCACACACACACATACAATTCCAATCTTCTTATTATTATGATATCATGGGTCTGATGATTAAATATTAAATGATAAAAAGCATAAAATCATAAAAACTGTTATGATCCTATAGCCAAGCCCCGAGGTCTCTAACCTGGCTGCTTGATGGGTTTCAATAAATAAATACATCAATTATACATGGATAAATCAAGACACGAGGAGAAGAGATTTGTTCGAAGGAGCCACATTGACAGGCCATGAGGATGCTAAAGATGATGATAACGAACAATGCAGCTACACTACTGTCCTGAGTGCTGGACACACTGCAACTGGCAATTCAACTAGTGGATCATGTATGGTTAGAAGGTTGGAGAGTATGAGAGTGTGTGTGTGTGTGTGTACAAAGGTTATTACAGTTTTGTGATTTAATACTATTTTTTATTTCTATTAGCTGTTCGATTTATTTGAAATTCAGTTTAGTTTCAGTTCATTTTTAGGCTTGATTTACTATTTTTTTTTTTTTTGTTTCAGTTTGATAAATACTTGCATTTCATTTTTATATTATTTAGTTTCAGGTTTAGAGTTAGGGATAAATGTAGCCTATGCGTGGGAGGCTAGAAGCCATTTGTGTGTTGTATGCATAGTTTGTTTTTTGGGGGATGTCACTCCTTGCCACTGGGGGGCAGTAATACATAAGGCCAGGACCATAGACTTGGGTAGACATAACATCTCTATATCATGATGGCGTCTGTGAGAGCATGGGCAGCGCCATTGAGGCCATCTCCATCTTGAAAGAGTACATTTTCGTCTTCATGAGTACAAATCATTGGTTTATCCTTCCCGATGACTCGGCTGTCACGACTCCAACCGGGCCATCAGGCCATGCCAACCGGGTCATTGGGAGGGATCAGCCAATGAAGTTGAAAGTCCCTCCCAGTTGACTAAGTCAAAATGTCGAAAGTCCTCAATGGTGGTGCACATGCTAACAAAGGCTTTTGGCCACTAGAGGACTCCATACAACTCCATGGCCTGGACGTAGGTTTGGTTAGGTTTCAATTATGCATCTATCTTAATATAACTTAAAGGATAAGCGCCTAGACTGGTGCAAGAAAATGGGGTAAATAAAAAACAGCTGGTGTGACCACAAGGGTCAGGGCAGATGAAATGTAGTCATTGTTTGAGTGTTTCTGTAAGTTGTTGTTCGTATAAGTTTGTTTTTGGAGTAAAAATGAATAAATAAATAAACATTTAAAAAAGAAATAACTGCAACGACAGCAAAAAGCATAAGCAAATCTATCAGTTCACAGCCAACCAGCGTGTGTGTGTGTGTTTCTGTTCAACCGATCAATCATTTGTGATTCATCTTCAAGGAGGTTGTCGTTCGGTTTCTCAAGCCTGATGACACACTGAATATTCTCTCGTCTAACACTTGGGATGTAGGGGCAGAAAACAGACCCAGTGCCACAGTGCACAGCTTTGGATAAACAGCCATCCTTGCCTGGCAGAACTGGAGAGGTGACTCTGTAAACATGCCCCCCCCTTACCTCTTCCAGGTATTTCTGCAGCTCACACAGGCCACTTAATACCCTGCCAGGTTGACGCTCCGGCTGCACAGTGACCTCAGGCACAATCTTCACTGCGAGGAACCTATATTTCTGAAGAACTGTGGTCGAGATGCTTGCTGGATTCAACATGCTGGCATCGTTCGGGGGTCTGTGCTGCTCCACGGCTGTACTGTCCTATTTGCTAAAGTACAGAAGACTGCTTCCCTCATCAGTGGCTCCATTTCTGTTGGCAAAGTGCCAGAGACTTGGGTCCATCAGGCAAGCTGCTGCAGGGGTTGGATGGAAGTTGGCTGCCAGAGGATTCAGTGTGCATGCGAAGCGCTCACACAGTGACTTCAGGAGGACCTGTCCCAACTGTTTTGCAACACTAGTTGACTGCAAGTGTGCCTCAAGGTTGAGAAGGCAGAGCACCACATCAGACAGCAACTGGCTGTCAGTTTGAAGATGGTCGGTGTGGATTGCGAACGGCTCCAGCAACTTCACAAGCTGCTCTAGCTTGGCCCAGTCACGCCCCGTGCCCGCCCTCGGATTTCATCCCTGTTAGCTAGTGATAACTATTAAATGGTGACGCACAAGCTAAGCCTATTTGAAACATCGGCATCTACGGGAAGCATTTACCCACCAGATTCAGAAGATCGAAAACCCCATTCGATTTTTACCCCAAGAAGAAAAAAACTCAAATGTAATTTATGATGAGTTTTATTTGATATTAGTTCGTTTTGCATTCAAAGATAATGGTTTCAGTATAGATTTCCAATGTCAGTTCCTGTTTACTATAATAACCTTGGTGTGTGCATGTGTCTGACCTGGAGACTTTGCAACGTGTCTCGATCAGGTCACTCTCCACGTCCAGAAGGTGGGCGTGGTTCCGCAGCTCCAGGGGCGAGGTCAGTCTCTTCAGCCTGAGCAGAGCCACACAGAACTGGGCTCCCATCTCCTCCAGCTCCCTGGTGCCTATCTGGAGCCCCTGCACACACACATTATTAACACTTGCACACCGTGCAAACACATTGTATATACACCCATGCGTGTACACAAGCACACATAATTAACACTACACACGCACAAACACACACAGCAGGTAGCCTAGTGGTTAAAGCGACAAGGTGAAAAATCGGTCAATGTGCCCTTGAGCAAAGGCACTTAACCCTAATTGATTCAAGGTCACCGTTGATAATGGCTGACCCTGGCCATGACGCCACTCTCCGGGAGAGTTGGGAGATGCAAAAAACACATTCCCAATTTACACATGCTTATGATACAGACCTGTGCATGTGTGAAACAGGCCAACTATAAGCACCAACCTAATTATGATCACACACACTTCTGTCCCACGGGCAGGCTCTCAAGTCTACAGCGGGCTTCCAGTAAAACGTCTGTAGCAGAAACAGGATTCTGTTGCAGTGTGTTAAGACTCGGAGCAGAACTAAAAAGAGGACACTGGCTTGGCGGGACCATGGGAAATAGAACCTCAACTAAATACGATCCCTGAACATCTGTCCAAACACTTTCCCCCTCCACATGCATAACTTAGTCAGCAGGGATGGAAGGAGAGGGACCATGCAAAACAGGCAACCCTAGCCTGCCCCTGGGCTCTGCAGATGTTGACATTGGCAACCCCAGTGCTGAGAGGGGGAGAGGAGCTGACAGAGGTTTCTGCACTCACTGGACACTCATAGACCGAACATTAACTCAGAGTGCGCACACACACACACTAACAGCTTTGAGTCACTAACAGTATGATTTACAGGACTATGGCTCCCCCTGCTGGTTGTTGGTCCACACACACACACCAGGCTGTATCGACACAAACACACTCCACACACGCACTCTCTAGCACACACACACACACACCTCTTGCATTTGTCATTGCTGGGATACACCCCCACCTTGTATTTGCCCTGGTCACAGCCACAGAGTGTGCTCTCCATGGTGTAGCTCCGCTGAACTCCGATCTCCCTCCACACCACCACGCGGGCCGTGGCCTCCTTGGAGCGCTCCACCACAAAGCTGCAGCTGGCCATGCTGAAGGCCGGCGCCGTCTGGGACAGGATCTTAGGCAGAGTCTGAGGGAGGGAGAAGCGGAGAAGAGTTGGAGTGCAACACCTATAGACAACAGCCAGTGAGGGCTTGTTTGTGTCGGAGAGAGGATACGCTATGGGTGGATAGGAGATTATCTGAAAGAGATTAAACAGCATGATCATCACACAGGTGCACCTTGTGCTGGGGACAACAAAAGGCCACTCTAAAATGTGCAGTTTTGTCACACAACACAATACCACGTCTCAAATTTTGAGGAAACATACAATTGGCATGTTGACCGCAGGAATGTCCACCAGAGGCGTTTACAGAAAATGTCATGTTAATTTCTCGACCATAAGCCCCCTCCAACGTCGTTTTAGAGAATTGGCAGTACGTCCAACTGTCCTCCATGTACGCCGTTGTGTGGGCGAGCAGTTTGCTGATATCCACGTTGTGAACAGAGAGCCCCATGATGGCGGTGTGACTATGGTATGGGCAGGCTTAAGCTACAGACAGTGAACACAATTGCATTTTATCGATGGCAATTTGAATGCACAGAGATACCATGACGAGATCCTGAGGTCCATTGTCGTGCCATTCATCCGACGCCATCACCCACCTCATGTTTCAGCATGATTATGCACAGCAGATAATGGAAATGGTGGTCACACGAGATACTGGCTGGTTTTCTGATCCACAATTGTAAATGAGAACTTGTTCTCAACTTGCCTACCTGGTTAAATAAAGGTGAAATAAAAAAAATAAAAAATCTGTGACCAACACATCTGTATTTCCAGTCAGGTGAAATCCATAGATTAGGGCCTAGTGAAGTTATTTCAATTGACTGATTTCCTTACATGAACTTGTAACTCCGTAAAATCAGTTGCGTTTACATTTTTGTTCAGTATATGCATGAGTGTACTGTATGTGTACTGTATGTGTGTCTCTCACCCTGTAGCCAAGGTCCTCGTGTAGCTCACAGGATGTGGCGCTGATGTTGGTCTGCCATACGGTCTCCTTCAAACTACAACCGTACATGAACACGTTCTTCTTCCGGGAGTGACCGTGGTAGTCACAGAACACCTACACACCAGAGGGAGGTAAGGGAGAGGACTCAAGTCACCAACAGTGAAGTGGACGACTGAATTTATGAAGACAGTCGAACTTCGTCAGTCTGGCTCTACCGCCACGACCGTTAGGGAAAGTGACAAGGTTAAGGTTATGGCTAAGGGTTAGCATGACCGAGTTAGCCACGTGCGACCAGCGGCTGTAAGGGTATCGTGGGCTACGGCACGCATATGGCGGTTACGGTACGTAAGCGTGGTTGGGCTCACCAGTGGCGCCCTCTGGATGGCGGCGAGGTACTGCAGCAGGCTCTTGGTGTGGTAAATGGTAGGATGCAGCTCAGGGCTGGGGCTCTGCCACTGTCGGTTCAGATCCTCCCCACTCAGAGAGCAGCGATGACTGGAGGGAGAAACAGAGTTGTTGTTATACACACGGCCTTCAGAAAGTATTCACACCCTTTGACTTTTTCCACATTTTTGTTGTGTTACGGCCTGAATTTAAAATGGATTTAATTGGGATTTCTTGTCACTGGCCTACACACAATACCCCATATTGTCAATGTTAATTACAAATGAAAAGCTGACATTTTTTAAGTATTCAACCGCTTTGTTATTGGCAAGCCTAAATAAGTTTGGGAGTAGAAAATGTGCAAGTCACATTATTAGTTGCATGGACTCATGCTGTGTGCAATAGTGTTAAACATGAATTTGTAGTGACTACCTCATCTCTGTACCCCACACATACAATTATCTGTAAGGTCCCTCAGTCGAGCAGTGAATTTCAAACACAGATTCAACCACAAAGACCAAGGAGGTTTTCCAATACCTCGCAAAGAAATGCATCTATTGGTAAATAAGAACAAAAACAAAAATATTACATTGAATATCCCTTTGAGCATGGTGAAGTTACTTATTACACTTTGGATGGTGTATCAATGCACCCAGTCACTACAAAGATACAGGCATCCTTCCTAACTCAGTTGCTGGAGAGGAAGGAGACCGCTCAGGGATTTTACCACGAGGCCAATGGTGACTAAGACAGTAACAGAGTTTAATGACTGTGATAGGAGAAAACTGAATTCACCTTCAGCAGGAGTAATAACCTAAAACACAAGGCCAAATCTAAACTGGAGTTGCTTACCAAGAAGACAGTGAATGTTCCTGAGTGGCCGAGTTACAGTGTTGACTTAAATCTGCTTGAAAATCTATGGCAAGACCTGAAAATGGTTAACTAGCAATGATCAACAACCAATTTAACAGAGCGTGAAGAATTTTAGAAAATAATAAATGGACAAATGATGCACAATCCAGATTTGGAGAGCTCGTAGAGACTTACCCAGAAAGACTCACAGATGTAATCTCTGCCAAAGGTGATACTAAAATGTCTCAAGGGGTTGAATACTTATCTAATGAAGATAAATTCGTTTTCTATTTTTCTTCTTTTTTTCTCTCACAAATATTCAAATTTTTCTTCCACTTTGACATAAGATTATTTTGTGTAGATCGTCGACCAAAAATGACAATTCAATCAATTTTAACTCCACTTTGTAACAACAAAACGTGGAAAAGGTCAAGAGGTGTGAATACTTTCTGAAGGCACTGTAGTATTCAGTTTGTGTGTGCCCATGCCAAGTATGTGCACACGTGCATACGCACATTCTAGTTGTGTGTGTGTGTGTATGTGTGTACACTTACTTGCCGTTGACCACTCCGTCAGGGTTGAGCATGGGGACTATCTTGAAGATATAGGCCTCCCTGAGACTGTGTGCCAGGGGGCTGCTACCCATCAGGAACTCCAGGGTGCCCTTCATCACCCAGCTGGCGTTGGTCTCCCCTGGGTGCACTCGCGATGACAGGAACACCAGAGGACGGTTCCCTGGACACACACAAATCACATAAAAATACACTAAGCAACACCCCCAAAAGAAGGATGAGACAGTAATGTGACAGAGAGACAGTGATATATTTAAGTCATTCCCCACCACAGTAGTCAGTCAGTACTCACTGAACTGGCAGATCTGGTCATTGCTGGTGGACTCGGGCATGGCGGTGATGGTGAGGAGGGGGCAGCTATTACCACCAAGAGTCTCACACAGGATGTCTTGGCGCATGTAGATCTGAGGGGTCCGCAGCGCCTCCAGCTTCTGAAGGTGCATCTGGGCAGGAACACAGCTAATAAGGAGGCTTTACACAACAGTGGACCTCCGTTGGGCTAGTAGAGTAGTACAGTGCCTTGCAAAAGTATTCACCCCGTGGCGGTTTTTCCTATTTTTTGCATTACAACCTGTAATTTAAATGGATTTTTATTTGGATTTCATGTAATGGACATACAGAAAATAGTCCAAATTGGTGAGGTGAAATGAAAAAAAGAACTGAAAAGTGGTGTGTGCATATGTATTCACCCCTTTTGCAATGAAGCCCCTAAATAAGATCTGGTGCAACCAATTACCTTCAGAAGTCACATAATTAGTTAAATAAAGTCCACCTGTGTGCAATCTAAGTGTCACATGATATCAGTATATCTATATATATATATCTATATATCTATATATATATATACACACACATACATATACACACACACATGGCCAAAAGTTGAGAATGACACAAATATTAATTTTCACAAAGTCTGCTGCCTCAGTTTGTATGATGGCAATTTGCCTATACTCCAGAATGTTATGAAGAGTGATCAGATGAATTGCAAAGTCCCTCTTTGCCATGCAAATGAACTGAATCCCCCAAAAAACATTTCCACTGCATTTCAGCTCTGCCACAAAAGGACCAGCTAATATGATGTCAGTGAATCTCTCTTTAACACAGGTGTGAGTATTGACGAGGACAAGGCTGGAGATCACTCTGTCATGCTGATTTGAGTTCGAATAACAGACCGGAAGCTTCAAAAGGAGGGTGGTGCTTGGAATCATTGTTCTTCTTCTGTCAACCATGGTTACCAGCAAGGAAACATGCGCCGTCATCATTGCTTTGCACAAAAAGGCATTCACAGGCAAGGATATTGCTGCCAGTAAGATTGCACCAAAATCAACCATTTATCGGATCATCAAGAATTTCAAGGAGAGCGGTTCAATTGTTGTGAAGGCTTCAGAGCGCCCAAGAAAGTCCAGCAAGCGCCAGGACCGTCTCCTAAAGTTGATTCAGCAGCGGGATCGGGGCACCACCAGTACAGAGCATTCTCAGGAATGGAAGCAGGCAGGTGTGAGTGCATCTGCACACACAGTGAGGCAAAGACTTCTGGAGCAAAGAAGCCACTTCTCTCCAGGAAAAACATCTGAGACAGACTGATATTTTGCAAAAGGTACAGGGATTGGACTGCTGAGGACTGGGGTAAAGTCATTTTCTCTGATGAATCTCCTTTCCGATTGTTTGAGGCATCCAGAAAAAAGCTTGTCCGGAGAAGACAAGGTGAGCACTACCATCAGTCCTGTGTCATGCCAACAGTAAAGCATCCTGACACCATTCATGTGTGGGGTTGCTTCTCAGCCAAGGGAGTGGGCTCACTCACAATTTTGCCTAAGAACACAGCCATGAATAAGAAATGGTGCCAACACATCCTCCGAGAGCAACTTCTCCCAACCACCCAGGAACGGTTTGGTGACAAACAATTTTCCAGCATGATGGAGCACCTTGACATAAGGCAAAAGTGATAACTAAGTGGCTCGGGGAACAAAACATCAATATTTTGGGTCCATGGCCAAGAAACTCCTCAGACCTTAATCCCATTGAGAACTTGAGGTCAATCCTCAAGAGGCAGGTGGACAAACAAAAACCCACAAATTCTGACAAACTCCAAGCATTGATTATGCAAGCATGGGCTGCCATCAGTCAGGATGTGGCCCAGAAGTTAATTGACAGCATGCCAGGGAGGATTGCAGAGGTCTTGAAAAAGAAGGGTCAACACTGCAAATACCGAAAATATTGACTTTTGGCATCAACTTTGTGTAATTGTCAATAAAAGCCTTTAACACTTATGAAATGCTTGTAATTATACTTCAGTATTCCAAAGTAACATCTGACAAACATATCTAAACGCAATGAAGCAGCAAACTTTGTGGGAATTCTCTAATCTTTTGGCCACGACTGTACACACCTGTTCTGAAAGGCCCCAGAGTCTGCAACACCACTAAGCAAGAGGCACCACCAAGCAAGCGGCACCATGAAGACCAAGGAGCTCTCCAAACAGGTCAGGGACAAAGTTGTGGAGAAGTACAGATCAGGGTTGGGTTATAAAAAAATAATTTTTACATCCCATTGGAGTATCTGTCTATAGGACCACTTTAAGCCGTACACTCCACAGAGCGGGGCTTTACGGAAGAGTGGCCAGAAAAAAGCCATTGCTTAAAGAAAAATAAGCAAACACGTTTGGTGTTTGCCAAAAGGCATGTGGGAGACTCCCCAAACATATGGAAGAATATTTAGCTTTTTGGCCATCAAGGAAAACGCTATGTCTGGTGCAAATCCAACACCTCTCATCACCCCGAGAATACCATCCAGAGAACACTCATTACCCCGAGAACACCGTTTTTCATTGGCAGGGACTGGGAAACTGGTCCGAATTGAAGGATTAATGGATGGCGTTAAATACAGGGACATTAAGGGAAACCTGTTTCAGTCTTCCAGAGATTTGAGACTGGGATTGAGGTTCACCTTCCAGCAGGGCAATGACCCTAAGCATACTGCTAAAACAACACTTGAGTGGTTTAAGGGGAAACATTTAAATGTCTTGGCCTAGTCAAAAACCCAGACCTCAATACAATTGAGAATGTGTGGTATGACTTAAATATTGCTGCACACCAGCGGAACCCATCCAACTTGATGGAGCAGTTTTGCCTTGAAGAATTGTCAAAAATCCCAGTGGCTAGATGTGCCAAGCTTATAGAGACATACCCCAAGAGACTTGCAGCTGTAATTGCTGCAAAAGGTGGCTCTACAAAGTATTGACTTTGGGGAGGGGGGGTGAATAGTTATGCACACTCAAGTTCTGTTCTTATTTCTTGTTTGTTTCACAAAAAAACTAACATTTTGCATCTTCAAATTTGTAGGCAGGTTGTGTAAATCTAAATGTACAAACCTCCCAACAATCAATTTTAATTTCAGGTTGTATGGCACCAAATAGAGAAAATGCCAATTCGCAAGCCACTGCACCACAACTAATTAACATGTTCAATCTCCAAAACTATGAAACAGTTTTTCCAGAGTTTAGTTATCTTTTATACCTGTAGAGTAGGTGTAGAAATATATTACCTTTAGAGTAGAGTAGGTATAGGGCTAGTGATATACACTCATCAGCCAGTTTATTAGGTACACCCATCTAGTACTGGGTCGGACCCCCCTTTGCCTCCTGAACAGCCTGAATTTGTAAGGGCATGGTTTCTACAAGTTGGAAACGTTACACATGGATGTTGGTCCATGCTAACGCGATAGCATTACGCAGTTGCTGCAGATTGGTGGTACACCAGGAAGAATGGATCCATGGACTCATGCTGTTTATGTCAAATCTTGACTCTGCCATCAGCATGACGCAACAGGAACCGGGATTTGTCGGACCAGGCGATGTTCTTCCACTCCTCAATTGTCCGGTGATTGTGTGCTCACTGGAGCCGCTACTTCTTGTTTTGAGCTGATAGGAGTGGAACCCGGTGTGGCTGCAATAGCCCATCCATGACAAGGATCGACGACTTGTGCGTTCCGAGATGCCATTCTGCACACCACTGTTGTACTGCGCTGTTAGGTCACTCGTTTTGCCCATTCTAACGTTCAATCAAACATTAACTGAATGCATCAATGCCTGTCTGCCTGCTTTATATAGCAAGCTACGGCCACTGAGTATAACAAACATTAGGAACATCTTCCTAATATTGAGTTGCACCCCCCCTTTTGCCCTCAGAACAGGCATGGACTCTACAAGGTGTTGAAAGAGTTCCACAGGGATGCTGGCCCATGTTGACTCCAATGCTTCCCACAATTGTGTCAAGTTGACTAGATGTCCTTTAGGTGCTGGACCATTCTTGATACACACAGGAAAATGTTGAGCGTGAAAAATCCAGCAGCATTGCAGTTCTTGACACAAACCGGTGCGCCTGGCACCTACTACCATACCCCCGCTCAAAGGCACTTAAATATTTGGTCTTGCCTATTCACCCTCTGAATGGCACACATACACAATCAATGTCTCAATTGTCTCAAGGCTTAAAAGTCCTTCTTTAACCCGTCTTCTCCCCTTCATCGATAGTCATTTAAATGGATTCAACAAATGACGTCAATAAGAGATCATAGCTTTTACCTGGATTCACCTGGTCAGTCTATGTCATGGAAATAGCAGGTGTCCTTAATGTTTTGTACACTCAGTGTATAGTACCTTCAGAGTAGAGTAGGTGTAGGGGTAATGGTAAGCGAAGTAGCAGACGTCGTCCTTGTGGTTGAAGGTCATGCTGAACGTCATTGTGTAGTAGGACTTCCCCTTCTGACCGCCTGCCGCTATCGAGCTCCTGGAGAAGTGGTTTCTGGGTAAAAAAGGAGGTTGAAAATCTCACAAATGCTAGAGAGAATGACAAACAGAAACCAGCGAACAAAGTCACACTCATGACACCAGGACCTACCAAAGTGACCAACAAGTAAGCTATTTGATGGCCCTGTTCAAATACCTTCCTTCCTTCCTCGATTGCTTGGGGTAAACACAGATCGGGAAGTTATTGGATAAGAGAAAGCAAGGTTACCTTCCCTATTACAACCAATTTAGATCGGTGGTTACGTCAAGGAACAGGCCCAGACGGAAGGATGCATTTTAGAAGTTTTGGAACGGGGCTCGTTTCTCCTGACAGGTGCACTACTTGTCCGGTGGGCTGTGTCATACCGACTCTGCTCGAGGGGTAAAGTAGGACAATCACACCTACTTGTAGTAACAGATGTCCGTTCCGGTGCGAACCCAACGGGGCCTGCCACTAATGGCCTCCTGAACAGAGTACATCAGCACCTGCATACCTGCAAAACAGTACATGCAGTCAATTTACTAAAGAGAGGTTAATTATATACACACACCACATACTGAATTAGCATTTCTATCTAATTACCATTTCTAGCTTTGCCACACATCAAAGGCTAAATAATGCAACAAAAAATGACCAAGGCAGTCAGTCGCTCACCGTAGTTGAACTGGCTGTTGGACTTTTCACAGTTGATGATGTTGAAGCGATAGGGCGCTCCCACGCGCATGCCGCTCACCTCAAAGTAGAACCACTGGTGGTAGTGGTTACTGTTGATGTCAGAGTTTAGGACCAAGTCATACTCAAACCTGGAACACACACAGATCACATCAGCTCAACCTTTAGACAAACCAAAACGGGCCACACATGTGGGCACGGGAGACAAAGTTGAATTTAACAAATACTTGAAAAAATGCATTTATTTTGATGTTGTTCCCAGTTTACGTAACAATGGGACACAATACTCACTTTCTGGCTTGAATAGCCTTCCTCAGGTTGCCAGACTCAAACTGAGAGTTGAACTTCAGAGATTCACCGTCATCAATCACCGGGCAACTGAAACAACAGACACCCACACCGTGAGACCAACAGACACCCACACCAAGTTTCCTGGACTGAAGATGATGACGCTCACCTCTGTATGTCCAAGTCGTAGACCACTTTATCAAGGATGTCATTGGGGTGGATCAGCCTCTCAATGTCCTGGAAGATCTTAGTCCTGTAGGGGGGCAGAGGACTGAGTGACATCATCATCACACAGCTGCAGCAGGGGAGAGCACTAACAGAACACACCAACCCTTCACTTTGACTCCACACTACTTTGAGCCACCCGACTACCGGAAATAAGTCATTTTCAGTGGAAAGAGGTGGCACAAGGAGACATTGAGTGATTTGACTGATTCCAGCTACTGGTCCAGTTCTCTTAATCTCAAACAAGGGGGAGAGGGAGTGCAAAAGAAACACACTGCTGTCGTACCTAGATCAGCGTCTAGGGGTCTCACCTCTGCACGCCATAGACCCTCTCCAGGATGTGTTCTCGGAAGGTGGGCGCAACGTGGCCAAAGTAGTCTGGGTAGGCCACCTCTGAGTACTGTGGCACAGAGCGTGTGCTCTTCACCATCTCCACGTACAGGTCAGGGTCGTGGAGCGGCAGGAGCAACGCCGTGTCCGGCACCTCCAGCACCGCCCCCTCGCCTCCCTCCTCCTCTGCCCACTCCTCTGCTAACATCTCTTCTGCCCCGCCCCCTTGCCGGGCAGCCACACCCCCAGCCAGCAGGGGAGGTTGTCTATAGTGCCTGTTGACCCCTCCTCCTCCACCCCCTGCCCCGCCCTGAGGCCCAGTCCCCTCCAGGGCCACCCGCTCCATCCCCTGCACAAGCTCCTGCTCTAGCCCTGGCTGTGGTCGGACTTGGCTGTGGTCACAGCAGCCATCGTGGTCCTTGGTGATGTTGATGGTGTCCAGGGTATGGACTGGGGCCGGGGTGGGGGCTGGGGCCAGAGGAGATGCTTCAGGGTGGGGTTGTTCACCTTTGGCCAGGTGGCACTCCTTCTGGAGGGGGGCGGCAGTTGGGTATTTCGGGGGCAAGGCCTGGGCGGTGGGAATGATGATGGGGCGTTGAGACTTTGGAGCTGCCGGGGTGGCCGTCACACCGCTCTTTGGGTTATCAAAGTTAAATCTCTGCAGACACACAAAGGAGATTGAACTTTAGGACGACAGGCAGCTTTCTGACCACTTACCATTGTGGTCAACTCATGAAAAACACACATCTGTATGTTTTACAGTGTTTCCTCTAGGGTTTTTTCAGCAGCGGTGGCAAAGTTAGCATGGGGGGGCGTGGTAGTGGGCTTGGCCAATGGTGAACATTTTTGAGAACATCGTCTTGGCCGCAGACAATATTCTGCTGTTTTAAAGATCATTTCCTGCAATTCTACACTTTTTGACATGGCTTATGCCTGAGTGACTCGAACAAACTATTATTTTACAACGTAGAAAACAGTAAAAAAAGAAATAAAAAACCTGGAATGAGTAGGTGTGTCCAAACTTTGGACTGGTACTGTATATATATATATATTTTAAATAATATATTTTGGATTGGTGGCAATGAATATAGGGGAATCACTGGTTTTAAAATGGAATGTTACAATATTGATCAGATTTTTTGATGTTGAAGATTCAACTAAAGACACAAAAGGGTGTCTGTCCTGCATTACCTGGAAATCCTCGGAGAGCTCCAGAAAGAATCTCTCATAGATCTTCAGCTCCTCAAATGGCCTGCTATGGGTCTCTTTGGGTCGCAGTTTATTGATGTCCGTTTCTATGTCGTCATTCTGCAAGGGGAGAACACGTCATCAGACACCTAAATAAGCAGGAGCTGGATCCCAGTGGGGGAAAAAAGTGTATTCAAATGTTTTCACTCTAACTTCAGAGAGAACAGGGACAGGGAGCAACTGTGGTGGTGGTCAGTAGTGGTTGCGGTCACACTGTTGGTCTGGTCACTGCAGTGTCACCTGTCCTGTGGTCATTTTGCGGTCAGTCAAACAAGGTGTGGTTTAAATGAAAAAGGCTGCGGTCATGGTTCCTGTACCCTGGCGTGGTGGTCCTTATCCTCCTCCTCGTTCTCTGTGTCGTTCTCGGTCTCAACGTCATCGTTATCGTCGCTCTCGTCCACCACGTCATCCACTGGCAACCACACACGGGGACAAAGGCAAGATTGGGCTCAATTCCAGTTCTATTCATTATTCAGTAAATCTGGGTTTCAATGAATCCAGGAAGTAAACTGACATTCTTCTCAGAGAAGCATTGAGGACAATTGAAATTGGAATTATAATTTCAGTTTACAAGATCAAGGCGTAACCGGACTGGTTACAGGGTCTAGGGAGAGTTTCCAAAAAATATAAACAATTTTTTAAATGTTTTTTTATCTTTAACACTAAAATAATCTTAAATCCAATGGTAAATGATCCCAATGCTAAATATGATCTGATTTTTGCAAAACTCAGCCAAGATTGGTTGGTTGGATTGTGCACTAGATGAGAGGAGAGGTGATTGCAGTGTCGTTCCATATCATTTCAGCAAGCTTTGCCCCCCTCCCCACCATCTCAGACTGTTATGAAATGGTTTCCACAGCAACATATAAGATAAACATTCCTGCAACATTATTTTGTTGAAATATAATTTGATCTCCGAGAAACTAAGCTAATTGACTGCACCCAAATTAGCCCTTTTAATTTACAGGATTCAATAAATATAGTAACCTATAAAACTATCTGGACCAAACTTCCTCCGACCAATGAGCAAAACATGAGGAACCCCTGGATCCTTCACACACCACAAGGCCAGTATACAGTGTAACAAAATCCTCTTTCTTGTGCTTTTTGAGGTGGAACGACCCTGCAGGCAACTGTGAGAATAAGCAGACAGAAATGAGATGAGGAGAGAGATAGAGAGAGAACATCTGGCATCTTGATTGGGCAGCCGGGCACATGGCTTAAAGAGTGAGGTGACATCAATGAACAACAGTCAGTAAGAGTGAAAGTTCTTGAGTTAAGAGTTCCTTAATGTTAGAGGAGACTGTATTCTACTGTGTTAGTAGTGTGATACTAGACTGAGGAGTGTGACTCCGTAGCGGTTAGGCTACTACTTATTGTGACAAGTCTTACCCTATGGGGGCTTTGGTGTAGAACTGGTATATGGGTCTTCCTGAAAGGGACATCTGTGGTGGAGCGTGTGAGTAAACTGTGTGCAATGACCATTGGGGTGATCTAAGTGGCTCTCAAGCATTGTGAGTATAGTATGCGTGTGAGCCTCACCCCCCAGGGGCTGGTTGTAGAGCTGAGCGACGGGTCCTCCTGCCGGTACGTGAGGCAGCTGGTGGTGGAAGACACTCTTGATGGTGGGCAGAGGGAGGCGGTTCTTGGGGAAGCACTTCCTCATGATAAGGCTGGAGGTGTTGATCAGAGGGTCCAGAGTCCTAACTGGAAGGCACTCCTAAAAACACATCACCATCATTACTACTGATCGTCATCCACACCGTCATCAGATTCATCATTTACCATCAGTGTTGGTGTAATGAAAAAGGTGAGACTCGAGGTGAGGGTGTTGTGAGGAGAGAGTTGGGATTAAGGCTAGGTGCATAGACAGAGGGGGGGGCGAGAAGGGGCTCGAACCCCCGTCGCCAGGAGTATGTCGCGAACTTAAACTGCTACACCAGACTCCGGCACTACTTTTTGGAAGTTTTGTCACCGTACTCACAGTAGAGGTGTTGTAGAGGATCCTCATCCCGTCTGCGTCGATGAAGGCCTTGCGGCCCAGCTTGATGTTGGTGATGTTCTTCAGGCAGCCCAGGACGCCCTTGCGGATCAACATGTGGCGGTGGCGCGTGTCGTTGCGGTGCCAGTCCTGGTAGATGTACAGCAGGACGGGCACATGGGCCCGGTCCACCGCCCGCCGGGCATTCGTCTCTGAGGGAGGGAGGGTTGGATGAACGGAGAGGAGGGAGAAAGAGGGATTGGGAGGGTGATGGAGAGAGGAAGGGAAGGACAAAGGGGTGGATAGAGTGAGAGAGCGAGCGGGGGAGGGAGGGAAGGACACACTGGTTGGTAATCGGCACAGACAATAGCACTGTTACTGAAAAACCACGACATTGTCCTTAGACACTGCAGAGAGAGGGCGAAAAAAAAGTACTTACTGGATTTGAGCAAGGCCCCCAGTGTGTCCAGGGATACTCTGTTAAGTAAAAGACATCCAGAGAAAGGGGTCAAAAACAGCCACCACACACACACACACACACACACACACACACTTACTTCAGCAGACTGGTGTTCTTTTTGCTGTAGGGTCCAATGATTTTGAACATGAGCTCCAGCACTCCATTCTTCCCCAGGGACACAGCATTCACAGCTGAAGACAAACAAACTGAACCTCAGTGCCCTCCACAATAACATCATATAGGAGTTGGCTACAGTAGGTTAGTAACTGTCCTTCAGATTTATGGTTCCTATGGCAACAATAAGCAGTGCCACCCTATGCATTTAGAGATTGTTGCGTTTATTAACACCTATAACTGATATTTCCTGCAATCTAGTGCCTAAGATTGCCTCTTTTTTTAAGTATATATATACCAAAATTAGGAACACCATCCAATTTTTGAGTTGCTCATTCACCCTCTGGAATGGTGCACCTACACAATCAATGTCTCAATTGTCTCAAGGCTTAAAAATCCTTCTTTAACCGGTCTCCTCCCCTTCATCTACACTTTTCTTAATGTTTTGTAAACTCTGTGTGTATATATAGTGGTGCAGCCAGTACACAAGGCAGCACAGCGCCTCTCTAACATTCTTTGTGGAGAACCCTGCCTATGACAACAGTACATTAGGTTAATAACTGTCTGTCAAATGTATGGTTCTGATCAGGGGTATCCCCCTTTTAAAAAGGTTGTGCTGCTGAGTACAGCCGGGGGGTAGAGACCCCCTTTGGTATTTTTTGTGTGTGTTTTTTGAACACCTGTAACTGCCATTTCCTACAATCTAGAGCAACACATTTCATATATATATATATATATACACTGCTCAAAAAATAAAGGGAACACTAAAATAACACATCCTAGATCTGAATGAATGAAATATTCTTATTAAATACTTTTTTCTTAGTTGAATGGTTGAATGTGCTGACAACAAAATCACACAAAAATTATCAATGGAAATCAAATTTATCAACCCATGGAGGTCTGGATTTGGAGTCACACTCAAAATTAAAAAGTGGAAAACCACACTACAGGCTGATCCAACTTTGATGTAATGTCCTTAAAACAAGTCAAAATGAGGCTCAGTAGTGTGTGTGGCCTCCACGTGCCTGTATGACCTCCCTACAACGGAGCAGTAGTGGTCCTGCTGCTGGGTTGTTGACCTCCTACGGCCTCCTCCACATCTCCTGATGTACTGGCCTGTCTCCTGGTAGCGCCTCCATGCTCTGGACACTACGCTGACAGACACAGCAAACCTTCTTGCCACGGCTCGCATTGATGTGGCATCCTGGATGAGCTGCACTACCTGAGCCACTTGTGTGGGTTGTAGACTCCGTCTCATGCTACCGCTAGAGTGAAAGCACTGCCAGCATTCAAAAGTGACCAAAACATCAGCCAGGAAGCATAGGAACTGAGAAGTGGTCTGTGGTTACCACCTGAGGAACCACTCCTTTATTGGGAGGGTCTTGCTAATTGCCTATAATTTCCACCTGTTGTCTATTCCATTTGCACAACAGCATGTGAAATTTATTGTCAATCAGTGTTGCTTCCTAAGTGACAGTTTGATTTCACAGAAGGGTGATTGACTTGGAGTTACATTGTGTTGTTTAAGTGTTCCCTTTTTTTTTTGAGCAGTATATATATATATATATATATATAAACTTTATAAATATAAAAAGGAAATATATAAATAAAAAGGAAATACACACACACACACTCCCCCAGTATACTTCTCGCCAATGTCCAGTCTCTTGACAACAAGGTTGATGAAATCCGAGCAAGGGTAGCATTCCAGAGGGACATCAGAGACTGTAACGTTCTTTGCTTCACGGAAACATGGCTCACTGGAGAGACGCTATCGGAGTCGGTGCAGCCAGCTGGTTTTTCCACGCATCGCGCCGACAGAAACAAACATCTTTCTGGTAAGAAGAGGGGCGGGGGCGTATGCCTTATGGCTAACGAGACGTGGTGTGGTCACAAAAGCATACAGGAACTCAAGTCCTTCTGTTCACCGGATTTAGAATTCCTCACAATCAAATGTCGACCGCATTATCTACCAAGGGAATTCTCTTCGATTATAATCACAGCCGTATATATTCCCCCCCAAGCAGACACATCAATGGCTCTGAACGAACTTTATTTGACTCTTTGCAAACTGGAATCCATACATCCTGAGGCTGCATTCATTGTAGCTGGGGATTTTAACAAGGCTAATCTGAAAACAAGACTCCCTAAATTGTATCAGCATATCGATTGCACAACCAGGGCTGGCAAAACCTTGGATCACTGCTATTCTAACTTCCGCGACGCATATAAGGCCCTGCCCCGCCCTCCTTTCGGAAAAGCTGACCACGACTCCATTTTGTTGATCCCTGCCTACAGACAGAAACTAAAACAAGAAGCTCCCACGCTGAGGTCTGTTCAACGCTGGTCCGACCAATCTGATTCCACACTCCAAGACTGCTTCCATCACGTGGACTCGGATATGTTTCGTATTGCGTCAGACAACAACATTGACGAATACGCTGATTCGGTGTTCGAGTTCATTAGAACGTGCGTTGAAGATGTCGTTCCCACAGCAACGATTAAAACATTCCCAAACCAGAAACCGTGGATTGATGGCAGCATTCGCGTGAAACTGAAAGCGCGAACCACTGCTTTTAATCAGGGCAAGGTGACCGGAAACATGACCGAATACAAACAGTGTAGCTATTCCCTCCGCAAGGCATCAAACAAGCTAAGCGTCAGTATAGAGACAAAGTAGAATCTCAATTCAACGGCTCAGACACAAGAGGTATGTGGCAGGGTCTACAGTCAATCACGGATTACAAAAAGAAAACCAGCCCCGTCACGGACCAGGATGTCTTGCTCCCAGGCAGACTAAATAACTTTTTTGCCCGCTTTAAGGACAATACAGTGCCACTGACACGGCCTGCAACCAAAACATGCGGCCTCTCCTTCACTGCAGCCGAGGTGAGTAAAACATTTAAACGTGTTAACCCTCTGCAGGCCCAGACGGCATCCCCAGCCGCACCCTCAGAGCATGCGCAGACCAGCTGGCTGGTGTGTTTACGGACATATTCAATCAATCCCTATCCCAGTCTGCTGTTCCCACATGCTTCAAGAGGGCCACCATTGTTCCTGTTCCCAAGAAAGCTAAGGTAACTGAGCTAAACGACTACCCCCCCCCCCCCCGTAGCACTCACTTCCGTCATCATGAAGTGCTTTGAGAGACTAGTCAAGGACCATATCACCTCCACCCTACCTGACACCCTAGACCCACTCCAATTTGCTTACCGCCCAAATAGGTCCACAGACGATGCAATCTCAACCACACTGCACACTGCCCTAACCCATCTGGACCAGAGGAATACCTATGTGAGAATGCTGTTCATCGACTACAGCTCGGCATTTAACACCATACTACCCTCCAAGCTCGTCATCAAGCTTGAGACCCTGGGTCTCGACCCCTCCCTGTGCAACTGGGTACTGGACTTCCTGACGGGCCGCCCCCAGGTGGTGAGGGTAGGCAACATCTCCACCCCGCTGATCCTCAACACTGGGGCCCCACAAGGGTGCGTTCTGAGCCCTCTCCTGTACTCCCTGTTCACCCATGACTGCGTGGCCACGCACGCCTCCAACTCAATCATCAAGTTTGCGGACGACACAACAGTGGTAGGCTTGATTACCAACAACAACGAGACGGCCTACAGGGAGGAGGTGAGGGCCCTCGGAGTGTGGTGTCAGGAAAATAACCTCACACTCAACGTCAACAAAACTAAGGAGATGATTGTGGACTTCAGGAAACAGCAGAGGGAACACCCCCCTATCCACATCGATGGAACAGTAGTGGAGAGGGTAGCAAGTTAAGTTCCTCGGCATACACATCACAGACAAACTGAATTGGTCCACCCACACAGACAGCATCGTGAAGAAGGCGCAGCAGCGCCTCTTCAACCTCAGGAGGCTGAAGAAATTGGGCTTGTCACCAAAAGCACTCACAAACTTCTACAGATGCACAATCGAGAGCATCCTGTCGGGCTGTATCACCGCCTGGTACGGCAACTGCTCCGCCCACAACCATAAGGCTCTCCAGAGGGTAGTGAGGTCTGCACAACGCATCACCGGGGGCAAACTACCTGCCCTCCAGGACACCTACACCACCCGATGTCACAGGAAGGCCATAAAGATCATCAAGGACAACAACCACCCGAGCCACTGCCTGTTCACCCCGCTATCATCCAGAAGGCGAGGTCAGTACAGGTGCATCAAAGCTGGGACCGAGAGACTGAAAAACAGCTTCTATCTCAAGGCCATCAGACTGTTAAACAGCCACCACTAACATTGAGTGGCTGCTGCCAACACACTGACTCAACTCCAGCCACTTTAATAATGGGAATTGATGGGAAATGATGTAAAATATATCACTACCACTTTAAACAATGCTACCTAATATAATGTTTACATACCCATTATTTTGCACTTCTTGGATTATTCATCTCATATGTATACAAATCTCTACATTTGATAATACTGTACTCTATATCATCTACTGCATCTTTATGTAATACATCAAAACTGACCAGTTCGTATCACTAGCCACTTTAATTATGCCACTTTGTTTACATACTCATCTCATATGTATATACTGTACTCGATACCATCTACTGTATCTTGCCTATGCCGCTCTGTACCATCACTCATTCATATATCAATATGTACATATTCTTTATCCCCTTACACTTGTGTGTATAAGACAGTAGTTTTGGAATTGTTAGTTAGATTACTTGTTGGTTATTACTGCATTGTCGGAACTAGAAGCACAAGCATTTCGCTACACTCGCATTAACATCTGCTAACCATGTGTATGTGACAAATAAAATTAGATTTGATTTGATTATTCACACACACACACACACACACACACACACACACACACACACACACACACACACACACACACACACACACTACATGACCAAAAGTATGTGGACACTTACAGTTGGAGGAGTAGACCCGTAGAACCTGCAAGCAGGGCAGCAGCAGCTTGTGGTTCTGCAGGTTCTGTTTGAGCAGGTTCACAGTGACGTTCAGAGCTCCGTTCAGACGGGCTTTCACACCAAACTTCCTGTCTGGAGAAAGAGAGACAGAGGGAGTGTGCATGCGAGAATTTGTCTGTTTGTGGTAGGGATTATGGTTTACGGTAGAAGTTTGAATGACTATGTTAGGGCTCTTGTTACAGCGGTAGAGTACCCATACAGTGTGTGTTTGTGTATATATATATATATATATATATATATATATATATTGTACCTTTTGGTCCAACCTTGGCCAGGAGTGAGTGGAGCTGCAGCATGAGCTCCTCGCTGGGGGGAGACTCTTTACTGCCACTGAGGACCAGCTGCAGCAGAATGCCTGTGCCCCCCTTGGACACAAACACACCAACCCTGCGCCCCCCACCTGGGACACACACATACACCTATCATTAACACAGCTTCCACAAATGTACAAATAACCATCTCAGTTTCCACAAGTCAATCAATCGCCACAGTTTTACACTGGCAGCCCAATTCTGATATTTTATTCCACTAATTTGTCTTCTGACCAATCACATTCGATCTTTTCACATCAGATCTTATTCAGAGCTGATCCGATTGGTCGAAAAATATCAGAATTGGGCAGCCTGTGTAAACATAGCCTAACAAACCACCACTTCAGTCACACCATCTACCCAACCAAAGCACTGTTTCCACCCAAGACAATCTGACACTCATCAAATCAGAGAGCAAGACACTGTCAAACAGGAAACTGTTAGTTCCCATTATGCAGTTAAAGAGCGGTTACCACTTACCCACAGTTAACAGCTCATTCAGAATGTACAGAATGTTCAGGATAGTTTGCAGATCCTGTGTGTTCTATCAAAAACAGAGAGCATGCTGGGTATTACCAACACAAAATAACATGTGAGCAATGACAAACACATTCATACATGTGTGCACACACATAGACAGACTAGGGCTGCTAAACTACCGGTAACATTGGTAATTTTGGTCATTATAATAATAATAATAATATATGCCATTTAACATGTGATTTCATCCAAAGCATAAATTTTACATACGGGTGGTCCCAGGAATCGAATCTACAATCCTGGCATTGCAAGCACAATGCTCTACCAACTGAGCTACAGAGGACCACAGGTAATCTATGGTAACTTTGGTCATTTATACTTTATATGATTTTTTTTTTTTAAGTTATTAAAGTATATTTTCCTTATATAGGTGTCCATATTGTCCATGAGTTTCTCGTGAACAGACCATATAGTTTTAGAGAAAATAACCTTGTTCATGAAAAAAACAAACATCTAATCAACAATGGCATTATTTCTTATTAACGCTGCAAATCTTCCATCTATTTTATTTTTTGATAACTGCCCCCAGTTTGGTGGCAAAGCAATTACAACAGTGTTTCCCCAACTCGGTCCTGGGGAGCCCAAGGAGTGCACATTTAGTTTTTTGCCCTAACACTACACAGCTGATTCAAATGATCAAAGCTTGAATATTAGTTGATCATTTGAATCGGCTGTGAGGCAAAAACTAAGATGTGTTTTTGGGAAACCCTCTAACAACAAAGACATATAAAATAAATAAAAGGGTGTAAAAATAGAAATAATATTTCATGCCGAAACCATCATTATAAACACTAAATTGATGGGTTATATTTAGGATTATGCTTTAGAGCTTTGTCATTCTATTTTTTATTGTATATATATTTTACATGTGATAGGGCCACACAGAGGGCCAGAGAATTACAGACACATGACAATGTGAAGTACCCAAAAAGGCCACTATATGTCATGTGATAAATTCCATAGAATCCTCGAAAGTTACCATAATTCTGGTATACTGGTAAACTTTGAAAGTTACCAGTAATATTCCCTCTTTTGCAACCCTAAGAAAAAACAAACAGCCATTCATGCACATAGATTTTAAGGCAGGAAAAACTGAAATCCGTTTGACCAAATTTCTACCAGCATGTCACCTGTGCAACTAGAGAAAAAAAAAAATCCAGATCACCTTTACTCCACACACAGAGATGCATACAAAGCTCTCCCTCGCCATCCATTAGGAAAATCTGACCATAACTCCATCTTCCGGATTTCTGCTTATAAGCAGAAAATCAAAACAGGAAGTATCAGTGACACGCTCATTTCAGAAGTGGTCCTATGAAGCGCATGCTAAGCTACAGGACTGTTTTGCCAAAACGACTGGAAAACGTTCCGGGATTCATCCGACGGCATTGAGGAGTTTACTACATCAGTCATCGGGTTCATTAATAAGTGCATGCATCGACGACGTCCCCACAGTGACCGTACGTACATATCCCAACCAGAACCAATGGAGTACAGCTGTGGACACCAACCGGTCAATCGCGATCGACTGGTTGATCTCCAAGGCATTCCTAGTTGATCACCAAACATTTCTGTAAAAAAAACAAACGAGAAAGCCTTGCGTTCCAAATGTTTTTATTTGATTTGCGCGGTTGGTGGTAGGTGCACTTGATTCAGCAGCCCTAGCGCCGGGAAGGCAAAGTGTTCCCATTTTGAAGGTAGAACTCTGGCTACCTGACAGGCCCAGAGAGCAAATCAAGTGCACTTATAGGCCTACCGCTGGCCAATCAGATTGCTCAGATCAATGTGTCTGCACTGCCATAGACTGTGAAAAGAAGCCTCAAACACAAGAGTTGATAATATAAGATTGCAAAAAAAATGTAAAACGATGACTAGAGAGAGACTCAACGAATCAGCAAAAAGCTGCTGTTTTTATGAGTAAGGTCATGTTTAAGTTGTTATTCAGCACTGTCAACACTTTTTTATAAGCCATGCGTGTTACAGCACTTTGAGATATCAGCTGATGTACGAAGGGCTATATAAATACATTTAATTTGATTTATCCCTCCACTCACGGTACAACCAGAGTCGGGTAAGAGGCAGCCTCACCGATGCTCCCTCCCTCCCCTCAAACTGAACATCAGATGCAGGCTACCAGTCCAGTGAAAAATAAAAATAAAAATAAATGCTCACTCCGCTGTTTCTCACAAGTAATACAACAAATTCTATATTACCAGTGTGGTCATATACGTAAAATGTAGAAATTTGATTTCAAAATGGTCTGAGAAGAACAACATTGGCAGGGCAATTCAAGTATATGCAGCAATATGCAGTAATAATGTATTGGGCTTACAACCTACTGCACAAACCTCATTGCTACAAAAGTGTTTTTAATTGGTTAATGTTGCATAGGCTTACGTTTTTGTAAGCCCTGTTTAAGCCCTTGGTCTGCTTTTTGACTCCGAAAGTGATCTTGACTCAGAAAAGGTTGGTGACCACTGGATTACAGGCAACATCTGCATTGAGCTAAAGGCTAGAGCTAGCGCTTTCAAGGAGCGGGACACTAACCCGGACGCTTATAAGAAATCCCCCTACGCCCTCGGACGAACAATCAAACAGGAACTAGCGTCAATACAGGGCTAAGATCAAATGCTACTACACCGGCTCTGAAGCTCGTCGGATTTGGCAGGGCTTGCAAACTATCACGGATTACAAAGGGGAAACCCAGCCACGAGCTGCCCAGTGACACGAGCCTACCAGACAAGCTATGCTTCTATGCTCGCTTCGAGGCAAGCGATTGATCTGTCATCAAATGATTTATAAGTACATGGGGAGAATAACTAGATGGCGAGATATAAAAGCCATTGTCGAAACCAAGTGTGTGCCATGTAGACTGCATCTCGGTGAGGACTATTATTTCCAATACTTTTAGGACACCATGACGTTGATAGTCCTTGTTATAAGTGAGCTGTACCCTTTTCACACTACTGAGCCGAGCAGAGCCGAGCGTACCGTACTGTTCCAGCCCGGTTACACATCCACCACAGTTGCTGGAACCCTGCTAAAAATATCAGAGCCAGCTCAGTTTGGTTTGGGTCGGCACGATAGTGAGAAATGGCTACTCAGCGATATTCCTTTTCATTAATGTGTTTGTCTCCTTATGCCCTCTGCTTAGGATGTTGGGGTATTGTACAGTAGCAGAATGTGGCGTTATTAAATAAAAATCAAAAAATTAAAAACAGGCAGCCCAATTCTGATGTTTTGCCTAATTATTGGCAAAAGAGCTAATCTGATTGGTCAAAAGACCAACAGTTCAGAATTAGGCTGCCTGTGCAAACGCAACCCAAGCGACATGTGTGCTCGATTTCTGAGACTATATTAAACACCATAGCGGAACGGGATGTAAACTCACCTCTAAGGTTGCCAGGATGACCTCCATGCCACTGGAGCCCTTGGACATGATCTCCTTCCGTGTCTTCTCTGAAACACAGAGGGACTTAAGTTACATTACGTTTCCCTTCGACATGTTAGTGTTTAATAGGCTACTGTTAATAGGCTACTATAGTAATGACTAGCCTAGTTATATTGTTGTCATTTTTACCATGCCATTTCTTAACCAAATAGCAGAATTCCTGATTTTAAAGTGAAAGTGAATACTGTATAAGCAAATATAAATAGCATGTACAGTACATTAAACGTTTCCATTTACAGAAATTGTGAAATCCATTTGCTGCTGCTGTAGAAGAGTGAAACATACTCCTCTCTTTGAGAAAGAGGGCTCTGCCCCTCTCTCAGTCTGACCCTAACCCCCATTACTACCCCTCGTTTCTCTCCTTTTAGTGTTTTCCTCGGGGGCGTAATTTACAGGAGGGACAGGGCGGATATATTTCACAATTATTAGAAAGAGGCTAAATGTTCCTACCGTATGATACGTTGAAGTCAAAAATACGCCACTGCCTGCCACAGGTTCTCTCTGAAACAGTCTTACCACATGGATGGACACAAAACCCCCGCAAACTTCCTGCGACAGCACCTCAATAATTAGTAAAAACACCAAGGGGACTTGCCCATCACAGAGAATTACCACATCAATCTGTCGCTCTTACACACGCGCACAAAAAGAGCACTAAAAACCAACATAGAGCTAACTCAAACACCAACATGACGAGGTCCGGAGCCTGCTGTTTTTTTGTTCTACCTTGTCGTTAATTGCACCCACCTGGTGTCCCTAGGTCTAAATCGGTTCCTGATGAGAGGGGAACAACAAAAACATGCAGCGGAACTCGCTGAGAGGGCCAGAGTTGAGTTTGAGGGCCCTAGTAGAAACTAACAGAAATAACAAAGTCCAGGAAAGCAAACAAAATATAACTCAAGTCAGCAGCACCCAGGGCAGCTCGTATCCCATGAAATAGAGACATATTGCTGGTGTGGATGCTAGCCACACCACCCAGGCCAGTAGAGGTTTGATGGAGTGTTTGATTGAGCAGACCTAATGAACACCGGGATGAATGGGAATATGGAAATGGAATGTGTGAAACAGGCTCATAAATAAAACACACTTTCCAAAATCAGGTTTCGGCACTGGAGCAGCTAGCGAGTTCAAACGCACAAGCACAACTCGACTCTCAGTAGCTGTGCGAAAAGTGATCTCTAAAATCATTTCTATCACACCGGACTTTTTAAAGCTCCTAGAAAACAAAACAATGGCTCACCGTTGACCCTCAAAACCAAAACAACATAAGTTTGGTCCATTTCCATGTAAAAGGACCCATGGAGCACCAACATGTGAAGTTCATAGGAGCCTGTCAACTGAAAGCTAAGAGTCTATATGTTTGAGAAATTGAGGAATATATACATTATTTCAACCATTTTTCATCCTAAAATTTGGAATAAGCAACTGCTTTGATTTCTGGTCAAGCAGACGGAAAAGGGGCTCTTAGAAAACATCTACCAGAAAAGGTATTCAAAACACAATCAAAACACAATCAAGCTGAAGTTAAGATCCTTGCCAACTAATATTAACATTTACATTGAATGTTGCAGAAGTCATATGCCTTCTGTAAGTTTAAAAAGTATTGTCTTGCCATTCTGTTCCAAAAACACTTAAATTGAAGATATTTTCAAATTTCTCTCATTCATGAGGGAGGATAATGAAAGTTCACAGAAGTAACAAGGTAGACCTACCAATAATGTAATTGTTTTTACTGATAACAATTTAGTTTATGATTTAAGTATTTTAAAACGTGTCATTCCGTAACAGAATGTCAACAACAAAAAATCTGTAACAGAATGACTGCAACTGAATTGGCTACAATGGGACAGAGTAGTCTCAAACCAGTTGGGTCACCTGCTACTGTCCTCCCTTCCACTGGCATACTGCGATGTTCAAAATCTGAACTCATGAGTGGCCTCAGTTGTTCGCGGGCCTGTGTTTAAGGGCAACAACTACCCAGTATTATGGTTCCCATGTTGTGTTACCTACACAAGCACTACCCAATACAAGGGTTTTTATTGGTTAATGAGGTATTATTCTAAAGCAAAATAGAATACAGTGGGCTTTACACTATTTATTTACTTTTAAACACTGTCTTCAGAAACCAGTTCAACTTTTGGCAACTTTATTTTATTTGTAGAGTAGCGGTTTTAGTTTTGCCAGTACGAGATATACAGAGTCCAGAGAAACCTTTGTTCCTTTAGACAGTAACTTCACAAACTGCTCAAAGTAGCTAGCTACCTGTAGTAGATCTGCACTACAGTTGCTGCATGGCACTGCAGTACAGTAGTACTCGTCCTCCAGTATGTAAATGAGTGTCAGCTTGACAATACTTTTTTTAAAAGAAACTCAGAAGTGACCCTACTTCCCAATTTCAGAACACCATCTTTACTATCCTAGGTGGGTATTTAAGTTCTGGTCAAATCACCCCCCCAAAAATATACTTTTTGGCTATTCAACACCCTAAAATTGTCACTTTCTATACTTTGCAGAAATTACACAAGAATGTTACAAAACCTCCTGGGTGCCCTATTGTAACGGGCATTGATGGAGTAACGGCCCCTTTATCGACTTTCGTTGACTCTTATTAGATCACTCGCAGAACAGCGCCCGTCCTTTGTAAAAGACAGCAGCAGTATGGTCTCTAATATTGAATCTCTTGATCCTCTCCCTGAGAATACTTTGTTAGTTACTTTTGATGTTGAGTCGTTATACACAAATGTTCCTCATGAGGGCGGTGTTGAAGCCATGGACCATTTTCTTCCTCAACCTGACCCTAACATGCTGACCAGACATACATGTTATTCAATCATTGCACCCACACTGCTCGCGAGCGTCTGCATGGCCAGGGGCTAAAATAATTGGTTCTATTTGTGAAGCTCGACGGACTGCAAGTCCTGCCTCTCCCATCTGCTTATTGGTTTTTAGGAACATAATACCCATGTGAGTGATTGAAAGATGAACAGAGGTTCCCCCTCCAGCCCAGTCGGTTGTGCTAATGCACCTTAAAGTTGGTTGCCAATTGCTATATAACGTCCAAAGAAGAAGAAGCCTGAAGGAGGAGAGATTAATTGTTGGAGTAGAGGACCTTGTGCATTTCAGGTAAAATAACAACCCAATGTATATATCCCAGGACAAATGAGCTAGCAACAGCAATAAATGCCATAAATGTTTCATGCTTTTCGACCTGTCCTCAAATTAATATAATTGGTTCAGAGTTTCAACCTGCGTGTTCTGAGCGCGTCTGGTGTGGGGAGACAAAATCAACAGTCAAGGACAGTCTCGCAAAAATAAGCATTCTTGCGTTCTTACTATCCGCTATTCAAAGTGCTCGGAACAAATTAAGGGAATCGTTCACATCCTAAGATCCGATGACAGTAATGTGTTTTCGGAAGCTCCTTTGGTCGTATTCTCACGGGGCAGAAAATTCAGAGATCAATTAGCAAACTCTGATTTACCACCCCAAAATACCCCCGCACAACGTCTATTTACGCCTCTACTGGATGGAAACTACAAGTGAAATGGATATGCTCAATGCAATGGCACTTACAAATGTAGATCCTTCAAACACTCCCATGCAGGGAAACAAATCCCAATCAAAGGTGTTATCACGAGCTCCACTAAGGCAGTTATTCATTTTTTTTATTTTAAATTGTGGGTAAAACAAAGTATGAATTAAAAGTACGAATCTCTGAGCATCGTAGCACAAATATGTGCAAAAACTCGACGTAACCAGTTGAGGCCCACTTTTTGGAAGCAAACCACTATTTAGTCCCTACGTTATATCGGCATCGAACATGTCACCCTCCCTAGGAGAGGCTGCCTGGATCTTTAATTTAAAGACTCTAGCTCCCTTCAGTCTTCTATTTAGATCTGTAAATTAACCAATGATATCCAGCCACACCCGACCATGATTACAGACACCTGTGTGTGTGGTTTGAAACTATATAAAACTAGTGACCTGCAGTGTTTGTCATTATACCCCGATGAAGACAGCTTGTCTGTGAAAACACTGGTTATTAGGTTATTCAATTATTGCATCTGAGCTCCTAGAGTGTGGCTCTATTTTCTTTTTCAAGGATCCCCCATACAGCCTGGAGTACACTGATGCTAATCGCCCCCAAGCCCAACCACCAGACCAGGACACAGCTCGTAGCACCTCCCCCTGCACTCTTAAGGCACTGTGACGTGTGACCAATCCTAGAAGGTTACTACACTACCCAGCCTCCCCTCTTCACTCCACCTACTCAGCATTCAAGCAGCCCAGACATACAGGTGGACGGGGTAGACCAGGCTGCGTTCCAGCCAGGTGCCCGCCTATACAGACAGCAAGCACGAGGCCCAGGCGCGGAGAGAAAGACAGAGGAGGCAGTTGGCCTGTTGCGTCTGATACTGCAGCAGTCATTATTCTCTTTCTCCCTCTCTCCTATTGGGGACTGTATATGAGGACTGTGTGGACGTCTCCCAAGTGGGGCTGGCTGTGACAGGGTGTGGCCGGAGGCCGAGCCCGATTAGAGCTGTAGTGTGCCGTGAGTGCAGGGTTTAGGAGTACCATAGAGTTGATATCCCTGCAAGAGGGACGTTCCACTGAGAGAGAGGGAGGGAAAGAGGGAGAGCGAGAGAGTGAGAGATAGCTCACATTTCAGCCTGCACCACTGCTTTGAGACAGCATTTCCTCTCTAGAAGACTGGATTTCCATAATAAAAACATGCTGTGTTTGTGGGTGAAAACCTATTTGAGCAACAACCAAATGTATAATGTGATGATTGTAAACTGGTGTAAAGCTAAAAGTCAAGATTTGCTAACAGGCTATGAGCTTAGAACGAAGAGCGATCTAGCCAAGTTAGTTACTTACCTAGCTCAGATCAGCAACACACAGTATCACATTGCTGACTAATGAACTTAGTGACAGCCCAGCTAGCACATTTGGTTTCTTAGAAGTTGTGGGAACGTACGTTTTTAGTTTCCCATTGGTTCTGGGAACGAAGCCACACGTGTCCTGACCGTTAAAACGGAACGTTTTTGAAGTTTTCTGCATTGACTGACCTTCATGTCTTAAAGTAATGATTGACTGTCATTTCTCTTTGCTTATTTGAGCTGTTCTTGACATAATATGGACTTGGCATGTCACCAAATAGAGCGATCTTCTGTATACCACCCCTACCATGTCACAACAACTGATTGGCTCAAACGCATTAAGGAAAGAAATTCCACAAATTAACTTTTAACAAGGCAAACCTGTTCATTGAAATGCATTCCAGGTGATTACCTCATGAAGCTGGTTGAAAGAATGCCAACAGTGTGCAAAGCTGTCATCAAGGCAAAGGGTAGCTACTTTGAAGAATCTCAAATATAAAATATATTTTCACTTGTTTAACACGTTACTACATGATTCCATTTGTGTTATTTCATAGTGTTGATGTCTTCACTATTATTCTACAATGTAGAAAATTGTAAAAAAATAAAGAAAGAAAAACCCTTGAATGACTAGGCGTGTCCAAACTTTTGACTGGTACTGTATATATTTTGTAACATTTGCTAGGTAATTAACATTAGCTGTAGCTACACCAAAACGGCGGTATTTTTCCTATAACTTGTTCTCCATCTTGCTTTTTAAATGGCGAGACAAGATTCAGCACTTTAATTTCCATGACTGATCAAAAATAGTTCTCTCATGTTCCCTCGTTTCTGCAACAGACACAGTGAGCAATATGTTTGGAACATCGAATCGCAATAAAAACGCAGTATAGAATCGCAATACATACAGAATTGTAAATCAGTAGTGTAACATATCGAAGTAAAAATACTTTGAAGTTCTACTTAAAAAAGGAAAGACTCATCCATTTTGAATGTTATTTTGTGGATCTCTGAGCGATATTCTATCGATTCCCGGGGGGTAATTTCATGTGCATCTGAGCTAGTGCCGTTCAAGCAGGCAGAAACAGAACCGGTATGATGCAAAAGTCATCATACCAGCTCTATTTCTGCCTGCTTTAAAAGTGAATAGCTCAGATACACATGAAAATGCCAACAATCAATAGAACATCAGTCAGAGATGCACAAAAAACAATGCAACATTCAAAATGGGTGAATCTTTCCTTTAGGTAGTTTCTGGGTATCTGTACTTACTATTTATATTTTTGACTACTTTTACTCCGCTACATTTCTAAAGAAAATATGTACCATTTACTCCCATATATTTCCCCTGACACCCAAAAGTTGAATGCTCAGGCAGGACAGCATTATGGTCCAATTCACGCACCATCAACAGAACACGTTGTCATCCCTACTGCCTCTGGTCTGGCGGACTCACTAAACACAAATACTGTGTTTGTAAAATATGTCAGTGTTGGAGTGTGCCCACGGCTGTCCGTAAATTAAAAGAACAAGAAAATTGTGCCGTCATGTCTGCTTAATATAAGGAATTTGATGTATAGCGTTTGCTTTTACATTTTACTCAAGTATGACAATTGAGTTGTTTTTCCACCACTGTACAAAGTACATTTAAAACCAAATACATTAGAACTTTCACTCAAGTAGTAGTAGTATTTTACTGAGTCTCACTTTTACTCAAGTAGTAGTAGTATTTTACTGAGTCTCACTTTTAACCAAGTAGTAGTAGTATTTTACTGAGTCTCACTTTTAACCAAGTAGTAGTAGTATTTTACTGAGTCTCACTTTCACTCAAGTAGTAGTAGTATTTTACTGAGTCTCACTTTTACTGGAGTATTTTTTTGATATTTGGGTAGCATATCTTTACTTCTACTCAACTACGACAATTGAGTACCTTTTCCACCACTGATCGTGATACATATAGAATCGCAATACATATCGTATGAGCACCTAAGTATCATGATAATATTGTAGCGTGAGGTTCCCGGCCCTAAATAAGATGGGCCTTGTATTAAACTCTAAAAGACTTCGACTTTGCCGATGATCTGGCGGTTTAATAACACACACACACACACACACAACTAGGGTACAAGAAGAAGAAAAAAAGAGACAGAAGCAAGTCGGACTGGTTAACTGCAACAACTGCAAGACAGCTTTTCCCATCAACGCAGCAAAGGCAGTCCAAAACAATCAAGTAGCAATACTTGGATTTACACAGTTTTACATAGAGCACCATTGCATTATACCTACAGTAGCGGTACACGCATAGACATCTGCACTAGGATCAAGAAAGCCCGAACAACCTTCAAAGTTCAAACAAATCTGGAGGTCAAGAAAATACAGCACAAAGAGAACTCTAAACCTACTAGAGCTGTGTAACGACAACACTTCTATGCCTACATGGTTACGAGTACTGAAAAATGGTTGAACTAAACCTGAAGAAAAAAAAACATCCATCCTCCACACAACTTGGCACCAAATAATCATGAATGTCATCTTTTGTCCGAAACACTATCGAACTCCCCCTTCCTCAGACAAACAAAGCAGGACGCTACGGACACAATAGTCTTAAGATGCCGCTTGAGCTGGACTGGACACGTTCAAGGAAGAACACAGACCCCATTCCAAGAGAAGAGCTGTCCACTGGTCTCCAGAAGGAAGGCCCAACACAACATGGCAGAAACCCATAGGGACGGAGCTCCAACAACATTAGCCTTAGAGTTGGAGTACATAACAGAGGAGAAGATGGCCAAGACAGCCTCTGCTGCTGCCATATGCGCCAGCTGGCATAACAGGGGTGAGTGAGTGAATCATGTGTGCATAATACTGAAAGTAATACAAATAATGTTGAAGTGTTGTTACAGGCAGTTGTTGGAGCTTGGCGGTACAGGTGAGGTAGAGGTTTGGTGCAGGTGAAATATTAATGCAGCCACAAAGAAGGCAATGCTATATGAGGGTAGAGATCAGGGTTCTCGTCTTTTAAACAAGACGGTGCTGCCGAGTATGGCGGGAAGGGTGGAGGCCATATCCTGCAATCTAGAGCAAAAGAAATACCCTATTAGGGTGTGATGCCTGGCCTTAAATGAGTGGCGCAGCCCGTCCACAAGGTGGCGCAGCTCCACTCTTACATTATTTGAGGAGATGCCTGGAGATGTTGAGGAGAGACACAAGTGCCTCAACAAAGACATGTGTAAGATGTCTGTGATACAGATGTGATAGGGTGCAGCTATAATAAGACTGTATTGCCAGCAATTATTCAGCGTAACACAGAACCCAAACCGGCTGCGTGCGCACGCCATCGTGCATAAATTTGTTTTGTCCCCCTACACCAAAAGCGATCACGACACGCAGGTTAAAATATTTTAAAAAACTCTGAACCAATGACATTAATTTGGGGACAGGTCGAAAAGCATTAAACATGTATGGCAATTTAACTAGTTAGCTTGCACTTGGTAGCTAATTTGTCCTATTCAGCTAGCTTGCTGTTGCTAGCTAATTTGTCCTGGGATATAAACATTGAGTTGTTATTTTACCTGAAATGCACAAGGTCCTCTACTCCACCAATTAATCCACACATAAAACGGTCAACCGAATCGTTTCTAGTCATCTCTCCTCCTTCCAGGCCTTTTCATCTTTGAACTTATATGGTGATTGGCATCTACACTTTTACCAGACAACCGGCAAAACAGTTTGTCTTTCAATCACCCACGTGGGTTATAACCAATGAGGAGATGGCACGTGGGTACCTGCTTCTATAAATCAATGAGGAGATGGGAGAGGCAGGACTTGCAGCGCGATCTGCGTCAGAAATAGAAAGGAGTTCTATTTTAGCCCTTGGCATCGCAGACGCTCGTTGGCACGTGCGAGCAGTGTGGGTGCAATAATTGAATAACGTGGATTTCTACATTTACATTACGACGCTCGCGCACGCGACGTGTCCGGTCTGGTCAGCATGTAAGGAAGATGCTGTGAAATTCCACCGGAGCAGACTGGCAAAATATGCACGGCTTATTATAGTTTTCTTGACCCAGAGTTTATTAGAGGCCGCCATTTATTTGCCAAAAATTTAAATTATACCCAGCTATAACAAGACACAGGCGCTTGTTGGATTCTCAGTGTTTAACGGAAAATGTACAGTACGCTGTGCATTGGGAAAGTATCATTTTCAACAAATTGTTACGTTATAGCCTTATTCTAAAAACTTTATGCAATACATTTTTTTCCTCTCATCCACACACAATATCCAATAATGACAAAGCAAAAACAGATTTTTAGAATTTTTAGCAAATGTATTAAAAATAAAAAACAGAAATACCTTATTTACATAAGTATTAAGACCCTTTGCTATGAGATTCAAATTGAGCTCAGGTGCCTCCTGTTTCCATTGATCATCGTTGAGATGTTTCTACAACTTGATTGGAGTCCACCTGTGGTAAATTCAATTGATTAGACATGATTTGGAAAGATACAAACCTGACTATATAAAAGGTCCCACAGTTAATAGTGCATGTTAAAGCAAAAACCAAGCCATGAGATCCAAGGAATTGTCCGTAGAGCTCCGAGACAGGATTGTGTTGAGGCACAGATCTGGGGAAGGGTACCAAAACATTTCTGCAGCATTGAAGGTCCCCAAGAACACAGTGGCCTCCATCATTCTTAAATGGAAGAAGTTTGGAACCACCAAGACCCTTCCTAGAGCTGGCCGCCCGGCCAAACTGAGCAATCGGGGGAGAAGGGCCTTGGTCAGGGAGATGACACAGAACCCGATGGTCACTCTGCCAGAGCTCCAGAATTCCTCTGTGGAGATGGGAGAACTTTCCTGCAGCATTCCACCAATCAGGCCTTTATGGTAGAGTGGCCAGATGGAAGCCACTCCTCAGTAAAAGGCACATGACAGCCCACTTTAAGTTTGCCAAAAGGCACCTAAAGGATTCTCAGACCATGAGAAACAAGATTCTCTGATCTGATGAAACCAAGATTGGCATTCAGGCCAAAGAGTTTAATCATCACATCTGGAGGAAACCTGGCACCATCCCTATGGTGAATAATGGTGGGGGAAGCATCATGATGTGGGGATGTTTTTCAGCGGCAGGGACTGGTACTAGTCAGGATCGATGGAAAGATGAACGGAGCAAAGTACAGAAAGGACCTCAGACTGGGGGGGTTAGGTTCACCTTCCAACAGGACAACGACCCTAAGCACACAGCCAAGACAACGCAGGAGTGGCTTCGGGACAAGTCTCTGAATGTCCTTGAGTGGCCCAGCCAGACCTCAGACTTGAACACTGATCAAACATCTCTGGAGACCTGAAAATAGCTGTGCAGCGACGATCCCCATCCAACCTGACAGAGCTTGAGAGGATCTGTAGAGATGAATGGGAGAAACCCCCCAAATATAGCTGTGCCAAGCTTGTAGCGTCATACCCAAGAAAACTTGAGGCTGTAATCGCTGCCAAAGGCTGCTTCAACAAAGTACTGAGTAAAGGGTCTGAATACTAATGTAAATGTAATATTACAGTTGTTAATTTTTAATACATTTGGAAACATTTCTAAAAAAACGTTTTTTTGCTTTGTCATTATGTGTTGTGTGTAGATTGATGAGTAAAAAAAACACAATGTAAACCATTTTAGAATAAGGCTGTAACGGAACAAAATGTGGAAAAAGTCAAGGGGTCTGAATACTTTCCGAATGCACTGTAGGCTATTATTTTCCCATTGGCCTTTCCAGAATGGTTCAAGCAAATATATGGTCATTGTGTAACCCAGTATATGCTAGTACTCTTCTCACCCTGAGTCTGGATGAGGTGGAGGATTTTGGCAGTGATCTGCCTGCCAATCTCAGCGTCCGCCAGCATGGCCTCCCTGTTCAGCCTCTCCAGCTGGCCCAACAACATTAGCACCCTGGAGTTACTGGGAACACTGGGAGAGAGAGACAAAGAGGTTTAATACTTAACATATACCTTGGCATCAGGTCATGCTCTCATAAAGCAAATAGTCTCCAGGGTCGTGATCATTAGGCACCAGACAGAGGGGAAAAAAGGACAGAAACAGAGAGCGACTACCTGGACTCGTCCAATAAGAAATGCTTATTTTCCCTTTCTGTTGTGAAACATTTGAAAATATTTTCCATAGTGCGCCCTAATGAACAAAACTATGCTCTGGTTATATTACGCTAATGTGGGGCAGTGAGGCCAAAGGTCACAGCCATGCGAGAGAGAATCTAAATGTAGAAATAGACCAAATGTCTTTCATATGCCCTTATAAAGACAGTGAGAGACCAAGGGAGAGAGGGAAAAAAGAGACAAATAGACCAAAATACACTAAGAGCAACTGAGTGAGATACTGCTCAAACAACACAAAAAGACAAAATGCACACACACGCTTTCATGCACTTATATGCTCACAGACATATTAGCTAGACTAAACAGCAGAGACAGTCACACTAAGAAAGTCAAACAATCTACCAAGCCCAGAGTTTATCAAAAGTTAGCCTATAAATTGAGCTGCCTACGCCATTGAAATATTAGGTCTGGGGGTGGCACAATTACTGCATAACCGTGTAGTTATGGATGTCATGAAAATAAAATAAAAGTCATAACATTTTGAAAAAAGTGTATTTAACGTATACCCAGGAATCAGGAAGAAAAAGGACAGAAAGTGGAGAGTACCTGGACTCGTCAATAAGAAATTATTATTTTCGCTATTGCGAAACAGCGGACTGAAGATGGAATGGCCGTTGAGGCCATTTCTGCGGTAAAATGTACTCTTAAAAATGTGATGAAACTTTGTTTGTCCTTGCTGAAACAAGCAAGGTGTTGTAGCAAACAAGTCTTTGGTTGCCTTGGCAATGCCCCCCACAATACAGCACGCTCTGCTACCGCACGGCAAGTGGTACCAATACACCAAGTCTGGATCCAACAGGACCCTGTATTGACCCTTTTTCGCACAAACTCAATGCACACACACTGAGTGCTAGCTAGCTATAGTACTGACCGGAAAATTAAGCTAACTAAGACCAAGAAAACCAACGGACTATACAGCTACAAGTAGTGAGTGGAGTTACACATGGACTATACTAAAGTTGAATGTCTTGTGATGAAATGTTTTCCACACACATACAGTGCCTTCAGAAAGTATTCATACCCCTAGACTTATTCCACATTTTGTTGTGTTACAGCCTGAATTCTAAATTGATTCAATTGACTTTTCCCCCCACGCATCTACACACAATACCTCGTAATGACAAAGTGGAAAAAATGCTTTAAAAATATGTTTGCTAATTTATTGAAAATTAAATACTGAAATCTCACATACTGTACATTGCCTTCAGGAATGAACACATTTGTTTGTGTTACTGCCTGAATTCAAAATGGATTAAATAGATTTATTTCTCACCCATCTACACACAACGACCCATAATGGCAAAGTGAAAACATGTCTTAAGAAATGTTTGCTAATTTATTGAAAATAAAATACAGAAATATGTCATTTACATAAGTATTCACTCTCCTGAGTCAATACATGTTAGAATCACCTTCAAACACTATGCAAGACTAATGCTAAAAGAACAAAAGGCTAGTTATTACAGGCCCCAAACAGTTATTGACCCCAGCAGTGAATGTTTTACAGAGGAACCTAAAATAGCTAGGGTCACAATGGCACCATGACTGGCCCTGGCTGGTTTAATGACCTGTGGTTGTGCTGTCCTTAGACTGATCTTACAGTGTCACAAGGCATTGAGCAAACTACAGTGTATAATATGAGGGCAAGGGGCAGTGTATAAGAGACAGTAATCTGGCAGAAAGAAAGAACTGTGTGTGTGTCCGAGACAATGGTTACTCACCCTTTCTCAGTGGTCATTTTGGGCTTATTCATTTTTTCTCACACACGTCAACATTTCACATCAACTGCAAATAAAGAAAAGCAAGAATCAGCAATGCAACACAGTTGTCCTTCCCTGTCTGGACATTAATGTTCACCCCTGTAAATCCCAGTCTATAATTTATATTATATCCTGTGGCAAGATGAGATCAGCAACATGCGGAGAGATGGTACGAACAACCCCTATTGATAAATCCAATGTAACAAAATAGGACCGGTCATGCTGTCTATCAAGCTCAACTTGTTTAACCAACACAAAAGGGTGTACAGTAGAATTAACGGGCTCCAGTGTCAGGAAACGAAAGAGCTGCGACTATGTCATTAAGCTACTTAGCTAATGAAATCAGACCAAAAGCATTGCAAGACAATAGGAGAAAAAAACTAGTAAAGAGAGAAGACAAATGTATGTAGACATTTGACCTGGGTCATTAATGAGTTATTACCATTCATTATGTCATTGATGATTTAAAACAGTGTGTAGCCTATACTGTAAGCATCATTCCTAGATATAAAATTGTAGGCCATAATTAAAATTTAAAAAATTCAACAAAGATGTAACTAGTGAACCTACATGTACAGACAGTTGTTGTTAGCCAAGGGGACTGAAATGAAAAACCGAGAGAATCCTGTTCTTCACTCAGTCGACCTGGGCTAGTCTGCCCTGTTGTCAGTTATTTGCCTTTGCAGCAAGCATCTTCAGCTAGCTAACGTTCACATCAACGTGTGAATAGCTAAATGCCCCCAACTGCTGTAGACGGGCCTAATCAATGTAGCTAACGTTAAACGTCATCTGGCATACTGGCTATCTGCCAAATGTGTTGTTGCAAAATGCACTTATTCAGATCTTCATTGACAACAACATCACCAGAGTTAGCACAACGGCTAGCTATCTAACTAGCAGTGACCGACTGGTTTACGAAATAACTGGCTGGCGGGTAATAAGGACATCACAGCCCCCACTGCACCTGCTCAATGTCCATTCGGTTTCCTAGCTAACGTTAGCGTAGCTAGCTAGCGTTCCTGCTAACTAAGCTAGCTATTTGGAAATAATGTCAGAGACGTGCACTAATATGCTGAAAAATATTCAAAAATAAACATTTTACGAACCTAGGTATATGGAAAGTTAGTGTTGTCCCATTAGGACGAGGCAATCCCTAGATGTAAGTGTGTTGCCTGAAACGATGACCCGATGTACAAACCCCCTACTGGGTTGGAGAACTGTCAAGAAGAACTGCCAGGAACCGTGAATAACGCGAGAATGCAAATTTAGTTTTGAGATGTGACGCGAAAATATGCGACCGAGCATCTCAGAATGAACGCATACTGTAAACGCGGATCAAAGATCAGACATAATGTAGCAATAACATATAGGGCAAACCCCCCCCCCCACACTGACCTAGAACCAGGAAATAAAAATTAAAAAACTGACCTGAAACCAGCACCTACTGACCCAGAAAGACCCTCCAAGGATTTGCATAGCTATGTTGTGGGACTTCATGTCCCAACGTGCAATGTAACGCTTAACGTCATATTTGTGCATCTTCTTCCCTATCCTCGGACAACAAGCTAGTAACGCTAGCAGTTAGCAAGGTATGTATGATCAAAGATCACGCCAAATATTGTTAAAATTGGCAATATGTTTCATGCAATTACGTAATATATATTATCTTTTAATTGTGTGATATGCATGATTAAACATTTTTGTTGATACAGAGTCCAAGCTAGCTAGTTAGCGTCAACGACATTATTAGCCCGCTTGTCTGGTTTATGGATTCCACTAGTTACCACAGTCATAAAGTCCAAATTGGTTTCATCGTAAAAATTAAATGAAACAAAAATATGTGCTTTTGGGGTTTCATTTAAGGTTAGGCACAAGGATAGCAGTGTGGTTAAGGTTTAAAATCACATTAAGAATATTATTTGTAGAAATAGGCGGGGTTTATATATATTTATCATAGCTATTAGCTTCTAACAATGACTAGCTCGTGAAAAGACAGCAAACTCGGTGTTTCATTACAAATTGCGATTAGCTAGTTATCTTATCGAATGAAACCTTCATAGACCTGATAGTTAGTCAGCAGATCCGACCCGCTTGCTTACAGCTGCGCTACTATGGTCAGACAAGCTTCCTGTGCGTAGATAATGACCACTGAGCAGGCAGGAGATATGGCTCGGAAAATGTACCTCAATCCAGGAATGAGAAATGTGTTGTACTCTGAATTGTCCCATTATCCCTACTGTTACACCGAGAAGATTGAATGACTGCTAGTTTTGAAGTAAACTTGGAGAGGAAGAGAGAGGCCCAACTTGGGGGGAAATCTGTCTCCTTCCAGCAGGTAGTGTTTTTGTATGGCGGTCAATAAGAGTGTCAACAACAAAAATGTATGGCTTATTTGCTACGTGAGGTTTATTTGATCAAAGTTTCTAATGCTTATGTTGTTACACATATATGGATATAAGTATGACACGTGACATTCCAGAGTTGTCTCGAGATTGCTATGCATATTCATGGAATGAGGCTAGTAGCATATCATCCCTCTCCATTGATGGTGCTTTCAAGACAACTGGAAACTCAGGAAAAAAACGAGGTCGTATCATGTCGTCAGTGATCTTCTGGTCGTAAAGTCGGAGCTCTAGAAAGAGGCCAGAGTTCCCAACTTGGAATTCCGAGTTGGATGACTGTTGAAAACACATTTTCCCAGTTGGAGTAAAAAGAAATCTGAGTTCACAGTTGGTTTCACATAAAACAATTGTCAAAATAGTGTGCCTTCAAAGGGATTCGACCTCATAACCTCACGTCCCTGAATGGTCCATTGTTCCCTACTCTACCTACTGGTCAGTTGAAACTTTCTGTACAAAATCCTATACTATATTTGTAAGTACAGTGTCCAGTAGAGGTCTACACTTGAAAGTAGCTTGGAATCTAAGAAAGCACTGGAACCACAGCCAAATCAGTGGGATCTCGCATTTTGCAACATGTTTTGAAAAAGCATGTGATCAAACAAAGCTTTGTACATAAATGATGACGTTATTCTGATAAAGTGAAACATACATCAGCAGACTGCTTAATGATTTCGACGTGTGCCTCGGAGCTCCGATATCAAACGGAACATCACTACCGTTATGGAATGGTAAGTTGCGTTGATCAACAAAGGAGCTAATTGGCTGACACTGCCATTTCAAAATGGCTGTGTGGCTTCTGCTATCTAGCATGAGACGAAAAGGACAGTTTTCCAGAAAAACTAGCAGTCTTTCAATCATCTGTGTAACAGTTGGGATAATGGGACAATTCAGAGTACAACTCATTTCTCATCCCTGGACTGAGGTACGTTGTCCAAGCCATATCTCGCACAAGCTCCATGGTGTCGTACTCTACACAGGAAGCCTGTCCAACCCTAGTGCAGCTGTAAGCAAGCGGGTCGGATCTGTTGGTTAACCTGACAGTCAGCGTAGACTTGAAAAAGGATCGCCTGCTGAGTCCCCTCGCCTTGGACCCTAGTGACAGACACTTGGATCCCTGTCTCAGAACGTTTCCGTTGCACTAGCGCCCACAATTAAGGCCATTTTAGGCATTAACTCAAGCTGCTTAGACACTCTACACATCAGCATGTTAATCCCTCAAGGAGTCTGATCTTTCTTTGACCTGTCTGTTTGGTAAAGTGGATATTACACCCTAACAAGTGTTGTATTTCTCACACACCATCCTACTCTTCAATTATGAGGCCTATTAGTTGAAGTTTCAGACCAGCCTCAATCCCCAAAATAGCTCTGTCATACATTAATAGTTGCCTTCAGATTTGCTTTGACACAGGTATAAGGTCTATGCTTACGCTATTTACAGTATGTCATAACTCCCTTGCTTTCTGGCATATAGGCCAGTTTCTAAACAGAGATTGTACAGTATGTATATCCGTCTAACACGAACCCACCTAGCCCAATATTGGACTAAAGGAGCCTAACGTTATTCCTTAGTCCAAGGACCTTACATGTTTTGTTTAAAGGCTGAATTGGCTCTGGAGGCCGTGTTCTAGAAACATAAATCCCTCTACTTTCATATCCCATCAAAATAATTTCACAAATGGAAAATACACACTGTTTTAACACAGTTGCAGCCGACAGTATTTTTTTTAGTGACAACACGTTTGTGGCGTTGGTCTTCCGTTTACACACAATTGTTTGGAGATTTAGATAGCACAGGTAGTCCACTCTGTCTTTTCAGTAAACAAGTGTTGTAATATGGAAATATGGCTGTGTGGGAACTCTAACCCTATAAAAGGTGTGTATCAATTTAACATTTTATGAAAGATAAGGTCCTTATGCTTCCAATGAGTGTTAGTGTTCAGACCGAGGGTCGCGGCTCTTAACAAAACTCCCCCCTACAGAAGACTCCTTCATCCAGTGACTTATGTGTCCTGTCATGGAACTGAGAGACATGATCAAGAGCTAGAACCGACCGTGCTACTTATTTACCTACCTGTGTTTGTGCCTGTATGACAACACTTTTACCACATCAGAGGGTATATCTGTGACCTGTGGACGGTTCTGATAACGAATGCATGGTTTGCATTGCCCAGGAAATAATACAATCTAATTGTTAAATGCTATCAGTGCAAGTTTGTGTTTTGATTTGGGGGGGGGGTTGCATCTAACAGATGGATGTAATTCTTCATTGGGCACTGCTCAGCGACCCAAACGATGAGTTTTCAATCACAATCGTCTGCCAATTACGGATATACCTTTGTTTGTGGGAAACGTGACGCCAAACAGGGACAGTCACGGGCTGGCAGATAACTTGCAAGGTGAGTACATTTTATACAGCTAGGCCAGAGTTCCACTGGGTATCTGTCACTAGAACACAGTTCCACTGGGTATCTGTCACTAGAACACAGTTCCACTGGGTATCTGTCACTAGAACACAGTTCCACTGGGTATCTGTCACTAGAACACAGTTCCACTGGGTATCTGTCACTAGAACACAGTTCCACTGGGTATCTGTCACTAGGACACAGTTCCACTGGGTATCTGTCACACAGTTCCACTGGACTGTCACAGTTCCACTGGGTATCTGTCACTAGGACACAGTTCCACTGGGTATCTGTCACTAGGACACAGTTCCACTGGGTATCTGTCACTAGGACACAGTTCCACTGGGTATCTGTCACTAGGACACAGTTCCACTCTGGTCTAGGAAATTGGCTATCTGGCCTATTGAACATCCACACTGAAGTCAGAAGAGAAGTGAGTCATGTACATCTACTGGGTTTACTTTCAGCGTTAACCATGGTGATGAAGTCATCAGTTGAGGATGATGATGTGGGATGGGGACTGGGTGTCCCAGAGAAGATGAGGAACAATGCAAACTGGGTGGACATTACACATGACTTCAAAGAGGCATGCAAAGGTACAAGGTGTGTGTGTGTGTGTGTGTGTGTGTGTTACATGCTTTAACACCGTATTTCAGGATGTGATAGTAATGTCAGTTCTTGGGGGCTTTTGATACTTGCCCCTCTCGTTTGTTTGTTAGACAGTTCTGAAATACCTGGTAAATTGGGTTTCTCATCAGAAGATTGGTGTAAATCACACAACCAGTAAAATAAAGGCCTGTACAGTACAGCAATTCCTAATGTATACCCAGTGTTTTCAGCTCTGTGGGAATTTGGTGCCACCAGTCTGAAATGCAAGCTGGATGGCACAGGTTAAGATGCCCTGCTGACCCCACTGACATCAATGCATGACTAATTCAAAATTCTATTTAAGTAGAAGTTAAGATTCACCCTTTGTTCCTGTGTACCTCTTCAGACAGCACAGGCTGGTGTTACACTGTACTACTGTAACACAAATACTGCTCTGGCTTTCATCCCTATAGTTCAGATGACTGAGTACATTTGCATTTGTTTTCTCTGTATTTACAGAGCTCAACCTTGGGGAGTTGCTCCATGACAAATTGTGAGTATGAGTGTTTGTTTGTTTCAGACACTGTTATAATCAACCAATAGTGAAATACTTAATTGCTTGCAGTTTGTCTCATTAATGAATACTGGGCATCTATCACTAGACAACACACACACTTTAGGTCTTTCTAATGGCACGTTTTTCAGCAGGTTTGGCCTGTTTGAGGCTATGTCCGCCATTGAGATGATGGACCCCAAGATGGACGCCGGGATGATTGGCAACCAGGTCAACAGGAAAGTCCTCAGCTTTGAACAGGCAGTCAAGGTATGGCTCTGATTCCTAGAGTTTCGGACTGTGAAATGAAAACGGTGGTGTTATGTTGAACCTTTAGTGAGGTGCATTGTAGTCCACAAAGACTCTAACCCCCTCCCTTTCGTATCCTCTCTCTCATCCTGTCTTGTCTCTAGGATGGTTCCATCAGAGTGAGGGACCTCAGTCTTCCAGAGCTGATTGGGATCATGGACACCTGTTTCTGCTGCTTGGTCAGTTTTATTGCCTTATCAATACCAAACTTAATCAGCAAACGATGCATAATTAATTACCAATCAAAATGTGTGTGTGTGTGTAGATCACCTGGCTGGAGGGTCACTCCCTAGCCCAGACAGTGTTCACCTGCCTGTACGTCCACAACCCCGACCTCATCGAGGACCCGGCCCTCAAGGCCTTCGCTCTGGGCATCCTCAAGGTGTGTGACATCGCCCGCGAGAAAGTCAACAAAGCCGCAGTGTTCGAGGAGGTAAGCCACTTGATCCCTTTGGGCTTTTGCACACACACAGTCACGCCAATGGCCATAAAAATTGGTAAAACGGCACCAACAGATCTGGGACTAGGATAACGCACACTGTCTCTCTATCTCCTATAATCCTGTCTATGGGACACAGTTAGGCTTGCAAAATTCCCGGGAACTTTCAATGAATTCCCTGGTTTTCCAGAAGTCCTGGTTGGAGGTTTCCTGGAATCAGAAGGGAATTTATTGAAAGTTCCTAGGAGTTTTGCAACCCGCTGTTCCCTCCTACGTCTTCTGACCTGAAACAACGCCTTGTTGTAATATTCACGATCCTGTTCTGTGTTCTGTCTCCAGGAGGATTTCCAGGCCATGACGTATGGCTTCAAGATGGCCAACAATGTGACAGATTTACGGGTTACAGGTGATGTTCATGTGACGGGCTTAGTCAGTGTTGTGGTTCATGTATGGCATTGGCGGTATACAATATACAGTGCCTTGCGAAAGTATTCGGCCCCCTTGAACTTTGCGACCTTTTGCCACATTTCAGGCTTCAAACATAAAGATATAAAACTGTCTTTTTTGTGAAGAATCAACAACAAGTGGGACACAATCATGAAGTGGAATGACATTTATTGGATATTTCAAACTTTTTTAACAAATCAAAAACTGAAAATTGGGCGTGCAAAATTATTCAGCCCCTTTACTTTCAGTGCAGCAAACTCTCTCCAGAAGTTCAGTGAGGATCTCTGAATGATCCAATGTTGACCTAAATGACTAATGATGATAAATACAATCCACCTGTGTGTAATCAAGTCTCCGTATAAATGCACCTGCACTGTGATAGTCTCAGAGGTCCGTTAAAAGCGCAGAGAGCATCATGAAGAACAAGGAACACACCAGGCAGGTCCGAGATACTGTTGTGAAGAAGTTTAAAGCCAGATGTGGATACAAAAAGATTTCCCAAGCTTTAAACATCCCAAGGAGCACTGTCCAAGCGATAATATTGAAATGGAAGGAGTATCAGACCACTGCAAATCTACCAAGACCTGGCCGTCCCTCTAAACTTTCAGCTCATACAAGGAGAAGACTGATCAGAGATGCAGCCAAGAGGCCCATGATCACTCTGGATGAACTGCAGAGATCTACAGCTGAGGTGGGAGACTCTGTCCATAGGACAACAATCAGTCGTATATTGCACAAATCTGGCCTTTATGGAAGAGTGGCAAGAAGAAAGCCATTTCTTAAAGATATCCATAAAAAGTGTCGTTTAAAGTTTGCCACAAGCCACCTGGGAGACACACCAAACATGTGGAAGAAGGTGATCTGGTCAGATGAAACCAAAATTTAACCTTTTGGCAACAATGTAAAACGTTATGTTTGGCGTAAAAGCAACACAGCTCATCACCCTGAACACACCATCCCCACTGTCAAACATGGTGGTGGCAGCATCATGGTTTGGGCCTGCTTTTCTTCAGCAGGGACAGGGAAGATGGATGGAGCCAAATACAGGACCATTCTGGAAGAAAACCTGATGGAGTCTGCAAAAGACCTGAGAGTGGGATGGAGATTTGTCTTCCAACAAGACAATGATCCAAAACATAAAGCAAAATCTACAATGGAATGGTTCAAAAATAAACATATCCAGGTGTTAGAATGGCCAAGTCAAAGTCCAGACCTGAATCCAATCGAGAATCTGTGGAAAGAACTGAAAACTGCTGTTCACAAATGCTCTCCATCCAACCTCACTGAGCTCGAGCTGTTTTGCAAGGAGGAATGGGAAAAAATTTCAGTCTCTCGATGTGCAAAACTGATAGAGACATACCCCAAGCGACTTACAGCTGTAATCGCAGCAAAAGGTGGCGCTACAAAGTATTAACTTAAGGGGGCTGAATAATTTTGCACGCCCAATTTTTCAGTTTTTGATTTGTTAAAAAAGTTTGAAATATCCAATAAATGTCGTTCCACTTCATGATTGTGTCCTACTTGTTGTTGATTCTTCACAAAAAAATACAGTTTTATATCTTTTTGTTTGAAGCCTGAAATGTGGTAAAAGGTCGCAAAGTTCAAGGGGGCCGAATACTTCCGCAAGGCACTGTATATGTCGTAATGTGTGTGTGTGTGTGTGTACCAAATGAACCTTCTACCAACAGGTATGCTAAAGGATGTGGAGGAAGAGTTACAGAGGAGAGTTAAGGTACAGTACTTTCACACTACTTTCTTCCCGTGAACTGACAACACAACACGACTACACTCTGGCAGAATGGCCAAACACGTTACTGAATAATATCGCTCATCCTTAACTTTCAATGACCGCAAGTGTGTACAGTACCACCAACAGAGCTGCACAGCTCATCCATCACAAGTTATCTCCTCTTCCTCTCTCTCGCTCTCCTTTCCCTCATTCCCTCTCTTTCTCTCCGGTAGAGCACACGCAGTCGCCAGGGCGAGCAGCGGAACCCAGGGGTGGAGTTGGAAGTAAGACTGTCACTCTCTCCCTATGGATATATCCACCAGTCCACCTTATCGTCTCTCCCGTCTAATGGCTTTAAATCGACCCCTAACCCTCATGCCCTTATGTACTGTTGATCTAAGAGGCTTTTGATAGGTCTAAGCAATATGGTCAAAATCCCACCTAGTTTATCAGAGGGAAACTTATAGCCTTATCTATACACCTATCAAATAATTTCAGCGTGCATAGGGTGTAGTGTAGCGTCTAGGGGTTGATTTGGGCTTTGGCATATATCCCATGCCTTCTGCCATGCCCAGTCCACCAGAGCTAAGAGTGAGGCAGCCTTTCAGTGAGACAAGCCTGGAATTTACAGCCGCTTCTCAAAATAAAAGGAATGAACATTGTACGACAGAGCTAAATCTGTGTGTCCCCAGGGTCGACAAAGATATATTGTGTGTTTTTGCGATTGCGTGTGTGCGCGTGTGTGACTTAACCTTTTCCTATGCCTTTCTCAGCATCAGCAATGGATAGCACTTTTCAGTAGGATCAAGTTTACACGTCTTCTACTGACAGCGCTGATCGCCTTCACTAAGAAAGAGGTAACACACACATTTAGCTTAGCTTCACTAAGAAAGAGGTAACACACACATTTAGCTTCACTAAGAAAGAGGTAACACACACATTTAGCTTAGCTTCACTAAGAAAGAGGTAACACACACATTTAGCTTAGCTTCACTAAGAAAGAGGTAACACACACATTTAGCTTAGCTTCACTAAGAAAGAGGTAACACACACATTTAGCTTAGCTTCACTAAGAAAGAGGTAACACACACATTTAGCTTCACTAAGAAATAGGTAACACGCATTCAGCTTAGCTTCACTAAGAAAGAGGTAACACACACATTTAGCTCGGCTTCACTAAGAAAGAGGTAACACACATTCAGCTTAGCTTCACTAAGAAAGAGGTAACACACACATTTAGCTCGGCTTCACTAAGAAAGAGGATCATGTGCATAACGGTAAGCCGATTTGATTTTTGATTGGGCGTGTAATTGGTTGACTGATGCGTGTGATGTCATGTTGGCTCTGTCAGACCAGCTCAGTGAGCGAAGCCCAGAAACTCATGCAGCAGGCAGCAGATCTCCTCCCAGCCCTCCACTCTAGCATCGAGCATGGCATTCAGTACCAGAACGATACTACTAAAGGAGGTAACACGCGCACACACACTCCACTATGGCACCTAGGCCCAATGTGTCCGTCACTACCGTAAGAGGCAATGTTACACTCGTTGGAGAACCTCTGACCGCAATTTAGCCACTCACAGTTCTGCCCCCCCTCATTCCAGATCAACCGATCATGATGGGGTTTGAACCGCTGGTGAACCAGAGACTGCTGCCCCCCACCTTCCCCCGCTATGCCAAGATCCTCAAGAGGGAGGAGATGGTCAACTACTTCAGCAAGCTCATCGACCGCATCAAGACCGTGTGCGAGGTCATCAACACAACTAACCTACATGGAATTCTGGTACTACGTCTGTAAATACTACAATAATAATTAGAATACTACATTCTGACAGTACTTCTGTAATGGTCTGCCTGTTAGAACATGTGCTAAAGGTTTATAGTAATGTTTTAACGTTCTGCTTTCAGGACTTTTTCTGCGAGTTCAGTGAGCAGTCCCCTTGCGTCCTCTCCAGGTCTCTGCTGCAGGTAAGCAACATTCTCCCTCGTGATTGGTGCATCTGGACAATTCTCTCCTCTGATTGGTCCTGTTCTGATGAATCCCCTCCCTGTCTCTAGACAACGTTCTTGATAGATAATAAGAAAGTGTTTGGGACCCAACCAATGCAGGACTTGATCAAAGACGCTCTGAGGTACTTTGTCAGCCCGCCGGTGCTCTCCTCCAAGTAAGTCATTGAGGATTGGAGCGTTTCTTTCTATGAACCCCAACCTTCAAATGCTTTAGAAATGCATCCTTCCTACCTTCCTTGAAGTCATAAGAGATCTGAATTGGTTGGAGTGGTGTTTAAAATGGTCGCAATGTTGCTTTCACCTATCAAAACACCACAAAGGAAGGAAGGATATGTATGTCTGAGGTATTCGAACCGGGCCTACGAGTTTGTGTTCAAGCTCTATCTCTAGACCTGACTGATCCATGCGTTGCCTCTGCAGGTGCTGCCTGCATAATAACCACCAGGCCAAGGACTACATTGACTCCTTTGTCACACACTGCTCAAGAGTAAGTCACCTGGCTGCGTTCCAAGACCTCTTTTCTCTATATTAATGCCACAATCCTTCATTTGTGTATTTTTCCCCCCCAGACCGAACGGCATCCCTGCCACTTGGTTAGCTATGAAGTTGAGGGGTGGAGCTGGGGGAAAATGTAACCACTCAAAATTCATAGATGGAGCCGTGGCTCTGACTATCAACGTGATAGCTTCAGAATATGTTTAAAACTATATTGTATTTCAAACAATGGACTGAAACGACCTTGTTCGGTTTCCCTGCAGCCCTTTTGCAGTCTCATCCAAATCCACGGACACAACCGCGCTCGGCAGAGAGACAAACTAGGCCACATCCTGGAGGAGTTTGCCACACTGCAGGATGAGGTGTGTGTGTCTGGGTGTGTGTGTGTGTGTGTCTGGGTGTGTGTGTGTGAGAGAGCGAGAGCCAGTGTTTGCGTACGCGTTGCTGTTTAGTGACGTGAGTCATCTAAAAATCTGTGTGTGTGACTGCATGTCGCTGTTCTCCTGCGGTTGACTTATGGGACTGATGCGGCGGCGCCCCCTGCAGGCAGAGAAGGTGGACGCGGCGCTGCACAGCCTGCTGATGAAGCTGGAGCCCCAGAGACAGCACCTGGCCTGCCTGGGCACCTGGATCCTCTACCACAACCTGCGCATCATGATCCAGTACCTGCTCAGCGGCTTCGAGCTGGAACTCTACAGCATGCACGAGTACTACTACATCTACTGGTGAGGAGTGGGCGCCCACGTGTGTTCCAAAGGGCGTGTTCCATGTGTACACTTGACTGAGAGAGGTGTGTGTGTGTGTGTGTGTGTGTGTGTGTGTGTAGGTATCTGTCAGAGTTCCTGTACGCGTGGCTCATGTCCACTCTGAGTCGGGCGGACAGCTCTCAGGTGGCTGAGGAGCGCCTCCTGGAGGAGCAGCAGAAAGGGCGCAGCAGCAAGAAAACCAAGAAGAAGAAGAAAGGCCAAGGGGGTCAGGATCAAGTCGTACATTTATTTGCATTGCACTGAATACATCTGGGAGTACACCGCCCGCCCCCATCCATAACTTAACCTCAATAAGAATGTGTTTGCGCCTGCAGCTCGCCCCCTCAGCAGAGAAATCACCATGAGCCAAGCCTACCAAAACATGTGTGCTGGCATGTACAAGGTAAGTGTGCGCACACACACAAACTTGTCCTACACATGTTATGCGTCCTCTGCCCTGGCTCAGTTGTAGTCCCGTTTTCTATCCAGACAGCATAAACACACACACTGAATTTCTGTCTCTGGTGCAGACTATGATCGCCCTGGATATGGACAGGAAGGTACGGAAGCCGCAGTTTGAGTTGGACAGTGAGCAGGTGCGCTACGAGCACCGCTTTGCCCCCTTCAACAGCGTGGTCACGCCACCGCCAGTCCATTACATCCAGTTCAAGGTAACGTAGTGTGTCACCAACCGTCGCTAGCTAGGATTGTGCGCTTGCATTTTCATGTGTCTGCGGGGCATTCCAGGTCAACATAATTGCAGACGCTGCAACGAATATCAAGAATTACATGTTATAGTGGAGATATAAAAAATATATATCATTTGTAACGTGACCTGTTTCTCTCCGTGTGTGTCGGCTGTAGGAGATGTCCGATCTGAAGAAGTACAGTCCTCCTCCCAAGTCAGCTGACCTCTACATGGCGGCCAGCAAACACTTCCAGCAAGCCAAACTAATCCTGGAGAACGTCCCCACCCCTGACCCAGAGGTCAGCAAACCCAGCAGTAGTAAAATAGATTGTGCCTCCTGTTTGTGGGTCTGAATTGCCTCTTTTAATTTGCTGATTGTTGCAGGTGAATCGGATCCTAAAAGTTGCCAAACCCAACATTGTGGTCATGAAGCTACTTGCCGGGGGGCACAAGGAGACAAAGGTAACAACACATCATAATGCACTGAGCAAAACGTAAACAAAGTATTTGGGGAATTTAAACATTTCTGGGGCATTATTGTTGTTTGGTGATAAGGAAAATGGTATTCCCCATCTCTAGGTACTACCAGAGTTTGATTTCTCTGCTCACAAGTACTTCCCTGTGGTCAGGATCATCTGAATCCAAGCCCTGCATTACTATGACAACTCAAACCCAGTACCCTCCTCCCTGACCCAATTGTGGCGTGTGAGCCCAAAACGGAGACCAACTCAACAATATTCTCGTCTGTGTTACTCTATGTCACTCTGGTAGGACAGAGACAGCAACCTTGTTATATATGTCCCATTATGGCACCTGAAATCATGGCCATCTCCATTTTGAAGTAGTCCATTTTCTTCTACTCCTATGAATTGGTAAACAAACTTAAAGGTTGCATACTGCCATACTGTGTGTTGTTTAAATGGGTATAAAGCAAGATTTACTGCCACCTGCAGTTATGGAATGTTTTCTGACTAGTATAATTCATTGGCTGATCCCTCCTGATGACCTGGATGGAATTATGTGATCCTTCCTTAACCCATAGGAAGTCTCACCCAGTTGACTACTTCAAAATGGTGGAAGTCCTCAGTTGCACTGCCCTTGCTAAAACAGGCTTTTGGGCCCTAGAGTCCTCTACAAATACCAGACATCCCAGAGGACAGACAAAACTACATCCTCCACAATTCCCAAAACAAATTTGACTATGGATTTACAATGATTTATTTTTTGTAATCTCTGTCATACACTTCCTCAATAAAAACATGTGATTATTTAACATTTCAGAAAATGTGTTCATTGACTGTTCAGTAAGCAACAAATACATTGTAACAATCTAACGGCAACAAAAGTCCATTGTACAAAATTAAACTATTAATTAACCATTAACCATAATTTCCATTTGAATGAGTCTGCTATATAAAAAAAATATACAAAACGTTTGTATTTGAAACATTTATAGTAGTGGTTCTGCCAGGTACACCAAGGATGCACAGAGGTGACTTTTTTTAATCATAATTCAGAAAAAGAAACCATATTAAAATAGTTATGTTGTGAGCAGGACACAAGATGGTCAAAGCTTGAATGATCCCTGCAAACATTTCAAATGATACAACAAAAAACCTCATTACATTTTTCTAGTTTACATTTTGTCATACAGCCGTGTTACCCAATTGCGAGTTACTTCAGAGAGTACCGTATGAAATTAAACTATTTTTCCTTCTTTTCTTTACCCATCTACCAATAGGTGTCCTTTGCAAGGCATTGGAAATCCTCCCTGGTCTTTGTGGTTGAATCTGTGCTTGAAATTCACTACTCGACTGAGAGACCTGACATACAGTGGGGCAAAAAAGTATTTAGTCAGCCACCAATTGTGCAAGTTCTCCCACTTAAAAAGATGAGAGAGGCCTGTAATTTTCATCATAGGTACACTTCAACTATGACAGACAAAATGAGAAAAAAAAATCCAGAAAATCACATTGTAGGATTTTTAATGAATTTATTTGGAAATTATGGTGGAATACTCAGTAGGGTCTGCGGAATCCATGTATCGTGTCATTTCATGGAGTGTAGCTGGACATTTACTCTGCCCAGCAGGCTGTTCTACACAACCCCACCTGAAAAACAACATATTTGGTTAGTAGAACCCCAACGGACTATTTTCCATCCCAGTTTATTTAAGACAGAAATTCATATTTTCTCTTAACCAGTGTGTGGTCTTGCAATAACTAAAATATAACATCATATTAATATGCTTTTGGGCCACATATTTGGAGAGAGGCAGACAACATAACATTCTAAAATGTTAACTGTCCATGGTTCTGTATCTCACTGTTCAAATGTCAACATAAAGCTTCCTATGACCTAACCTTTTGTTTTGTAGGGACTCTAGTGGGTAGACTGGACTCTGGTTTTATGGACACAAAATCGATCATTTCTAATTATATTTGTATCATATAGTGTCCAGGCACCCCGTTTTAAGCTGTTTGACCACAGAAAAAGTCCCGCAACACTCTGTATTATTCAGAGCCTCGTGAATTGACACCATATATAGATTCTACAGACCCTACTGAGTACTCCCCACCCCACTTTTACGGGACAAAGAATAGTTCTTTTTTTTCTTTATAAGCCCATAGTAATATATATATATATATATATATATACAAAAAAAACTACATTTTAATGCCTATTCCACCCATGCTCTACCAATGTTTTCCAGCACACAGCTTTGACCTAGTGCAGTAGCTATGTTGGTATTGTACTTCAAACTACAATAACTTCCTTAAACAGACTAATTCATACTCTTAGAGGACACAATCATTTGATTTGTACCGCATACAAGTATTGGATTCTTCGCACACCACAGTAAGATATTATCCCATTACACTACCTTTTCATGCTTTTTAAAATTAAAATAATGGAAGATTTGATTTATACTTACAATACCAATTTAACTGGTTTGTCTTCTAGTACTGTGGTGCATGGCTGTGTTTCCTTAAACCTTTATTTTAGCAAAACATGTAAGTTAAAAAATATTATAATAACATCCTTTTGGTCTAGACACTCGAATGTATTTGTCCTCTTCCTCAGTTGTGCACCGGGGCCTCTCACTCCTCTTTCTATTCTGGTTAGAGCCAGTTTGCGCTGGCTGTTCTGTGAAGGGAGTAGTACACAGCGTTGTACGAGATCTTCAGTTTCTTAGCAATTTCTCGCATGGAATAGCCTTCAGTTCTCAGAACACGAATAAACAGACGAGTATCAGAAGAAAGTTCTTTGTTTCTGGACATTTGAGCCTGTAATCAAACTCACAAATGCTGATGTTCTAGATACTCAACTAGTCTAAAGAAGGCCAGTTTTATTGCTTTCCTAAATCAGGACAACATTTTTCAGCTGTGCTAACATAATTGCAAAAGGGTTTTCTAATAATCAATTAGCCTTTTAAAATGATAAACTTGGATTAGCTAACACAATGTGCTATTGGAACACAGGGATGATGGTTGCTGATAATGGGTCTCTGTACGTCTATGTACGTTGAAGACGGAAGTTTACATACACCTTAGCCAAATACATTTAAACTCCGTTTTTCACAATTCCTGACATTTAATCCTAGTAAAAATTCCCTGTCTTAGGTCAGTTAGGATCACCACTTTATTTTAAGAATGTGAAATGTCAGAATAATAGAGATAATTATTTATTTCAGCTTTTATTTCTTTCATCACATTCCCAGTGGGTCAGAAGTTTACATACACTCAATTAGTATTTTGTAGCATTGCCTTTAAATTGTTTAACGGGTCAAACGTTTCAGGGAGCCTTCCACAAGCTTCCCACAATAAATTGGGTGAATTTTTGCCCATTCCTCCTGACAAAGCTGGTGTAATTGAGTCAGGTTTATAGGTCTCCTTACTCGCACACGCTTTTTCAGTTCTGCCCACAAACTTTCTATAGGATTGAGGTAAGGGCTTTGTGATGGCCACTCCAATGCCTTCACTTTGTTGTCCTTGAGACATTTTGCCACTACATTGGAAGTATGGTTGGCGTCATTGTCCATTTGGAAGATTGATTTGCGACCAAGCTTTAACTTCCTGACTGATGTCTTGAGATGTTGCTTCAATATATCCACATAATTGTTCTTTCTCATGATACCATCTATTTTGTAAATGCACCAGTCCCTCCTGCAGCAAAGCACCCCCACAACATGATGCTGCCACCCCCGTGCTTCATGGTTGGGATGGTGTTCTTTGACTTGCAAGCCTCCCCCTTTCTCCTCCAAACATAACGATGGTCATTATGGCAGTTCTATTTTTGTTTCATCAGACCAGAAGACATTTCTCCAAAAAGTATGATCTTTGTCCCCATGTGCAGTTGCAAACAGTAGTCTGGCTTTTTTATGGAGGTTTTGTAGCAGTGGCCTCTTCCTTGCTAAGCGGCCTTTCAGGTTATGTTGATATAGGACTGGCTTTAATGTGGATATAGATATTTTTGTACCCGTTTCCTCCAGCATCTTCACAAGTCCTTTGCTGTTGTTCTGGGGTTGATTTTTCACTTTTCGCACCAAAGTACGTTCATCTCTAGGAGACCGAACGCGTCTCCTTCCTGAGCGGTATGACTGCTGCGTGGTCTGATGGTGTTTATACTTGCGTGCTATTGTTTGTACAGATGAACATTGTACCTTCAGCCGTTTGGAAATTGCTCCCAAGGACTAACCAGACTTGTGGAGGCCTGCAATTTATTTTCTGAGATCTTGGCTGATTTCTTTAGATTTTCCAATGATGTCAAGCAAAGAGGCACTGAGTTTGAAGGTAGACCTTGAAATACATCCACAGGTACACCTCAAATTGACTGAAATTATGTCAATTAGCCTATGAGTTTCTAAAGCCATGACATTTTCTGGAATTTTCCCACTTTCAACTTAGTGTATGTAAACTTCTGACCAACTGGAATTGTGATACAGTGAATTATAAGTGAAATGATCTGTTTGTAAGCAATTGTTGGAAAAATTACTTGTGTCATGCACAAATAGATGTGCTAACTAACTGACTGAGTGGTTGAAAAAAAATAGTTTTAATGACTCCAGCCTAAGTGTATGTAAACTTCAAATGTAGATATTCCATTCAAAATCAGCTTTTTCCAGCTACAATAATTCCCAACATTAACAATGTCTACACTGTATTTCTGATCAATTTTTTGTTATTTTAAATGGTCAAAAAATGTACTTTTCTTTCAAAAACAAGGACATTTAAGTGATCCCAAACTTTGACGGTAGTGTGTAATATATATTAAGTACCAGTCAGTTTGGACACACCTACTCAGTCAAGGGTTTTTCTTTATTTTTACTATTTTCTACATTGTAGAATAATAGTGAAGACATCAAAACTATGAGATAACACATGGAATCATGTAGTAACCAAAAAAAAAGTGTTACACAAATCAAACTATATTTTATTTTTGAGATTCTTCAAAGTGGCCACCCTTTGCCTTGATGAAATTCTCTCAACCAATGTGATTTTATCTGTGGCCAAAGACCTTCAGCCTTCTCAGATGGGCACTTCTAATGTAAATCTATGACAGTACCCAAGGGTCTTTAATTTTCATGCTCTCCCCGTAGATTTTGCAGTAACGTAGTGTCCCCATTAGTGACGGAACACTGAGCCAATCACAGCACAACTAGAGAATGTTACCAACCCCTACGCGCCATATTTTCTGCTGGCTGCCCCACCACCACAGAAAGCACTGATCTAGACTCAAACACCTGCATTTTGGAACTGCCTTACTCAAGAAAGCAAAAAAGAGACTGTATTAACAAAATTATTTTATTTTTTATTTTTTTTGCAAACTGATGTGACACGTATTAATGTCAAAATAACATGCAAACATTTGTATAAAAAATGTAATACCACCAATAAAAAATATGTTTTGATACGGTGTGCCCTAATGAACAAGACCCTGGATTCAAGCTCAAGGAAAGATCCTGAATAACTGACTTGAAAGAGGGTCAATGAGAGACTGAATGTGTCCCCTAACCTTTGACCCGGAGGTCCTCAGCAAACTCCTGTGCAAAGGTGGCCGCCCCTTTGTCTCCCACCAGGGTGTTGCAGTTGAGAGTGACCCAGTGGGGCCTCCCATGCCCTCAAATTCAGGCCTTCAGTACCTCTGAGACACGGCCTAGGCTGCAGTGCAGGGGAGAGGTCAGTCGACGGGAGCTCACACATAACCCCAAATACCACACAATAAGGATGCATGATTCTGCCCATGCAATTGTTGAATGTGTAATCACTTCAATACAGATCTTTGAGTATGTCATACTCGCCATCACCATTAGAAGGAAACAGAGCTCTGGTAGATAGCTGAACATTAGAAAACAAACAGATAATGTAAACACACTGATGTAGCCTTAACACAATGAGCCAAGTAATATTTTCCATTGGCTAAACCCTGGTGACAACAAATGAGTGTTAGTGGGTGCACTGCGGAAACTTAGGTAGGTTCAGGTGAATGTGTCTCTGCAACTTGCTACCTTGGTGAGAGTGAGAAAGTCTATCTCTCTCAATGGAAGACCATGAAGTTGGAGGGTAATTGAGGATTGGTTAAGCTGTCAGACACTCAGGATGCCTTACAGTATTCTCCTTGAAGCGGATGGCTAGAATCTTCTTCCTATAATCCAACCTGTACCTTTCTGAGATGGGTAGAGAGATGAAGGTAGTCATTCATTTTCCAGACAGAGATCGCACAAGGAATTAGGACAGGTTATGAGGCAAGGGGCTCCTACTTAAAGTTTCAAGTGGGTTAGCCTACTTGATGCTTACCTGGCTCTCCGACACCGAGTCTGTTTTGGTAGCTGCTGCTGACTGTGAAATGGTATAGCTGTTAATTGACAGTCAGAGATTTGTCAGTTTGAGCCGATCCCCGTTGAAGTCAAGCATCCCTTGACTCAGGTTTGCCTTGACTGCTGGCAACGGGGCTGAGTCCTCCATAGCGCACACATCACCATAACAAGCTTCGAAGTCCTGGGCATCTCTGCACTGAATTTGGACAGTGTCTAACGTTTCCAATCTTGTGGCAGGAAAAACAGCATACATTTAAGTATGCAATATGGAGGACGTTGTATGCATCAAATTGTGGATTAAATGTTTATTTATATGATATCATATAGCTAATATTAATAAATTGTATCTCATTAAACTACATAAATCCTTCGTTTTAGGCAAACATAATGCTTTTTCTCATGTAATGAGTGTAGGGAGCTCAGATGTGTTGCTTTCTGTCCAATTAGACACTTTCTGGACAATATTTCTGTCCATTGGAGGACACCTTTTGGCTCCAGAGCGCCCAGTGACAAAAGTTTCTTGTAGACTATTTTAGCTGCTAGCTAGCTTCACTTCAAAAGTAGCTAACTAGTCTATGTTGAGTTCTGATTTGGTTCGGTCTGGACTGGCCTTGATTTCAACGTCCACAGACGTTCGGTCCAGACTGGCCTATATTTGGCCCAAACATATACGTATATGATTGGTTCAGATTTTATCCGAAACATAGATGTCTGTGATTGGTTCAAATTTGGTCCGGACCAGACCAAATCTGAACCAATCATAGACATCTATGTTTCACAAGTTTGGACAGTACTGCACAGTACAGTAGAAGCATAGTACAATATGGTAAAGTAAAGAAAAATATAGTTCAGTAGAGTACAGCACAGTATAGTGTACTGTATTGTAGCCTACTTTACTCTAATGTACTCTACTGAACTAAAGTGTGGTCTGTTGGTTTATTCTGTAGGTTGGGCTACTTAAAAAATCATCGCTGCCAGTTTGAAAAAGCTAGCATAAGTGCATGTGACAGATGGGCGCAACAATAAATATTTTATGTTGCAATCTTCGAAGGAATTAATATTGTGATTACTTAATTGAGAATATACAGTAGGTGAGGTTGAAATTTGACCATAGAATCAATGACAAAAAAAGTACATTTCAAAGTCTGTAAATTAAGTATTTTAAACTTTCATTCAGAACATTTTTTTTTACTGATTTCAACATCCACCTTTAGTTCAGAACCGAAACAAACCTGAAAATTGCCTGAAAATACGTATTTAACGTCTGGAAAATATGTATTTTCAACATTCGTAAAATACGACTTTTCAACGCCCGGAAAATACACATTTTCAATATCCATATAAGATGTATTTATGACATCAAGAAAAAACATTTGACGTCCGGAAAATATGCATTTTCACCTTTCATTCAGCTCCAAAAATGGGAAAGAAGTCTAAAATACTTTCAAAGCCATTTTGCTTACTGGGTACAAACCAACTGAACAGCCTTGTCTCATAGACTAGACGTAACATAGTACATGTAAATCCGGGACGCTCAAATTAGTATGATATGTTACATTTGATATTGTTAAATAAGACAGCTGATTACGTAAATCAAGGGTGGGCTTATAACACTAATGTCTATTAACCCAAGTTGCGAGTTCGAAACTCATCACAGAAAATGTTAGCTAATTAGCAACTTTTCAACTACCTACTACTTTTTTTGCTCATTTGTGACTACTTAGCATGTTAGCTAACCCATCCCCTAACCCTTTTAGCTAACCCTTCCCCTAATCATATAACCTAATTCCTAAACTTAACCCTAACCCCTAGCCTAGCTATCATTTACTGCAGGGCTGCCCAGCAACCCTTTTCCTGGAGATCTACCGTCCTGTGGGTTCAGTCTAACCCTAATTTAGCACACCTGTCTTGGTGTATTCACTTGGAACCAAACAGAAGCAAACAGTACAACCTACCTGAATCTTCCCAATAGAAACTCATCTTTTTGTTGCAAAACGTGTTCTATTTGCAACTGTTTGCTATACAGGTTGGACTAATGCTTACACCCCAGATTGTATGTATAGGCCTAAACTGCTCACCAAGACCTAGTTGAATCAGGT